>NC_047098.1:62244096-62844096 GCF_902459505.1 Geotrypetes seraphini | reverse complement strand
TGTTTAACTAGCTTTTTTTTTAACCAAACTTTTCAAACTACCATTGTATATACTGTAAGTACTTATTTTGTACCTGGGGCAAAAGATGATTAAATAAGAACGCCTAAGTAAGTTGCAGCTATACACTCTCAAGGAACGCAACATGATAGAGACGTTCATATATGTTACTGGCCGTATTGAGGTAGAAGAAGACATCTTTTTCCTCACAGGACCTATGACTACAAGAGAGCATCCATTAAAAATCAAGGGTGGGAGATTTCATGGTGACATCAGGAAGGGTGGTTGATCGTTGGAATGAGGCCAACAACGTGCTCGATTTTAAGAAAAAATGAGACAAACGTGTGGGGTCACTTCAAGGGAGGGTTTAGGGGGGGAGGGTTATTTGAGTGGGCAGACTTGGGCCGACGGCCCTTTTCTGCCGTCATACTCTGTGTTTATATATAAATAGTTTACTGAAGGTCACCTAGGTTTGTATTTGTGTTTTGATATATGAACATCTTGTTAGTCTCAATTTATGTGCTGGATAATCAATACATTTTTTAGATATAAGTCTTATGGAGAAGCCTTTTGACTCCCTTGGAGGAACTGCTTTCATAGCAGATTTCCACTTTTTTTTTGGGGGGGGGGTGAGAGAGGGGGGTTCCCTACACTTTTGGGGTCCCATATGCTGACAGGAAAAAGAAGAAACAAATGCTACTCTCAGATGCTACTGCAAAAGAAGGTTGAGAGAACGAGAGGGCACTCTCTAAAGTTAAAAGGGGATACATTCCGTAGAAACGTAAGGAAGTTCTTCTTCACCCAGAGAGTGGTAGAAAACTGGAACGCTCTTCCGGAGGCTGTTATAGGGGAAAACATCCTCCAGGGATTCAAGACAAAGTTAGACAAGTTCCTGCTGAACTCAGGTAAGGTTAGACTCAATTAGGGCACTGGTCTTTGACCTAAGGGCCGCCCCGTGAGTGGACCGCTGGGCACGATGGACCACTGGTCTGACCCAGCAGCGGCAATTCTTATGTTCTACACTACCTCGGCCCTTGCATTCAAGTTCCTGCAGTGTGTTCACCTTAAAGTCTTTGGCACACTTCTCTGCATAGGAGCACAACAGCTAATAGCCTCATTACCATTCATTTTAGCATGCTGTGAATAATACACAATTTTGCTCTGGCTTAGCTTTCCCACAAAATCCTTTTTCTGCATCATGCACCCAGAAAACTATTTACAGAAAATGTGCTAATCCCACGCTACCATCTGTGCAAGCTTTCTGCTTCAGCTCCTTAGATGGTAAGCTCTCCAGATGCAGGGATCTCTGTGCTTCAATATAATCCACCTTGAACTATTAACTGAAAAATAGACTCGGGCAATAGTTAAGAACAAAAGAAAAGCCTTACTGAGTCAGCCCAATGGTCCATCCAGCCCAGTAGCCCATCCTCACGATGGCTAATCCAGGTCACTAGTACCTAGCCAAAACCCAAAGAGTAGCAACATTCCATGCTACTGATCCAGGGCAAGCAGAGGCTTCCCCCTTGACTTAATAATAGACTATGGACTATTCACTTTTACCACAACCTCTGGCAACGCGTTCCAGAGCTTAACTATTCCTTCCAGCCTTAGCACTTGTATTACTAAATTTATTACTGAAACAGTGATGGAATCCAAACATGTTTGTAGTGATCCATTGTGTACCAGTGCGTGGGTGTCCATATTCCTGAATATTTCATATACGGTGCTGTAAAATAAGAAAAGTTCTTGTCTATGGACAAAGAGGAGACTTTGATGGTTGTATCTATCTTTCAAACTTTTATTTACTGAAAATTATTCTTTATTTTCATTTGCTCAAGCCATTTTGAATGGCAGAAGGCGTGAATGAGAACAATTTGTCTATTCAAAAGAAAGGTCATGTGAATAACTAAGCAGATTTCTTCTCTATCTGAGATGGAGAGTTTCAGAAGGGGTCAACTTTAGAAAAAAAATTGCTTTCATTCCATGAGGAGGGTTGGCAGAGGGGAATCTGTCACAGTCCAACTGTGTGGGAGGCAGCTTGGGTTGGAACATGTTGGAACATAGGGCTCTTCCTTCTTTGTAATCATCATATTATTTCTTCAGAGTGTGTCATCTTACACAGAGATTTCTCTCTTTCTTTATTGTCTATCTTAACATGAAGTTTGAAGACCGTAGAAATAGAGTTAGGGAATGAAGTTTGATGTCGAAAAGTAGCTGCAGAGCACAAAACAGCTCTGAGATGGTCAACTGTTCCTTAAGGATGTACTAATACATTTGAGTCCATTCAACCTATGCCATCAATAGAACTCAGCACTATAAAGTATCAATCAAGAAATATCATTAAACGAATCCACTGTTATAATTCACAGTAAACACCACCATTAAAATCCTTGGTGTCATTCTAGACCGCCACTTGACTTTTGAAGACCATACCAACTCTCAGGTCAAAAAATGTTTTTTCACATTGTGGAAACTGCACTATCAAACACCATTTTGATTTTTCATCCTTCAGACTTTTAGTCCAATCTTTGATCTTAAGATTAATCTTTAAGATTATTGCAACATTGCATATCTGGGATCTTTTAGGAAAACTATTAAGCGACTAAGTATTGTTTGCCTCATCTTTGGCCTGAAAAAATCGGATCACGTGAAGCTGGGATTCTCTTCGTCTGCCTGCCTTTGTTTCAAAATCATAACAGGTTCAGCTCCAATTTCTCTCTCATACCATTTTGATTTTGCAAGTTTTACTCATAAACGTAGTGCTTATCTGTCTTCTTTCTCATCTCTGAAGGGTTGTATTTACAAGAGATTGTTAGACAGAACGCCATCATTTCAAGCTGGTAAATGGAACAAAGGCCTAAGTGAGTTTATCTCAAATGCATTTTCTTACCAAACCTTTACAAAAACAATTAAAACTTATCTGTTTGATAAATTTGTGCGATTCTGTTCCCATGCTGATGAATTTCAGAATGCTTTTTGTAATATCGCTGTCTTTATGCAGTCTTTTCCTTTGTAAACCGCTCTGAACTGTTTGTGGTACTGTGGTATATAAGAATAACGTTATTATTATTATTAATCAATAGTGAGCATCAGAGCATTTATCTTGTCGGTCTATGGTAGAAATCTCTACCACGGCTTGGTAGAAGGAGCCCTTAATATGAAAAACAGATAATACAGACAAAATCATGGGCTCTGGGAGATTAAAAAAGTACCTTTGATACTGTAACTCCATGTATTAAAATATATAGATCCTCCTTCAGTTCTCATTCAATCAATTTGTTATACAAATTTTAATGACCCTCAGAAACACCACCTGAGACTCCTAATGAGAATGACACGGTGACAAAATTCATCACCGTTCCCGTCCCCGCGGGAAACCATCTTCATGTCATTCTTTAAGGAGAGAGGGAAGAATCAGAGTATGATTGGCCACAACCACTGACCCTCAAGCTTTGCTTTGAAGAATGCTGGTGTAGAAGGACAGAGGATGAAATAGACACTAGAAAATGACATGGGTTTATTTCCTGCTGTTATCCGCGGGGACGGGAACGGTGATGAATTTTGTCACCGTGTCATTCTCTGATCTATCATTCATTGTATTAGGCTTTAAGTGCTGTCTCCTCACCGGATCATATTATATAAGCAATGCTCTCTCAATGTATAATTTAATAATGCCTCCATATGTTAAGAAAAGTAAGATCTTGTTTTCATCATTCTCATTTCGCCATCCTCGTCCAATCCACCATCCTCTCTAGACTAGACTACTGCAACTCCATCTATATAAGCCTAACTAAGAAAAACCTCCATAGACTTCAGCTAATTCAGAACGCCGCTGCCAAGCTTATTTTCGCAAAAGGCAAGTTTGATCACGTTTCCCCACTCCTCTCCAAGCTTCACTGGCTCCCAGTATACTCCAGAGTCCTCTATAAATGTGCCTGCTTAGCCTTCAAGATTCTACATGGCGTCCTTCCTCCCGTTATCCCACTCTTCTGGAATTCATCAAACCCGCTCTCTTCTAGACCCTCCCAAAAACTGAAACTATCTTTCCCATCTATAAAAGGTATATCCCGCGCAGGAAAACTTGGAACATCCCTCCCCTTTAGAACCACTGAACTCTGGAACAACCTCTCATCCCCGCTCAGAAATTCTAGCTCCTTCCAATCCTTCCGTAAACGCTTGAAAACTTGGCTCTTCTCAAAAATCTAATCTCCTCCCGTTCTCTAGTACCCTGCCCCTCTCTATCCTCTCAGTCCCTCTCCTATACCCCTTCTTTGTAATTCCTTTCCTCTTAACCTCTGTAAACCGTACCGAGCTCTGCACATGCGGAGATGGTGCGGTATACAAACCTAATGGTTTAGTTTAGTTTAGTTTAATAAATAAATAAATAGTTCAGCTCTGGATTGTAATAAAGTGACTTGTCTTGTATGTGGTCTTCCTTTCAGGGATAGCTTGGCCGACATGTTTCACCAAACAGTTTTCTCAAGGCTATTCATCCCTACAATCCGTACAAGATAAGTCACTTTATTACAATCCAGAGCTGAACTATTTATTTATTCATTAAATTATACATTAAAAGCAATGTTTGTATAACAAATTGATTGAATGAGAACTGAAGGTGGAACAAGAAAGAATTGTCCCACAATTATATCACATTGAATGCTCTCATTCTTAAAGAGATTAATACAAGTTGGTGCTTCATTGAAATGTAAAATATATAGAAACATACAAATTTCCCATCACAGTCTTTTGTTTAATAAAGGCTTTGATGGGAAATTTGTATGTTTCTATATATTATCGTCAGAATTCACTGATATTATCATGGCAACATCAACAATTGGTCATCATTCAAGTAATTCAACTTGCAGCCACTGTAGACTGGATAAGTATCTAGACAACTGATCCTCTCTTCTCTCTCCCCTCTATAGCGATTAACTTGTTCTAGTGATCACTCTCTCCTCAAAAATGGATTTCCTGTCCTATTAACCCTCTTTCTTCCTCCCCTCTTAAAGTCAATCAATTTGTACCTTTGTTTAATCTTTGTAAACCGCATAGAACTTCACGGTATTGCGGTATATAAGCTGTTATTATTATTATTATTATAAGGAGGCAGATTCCTTGTAATTCTGTTAACACTTATATTAGATCCATATATACTGTTCTTGTTACTAGAGGATCTTCAGATTGCCAGTCAGGTAGCATAACTCTGACTGGCAGCAATCGTCATCGATCCAACTAGAGTATCTTTTCTTTGTCTATAGTTGCACCAAACTAACATTGATTGCAGTAGTATAAAGAGATTATGGACTTATCTTGCAGCTCCACCTCTTCTGAGGCGAATCATGTTTCATTATTTTTATCAGAGTTGATTAAATGCCCATGCTATCAAAATTAACCTCCTTTGGCTATGTGTCATCCAGCCGCGGCTAGATGACACATAGCCAAAGGAGGATAATAGTATACACTTCCCCCCTCCGCATAGAGGAACAGCATGGCAGCGAATACAGAAAAAACATAAATAATTTTTTGTATGTTATTCGCGGTTTTTCTGTAAAAAAAACCCTAAAAGATACAAAACCGCGAATAACCTGACCTGCAAATTTGCTCCATCCAACGCCGAGAGCAGCGATTTCCTGTGATGTAAATTTGGGGGCGGAGCCAGGGAACAAAAACCCGCAAATAATCAAAACCGCGGTTAACGAGCCCACGTATACGGAAGGGGAAGGGTATATGGATATAATATAATATGCACCGGCTATGTAAGATGGATTAATTGAATGATGATTTATTCTGTACATTATCGGGCACCGGGGATTTTAAAAGGCTGCCTAGCATACCTTACCAAGTCTCCATAGGCAGAATGATATTGAATGCACTGAAAATATGATGTTATGGCAGTTTCAGGGACAGCAGCTGCTAACACGGCAAACTAGCTTGAACCTTTTTTTATGTACATGGCAACCTAGTGTAAATACGGTATCCTGTTTCTGTGGCAGTCCCTTAGCATGGACTAGAATAAATGCTGCAGTCAGGCCTCTTTCACATTCCCTCAGAAATCTTAGTCATATGTGTCTGACTAAGCAAAAAAGAAGTATGTTTTATTTTAACTCCCTTCAACAAACCAGCTCGGAAGCGTATTTTAAGCCTAAATGTATTACTACTTGTATTTTTGTATTGAGATATTTTCAAACTATTATTGAGAATATATGGTAGTAAGATGGCTCAATTACTACTTGAGTGACAGCAAATGGGGAAAGCCAGCTGTTTGATACAGAAATTAGATATCGGATGAGGCAGTGCCCCTAAACATATTCAGCCTCAATTTAGACAGGTCATAGAAGTAGGAAATCAGCCCGTCTCACGTTTCACCAGTATTTTAGAACCGAAACGGTCAAAATACAGGAGAAATGGAGGTTTATGTGCTGGGTGCGTGCAACATGAAATCCATTTTAGATGTTCTCAATGTGCAAATGTGTTTATGTATTATCACACTTATTGTACGTATAAAAATGAATAAAGATTTACAAAAAAAAAAAAAGAAATCCATTTTAGAAACAAAAATGTCTAGAAAATCAGTGGGTTCAAAGCCAGCACATAATCGGTTATTATCCCGATGCTATTTTCTTGCCAGTCTGGCATTTGGGGGGTGGGAGGGAGAGAAACCACTAAGGGATTAAGGGGGCAACACCCCCCCTCCCCCACCTCATTCCGTCTTGTGAAGCGCTACTCAGTAGCAGCTATTTATCAAATCCTAAATAAGCTGGTAACAGGTGTAACTTCCAACATCGATCTTTCAGGACACATGTTTAATTCCTGTCAGAAATGGGGATGAAGGACTAGATTCAGTACGAGGGGGTGCTGAAAAGTTCGCAGCCTAACCAACGCCTTAAATTCTGCCACTGTCGTCGAAAAGAGTGTAATTTTATTTTGCAAAGTACCAATTTGCAGAATCGTAATGCTGTTTTTTCCCCACATTGTTTTAGTCATTGATTACACAATGTCAATGAAAAGTGTGAAACTCCGACACGGTCATGAAGTTCCTATTCCTGCAGAAGAAAACTCCAACGGAAATACAAGACTATCTGATGTAAACATTGAGTGGCAAATGTCCATCACAGTGAAGAAGTAGTGTGCAAACTTTCAGCATGGAGATTTCGAGACCAAAGATGCAACAAGGTCTGGGAGACCTCAAACGGTGTCAACTCCTGAAATGGTTGACCATGTCCATAGCCTGATTTTGGCAGATAGGCAAATATCAGCTAAAACAATTCCTGAGACAGATATCCAGGGAACGTGTTGGATGTATAATCCATGAGCAGCTGGGTATGCAGAGGTTTCAGCCAAGTGGATACCCAAATGTTTGAACACTGATGAGAAACAGCGTCGAATGGACCCTTCCAAGTTGATTTTGCAACATTTTCAGTGAGCTGGTGCCAACTTTTTTGGAACGACTAGTTACTGTGGATAAAACATGGTTACACCACTACGTTCCTGTTAACTGTGGGAAACCCCCCCTGGTCTATGCCCCCTGGCTGATGATTTGGTTACACCGGAGTTGACAAGGGGGATGAGAGGCTTAAAAATGGAGAAGCTGCTGGCCCCTGTGATATCATTGTGCGTGCACGTGACATCATAGTGTTGCACCTGCACATATGCCACCTGGGGGCAGGGCTGGGGGGCTGAACGTGGCATGACACAGGCAGACCAGGGCGGAACTGGTTGGGCCTGAGGGAGTGGCCATGGGTCCAGATTCTCCTGGTAACCCTAGCTAAGAGGGAAGAGGGCTTGATCAAGACGTTTTTTTTTTTTTTGGGGGGGGGACACCATTGCCTGGGAGGAGAAAAAGAAAGAGGGAGATTAAGCAGGAAGGGAGAAAGGAGAGAGCTGAGGGGAATTGTTCAAATGAGGAGTGATAGACAGAACCGGGGATCAAGTGATTGGGAGGTGTGGAGGGAGCTAAAAAGAAAGTGTGCAGTAAGAGGAGATTTTATTGTAAGCCGCTTACTTACTAAAGGGCCGGATTCTCAAAAATCTGCGTTAAAATCCAACGGGATGCTGTCGCAGGGATTCTTGGAGCGATTTCAAAAAACACGAGTCATTCTCAAAAAATTGCGCATGCAAATGAGGTCGGCAGACAGTAGCGAAGATTCACTAAATTTACATGCGTTGAGTCGCTGGTTGTATTCTGCGCATATGCCGCAGAATACACAAGGAAAGAGGCGTGAATGCGCACATGTGCTTTGAAAAGCAACGCAACAAGCACATGCCTTGTTTGAGCATAATATATGCTTATGTCATATGCGCGCGACACACGTGGCTGTAGCAGTTGGTCGCAAAAGCAGTTCGTGTCACAAAAACAGATAGAAGCCCAACGTTTCTAAGGCTGAATTTTGGCTGCTGTGGAAATACAGAATTGTTCGTAATCTTGCTTCAAATTTTTTTCAATCGGTCAGTATAAAAGCAGGGGAAAAGCAACGTCGGCTTTCAACAAGCACACAAAAAGCAAACAGGGATAGTTAACAAAACTAAGAATGTTATAATGCCTCTATATCACTCCATGGTGTGACCCTCATCTGGACTATTGCGTTCAATTCTGGTCTCCTTATCTCAAGAAAGATATAATGGCACTAGAAAAAGGTTCAAAGAAGAGCAACCAAGATGGTAAAGGGGATGGAATTCCTCTCATATGAGGAAAGACGAAAAAGGTTAGAGCTCAAACGTAAGGAAGTTCTTCTTCACCCAGAGAGTGGTGGAGAGCTGGAACGCTCTTCCAGAGTCTGTTGTAGGGGAAAACACTCTCCAGGGTTTCAAGACTAAGCTGGAGAAGTTCCTGCTAAACTGGGACGTACACAGGTGAGGCTGGACTCATTTTAGAGCACTGGTCTTTGACCCGGGGGCCGCCGCGTGAGCGGACTGCTGGGCACGATGGACCACTGGTCTGACCCAGCAGCGGCAGTTCTTATGTTCTTATGTTCTCTTCAGCTTGGGAAAGGGACGGCTGAGGGGAGATATGAATGAAGTCTACAAAATCCTAAGTGGAGTAGAACGGGTACAAGTGGATCGATTTTTCACTCCATCAAAAATGACAAAGACTAGGGGGACACTCGATGAAGTTACAGGGAAATACTTTTAAAACCAATTGGAGGAAATTTTTTTGTCACTCAGAGAATAGTTAAGCTCTGGAACGCGTTGCCAGAGGATGTGTTAAGAGCGGAGAGCGTAGCTGGTTTTAAGAAAGGTTTGGACAAGTTCCTGGAGGAAAAGTCCATAGTCTGGTATTGAGAAAAAGACATGGAGGAAGCCACTGCTTGACCTGGATTGGTAGCATGGAATGTTGCTACTCTTTGGGCTTTGGCCAGGTACTAGTGACCTAGATTGGCCCCCGTGAGAAAGAGCTACTGGGTTTGATGGACCATTGGTCTGATCCAGTAACGCCATTCTTATGTTCTTATTTCTTTCTCTCCCCAAAACTACTATAATTCAAGTAAATCTTGTAATTTGTTTGTAATGTAAAATTTTATCATGAACCACAACCAGAAACAAATAAGACATGGGTACCATACATGCGCTCATGTAGCGTGCTTTTTTACCACTCCCCTAAAAAATAATATATATAATTTATGTGAATCCTGTCTTTTTATTTTTTTTTTTCATTAGCCACTGTCAAAACACGTGCCACAAGATGCACTGTACCGGCACCCCTGGACCAGTTACTGATTATTGTCGCCAAAAGCCGACGCTGCTCTTAGAGAATGGCTCGGCGATTTTTAATAATCCACCGGCGTGGCCATTCAATGTTGAAGAGCCAATTTGCATGGCAGTGTCAGAGACCGCTAGAAAGCGCACTAAAGATTGCGATAAGCCGTTTCGATAATCTGTCGCTACAGTGCGTGCAGGCTAGACCGTCGGAAAACAGTTTAGCGACCGCCTTCAAGTTTTGAGAATCTGGCCCTATGTGATTTGCGGGATATCAAGAAAACAATAAACTTGAAACAGCCGAGGCAGCTGGCTGTTTCAAGGCTTCCCCTGCCTCTCAGCTGATTGGGCTTCTCCTGCCAGCTCGGCACACGTGTGAAAGTCTGGTGGGATGGGATTATGGCCGACCTCCACGAAACAAATTGCCATGAAAAGTCCGTCGTACATCATTCGCCGTTTTAAAATTACTCAATGAATTGGCCAACAGCGACCCACTCGGCTAGAGCAACAATTTTTAGTGCATCTAGCCCAGGGGTGTCAAAGTCCCTCCTCGAGCGCCGCAATCCAGTCGGGTTTTCAGCATTTCCCCAATGAATATGCATGAGATCTATTAGCATACAATGAAAGCAGTGCATGCAAATAGATCTCATGCATATTCATCGGGGAAATCCTGAAAACCCGACTGGATTGCGGCCCTCGAAGAGGGACTTTGACACCCCTGATCTAGCCCTTAATCTCTACCTATGACCTAGACCAGTGGTAGGCAATTCCAGTCCTCGAGAGTCGGAGCCAGGTCAGGTTTTCAGGTTATCCACAATAAATATGCACGAGATAGATTTGCATCTCAAGGAGGCAGTGCAAGCAAATCCATCTCATACATATTCATTGTGGATATCCTGAAAACCTGACCTGGCTCCAGCTCTCGAGGACCGGAATTGCCTACCCCTGACCTAGACCCACTGCTAAACCAATCACTAGATATTACTTAGTTAGGATTTTTTTCAATGCAATTGTTCTAGTAGAGAATTTATATGGAGTTCCTTTCTATCTATATAAATTCTATTTGATTGTAAATTTTAACAAACAATAAATGATAATTGGAAAAAAAAAATCTGACACCATCTCAAGATTTTGCAAATGAAAGCCACGGTACTTTAGTCTTGATAAAGCCGCCTTCTGACTGAGATGGAAGCGTCCCACCACCACAACCACCCAAAAAAACACTGCAGAAAGAAACTTCCATTAAAACTAAAAATAACAACAAAAATAAGTGCTCTTTGTGTACTAATTAGCAATATTAACAGCATCTACCAGGAGTCTGTAACCCAAACTTCAGACAGCTGGAAATGATGTAACATCAGTGTCAAATGCACAGGGCCAAGATAAGCAATTAAAGCCCACAAACCAAATTTTAACAAGAAATGTAAATAAAGCAACCGGCCTGTCAGGCTGACTGTAGGGAAACAGCTGAAGTACTTGGCATGTGGGTGTTATTTTTTTTTTTCTTTTGGTAAACATGGCTAGGAAAGGAGAAAATAAAGCTATTAATTACAGTGAGAGCAAGTTTTGAAACCATTTACTGTGCCCACATCTGGAGTACTGTGTCCAGTACTGGTCGCCGTACCTCAAAAAGGACATGGCGGTAATTGAGGGAGTCCAGAGAAGAGCGACAAAGCTGATAAAAGGTATGGAAAACTTATCATATGCTGACAGATTGGAGATGCTGGGGCTATTCTCCCTGGAAAAGCGGAGACTTAGAGGAGACATGATAGAAACCTTCAAAATCATGAAGGGCATAAAGAAGGTAGACAGGGACAAATTCTTCAGGCTGTGGGGAGCCACAAGTACAAGGGGGCACTCGGAGAAATTGAAAAAGGACAGGTTTAGAACAAATGCTAGGAAGTTCTTTTTCACTCAGAGGGTGGTGGACACATGGAACGCGCTCCTGGAGGCTGTGATAGGCCAGAGCACGCTACAGGGGTTCAAGGAGGGTCTAGATAGGTTCCTAAAAGAAAAGGGGATTGAGGGGTACAGATAGAAGTAGAGGTAGGTTATAGGATTAGACAGAAACCACTTCACAGGTCATGGACCTGATGGGCCGCCGCGGGAGCGGACCGCTGGGCACGATGGACCTCTGGTCTGACCTAGTGGAGGCAACTTCTTATGTTCTTAAATAGGGATTCATCTAGAAAGGGTGGTAGATGCATGGAAAAGACTCCCAGAAGAGGTGGTGGAGAGCAAGACTGTGTCTGAATTCAAGAAAGCTTGGGACAGGCATGTGCGATCTTTTAGAGAGAGGAGGAGATAGTGGATGCTGCGGATGGGCAGTCTGGGTGGGCCATTTGGCCTTTATCTTACTTCCTACTTATCATTTCTATAGCGCTATTAGACATACACAGCACTGTACATCAGAACACATAAGAGACATTCCCTGCTCCAAAGAGCTTACAATCTAGGGTTACCAGACATCCGGATTTAGCAGGACATGTCCTCTTTTCAGAGGACTGTCCAGATGGCTTTTCAAAACCCGATACTTTGTCCGGGTTTTGAAAAGCTTTGAGCTTGGGGCCGCGTCTGGAGAGCACCTGTGCAAGCATGGATGCAACGCGGTGATGTCACTTGCATGCATGCATGTATGTCTAAATGTATGTTTACCTTTTTTTTTTTTTTAAATTGTAACTTGCGTAGCAAATTTGAATAAGCGACTCATCAAATCAAAATAAAACTTGAAACTTCGATCCCCTCCATCCATCAAATTGTCACGATACCTCGCATAAAACCATATTTTCAATTATGGCCCTTACTTTATGGAATGCTCTACCCACTTATTTCAAGTAGACAATATATGCAAATTTAAATTTGAACTTAAAACATTCATATTTAAAGATGCTTTCAACATTTAAATCCTGGTTCTGACAACCAGCAGTCATCAACCTCCCCCTCCTTTTGTGCTTCCCTTTACTGTTTTTTCTTCACAAAGATGGAAATGTATCTTTATCCTGTCGCCCCTGATGTATCACGTAACAGTATTCATCGTTCACATTTGTCTTTGTCTTCTCCCCTATCTTTTAATTTTAAACTTGCTTATAAACCGCTTAGTTTGGTGGTGTCCAACCTGCGGCCCGAGGGCTGCATCCGGCCCAGTGAAGTATTTTGTGCGGCTCCGGTCGAGGGTGATGCAGTGTTTTCCTCTGCTGCCCCCGGGTGTTTACCGTCTTGCCGGCTCCTTCCTCTGTCTTGCTGCAGCGTTTGCGTGTTTGTGCAGCCCCAGAAACATATTTTTCGGCCAATGCGGCCCAGCGAAGCCAAAAGGTTGGACACCCCTGGCTTAGTTCTTTTGGTAGGCGGTATATCCAATATCAATAAACTTGAAACTTCAATTACGCAGTTAATGTAGTTTAACGCAACCCTCCCCCCTGCAAAACAAAACCAAAATGCATGGTAGCTGCAAATCTAACATGGCAACTATTGGGAGCGGTGGCAAGTCAAATGCACGCAAGACAAAAGCACGCGGACAATTGAGCGAAGACAACTGAGCGCAACATTAGAAGCATACCTGGCATTTTCCTCCGAAGGCCATGTGTTAACATTTGCGCGCATTATTCAAGTTGTTTTTTTTTTTTTTTTTTAGTGTTCAAAATTTTTTATTAAGTTTCATAATACACAACAGAGGCACATAGGGCCAGATTCTGTAAACGGCGCTTAAGTGCGCCAACATTTTCGGTGCTGCTCAGCACGGTTGTCATTCAACTGCTAGGCACCACTTATAGAATCGCGCCTAGCGGCAACTAGAGATATATGCTGTAGAGAGAGACGCTGGTATATTAGGCCCGTTTTTACCGGACCTAATTTACAGGTACCTAACTCGGATACCTAGCAATGCCTACGTCAACCACGCCTATTCTCCACATTGTTTGAGGGCGTCGTTAGATGTCAGAGGGCGCCTTGACTTAGGCGTTGCTAGCCGTCCTAAGAGATCAGCGCTGAATACTTAATTGGTGGATTTAAACTTTTTTTTTATGATTGGCTGAAAACTGGCATGGTAAATTAAAATTTAAAAAAAAAAAAAAAAAAGTTGTGCGTGGATTCCAAAATTAGGCGTTTTAAGAAAGGTTTGGGCAAGTTCCTGGAAGAAAAGTCCATAGTCTGTAATTGAGAAAGACATGAGGGAAGCTACTGCTTGTCCTGGATCGGTAGCATAGAATGTTGCTACTCCTTGGGGTTCCAGAATCTTGCAATTCTTTAGGATTCTAAATGGAATGTTGCTACTCATTTGGGTTTTGGCCAGGTACTAGGGAACTGGATTGGCCACCGTGAGAATGGGCTACTGGGCTTGATGGACCATTGGTCTGACCCAGTATGGATGTTCTTATGCTCTTAAGTGTACCAAGTATAGGACAATCAACCCGTTGTAACATCACTGATGAAGTTAGCTCAGAGGCACTGTGGAATGAGGCATTATGACATCACAATCTCATCTCTGGAATGTTGCTCTCATTGGGGTTCCGGAATCTTGTTATTCTTTGAGATGCTGGAACTCCTTGGGTTTTGGCCCGGTACTAGGGACCTGGATTGGCCACCGTGAGAACGGGCTACTGGGCTTGATGGACCATTGATCTGACCCAGTATGGCTGTTCTTATGCTCTTATGTGTACCAAGTATAGGACAATCAACCCATTGTAACATCACTGATGAGGTTGGCTCTGAGGCACTGCAGAATGAGGCATTATGACATCACAATCTCAGCTCTGGAATGTTGCTCTCATTGGGGTTCCGGAATCTTGTTATTCTTTGAGATGCTGGAACTCCTTGGGTTTTGGCCCGGTACTAGGGACCTGGATTGGCCACCGTGAGAACGGGCTACTGGGCTTGATGGACCATTGATCTGACCCAGTATGGCTGTTCTTATGCTCTTATGTGTACCAAGTATAGGACAATCAACCCATTGTAACATCACTGATGAGGTTGGCTCTGAGGCACTGCAGAATGAGGCATTATGACATCACAATCTCAGCTCTGGAATGTTGCTCTCATTGGGGTTCCAGAATCTTGCTTACTCTTTGAGATGCTGGAATGTTGCTACTCTTTGGGTTTTGACCAGGCACTAGGGACCTGGATTGGTCACCATGAGACCGGGCTACTGGGCTTGATGAACCGTTGGTCTGACCCAATAAGGCTATTCTTATGTCACTAGGCATCCTTGATTATTATACCCCAGCAGTGTCCTCTACTGAATCTGGCCCTTAATGCCTCAGTTAACACCTAGTTCCCCTCAACACAAAAAGCCCATGATACATGACTTAGCATGCAACAATCTTAAAAATACAGCAAAGGATGTTTTTGTGCTTTTGCATTGTGTTTTAAACTGTGCCTTAACAGCCCAATGCACTTTACTAAAAAGGTCTCTTTGACTTGTAAAGGCTCCCACTGTTTCCAAAACAAAGGGCGGGGTCTCCTGACCAGTGAAGTAATGGTGGGAGAAGACTTTTGTTGAAGGGATGCTGATTAGTATAAACCCCCAGCCCAGTTTGAATTCTTTGACATCTGCTTCCCTGGCCATTGTACCGCTAAGTAAGAAGGGGGGGGGGGGGGGAAGGTTTTTGCTAGCCCAGCCATTGTACCAGAAGGGTTCCTGAGGTTTCTGCACTTGCAGGAAGGTGCGAGTTGGAATGGGAAAAGGAGTGGAGCTGATGGAAGAGCCAAAGAAACCTGAGAAGCAGGAAGGGACATGATAAAAAGAGCGACAGAGAGGGCACGGCAGTAAAAGATATACAGAGGAGTCTTTCTGCCAGCAGCTGACTTCCTTGAGCAAAATGTGCTTTGAGAGCCATTGAATTAGCATATCTAAGGAGGCCCCCTCCTAAATATTCGTGCCCTAGGCATGTGCCTGGTTTACCTACGCTTCAGCCCTGCCCTGAGCCTTTGAATATTGAGTTAGGTTTACAGTAATTCAATGTGCAGGAATACAATCCAATGCCCATCATATTAAGTGGTGTTTTACAAGACAGACTACATTTTTACCCGCTTGTAGGCCAAAGAAGTTTGCGTTTTACCACTGTACAACTGGCATCTTCGCAATTAGAGGAGCTTGACAGGACTTTCCTCTAATTTGGGAAAGTAGCCAATAAATCAGGGATTTCAAAGTCCCATCTTCAGGGCTGCAATCCAGTCGGGTTTTCAGGATTTCCCCAATGAATATGCATTGAAAGCAGCGCATGCACATAGATCTCATGCATATTCATTGGGGAAATCCCGAACACCTGACTGGATTCGGCCCTAGAGGAGGGACTTTAGAGACCCCTGCTCTACACATAGGCAACAGGCAATTACAGCACTCACCCCAATCCTCCATTGTCCCAGGTACATTAGATAAATTGTGAGCCCACCCGGACAGATACGGAAAATGGGTGATGGGATAATCACGCACCAGACGCCAGCGCGCCGACAATTCGGCGCAAGACAGAAGTGCGCGGGGGAAAAAGTAATTTTTAAAGAGCTCCGACTGGGGGTTTGGGGTGGCATCCCCCCACTTTATTGGTTAGTGTTTGCGCTGCCATTGCGGGGGGGGGGGGGTGAAATCCCCCACATTATAGAGAAAACTGAACTTTTCCCAAAAAAAATCAGAAAAAGTTCAGTTTTCGCTATAATGGAGGTTTCCAACTCCCCGAACCCCTCTCCAACAGCAGCGCAAACACTAACCAATAAAGTGGGGGGGTTGCCACCCCAAACCCCCCGTCGGACCTCTTTAAAAATTACTTTTTCCCACACGCACTTCTGTCTTGCGCCGAATTGTCGGCGCTGGATTGTCAGCGCGCTGGCGTCTTGCGCGCCACTGTCTATGAATCGGAAAATGCTTGAGTACTTGAGTGTAAACTGCTTCGATAACCTTGCTAGGCGCTATATAAATACCTAAAATAACCAAATTAAACATAATATGGCGTGCTGCATTACAATGGGCTCCTTTTATCAAGCTGCAGTAGGGGTTTAACGCGCGGAATACCGCGCATTAAACCACCTGCCGCGCTAGTCACTAACGCCTCCATTGACGAGGCATTCGTTTTTTGGCTTGCCGCGGGGGTTAGCGCGTGATGAAATGTCCGATGCGCTAACCCCCGTAGCACACCTTGATAAAAGGAGCCCTAAGCTGCGATAGCATTTTTAGCGCATGCTAAACCCGCGCTACGCGGCTAGAACTAGTGCCAGCTCAATGTTGGTGTTAGCGTCTAGTGCACGTGGCAATGTAGCATGCGCCAAAACCGCTGGCACAGCTTTGTAAAAGGAGCCCAACGTCTTCACTCCAAATAAATCTCAACAGAAAAACTAATAAAATACGCTACACTTCCCCCCACCCATTCGCGGTTTTGACAATCGCGATTTCACATATTTGCAATTTTTGGGGGAGGGGGAAAAGAAAGAAAAAAACTCCATAGTTTAGCCTTCCTCCCTTCCCCCCCCGCTCCGGCATCCTGGGCTCACCTGGTGGTCTAGCGGGCTTTCGGGGCAGGAGCGATCTTCCTACGCTCCTGCCCCGTGTAGATCGCCAATAGGAAATGGCTGCCTTGAGCTCCCGCCGTAGTCTCGAGAGACTACGGGAACTCACGATCAAAATATAAGTGTTCTATAAGTGAAAGGACCAGTTATCAAGTTTCAAGTTTATTAAAAGTTTGTTGTACGCGCAATGTCAAGTACTTCAATGTGTATAACAGTTTAAAAATAGGGGACAAAAATAAAGTAATTGTATTTCAAATAAAATTAAAGGTATATACGTACAAATTGAATTACCGATACAAAAGGAGAGGGGGATGAACTACAATCTTTAAAGAAAATAAAGAAACATTTAAGGAGAACACATCTGGAGGGTAATTAAATAATAAATATACGAAAATGGATAAACATAGAAGAGAAGGTGGAAAAGTCTGCGACCTATACATAAGGTCTGATTAAGATGAAGTATTAGAGCATACGATTTAATGTTAGACAACTTATCCTATCTATGTCTCAAATGCGTCTTTATACAAGAAACTTTTTAAAGAATTTTTGAATTTTTCTAGTGAGGATTCATCACGTAAGCAATTTGGTCAGTTATTCCAGAGCTGGGGTGCTATAAAAAAAAAAAAAAAATAGTAGATCTCCTAGTACCTATTACTTTTAAATAAGGGATAGTCAGTAAATGCTGTTCTGTTGATCTGACTGTCCTAAATGGAGAATACGATATCAAAAGGCGAACCAGAAATATTGGTGCGTTAGATTGTCGGAGTTTAAAGGTTAACAATGCGATTTTATAAGTAATTCTATGCGAGATTGATGACCAATGTGCTTTTTGCAGAAGTGGTGTGACATGGTCGTATTTTTTTGAATTAGTAACAGTAAACACATGAGAAATGGGATCCCAAATTTGAGACCAACATTGTGATAAGTTGTTACAAGAAAACATAAGAACATAAGAATAGTCTTACTGGGTCAAACCAATGGGTCCATCAAGCCCAGTAGCCCGTTCTCACGGTGGCCAATCCAGGTCACTAGTACCTGGCCAAAACCCAAGGTATAGCAATATTCCATGCTACCGAAAACAGGGCAAGCAGTGGCTTCCCCCATGTCTTTCTCAATACCAGACTATGGACTTTTCCTCCAGGAACTTATCCAAACCTTTCTTAAAACCAGCTACGCTATCCGCTCTTACCACATCCTCTGGCAACGCGTTCCAGAGCTTAACTATTCTCTGAGTGAAAAAAAATGTCCTCCCATTGGTTTTAAAAGTATTTCCCTGTAACTTCATCGAGTGTCACCTAGTCTTTGTCATTTTTGACGGAGCGAAAAATCGATCCACTTGTACCTGTTCTACTCCACTCGGGATTTTGTAACTTCAATCATATTTCCCCTCAGCCGTCTCTTTTCCAAGCTGAAGATCATATGTGACAAGGATCCAGGTGAAGTATTACAGGACCACCAAAGATCAGGAACATTTAGATAGACAAGACCGAGTAACAGGCTCAGAACGGGTAACAAAAGGACATTCACAGTATAGGGAGAGGACATGAAGCTAAAGACAGGGACTACAGAGGACAAAAGAACTATATAAAAAAAAGAACAGCCTCCACCAGGAGACAGCCCGAAAGCGATCATATTCCTATAGCAGTGGTTTCAAACTCAAACCCTTTGCAGGACCACATTTTGGATTTGTAGGTACTTGGAGGGCCTCAGAAAAAAAATAGTTAATGTCTTATTAAAGAAATGACAATTTTGCATGCGGTAAAACTCTTTATAGTTTATAAATCTTTCTTTTTGGCTAAGTCTTAATAATAATATTGTCATTTACAGCTAAAGAGACATATGATCAAGAAACGGTTTTATTTTACTTTTGTGATTATGATAAACATACCGAGGGCCTCAAAGTAGTACCTGGCAGGCCGCGAGTTTGAGACCACTGAGTCAAGGGGAACAGTTAATCTGCTGGCTGGGTCGGAGGGCAGAGGGGAGAACAGGACAATCAAGCCATTGTGACATCACTGATGAGCCTGTCTCTTATTGGTGGAATGAGGCATTATGACATCACAATCTCAGCTCTGCTTTCCAAAGACAAACAGGATGTCATGGTTACAGTTTAGCCAGTGGTCTCAAAGTCAAACCCTTAGAAGAGCCACGTTTTGGATTTGTAGGTACTTGGAGGGCCGCAGAAAAAAAATAGTTAATGTCTTATTAAAGAAATGACAATTTTGCATGCGGTAAAACTCTTTATAGTTTATAAATCTTTCTTTTTGGCTAAGTCTTAATAATAATATTGTCATTTACAGCTAAAGAGACATATGATCAAGAAACGGTTTTATTTTACTTTTGTGATTATGATAAACATACCGAGGGCCTCAAAGTAGTACCTGGCAGGCCGCGAGTTTGAGACCACTGAGTCAAGGGGAACAGTTAATCTGCTGGCTGGGTCGGAGGGCAGAGGGGAGAACAGGACAATCAAGCCATTGTGACATCACTGATGAGCCTGTCTCTTATTGGTGGAATGAGGCATTATGACATCACAATCTCAGCTCTGCTTTCCAAAGACAAACAGGATGTCATGGTTACAGTTTAGCCAGTGGTCTCAAAGTCAAACCCTTAGAAGAGCCACGTTTTGGATTTGTAGGTACTTGGAGGGCCGCAGAAAAAAAATAGTTAATGTCTTATTAAAGAAATGACAATTTTGCATGCGGTAAAACTCTTTATAGTTTATAAATCTTTCTTTTTGGCTAAGTCTTAATAATAATATTGTCATTTACAGCTAAAGAGACATATGATCAAGAAACGGTTTTATTTTACTTTTGTGATTATGATAAACATACCGAGGGCCTCAAAGTAGTACCTGGCAGGCCACGAGTTTGAGACCACTGAGTCAAGGGGAACAGTTAATCTGCTGGCTGGGTCGGAGGGCAGAGGGGAGAACAGGACAATCAAGCCATTGTGACATCACTGATGAGCCTGTCTCTTATTGGTGGAATGAGGCATTATGACATCACAATCTCAGCTCTGCTTTCCAAAGACAAACAGGATGTCATGGTTACAGTTTAGCCAGTGGTCTCAAAGTCAAACCCTTAGAAGAGCCACGTTTTGGATTTGTAGGTACTTGGAGGGCCGCAGAAAAAAAATAGTTAATGTCTTATTAAAGAAATGACAATTTTGCATGCGGTAAAACTCTTTATAGTTTATAAATCTTTCTTTTTGGCTAAGTCTTAATAATAATATTGTCATTTACAGCTAAAGAGACATATGATCAAGAAACGGTTTTATTTTACTTTTGTGATTATGATAAACATACCGAGGGCCTCAAAGTAGTACCTGGCAGGCCGCGAGTTTGAGACCACTGAGTCAAGGGGAACAGTTAATCTGCTGGCTGGGTCGGAGGGCAGAGGGGAGAACAGGACAATCAAGCCATTGTGACATCACTGATGAGCCTGTCTCTTATTGGTGGAATGAGGCATTATGACATCACAATCTCAGCTCTGCTTTCCAAAGACAAACAGGATGTCATGGTTACAGTTTAGCCAGTGGTCTCAAAGTCAAACCCTTAGAAGAGCCACGTTTTGGATTTGTAGGTACTTGGAGGGCCGCAGAAAAAAAATAGTTAATGTCTTATTAAAGAAATGACAATTTTGCATGCGGTAAAACTCTTTATAGTTTATAAATCTTTCTTTTTGGCTAAGTCTTAATAATAATATTGTCATTTACAGCTAAAGAGACATATGATCAAGAAACGGTTTTATTTTACTTTTGTGATTATGATAAACATACCGAGGGCCTCAAAGTAGTACCTGGCAGGCCGCGAGTTTGAGACCACTGAGTCAAGGGGAACAGTTAATCTGCTGGCTGGGTCGGAGGGCAGAGGGGAGAACAGGACAATCAAGCCATTGTGACATCACTGATGAGCCTGTCTCTTATTGGTGGAATGAGGCATTATGACATCACAATCTCAGCTCTGCTTTCCAAAGACAAACAGGATGTCATGGTTACAGTTTAGCCAGTGGTCTCAAAGTCAAACCCTTAGAAGAGCCACGTTTTGGATTTGTAGGTACTTGGAGGGCCGCAGAAAAAAAATAGTTAATGTCTTATTAAAGAAATGACAATTTTGCATGCGGTAAAACTCTTTATAGTTTATAAATCTTTCTTTTTGGCTAAGTCTTAATAATAATATTGTCATTTACAGCTAAAGAGACATATGATCAAGAAACGGTTTTATTTTACTTTTGTGATTATGATAAACATACCGAGGGCCTCAAAGTAGTACCTGGCAGGCCGCGAGTTTGAGACCACTGAGTCAAGGGGAACAGTTAATCTGCTGGCTGGGTCGGAGGGCAGAGGGGAGAACAGGACAATCAAGCCATTGTGACATCACTGATGAGCCTGTCTCTTATTGGTGGAATGAGGCATTATGACATCACAATCTCAGCTCTGCTTTCCAAAGACAAACAGGATGTCATGGTTACAGTTTAGCCAGTGGTCTCAAAGTCAAACCCTTAGAAGAGCCACGTTTTGGATTTGTAGGTACTTGGAGGGCCGCAGAAAAAAAATAGTTAATGTCTTATTAAAGAAATGACAATTTTGCATGCGGTAAAACTCTTTATAGTTTATAAATCTTTCTTTTTGGCTAAGTCTTAATAATAATATTGTCATTTACAGCTAAAGAGACATATGATCAAGAAACGGTTTTATTTTACTTTTGTGATTATGATAAACATACCGAGGGCCTGAAAATAGTACCTGGCGGGCTGCGAGTTTGTCCTATAGCATACCTAAATTATGGCATCAACTCCCTCCTGCCTTTGGGGCAATTGATGACCCTCTGACCTTCCGGAACGCAGTAAAGACGCTTCTTTTCATGGACCGGATCAATTCTGGTCTCAAAGTTTGACAGACCTTACCTCAGAACCGCTGTGCCTGCCGACCAGTTCTTCTACCTTTCACTGCAGATATGTTAATGCCCATTCGTGACTCTATGATTTATTTTCGTAGAGTCTGCAAAGCATGTGTTCTTAGTCACATTCTCTATAAGTTGCAAGTTATTGATTCTATAGCTTTGTGTTTTGATCCTGTAGTACGTATATCTCTGTTCCTGAAAACTTTGAGTATGTATACTTGTAACCCGTTCTGGGCTCCTGGGGAGGATGAAGACAGGATACCTATAGAAGCATACAAAGAGATGGTTTAGTAACTATATAGGGACGAGAGGATACAGAAGTAGCTTTCGAAGGGGTCAGACACAGAACTAGAGGTCTGCAAGGGAACGGGGATCACGGGAATCCCCTCCTAACCCACGGGATTCCCACGGGGACCCCCCTCTGGCCCACGGGACTCCCACGGGGATCCCCCTCTGGCCCACAGGACTCCCACGGGGACCCCCCTCTAGCCAATGGGACTCCCATGGGGATGGAAGGCTTTGGAAGCTGGGTTCGTCCATATAATATAATGGACACGTCAGTCTTAGTAAAAGAGGGGGGTTGTAAGTTAATTATCTGAACAGAAAACAAAAAAGGGGTTCCACCAAAGGAAAACAGCAGCGCAAACACAAAAGAAACTGTGGAATTGATGATCCTGTCAGAAGTAATCGCTGCTTTTTATGGAGGGACAGGCGGGGATGGAAGTAATTCCTTGCGGGGATGGGTGGGGACGGAGAGGATCCTGACGAGGACGGGTGGGGACGGAGAGGATCCTGGCGGGGACGGGCGGGGATGGATGGGATTTCTGTCCCCGTGCAACTCTCTACACAGAACTGGGGGTGAATGTTTGCACCTAGTCCAGAGATACAGGCACAGTGCATAACATAGAATTCTATAAGTTACATGTGTAAGGGCACAAACCAATACGAATGTCCACCTGCAAGCTATGTTCCATCAACGTGCATATTAAGATTTCAGGCATTTCTGTAAGTATACGTTTACATATGTAAACGTTTTGCCACGTAAATGTTAATGCCATCTACAACGGTGAAAAGAAAAAGCCAAGGCACAGCTGGCACCTGCCGTCAAACCACTGTGGAAAGGCTCACTTGGTGCTTGACCTCAGGCGGATTCTGCCAGAAACTGCTTTTCTAGGATGCTGTGAGTATGAATTGTGCTCGCGGAAGGCTAGGAGATGTGCTTGGAATGGGATGCCCCCCCCTGCCCCCTGGCATCCAGCTGTTGGGAGCACATCAAGAGGATAAATAAGAGCCATGTGGGCAGCCCATGAGTCTCTTCTGTCTGTGCCCCCAGGGAGAGTGATAAGGACGTTCAGTAGGGGGGACTCAGGTTACAGAGACTAGCTCTCCTCCCCTTTTGCTTGCTTTCCCTCCCTCCTCCGGTTGGAGCGCATCTCTCTCCTCCCACTGTGTACATGCCCACGCTAAGGAGTGCAGCTTTGGGTCCCTTCTGAGACCACATCTGCCCGCACTGACCGGCTGCAAAGGACTTGGGGGGGGAGGGCATGTTGGAGGCTGGACCCTGAGGGCTCCGGTGCCACTCGTCCCGCGCCGGGGATGGACACCAGCAGCGAGATTGCCGACCTGAGCAGCCGGGATGCCCGCACTGTGTGCGAGGCGCTGGGGCGCTACGAGGACACCCTGCGGGGCGCCGTGCGGGAGATCCACGCGGACATCCAGGTGTTCAAGAAAGGCGTGGACCGGCGCGTGGAGGACGTGCTCCGCATGGCCGGACCCCTGGCCAGCTCGGTGGCCGACCTGCAGCAGGAGAACCGGCGGCTGCGCGGCCAGCTCGAGTGCCTCTGCCGCCAGGTGGAGCTGTTGAGCAGCTCCTTGCCCGAGGGCGCCCCCGCCACCAGGTTCTCGGGCCAGGCGCTCCTGGCCATGGGCGGCGCAGCACAGGTGAGTGGGGAAGGGGACCCAGATGCTGAGCCAGCCCTGGTTTTGCTCTCAGGGAAGGATTAACCCTTTAGGGCAGTGGTTCCCGACCCTGGCCAGTCGGGTTTTGAGGATAGCCCTCATGAATATGCATGAGAGAGATCTGCATGCAAATCTGCACCATGCATATTCATGAGGGCTATCGTCAAAACCCGACTGGCCTGGTGGTCCTCCAGGACAGGGTTGGGAACCGCTGCTTTAGTGGACTCTAGGCCAGGGGTAGGGAACTCCAGTCCTCCAGAGCCGTATTCCAGTTGGGTTTTCAGGATTTCCTCAGTGAATATGCATGAGATCTATTTGCATGCGCTGTTTTCAATGCATGTTCATTGGGGAAATCCTGAAAACCCGACTGGAATACGGTTCTTGAGGACTGGAGTTCCCTACCCCTGCTCTAGGCAAACAAGCATGTTGGACCAAGAGTGGGGAGCAGAGATAGACTCTGAGTGACTCCCCTCCTCACTCCCAACTCTGCTTTTTTGTCAACCACCTTGGGGGGGTCCATTGAATTAGCATATCTGAGAGGGCTTTTCCTAAACAATTAAGAACATAAGCGCTGTCAACTGGGACAGACTGATGGTCATCCGCCCCAGTATCCTGTTTCCAGCAGTGCCCAATCCAGGTCACAAGTATCTGGCAAGATCCCTAAAGAGTAAAACAGATTTTAGACTGCTTATCTTAGAAATAAGCAGTGGATTTTCCCAAGTCCATCTTAATAATGATTTTTGGGACTTTTCGTTTAGGAAATTCTCCAAACTTTTTTTTTTTTTTAAACCCTGCTAAACTGACTGCTCTAAGCACCTGTCTAGTGTGCCTGTGCTTTACTCCCGGCCTGTCTGCCCTATGTAGTTCTGAATTTTTGCTAAGGAAAGCTGAACTAATCTGAAAACATTCTTATTTCAAGACACATTTTATTGCCCATGAATCTTCCATCACCAATTCACCCAACCGCTTTTATGAAGCGACCTCACCCCCTTCTGTTCCTTCCCTTCCCCTCCCTCTTACAATCAAACCTTTTTGTTTTTTCTTTCTTTTCTTTTTTCTTTCTCTTCACCACTAATAATGTAACTTTCCCCCTCCTTCCCTCTTCAACCTCACTTTCATGTCTGTCATTGTCAAACATCCTTAATGTTCACTTCCCCTCTACTCTTTTTTTATTAATTTTACTATATAAGCATTATTTTACTCCTATTTTATCTTTTTATTGTAAACCGGCTAGATACCCGTTGATGGTCGGTATATTAAAAATCAAGAAACTTGAAACTACATTTTCAAATCAGCAATGGTGTGAAATCAGGACTGGGTCAGCCTCCCTGGACTAACTTGGCAACCTTAGGATGAATATTTTGGCACTGGTTTCAGACCGTAGTCTATTAAATGCAGTTAACCTGTGCTCCTTATTCCTATCAGCAAGTGCCATCCCGCTCCTATATCATTTAAATAAGACGCTTAGAATCAGGGATATCATAATTACAGTTTCCTGTATGCAAAGGGGTAAAAGCAGGACTGGATCACGGTCACTTGGGGTGAGAGACAGAAATTTATATTCTGAATATTTTGTGTGGGAGTGTTTAAATATGTATGCATTTACCCTACCACACTCTTTTTTTTTTTTACAAAACCGTAGTGCGGTTTATAGCGCCAGGCGCGGTGGTAGCAGCTTCAATAATCGTATGAGTGTCAGAGCTGTTACCGCCCTGGCTGGCGCTAAAAACGGCACTACATTTTTTTTAAAGGGGGGAGGGGTTAAATAGGTAGATACCGCATGATGGAATGTGCTGCCTTTTGGGTTTTCAGTCTATTTCAGGACTTAAAACCTTGCCCTGGTGGCCTCTACAGCCAGTCAGGTTTTTTAATTTGTTTTTTCAATTTTGTTTATAAGTAATTTGAAATAAGCATAAATAACTTGTACAGAAAAGCTGGTATTCATAGTGTCAGGGTCATAGATTTGATATATCGCCATTCTGTAGGTACAATCAAAGCATTTTTCATACTCTATGCAGATACGGTGGCGTACCTAGCATATGTGACACCCAGGGTCCATCATTTTTTGACACATCCCCTCCCCTCACCATCTGTATGGAAAACACGATGGGATCCGCTCTGGCAGGTCTCAGCCCTGGCCTGACAACTCTTCCGGACCCCAGCGTTTACCTAGCTGGAGTCCACTCACCTGCCCGCTGCCTTCTAACTCCTTCCCTGGACCCTCTTCTGCTCTTCCTGGCCCTCTGAAAGTCTTTGACGTGCTCCCACGCCTCTGGCCTAGTCCCGGCTCCTTCTGCGCAAGCGTGGAAGTCCGCACATGCGCCCTCAATCCTCCAGCATGCCCCAGCGACCAGCAATTGGCTGATTGCTGCCGCTGGGGGAACCGGCCTGCCGCCTCATCTTCAGCGCTGCCAGGAGCCATCTGAGGGATCGCGGCTAAATCTCCTGCCTGCCCTGGGGATCGCAGCAGAGCCACGACCCTGCCTGTTGTTCTCCCCCCACCTGGAAGTTCCTGGGCCATGACCCCAAGGCTGGGAACACCCCCCTTCATGCTTGCACCTGGGGTGGTCTGCTCCCCACCCCTTGGTACACCACTGTGCAGATATTTAAGGAAAGTAACATTATCATTTATAAATTACAAAGTAACCTATACCTTCATCAAACTTTTTGTTTTTTACATTATAGTAATATTTCCAGCGCGAGTCCACAAACTGGCGAATCTAATAACACAGGACTACATCATAAAAACAAAATTCTTCCTAACTCAATCATTTACCGAACAACATTTCTGAAACTGCAAAGTGTTAACCATTTTCCTAAATTGAAGTGAACTAGAAGCACTCCTTATATCCCAGTGGCGGTGCTTTCCACAATATTACTTACTCCCTGCACAGCATTGAATGGATTATGAGGGGCCGCTGAAAAGTTTGCAGCCCAACCAAGCATGACGAATGAATGCCTGCGAACTTTACTGTATTATAAACTGCTTTGAGCGAAAAGGCAGTTAATAGGGGAGATTGTAAAACCTTTAGAAATGATGGTATCCGATTCCACCCCCCCCCCCCCCCCCCAGTTCTAATGCTTCCAAACAGTATTGCAATGTCACGGGCCCTTGCAGAAATCTTGCAATCTTTGAGAAAATTCACAAACCTTAAATTCACCTTTCTTATCCAATTTTCCATCCTAGTCGCATCTCTTATATTTGTACTTGTCGTGGATAAATAGTCTCGAAATCTGACTGACTGTGGGGGTGATTAGGACAAGTTTGGGAAACCCTGCTCAGTGGGGTTTCCCATTTGCGATAAGAGAGGTGTATAATGAAAAGTGTATAATGAAAATTGCATTTTCCCCTGATAAGCAGTGCTGTTTTGTTGTAAAGGTAAAAATGATCTGAATTGGTAGTTTCCGTTCAAAATAGTTTGAGGAAAATCTTCTTCCCGAGAAACCTGGACGGTTTCTCATTATCGATATAGAGCCATCACAAAGAGAAGCAGGAAAACAGAACTTCAAAGAGCAAGACTAAGAATGTTATACTCTGTATCGCACCATGGTGCGACCTCATCTGGAGTATTACGTTCAATTCTGGTTTCCTTATCTCAAGAAAGATATAGCGGCACTAGAAAAAGTTCAAAGAGCAACCAAGATAATAAAGGGGATGGAACTCCTCTCGTATGAGGAAAGACTAAAAAGGTTACGGCTCTTCAGCTTGGAAAAGAGACGGCTGAGGGGAGATATGATTGAAGTCTACAAAATCCTGAGTGGAGTAGAACGGGTACAGGTGGATCGATTTTTCACTCCGTCAAAAATTACAGACTAGGGGGACACTCGATGAAGTTACAGGGAAATACTTTTAAAACCAATAGGAGGACATTTCTTTTTCACTCAGCTCGGGACCCGCGTTGCCAGAGGTTGTGGTAAGAGTGATTAATGTAGCTCAGGGATCTCAAAGTCCCTCCTTGAGGGCCGCAATCCAGTCCGGTTTACAGGATTTCCCCAATGAACATGTATTAAAAGCAGTGCATACACATAGATCTCATGTATATTCATTGGGAAAATCCTGAAAACCGAACTGGATTGCGGCCCTCAAGGAGGGACTTTGAGACCCCTGGTGTAGCTGGTTTTAAAAAAGGTTTGGACAAGTTCCTGGAGGAAAAGTCCATAGTCTGTTATTGAGACAGACTCGGGGGACGCCACTGCTTGTCCTGGATTGGTAGCATGGAATATTGCTACTCCTTGGGTTTTGGCCACGTACTAGTGACCTGGATTGGCCACCGTGAGGACCATTGGTCTGACCCAGTAAAGCTGTTCTTATGTTTCACATCAAGATAAGTCAGAAATGTAGCTAGAGGATAGTTTTAAATGTGTAGATGTACATGTATCTCTTAATCATAAAATGGTGACGTGATTTGCTCTGTTACTACCATGATTCCATAATTAAGCTTTAACTCGTCTGCTGAACTCACGATGTATTAGTACCTCAGATGAATGAGTACTATGCTCTGGGCTTCCACTAGGCTTCCCCCCCCCCCCCCTCCAATTCTGTTCTGGATTTAGATCAAGTGCGCGCGCGTGTGAGGGGGTGGGGATGTTCCTAAACTCCAAGAAGCTTCAGGGTTTCAGGTGCTTTGACGAATCTGTCGGCTAACAAGAAAAAAAAAATATATATTGTAATAGCCAAATTCAGAGAGGGTTGGGCGAGAATGTTCCTAGAAAAGAATTTAACAAAACAATTCCTTTAAGGATATACTGTACATTTCCCTGCCATCTGGAACGGAACTTGGCAGCCCTGTTTTGTATTCTTTTTCCCTCTCCGGTCATTCCCTGGTGCTCTTCCTCCTTGGATCTTTTTGTCTTCCTAGTAAGAAGCCAGCAAAAGTGATTTTTTTTTTTTTTTTTTACTTTGAAAATCAGACAGATAATGTAAACTAGTCAGGAAAAAAAAAAAAAAAAAAGCGTTTGGAGCACTTCTAATAAATAAGCCATCGGAATTATCAGTTCCTGGAGAAGGTACGAGGGGACCACGATCAGTAGCACCTTGAAAAACCGCTTTCCTCAGAGTTGACAAGTGACTACCCAGGTGTTGACAGAGGAGGAGGGTAGGCGTGTTTTAGGACTTACATCCCAATGCATTGTGGGTTTTGTAGTTATGCTTCTAACCAAATTATTTACCATCTAGGTCTCTGCGTTCTGAGAATTCAGCGTTATTCAAAACAAATGCTAATCCAAAATATGCCGAGACCAGTGAAATGACCTTTTGCTGTGCGGGAGTCAAATTGTGGAACTCATTTGTCAGTCAATTACAAAAATCTTACGACAAGGGTAATTTCAGAAAGCTATTAAAAACGCAGTTATTTGTTTGTGCCTTTTTCTAGGAACTGATCTTTGCGATTGTTCTTGTGATGGGCACTTCTCATGATTTTCCGATGATTATATGTTAAAGTTTGATTTTTATTTGTCTTATTGAATTATGTACATAATGATAGGTAAACTGTTTAGATTTAAACCAGTGGTTCCCAAACCTGTCCTGGGGGACCCCCAGCCAGTCAGGTTTTCAAGATATCTCTAATGAATATGCATGAGAGAGATTTGCATATAATGGAAGTGACAGGTATGCAAATCTCTCTCATGCATATTCATTAGGGATATCTTGAAAACCTGACTGGCTGGGGGTCTCCCAGGACAGGTTTGGGAACCACTGGCTTAAACGGTATATAAATTTTTAAAATAGATAAATAAACACTAAGGAATACCAGACTGTACCAGGAGGCATTATCAGAATGGTTAGAGCAGTTTGGCTGATGGGGTTAATCCTGCTGCTGCTTCTTCTGACTCCATTGTATCATGTACAAACTTATATAAGACCACTGTGGAAAGGGAATACCCTAAACCAGGGGTAGGGAACTCCGGTCCTCGAGAGCCGTATTCCAGTCGGGTTTTCAGGATTTCCCCAATGAATATGCATTGAAAGCAGTGCATGCAAATAGATCTCATGCATCTTCATTGGGGAAATCCTGAAAACCCGACTGGAATACGGCTCTCGAGGACTGGAGTTCTTTACCCCTGCCCTAAACTAATACTGAAAAGACATGCTATGAGGGGGTGCTGAAAAGTTCTCAGCCCAACCAAGAAGAGAATGACGTGGCACAGTCAACGATGTGAAACAATGTCAAAACACAGAATTTCGTTTCTGCACATTGGCACTCACCGAAATAAGATAACACTCTTTTCAGCTACAGTGGCAAAATAACGCTCAAAATTTAGGAAGTCGGTTGGTTGGGCTGAGAACCTTTCAGCACCCCCTTGTAAATTTGGAAAAATAAAAAAAATCAAGATGAGCCTCCAGCCTCTTTCCAGGACTTAGGTCATTCATCTCCTTTGCTGTCCCTTGCCACGAAAAGGTAGCAGTACTGATGCCAATAGGTGAAGCCACTGGCGCTGATGTTTCAGAAATGATTGGGACTTCGTGTAGAGAATGATGCGGGAACAGAATTTGTCCCGTTCCCGGTCCCTGCGGTTAACCGTGGAAGACCATCCCCATGTTATTCTTGAAGGAGAGAGGGAAGAATCAGAGTACGAATGGGCCCAGCCACTGACCCTCAAGCCTTGCATTGAAGAATGCTGGTGTAGAAGGACTGAAGTTGAGGTAAACACTAAAGAATGTCAGTCTCTGGTATCCAGAGCAGATACTGTGATGTCATGATGCCTCAATTGCACCAATGCCTAAGAGCCAACCTCATCAGTGATGTCACAATGGCTGATGTAGGCCTTCTGGGAGCTCAGGGCCCTCAGGCTGCTGCCTCCATCTGCCCTTCCCTTAGTTCATATCTTTTTCTTTTTTTTTTTTTAATCAGTTTTATAAGCATATTAGAGACTCATATCTTCACTATCTGACTTGGCAGTGTCTTATAAAAAGGCACAATCTCTACTTCAAAACTCAGCAGGTTTTGTTGTTCAAATAAATATTTGAATAGGATGTTTGTTTTGTGCATGAGAGACAGTCTTAAGGAAATTACGAAGCACTGAGTATTTGACCAGCAAGATTTCATAACAGGGGCAGCATTCCAAGGCATCGTCTAGTTTCTGACAGAGGTTTCCTGCTCTGTCAGAACTGGGAACCTCCATTATTTTATAAGCCCTTCCACTTTAGCCCCGCTAATTGTAATGAGGTCTTTGGCCAAGAGACGAGCGCCGGGTGCCTTTGGGAACTCTGCATCTAGAGGCCTTAATTCAGCCACAGGGTTTTGTTGCTGAGTAGTGAATGGGGCTTCCTTCTTTCAGGGGCTGTAAGTGCTGCCTTTGTAGCACCCCAGTCCTGGCCAACTGGGAGAGTGGAAAACCTGAACTGGGAACTGAACACAGGTTCTCTTTATTACTGCCACTGAGCCACCTACACTTCATTTAGTGGCATTCTCCAGTGGGCTTTCCTTTATTTCTAACATAAAACAAAACAGTGTACCATTGCATATATATAGATACTGTATATATATTTATTCTAGGGTTACCATATGGCTCCAGAAAAAGGAGATCCAAATATATATTCAGGAATAATTAATTGCCCCAAGTGCACTAAACTGCAACAGATATGACCTAATGTGCACACAAGTAATTATAACACTTCTCAGTGCTCAGAGAACCGTTTTTAGCTTAGCAATAGGTCTTAGCAAGAGTGGTTGAAGCGAAAACAGACATGGTGGGGGCAGAATTAAGTTCGTGTTGATGCGGGTTCTCTGAGGCAGCATGGCGAAACGCGTCAGAACCCGTTGAACCCCTGCATTAAAAGCTAAGTCTGTTTTGAAGTTGAGCATTTAAAAAGACAAAAAGTATTTAAAAAATAGTTTAAAAAAAGTGAGAGAGCATTATACTTAACGATACTACAGGGACCAATGCAATGATTGAGAATTGAGCCATATCAATAGTGGTCTCATAAGCTAAAAACGGTTCTCTGAGCACCGAGTGTTATAATCATCTGTGTGCACATTATTTCATATCTGTTTCCAGAAAAAGGAGGACAGATTGAGACATCCGGGTTTTACTTCCGTTGCTTTCAGTGGAAGTAAAACCCGGAATTCTCAATCTTTCCTCTTTTTTTCTGGAGCGATATGGTAACCCTAATTTATCGTGTATTGAGGCATTTATCCTTCAAGTTTACCCTTTTTTGATGTGTTTGTATAATCACATCATAATTTTACTGTCTATTGCTTTGTGGGTGAGATTTCTTTCTAGATATGTTTCTTCAATTGCACTTCCTGATGCCCTACAAACATGGCTGTCTTTAGAAAAAGTAAACCTTTAGTTGGTGTGGAAAAAAAAAGTTATTTTCAGAATAAAAGTGGCATAAAATCTTAAAATTCATTAGAAGTTATCATGTCTTGTCTTTATTCTATTAAATTTATTGTGCTGTAATGTTAATATTTTATGTAAATGCATCATCTTTTGTGCACAATTGAAGTTTTAAAAATGAATAAAGAAAAAAAAAAAAAAAAAAAAGAGAAGTTATGGCTTTTATAGAAAACGATCGGTTCCTTTATACTCACATTCAGATTTTTGTCAGCCTGGTCCCTCCTGATCCTGGGATCTCCTTACTGGGCCACAGGAGGAGCGAGACAGTGAGAGGTGACCTGAGGATCCCCTGCCCGTGCCACCAAAAAAGATAACGCCCTCATCCTCCCTGTCTCATCGGATCACAACCTCGGGGTCATCTTTGACGCTCGCTGTCCTTCTCCTCTCATATCCAACAGACTGCCAAAACTTGTCGTTTCTTTCTCAATAATATTGCTCAAATCTGTCCTTTCTTTTCCGAGCAAGCTGTCAAGACCCTCATCTACACCCTCATCACCTCTCGTTTGGATTACTGCAATGTGCTTCTCACCGGACTACCGCTAAGCCATATCTCTCCACTTCAGTGCCGTGCACCTCAGATTCCGCTAGAAACATAGAAACATAGAAATTGACGGCAGAAAAGGGCTATAGCCCATCGAGTCTGCCCATACCAATGACCCACTCCCTGATTCTTACTCTCCTAGAGATCCCACATGAATATCCCATTTTCTCTTGAAATCTAACACGCTGCTGGCCTCAATCACCCTCTGAGGCAGCTCGTTCCAATGATCTACCACCCTTTCAGTGAAGAAGTACTTCCTCGCATCACCCTGAAATTTCCCTCCCCTGATTTTCAGCGAGTGACCTCTGGTTACTGAGGGCCCTGTAAGACTGAAGATATCATCTTTCACCTCTATACGCCCAGTAATATACTTAAAGGTCTCAATCATGTCCCCTCTCTCTCTTCGCTCCTCCAGTGAGTACATCCGCAGTTTTTTTAACCTTTCTTCATACGTGAGTTCCCTGAGCCCCAAAACCATCCTGGTAGCCATTCGCTGAACCGACTCATAGCGTCATTATACCCACATTACTTCTCTCCTCAGGCTACTTCACTGGCGTGCGGCAGGGGGGAGAAGGAAGGGTGCCGGGGCCCCGAGCAAGACAGTGCCTGGGGCGGATCCTCCCCCCTCCTTCCTTACTACACTTATTGGATGAAGACAGACATCCAGCATGCCTAAAACTGGCCCTGGGAGGGAGGGATAGAAAGCTGCCTGCACTTACGTCAGCTGTAGAGCTGGGAGACCGATTTGCATAGGAGTCCAACCACTTGGCACTGTTTTCAACCAGTAAGTTAGTCCAGGCCAGAAATTGCAGTTCTGAACTAAAGGGTTTACTTAAAACTTGGATGATGTAGGCAAAACACGAGACAAAGCTTAGCAAGCAACAGAGACAGAAGCCAACTAGGAAAAGAATAATTTCAGCACCTACAGACTTTGACTAGGTGGAATTGATTGAGCCTGCGGTTCCAAACTAGATGGGATTGTTTTGTAGGTTTCTGCTTTTGGGGCTTCCTGCAAAGTTTTGAGTTTCACGTTTATTGAGAATTTGCTATCCCGCCCGCCTCACAAAGACAGCTGGGCGGCTGACAAAATCTAAAATGCATAAGGGGGGGGGGAAGAGAAGACACAATCAGCTGGGAGAGCAGGGAGTCTTGCTCCTTCCTCCTCGATCTTGCAATTCCTTTGAATACAGTAGAGGTTGTCTGTCCTCCATCCAGGTTCCACCAGGGACCAGTAAAGCATCTGAATTGGCTTTCTTTCTGTTTTTTTCAGTCCTTCCCTTCCCCTGTGCACTGGCTGAACTAACTTGCCACTGCCTCCCTTTGTATAAGCGCAATAGCCAGGGAGAAGGAGCAAAGGCAAAATACTCCTAGGTTTGGCACTTCTATAACTTCAGTTTTCCCTCCAAGGGGTAACTCCTCTTACATCTATGAATCCAGGCAGAAGGACCATTCCTTGTTCCAGAATAATTAGTGTAAGAAACAATCAACCACAATATACAGGTAGAGCCTTTAGAGGTGCTTCTACATATGACTTCCTGGAGTAGACATACTTTTGAGCTTCTGTGTGCCCACCAGGAAACCTTATATTAAAGTTAACGGATTTTTGGCTTACAATGGAGTACCATGTGGGGGCAACTTTCCAATGCCTTTATTTAGTGAAAGTACATTTGTTAAGTTTCTTAATAGAGAACAAATTTGTCCCTGTCCCCGCCAAAACACAATTTCCCTGTCCCCGCAAGTTTTGTCGTTGTCCCTGTCCCTGCTCCATTCCTGTAAGCTCTGTCTTAACTGCACAAGGCTCAAACACTTATGATTTTAAAGTGTTTGAGGCTTGTGCAGATGAGGACAGAGCTTAGGCGTTGGTGGAATGCATTCAACCTTCTCTTTTCTAAGCTGAAGAGCCGCAATCTCTTTAGCCTTTGCTCATACGAGAGGAGTTCTCTTTATCATTTTGGTCGCTCTTCTTTGAACATAACATCGGATGCATTAGGACATCACAATCTGAGCTTTAGAATGTTGCTACTTATAGTTTAAAGTGTTTTGAGGTTTGTGCAGATGAGGACGGAGCTTGCATGGATTGGGTAGGGACAGGAAAAGAACTCACAGGAACTGGATGGGAAAATGAGTTCCCGCGGGAACAGGGAAAAATATTTAGGATCCTATACTAGACTATTTGACTCACAAGAGTCCCATTTGGAAGAGAGTTAATTATTCAATGAAAAAGCCAGATCAGCTGGCAAGACAAAATCTAGCTTTTTTTTTTCAACATGTAAACATTATGTAAGTCATATATGTACAGGTGCAGAAACTTAGAACTGGATCCTGGAGACCAAGACATTTTACACTGATGACTTATTCTAATTATACAGAAAATAGTACTTCCTGTTCCTGCCTCCAGGCTGTCTCTTTTTTTCTACCCAAGTTTGTTCTCACTTTAACTCTTGTCTTGCTCCGAACCCTTCCCTGCTCTTGCCCCCAGCCTTCCTCCCCATATTCTCCCGCTCGAGCTCTTGCCTCATTCTCTCTGCCCCTGCCCACATCCCCTCTAAGAAGGACTTAGAGAAAGAAGAGAGAACCTGGAGGAAGGGATGGATTTAGAGAAGAGTTTGAGCTCAGGAGGGAAAAGGAAGCTTCTCTCCTGGCCTGTTGGTCTGTTAGGTGCCAAAAACAAAGAAAAATACTGTGGAGAGGATGTTCGCGATGCGGGTGTTTATTCTATCCAACGCTTAAAAATTACAATCTCCTCCACGTGAAAAAGCGATGATATGGACCCAACACGGTCCATGTTTCGGCTGAAATGCCTTCCTCAGGGGTCCTATAAAATGTAGGCATATATGTGTGAGCATATATTCTGTTAATTAAGACAGTATATGAATGAATGAGTCAGTAGTGGATGTGATAAAAACCTTAAATGCTGAAAAGAAAAAAAGAATGGGTGAGATATAAATGTGTGATGGTGATTATAAATACCAGTGCTTACACGTATATGAAAACCAGAGCAAGCAAAGTTCAGATTTATAATTTCCAAAAAGTGCAAAAGCACATAAATATCACCCCCCCCCCCCCTTAACAAAACCATAGCTCTGTGTTTAGCACTGGCTGTGGCGGCAAGCCGTAAAATAAAGAGGGGGCAAAAACCAAAACCAATGATCATTTTTATTTCCCGCCCTCCCAGAAAGCTCAGGGCAGATAAACTAACCCCCTCTTTTACTAAGGTACGCTAACTGATTAACGCATCCATAGCATTAGCGTTTAAAGCATGCTAATTTGATTAGCGCACCTTAGTGAAAGGGGTTTGTTAGGTGCCACTAACCTCTTTGGCATTGACTGTTGAAAGGGCCTTGAAATATATTGGCTTCCCAAAGCTGTTTGGCACAAAATCAGCGCTGCTTTGGCCAGTTTTTTATTTCCAGATAAAAGTAGCAAATCTGACATGTTTTCACCTTTAGTAGTATTAAGATTAATGACGCATAAAGAAGGTTGAATTGGATGGCCCTCTGGTCTGCGTTTAACTCGGTGACATTACGGAGACGGCAAAGCCATGTAAGGTCTTCTCCTGGGAGGAAATGCAAGTCTGGATTCCATTTCCTTTAGAAGATTTTTTCCAGTTTAAATTGTATTCCAAGAGCATACAAAACAAATTACATTGAAGCTCTGGACTGCCATTAACGGCAAACAAATTTGATACATGTGTGTAAGCTCATAATACGAGCAGGGATTAGTGTAATCAGAAATTACTGGCGTTCGACCATTCTGGAAATTTGTTCTTTAAAGAATTTCATCAGTGTTTCCCGGGTTATCAATCCGTTTTCTTTTGAGCTGGCTGGCATTGCACAGCTAGTTATTTCTAAAGCAGCACTGTTCTTCCAGGAGTTATCAGTTAAGTGAAAAGGTTTCCGTTGGATACGCTAAGTTACGCAACACCCAATGGTAAAAATTATTATTAAACGCATGTCTGGAGGCAGTGGCAGAGCGAGGGTAGGAGGCACCCGAGGTGATGGCACCTATTTCCACACCCTCCTCTCTGCCCTCTCCCCTCTCCTTCTGCGCCAACCCTCCCGCTCTGTCCATGCCCCCATGCCACACTCGCGCCCTCCCTTCCCACCCCCATCTTTAAATTTTTGCCAGCACAAGCGCCTGCTCTGGCTGCTGCTCGCTCTGGTGCCGGCTTTCCCTCTGATGTCACTTCCTGGACCGGCAACCCAGAAGTGATTCCAGGCTGGCATGAGCAGTAGGCTACAGTAGTTGCTTGTGCTGGCAAAGATTTTAAAGAGGTATGGGGGCAGGGAAGGGATGGGGCCTGGGGCGGTCTACCCCCCCACCCCCCCTTTACTATGCTAGGTCTGGAGGAATATTTTGCAGGCTTATTTGGCCATTTTGCAAGTTATGACTTTTCATTTTTTTGCAGTAGCAATCTTTGATGTATTTTAATGTCTATTGTTAGCAAATTACTTAAAGCAGGACTGCCTAATTCCGGCCCTCGAGATCTACTGGCAGGCCAGGTTTTCAGGATCTCCACAATGAACATGCATGAGAGAGATTTACATACCAAGAAGGCAGTGCAGGCAAATCTCTCTCATGCATATTCATTGTGGATATCCTGAAAACCTGGCCTGCCAGTAGATCTCCAGGACCGGAATTGAGCAGCCCTGACTTCAAGTGTTATATGTTAAAAATAAATGTTGTGCACACTCAGATGAGTTCAGTTTGCAGTCAACAGTATTTATGGACTAAGCAAGTTGGGCAAGTCAGTCAAAGAGCAGCCCCTAGCACCCATAAGAACATAAGAATAGCCATACTGGGTCCATCTAGCCCAGTATCCTGATTCCACAGTGGCAAATCCAGAGTATCAAACACCTGTCAAAAACCCAAACAGTAGCAACATTCCATGTTACCGATCCCAGGACAAGCAGTGGCTTCTCCCATGTCTGACTCAATAGCAGACTATGAACTTTTCCTCCAGGAACTTGTCCAAACCTTTTTTTAAATCCGGCTGTGCTAATCACTGTTACCACATGCTCAGGCAATGCGTTCCAAAACTTAATTACTTGTTGAGTGAAAAAAAAAATATTTCCTTCTATTTGTTTTAAAAAGTATTTCCATTTAATTTCATTGAGTGTCCCCCGGTCTTTGTACTTTTTGAAAGAGTGAAAAAAAATCAATTCACTTTTTGCCCATTGTTCACCACTCAGGATTTTATAGACCTTTAATCACATCCCCCCTTAGCCGTCTCTTTTCTAAGCTGAAGAGTCGCAATCTCTTTAGCCTTTCCTCTTTAGCATTTTGGTCGCTCTTCTGTGAACATAACATCGTGTTTCTAGATCGCATAACCATAAGTTCAACGCGGTTTACAAAAGATTATAAATGAAAATTACAGAAGAAAACACAGTAGAACTATTCTGTCAAATATTTTGAAAAGAGATAAGTTTTCAACCGAGTTCCTAAATGTTGATAAGAGCAACGATCGAAATTCTTGATCATGGGAAGCCGCTTGATATGCTAATGTATGATCAAGAAATTTCTTACTTTTACAACCCTGAACGGATGTAAAAATAAAAAGGGCACGTGATCTTCTACTATTCCTATAGGATGCTATAAGAAATCTGTCAGCCAAATAGAGCGGGGAAGTGCCACAAGCAACTTTGTAGCAAAGCCAACCCAATTTAAACATATAACATGAGCCTCCATGAGAAGCCAATGTAATTCACGATAAAACGGTGTCACATGATCATATTTCTTCAGGCCATAGATTAGTCTAACTGCTGTATTCTGAAACAATCTTAAGTCTGGCCATATTTTTCTTAGTGCTTGTTAAGTAAATGTTGCAGTAAAGACATTGTTATAATGTGCTCCTTGTTGGAGCACGCATATTGTTGGCTTTGTATTTCATCTTTTATAAAATCAATAAAACTCTTTGAACTAAAAAAAAAAAAAAAAAAAGAAGACTCTGCAACAACGCTTGAACCAGAAGTTTGAGAGCAGAAATTTCAAAATACGGTCAACTTCCCAGTATTTTGATCGTTGGATGTATCGTATATAACGTTGAATTTATGCTAATTGATGGTTCATGGGGAGTCTTATGAGATGAAGCAAAAACAAATTTAGTCTTATCATGATTCAGTTTGAGCTTAAATTCATGCCTCTATGAATCCATCAATTTCAGGACGGACTCAATCATATGAATACTATGGGATAAAACAGTGCCTCAAGGGATGATGATTGTAATATCATAAGCATAGCTGAATAGTTTTATACCCAAATTACACAATAGAAAGCCCAGAGAAGAAAGGTACACATTAAACAGTGTCGGCAAAAGTGGAGAACCCTAAGGAGCGCCTCAGGGATTTTTCCAGATAGTAGAAGACCAGTTATTAAAACCATTTCTAATTGCATTATATCTTTTTTGAGATACAGCGGCCAGAACTGAACACAATACACAAGGAGCGATATATGCTTCTCCCTCCATATTTGTGGTTTCAGCATTCGTGGTGTTGATTATTCACGGCTTCTCCCCCCAATTACATCAGCTTGCATAGAGAAATCGCCGATTCCAAGCGTTTACAGAGAAAAATCGTCGATTCCCGGCACTTTCTTCACCGTGTTTTGCCTCTCCTTCAGGAACAGACCAGGTTTCCCACCATGTTATTCGCGGTTTCACCGTATTCACGATGGTTTTTAATAGAAAACAGCGAATAACATATGAAAAAGTTATTCGCGGTTTTTCTGTATTCACGGGTCTGTTAATCTCATATCACCGCGAATGCGGAGGGAGAAGTGTAAAAGCAGCAGCGCTTACACACATAGGAATAGACTATAAATGTGCTTTAAAAATCGGTGCCTAAAAAATAGCGCTCCCCATCGGAGCTCTTAAAAAATAAGTTTTTCGGCGGCTTTCAGAGGCGTGCTTCTGTCTTGCGCTGAATTGTCTTCGCGCAGGTGTCTCGCATGCGATTATCCCGTCACCGGATTTCTATATAACTCAGAACTTGTAGATTTTCAGATTCTTGCTGCTTTCCTCTGCTCCCAGCTGACAAAAGGGCCAACTGTCCCTACTAGTGTTCCCTCTAAGGTACAGCATTCACAACCACACACTGTTCTTAATGTGGCCGTGCATTAACCCTGAATCTGCTACAGGAGAAGGGAAGGAGTCTATGCCACTGGAAATGCTGCTCAGTGAAACCAAATGAAGCCACGACCGCGTTCTTAAGTACCAGTCGCATAAGAACATAAAAGTTGCCATACTGGGACAGACAGAAGGTCTATCAAGCCCAGTGTCCTGTTTCCAACAGTGGCCAACCCAGGTCCCAAGTACCTGGCAGAAACCCAAAGAGTAGCAACATTCCAGAACTGATATTGTGATGTCAAGATGCCTCATTCCATCGATGCCTAAGAGCCAACCTCAGCAGTGATGTCACAATGGCTTGATTATTTCTATACAGGCAGTCCCCGGGTTAAGAACGAGTTACGTTTTTAAACCTGTTCTTAAGTCAGATTTCTATATAACTCAGAACTTGTAGATTTTCAGATTCTTGCTGCTTTCCTCTGCTCCCAGCTGACAAAAGGGCCAACTGTCCCTACCAGTTTTCCCTCTAAGGTACAGCATTCACAACCACACACTGTTCTTAGCGTGGCCGTGCATCAACCCTGAATCTTCTACAGGAGAAGTGAAGGAGTCTATGCCACTGGAAATGCTGCTCAATGAAATCAAATGAAGTCACAACCGCGTACTTAAGTACGAGTCGCGCTTAAGTTGGGCGTCTGTAACTCGGGGACTGTCTGTATTTGCTGGTTGAAATGACGTTTCCCTATTAATTTAGGCACCAGCCTAAATTAAAGCACCATTTGTAGAATTTCCCCTTAAGTGCTAACCTGTATATATATATTTTTTAATATTGCTACTTATCTGTATTATTACTAGGTGTATATAGCCCTGTTTAGGTGTAAAGTAGGATGCATAGCATTTAGTGCACACTATACTTTAGTAAAGGATCCTAAATAATCCTCCGAGAAGAGTCCCACTGATTTCTGGAATGAAGGCCTCGGGTCCTCTCTACCACCTGCACCCATTCTCCTGTTGACCTCTGCAGCTGCTCTGGATTACTTCAGTCTTTCCTTTCATCTACTACCTCTGACCAACGTCCAGTGCTCTGCTTTATGACCACTTCACCTTAAAAATAAAGGGCATCTATTTTTAGAGAGTTCTGCCGCAGGCACAGACCCGGAGAAGCTAGATTTCAAAAAGAGAGCCGGAGACAGTCAAGCGTGCAGATTTTAGTTTGGCTGACAGAAGTCATCGGTTCAAGAAGTGCATGGAAGTGTAGGAATTTTCAGCATACATTCCAGTTAAGGACCCACATGCGACGATTTCTGAGCAAGGAGAGGCTTGGAAAAACGATGCCCGATTTTGATTTTAGAAAATTGTTAAAGACAGCTGTTTGATAGGTTGGTATCTTAATGCGTTCTGTTTTAAACTATCTCGCCTTGGAGCATTGGAGCTGTTATCAACATGGCCGCCGCTAAAAGCCGTGCTACAGTTTTGTAAAAAAAAAAAAAAAGGGGGGGGTTAATTAGGAAATCCTCACTTGAAATAATTGAACTTTGGCTCTGGCTTTGTTTAAAATCAAGATGAATTTCAGCTTAAAGAATAACATCCCACATGGTATGCGATTACACAGTATAACACCTGCATGTTCCTAGACACTTGGGGAGGGGATCTTATTTTTAAGCCTAGTAGCTGGACGTGCTGAACAGGGGATATTACTTCATGCCACAGGTTGGGATTTGGTTAAATAAATAAACATGCAAATAAGGAGAGAAATTTGTAAAAGACGCATTCATCACTGAAGTCCAGCTTGACAATGAAATTGGGCTATTAAGAGGAAGTGGGAGGGTCTGTACAGGGTTATACCATGCTATAGGCCAGGTTTTCTCAACCAAATCTTCAGGGAACACAAACCAGTTTGGTTTTCAAGATATCAACAATGAATATGTATGAGATAGATTTGTTGCTGCACCTTATGAGACTCATAATAAAAAATTAAAGATGACCAAAAATAGTTATGTCAGCACTTGGATGTCCTAATCACCGGGACATCCAAGTGCCAATTTTTGAAGCTGACTTTCTGAACATCTTACGAGGCATTTTACCCGCTGTGCATCCAGAGTTCCAGGAGGCGTGTTTGGAGGCATGTTATGGGCGGGCTTTGGGTGGATTAGACTTGGATGTCTTATGATGATAATCGAACCTTTCCCAGGATGTCCTAGACCTGTTTTAGAAGCAACTAAGTGCCACAAAGATACTCAAATTTACCAGATGATCACTTGAGGGCCCCCACACTCCCCCAGTGGTCACTGTCCCCCCTCCCACCCCACAAAGATCTCAATAAAATGGTACATACCTGTCTCTAGCCTGGTGGGTGGGTTAGTGAGCCATAGAGAGGAAGAAGACCCAGGCCCATAAGCCACTCTAACCACTACATTTAATGGTGGAAAGTGTGATCCTGCCCAAACCCTACTATATTGCCTTATAGGTGCCAACTGTAGCCATAAGACCTATTGGGGTGGTAGACAGGTAGATATGGTAGGTTTTGGGGGGAGTTTTCGGGTGCTTACCATAAATTATAAGGGGGTTACGATGAAATTTACATCTGGCACACTTTATGTGAAGTTCACAGCAGTGCCCTCTAAATCTCCCACTGCCCTATTGGCATGTCTGTGTGATTGATCCATTACAATGCTGGCCCCTTCCACGTCCAAATTTGGGTTTGGATGTTTTGGACTCAAACTTTTCTGTGGTGGAAAAAAATGGGTTATAAAACTAGACATCCTAAGGTTGGATGTCTTTGGACAACCTGTTGACCAAGATGTCCAAGCAGGTGATTCCCTTCCCCCCCTCAAAATTATTTAGACATCTAGTGATTCACCTTTCAAAAATGGATGTTTCCGAGCCTCCAAATTTGGACATCTTGAAGGAAATGTCAGACTTAGACGTCTTTTTGAAAATAGCCCTCTATGTAACCCCCTGTCTGGTGTCCCCACCTGCCTAGTTCACCACTGCCAATGAGAGAAGATGGTAGGCTGGGAGCAATTTTTTTGCACCCCTCCATATTTTTACTCTGTAGAGCCACACAGTTATCACAGCTCTTGGTACAGCATGAGTTTGTGTATTCTGGTTCAGATGTTTTCTTAATCACATATTCTCTGCCTGTAAGATGAATTGGACACATGGACTTATCTATAGATGGCTGGAGGACCTGTTGACCGGTTGCGTCTCCTGTTGCATAGGAGATTATCTGGCCTGCGTTAGAGCATCTGGTATAGCTATGCAGACTGCTTTCACCCACTAATTTTATTTCTACTCATGTAACGAAACTGAGACAGACAGTCGGAAGACCATGATCGTTCCAAAGCAATTGATGTCATAAATATAACAATGATAGGACAGGTCAAAAATATATTTTTATTTGGTAAAACATCCAGCAAGTTTGTGAAAATCTTTTTCCATGTGCTTATAAAACTGAGACTATAGATACACAAACACACATTTCTGAGATATCATAAACTGATTCAGCTTTTCAGAAATAGAAAGGGACTTTTCCCCCAATCTCTGGTTTATCAGGTTCTGACGAAAATGTAAGAATTGGTTTACCCTCCAGCAGTTTGTGATGTTATTATTGGCTAGTGGGCACATCATTCTCAAGAATAGAAATGCCAAGTTATCCAGTTCCAGATTGCAAATTTTACATACATGAAATGATGAGTGGGTAGAATCAAGCAGTACAAATCCCATAATGCATCATTTTGGGACAGTCCTGGATTTCTGACCAAACTGAGTCCTGGATAATGCAACAGTTTGGGACAGTCTTGGATTTCTGACCAAACTGTTGCATTATGGGACTTGAGTGCTGATTCCAGTGGGCAGAATCAAGCACTACAAATCCCACACTGCTTTGGAATGTAAGTTCAAAACTAGAACTGTCCCAAAACTCCAGCCTGGAACTGGGTGATTTGGCATCTCTACAAAAGCTGACTTAGATTTTGTATATTCTCCTGGGGAGGGGGAGAGTAGGTGGGAGTCAGAAAGCATATACAGCTGTAGCTACGTCCACTAAAAAGCCACAATAGTCTTGAATCTGCACACACATAGTATAATTGATGGTCCTTACTTCAGTCTGGGTGAGGGAGGTTTTAATGTGTTTCTGTTATGTCTGACGGCTGTTGACATTTTTGCGGGATAGCAGCTGTGGAATAGTGCTTCTCTAGCCAAAGAATTTGGAGGGTATAAATTTCTTTCATTCTTTCTTTTTTGAGAAGAATTAAATGGTAGCTGCGTAGAGGTGCCAAAATATGTCCTACTGTGATTTACAGGTCAGAAGTTTTCCTAGATCATCTCTTGAATGCCTCTGAAATGAGGAGTGCTTGCTGTCATAGCAACGAGGCCTTATTGATTAATTGTAGTTCTATTTATAGAAGTCTTTGTAATGCTTTTTTTGCTAAACCTTTTAGCTGTCTAAGTATTTGTCTGATGTATTTTATAAGTTTTTTTAATGTTCCAAAAGAAGTATTTTGAGCCAGTCAGTCAAGATTCAGATTATTTAAGCAATATTTCTAAATTTGGGAGCAGATATGAGGGGCTACTGAATAGTTCTCAGCTCAACCAACAAAGTTGGGTCAGTCTTCATTGATTTTCCACTTTTTTGTTCCGTATTTTTCCGACAGAATGAATAAATTGGAAAATCACCAGACTAAGTGTATAGTACCCAATGGAGACTGTCCCAACTTTGTTGGTTGAGCTGAGAACTTTTTAGTGTCCCTTCTTATGTGTGTGTATGGATAGAAAAAACATATAGGAGGAGTTGGAGGGGGGAGTAGTATAAAAGAGAGGAGAGGAGTGAGATAAGGGATTTTGGTCATCCTGATTCTCCTGCCAGGGAGACTCCTAAAAGTGCTGACAGCTTGTGGAGGGAAAGTCCATGTGGATTTGCCAGAAGAGTGTGAGGAGTGAGGATGGGACCCAGAGAGGCTCACCAAGAAAACAATTAAAATTTCGCTCTTCAAGAGAGGACAGGACAAGGATTGCGCGGAAATCCATCTCAAAGGGGTAACTGCGAAAAGACCCTGTGTGGAAGGTATCAGCTTGGCGGGAAACATAAAGTGGTCCCAGGCTGAGGGAAGAGGGTGAGACCCAGAGCGGATCACCACTCGTAATAAAGGAGTTGAATGAAGAGACTGGAAGTGTTCTTGAAGTGACTTGATCATAACAGCTTTGATAAAATAAGAGTCAGTATTCACTCAGATATACTGTACCAGGGTAGTTTGAAAAGTTTGGTAAAAGGCTAGTTAACCAACATAGTTTCCATTGAGGCCTATACACATAATCCAGTGAGCTTCCAGTTTTTCCATCCCGTCGGAAAACTAGGGGGACCTTTTACTAAGGCGTGCTAGCTGATTTAGAGCGTGTTAAATATTAGCGGATGCTAAATGCTAACGTGTCCATTATATTCTATGGACACGTTAGCATTAAGCACGGGCTAAATTGGCTAGCACACCTTAGTAAAAGAGGGGTTAGGTTTTGTCAAACTCTACAAAATACTCATTGATGGCATTGATGACTTAATAGACTGTGAAGTCATCTCATGGATGTGCGACAAGGCGGTGGCTTGTCAGAAGGATGCTGGGCTATATAAAGAGAGGCGTAACCAGTAGAAGAATGAAGGTGTTGATGCCCCTGTACAGGTTGTTGGTGAGGCCCTACTTGGAGTATTGTGGTCAGTTTTGGAGACCGTATCTGGCGAAGGACACAAAAAGACTTTGAAGCGGTCCAGAGGAAGGCGACAAAAATGATAGGAGGTTTGTGCCAAAAGACGTATGAGGAGAGACTGGAAGCCCTGAATATGTATACCTTAGAGCAGATATGTCAAACTCTGGCCCGCGGTGTATTAAAAGTTGGCCCGCCAGATATTTACCTTTTCTAACTTTAATCTGGCCCGCCAGCACGAACCACTGCTGCTCTTCACGAGTGACTGCCTTCGCCTGGTCTCCTCTTCCTCTTCAAAGCAGCCTTCTGAGGATCGCCGGCTGGCTGTGGTGAACCTTGCAGGCCACCGTCGACCTCGGTAGCATGTTCCCTCTGATGCGATCCCGTACATCAGAGGAGGGGCGGGACCACGGCAGAGGGAACATGCTACCGAGGTCGATGGCGGCTTGTGAGGATTGCTACAGCCAGCCGGCGATCCTCAGCAGGCTGCTTTGAAGAGGAGACCAGGAAGCCGGGATGGAGGGAGGGTATGAATAGCAGGCCCAATCTGAAGGTGAGACCAGGAAGAAGAAAGGGGAAAACATGCAGGCCTTCTAGACGGGGGTGGGCCCTGGTGTAGAAGTACCCAGAGGAAGAGAAGGAAGGGTCCAGATGTGCATATGCCAGACTGAGGGGACTGGAGGGGGTGGGTGTGGAGGTGGGGAAGAAATAAAACAGAGGAGAGTGAGAATGATGGTGGACAATGAAATGGAGGGAGGGAAGCAACAGAAAGGGAGAGAAGTTGGTGTGGTTGGGGGGGATAGAGATACTGGATAGGATAGGAGGGTAATTGGGAAGAGAATGGGACAGATGGTGAACTCTGGGGTTGTGGAGAAGGAGGGAGAGATGCTGGATGAAAGAGTAGTTAAGAAAAGGAGAGATGGTGGATCTGGGGATGGTGGGGTCCATTGCTGCAGTTGCGGGGATGGAGATGAAAAAAAGGAAAGATGCCAGACCTCAAGGGGGAGTGTTAAGTTACGTGGAATGGGTGGAACTAGGATGGGCTTATGACTTGGACATTTTTCTGCCATAATCAAACATTTTAGAAAATGTCATAAGAACATAAGAATAGCCTTACTGGGTCAGACCAATGGTCCATCAGGTCCAGTAGCCCATTCTCACGGTGGCCAATCCAGGTCACTAGTATCTGCCCAAAACCCAAAGAGTAGCAACATTCTATGCTACCGATCCAGAGCAAGCACTGGCTTCCCCCATGTCTTTCTCAATAACAGACTATGGACTTTTCCTCCAGGAACTTGTCCAAACCTTTCTTAAAACTAGCTACGCTATCCACTCTTACCACAACCTCTGGCAACACATTCCAGAGCTTAACTATTCTCTAGTGAAAAAAAATTTCCTCCTATTGGTTTTAAAAGTATTTCCCTGTAACTTCATCGAATGTCCTTGTAATTTTTGACGGAGTGAAAAATTGATCCACTCGGACCCGTTCTACTCCACTCAGGATTTTGTAGACTTCAATCATATCTCCTCTCAGCCGTCTCTCTTCCAAGCTGAGGAGCCCTAACCATTTTAGTCTTTCCTCATATGAGAGGAGTTCCATCCCTTTTACCATCTTGGTCGCTCTTCTTTTAACCTTTTCTATTGCCACTATATCTTTCTTGAGATAAGGAGACCAGAATTGAACGCAATACTCCAGATGTGGTCACACCATGGAGCGATACAGGGGCAGTATAACATTCTTAGTCTTGTTAACCATCCTCTTTTTAATAATTCCTAGCATCCTGTTTGTTTTTTGGTTGCCGCCGCACATTGGGTGGAAGGTTTCATCGTAGACAATTGTAGGCATCCTTAAAAATGAAACTTTTATGTTCAATCTGTTTTTATTAAAAATTTTTAGAAACATTAGACAAACCAGCAAACAACTTGAAACAATAATAATGTGCATAACATCACCGAAACCCGCAAACTGAAAAGGAAATTTTTAAGGTTACTCTTAAAGTGATCTAAATTTTTATCTTCTCTCAAATATAGTGGAAGGGCATTCCATGTCTGCGGGGCAATAACTGTGGGTACCTGTAATCTTTAATGTTGGTCCTGCTAGAACATCTATAAAATACAAAGTTGAATGGCACAGGTATACTTAAATTGCTTGTTTACTCTTTCCAAAAATATTAGGATTAAGGGGCATTTACTAAGTAGTAGATTTAGAACAAACCAGAGAAAATATTTCTTCACTCAATGTGTAATTAAACTCTGGAATTCGTTGCTGGAGAATATGGCGAAAGCAGTTAGCTCAGCGGGTGGTGGATACCTGGAATGCGCTTCCAGAGGACGTAATAGGGCAGAGTACGGTACTGGGGTTTAAGAAAGGATTGGACAATTTCCTGTTGGAAAAGGGGATAGAGGGGTATAGATAGAGGATTACTGCACAGGTCCTGGACCTGTTGGGCCGCCGCGTGAGCGGACTGCTGGGCGCGATGGACCTCAGGTCTGACCTAGTGGAGGCATTGCTTATGTTCTTATGTTCTCAGGTTTGGCTAATTTCCTAAAACAAAAGTCCATAAGCCATTCTTAAGATGGTCTTGGAGAAATCCACTGCTTATTTCTAGGATAAACAGCATAAAATCTGTTTTAGTCCTTGGGATCTTGCCAGGTATTTGCGACCACTGTTGAAAACAGGATACTGGGTTTGATGGATCCCAGTATAGCAAATCTTATGTTCTTATGAGTGATAAAGATGGATTTAAATAACTAATCGTCTAAGTTTCCAAAGTAAGACTTGGAACTGCATAATTGGTTCCAGCCAGCTGCTTCACAGTAAGGCTTACTCATTTCTACAGGTCAAAACTGTGAAAATGACTCTTGGAGAAATTAAATGTTAACCTGTTTAGATGAAAGGAGATCTGTTATGAACTGAGATGGAAGTGATGTGGGTTGTGGAAGGCAAAATCTGCGAAAGTCTAAACTTGAAAAATACATTCCATTTTCAAGTCTCTATGCCTAAGGGTCTGTAGGTTGTACTAACATTTCTTGGCCAACAGAACTAGGCCTGTGCAGTCTCAAAAGCAACATCGTCTTTTGTGGGTGCAATCTTTTAAAGCAGAATTCTCAAACCCAGTCCTAGGGAGGCACATAGCCATTCAGTGAGTGGCTTACTCATTCCTGGTCCACTGGTCCACGAGAACTCGAGGCACCTATTCAGGGAGGGGTTCAGTGTGGAGCTGGAACGCGGAAACCTCGTTCCTGTCCGGTACACCACTGGACTACCAAGGATTCAAAAAGGTAGGCGGGAGGGAGGTAGAAAAAAAAATTTGGCAGAGTCGGCTGGTTCAGGAGACAGGAGAGATCCCTCCTGTTCTGGCCCACAAGGTCATATGTCAGCCAGTGGAAGCCTGCAGGACATCGGGAGAGAAGGGGGACAAGGTACATGGTAGGGGAGGGGGGTAGTTGGGTGCAGAGCCTGGCAGGGATGGAGGGGGGACAGGGCGTAGATCCTGGCAGGGCACATAAATATTAACTCCCTCCCTCCCTCCCATCTTATATTCGAGTCAACCTTTTACTCGGATCAACTTATATTTGAGTATATACGGTAAAAGCAGATGCTAGGTAGGATCGGTGCCTGCGAAACCAGATCAATGAGAGGGGCCCTGCAGTCCTTCCTTGTTGCCTTATCTCAGGTTTCTCTATTTAAGGAAGAACATTTGAGCAGTATGCTGTGCCCTCCGATTCTATTCCCTAGTAATGGCTAACTTTCCTCTCACTGCCTCATTCATTTAGAATCCTCAGTTTGTTTTTCTGTCAGTTGGCTTCTTAGTTTCCTTTCCCCTCTCTCTTTTGCCAACATTCAAAATGGGAACTGTGCAAAGAAAGCTGGCATAGGGACTGGACTGTCCCTTTTTCAACCATTTTTGGTATTGACCCCCCTGTTTTCTTTGCCTACTGGAGTCCTGCAACTCAACCCAACTCTTTCTTGTGGTTGTAGTTTCTCGTATTGTTCTCAACTTCCAAATTTGTTTTCTTCATTTTTTTAAATGGTTGAAGAGTAACACTCTTTTTGCATATCATTTTGAAGAAAGTGCTTCATTTGTAACATACCCAGATTCGACTGTTAAAATAAGCAATCTTTCACAGAGCAGTCAAGGAGAAATCCAATTTTTCAGAACACTCTACCAATTATAATTACTGCATTTCTCAATGCTGGTCTGTGACATTCAACAAATTGTTCTCGTAATTTCAGTTCTAGCATTTATGCCTGAGTAGATGTAGAATGTCTGCATCCAGCCCTGATGATTTGAAGCCGCCAGCTCTGTGTTGATGTCAATGGCTTTGTGCCAGGCCCATAATACTTTGCTTGTTTTCTTCCGTATGGCTTGAATTTTCATATTCATATTATCCAACATTTCCTGCTTTCCAAGGTGCATTTTACAAACTTAGCTTGTGCTAATTTGGTATTCCAGAGGCTGTCTTTCACATATTTCTCAAACATGTCTGAGCTGTCAAAGAGAAGTGTGCCATGGGCTCTTCAGCTTGGAAAAGAGATGACTGAGGAGAGATATGATTGAAGTCTACAGAATCCTGAGTGAAGTAGAACGGGTACAAGTGGATCGACTTTTCACTCCGTCAAAAATGACAAAGACTAGGGAACACTCAATTAAGTTACAGGGAAAAACTTTTAAAACCAACAGGAGGACTTTTTTTTTCACTTGGAGAATAGTTAAGCTCTGGAACGCGTTGCCAGAGGTTGTGGTAAGAGCGGGTAGCATAGCTGCTTTTAAGAAGGGTTTGGACAATTTCCTGGAGGAAAAGTCCATTCTGCTATTGAGAAAGACATGGGTGAAGCCACTGCTTGCCCTGGATCGGTAGCATGGAATGTTGCTACTCTTTGGGTTTTGGCCAGGTACTAGTGACCTGGATTGGCCACCGTGAGAACGGGCTACTGAGCTTGATGGACCATTGGTAAGATCCAGTAACTCTATTCTTATGAGAAGGGGCATCTTGCATCCTTAAAAACTAGGAAATGGTTGGTCTATGCCAGGGGAGACTGAAACTGTATGGGACAGGGAGACAGGGAAAATTCTGGAAGCCATGTGACTTAGAGCCTTCTCTGCTTTCATTGCCTTGGCTTCTAGGTGTCTGACCTCACCATCTGGTCCTGGCCCTTCTATGAATTTCCAGTAAAATACATTTCAAATTTGTGTGGAATTTTAACAGTTGATGACACCAGATAAAATCTCCATGATCCGTCCAGTCTGTCAAACAATCACATGCATTATAAATGCATTTTATAAACCAACAATGAATGTGGTATAAAGTACACATACTTGATCCTGAACTGTCTTTACCAATTTTGGGCCACAGACCATAGAAGTCCACCTGACACTGTCCTTGTGTCCCAACTACTGAAGTTGCTGTCTAAGCCCACTCCTGTTCATCCTCACCTTGCCATTTATGAGACGCAGACTGTACGTAGAAGTAATTCTGTCACTGTTTTCTCTCCACCTCGTCCAATGGCAAGGTATTCCTAGCACTGACCCCTCTCTCTGTGAAAAAGTATTTCCTGATATTCCTCCTGAGTTTACTAGTCCACATCCTGAAGTCATGTCCTCTCTTTTACCGCTTTCCCGTCTCTGGAAAAGATTTGATTGTGTATTTACACCTTTCAAGTACAAAAACTAGGGGACACTCGATAAAGTTATATGGACAAACAAATATGTTTTTCTCTCAATGAATTGGTAAGCTTTGGAACTCGTTGACGGAGAATGTGTTTTCAGCAGTTAGCATATCTGGGAGAAGCCACTGCTTGCCCAGGGATTGGTAACATAAAATCTGTTTTACTCTTTGGGATCTTGCCAGGTACTTGTGACCAGGATTGGCCACTTTTGGAACCCAGTATGACTATTCATAGGGTTCGTATGTAAGTACTTAAACTTTTGAACCAAACCTATGAATTTAAAAAGCAATAATTTAGTGATGACGATTTCTATGAAGTATGAAGTGTGCATGCCCTGTGGATGCATACATGTTGGAGTGGAGTTCTAATCTTTCCACAGCTCTGTTTCAAGGATTATTCCCTAATTTTCCTCCTTGGCTCATGTATTTTCTCTACCGACTATACAGTGGATGCTAAACTTGACTTACAGATCCCTAACTCTTGAAAAAATGTAGATTTCAAGACAGCCTGGTTCAGTGAAATAGCATGGTGTCCTTTCAAATGACATGGTGTTCAGTGTATGGAAGTGGTCCTGGTTGTTCCTGCTCTTGTCGCCTCCCGTCTGCTTGTATGCGGCCTGTGTGTCCATGAATTCTTATATTCTCGAGTGTTGAGTCCAGGGAACATCCGTTATATCTTCACAACTACCCCTGCCAAAGACTTTGGAGGAGTGTTTACTCCTGAGACAGGCCATAGTGGCCTTAATTGATTGCAATAAAGAAATTGAGTACCACAGGTCACACCTTCACTGCACCATTGAAGTTAATTGAATAATTAATTTTTAAAAATTACAATTAAACATTAGGCGCTGAATTCTGCGTGGCACCTAGCGATGCCTCGCCTTCTGATGCCTGAAAAATAGTTGTGGTTAGGGGCAGAGTATAGGCATGCATGAGTTGGGTATCGCTAGGCAGCCAAGATAGGCACCAGAAAATTAGGCCAGTGAAAACTTGGCCTAATTACAATACATTACATTGGTGTTTTCTATCCTGCCAATACCTTTCAGTTCTAGGCGGTTTACAACAAAAGTTGGCCTGGGCATTTCCAGGGAGAATACATGGTTAATAGATGTAGTATGCGTCGGGATCTGTGGAGGGTCGATCAGGTTTAGTTAGATCATTTGACAAATTTCTTGAATAGAAAGGTTTAAGGTCTTTCCTGAATTTTTGGGCGCCAGAGTCAGCAGATTGGAGAGGTGGCGGTCTAGTTTCGCTGCTCTGGTGGCTAATATTTTTTTGCTTTGTATACCTTTGATTGGGGGGTGGGTATGCACGAGTATGCACGAGTTCTCCTTGGTCTGGATGTGTGACACCTACCTTTAGGATGCCTAGCAAGGCCTAAGTCTGCTTAGGCGCCCCTGGGCTTGATTCTATAAATGATGCCTAGTGGTTGATTGACAACCACGCCAAGTGGTGTCTACAATGTAAGTGCCACTAGGCACCATTTATAGAATCAGGCCGTTAGTCTTTACTCCTTCCATGTAAGCTACCATTGTTAATTGCCGTTCATCATGATCCAACGTGGCCAGTGTTTTGCGACAGTTCCACCGCTGCATCAGGGGATTCCGTACTCGGCTCTTCTATCTTCGGTGCAGACCCGTAACAACCATGACTGATCACCACCGCTAATTTTAAATACAACTGGTGCTGAGTTTTGAAGTTTACTTCCTTATGTTTGTATGGAATCTATCCCCTTTCAACTTTAGAGAGTGCCCTCTCGTTCTCCCTACCTTGGAGAGGGTGAACAGTCTGTCTTTATCTACTAAGTCTATTCCCTTCAGTATTTTGAATGTTTCAATCATGTCCCCTCTCAGTCTCCTCTTTTCAAGGGAGAAGGGACCCAGTTTCTCTAATCTCTCGCTGTACGGCAACTCCTCCAGCCCCTTAACCATTTTAGTCGTCCTTCTCTGGACCCTTTCGAGTAGTACCTCTGGAAATTCGCCGTCCAGGGGACTCTGATAAAGGTACTGGGGTGGGGGGATGATGTAAAGTCCGTACATAGGCCGCCCCATATAACTAGGCTGCGCTCCATAAACGGGTTTGTAAAACCCATGTATAGGCCATGGCCTATATATGGGAAATATGGTATAGTGGGAGGGAAGTGAAAGCATGCGCTGGGCTGGGGAGGAGGGGCAGAGAGGAGGAGAGGTATCGACACTCCCATCAAGATGATGCTGGGGCAGTCCACCCCCACCCCTTACTACACCACTGGGGAGAGGTTTTTATGCCTGTGATTGAGCTGAGGGGTAGACCTACACAATTTTTTGTGAGGTCTCTCGATTGAGGCTTTTTCAACCCCCTTCCTATTAATTGTAGAACACCAGTTATAATAAGTGGATTTTGTAATTTGTAGATTGTTTTCAGCATTTAAAACAAACACTAGTCATGACATTTCAACATTTGATCTGAATATAATAAAACGTAAAAATTCTCTGTTTCCCCCACGGTTTCTGCTGGATATAGTAAAGGCAGAGAATACGCTGGCAATTGTTTCAGCACAAGGCACATTCTTCTTTAGCCGAGACACTGCTGCATTCTCATGGCTTGCTTCCTCTTCGCAGAAGAGCGGATTCGTCGGACGGAAAACATGAGACTCGGCTCAGGCTTGTATGTTCTCCTTTGGAGCACTTGGCTTAGTGCTTCCTCGCTGGTGGCCAGAATGATCTCATGAAGCTGTCTCCAAGCTGGCGTTTGTTTGTAACTTTGTGAAGTGGACGGTTCTTTCCCCTTTGACCTCATTAAGCCGCTCTCGTTATAGAACATAATTCTCTTCTCTCTGACGTGGGCCAACAGTTCTTGCTGTGCCGGCAAACCTCAGCAGTGGGGAACTGATAGCTTACTATTCTGTGGAGATTTCATTCCTAAAGGGAGCATTATGGTTGCCGTGTTAGTTCCTTTACATATACAGAAATGAGAGACAGCGGGCAAAACTTCTTTAAAGATTAATCTAGCACTTTTGTCCCTGACCATTGAAAGTTACTATACTGTGTATTGCTTTCTCTCAAACTTTTTTTAGCTCTGGCACACTAAATGGAGAAAATGTTTTTTTGTGGCACATTATAATTAAAATTATAAAATTGTAAAACCAACAAAAAAAATTAAATTTGAGAGTTATTTATTTAAAGTTCTTTAAGCAATATATGGGTAATTGTAACAACGGTGAAACTAAAGCAGATAGAACAGAATTGCTAATCAATGTGAAGAATGCGCTTGTTTTTGAGCGCAAATTAACTCAAAACATGGCTCAATAGTTGAGAAGCAAACACGCATTTCATCATCCACCATCTGCAGTTCTCTTTATCCAATTTAATTTCTGTCAGAGCTGAAAATCCAAGTTCGCAAAGATAAGAAGATCCAAACGGTAACAAAGCCTTGATTGCTTTGTTGCTCAAGTTAGGAGAACGACCGCGTAAAAACTAAAACTTAAGGCCTCCTTTTACCAAACTGCGATAGCATTTTCTAGCACGGCTCCCCGCGCTAGAAACTGCTATCGCAGTTTCGTAAAAGAGGGGGTAAAATTGCTTGCCATTAGTTTTCAAGGACCAATCACATCAAAGACTGACGCTTGTTTGGGCAGTTGTATCTATACACACACAGATGCTCATAACGTCGACAGACTCTTGCGTACGTGACATACATATCATCTAGTCTAGTGTATACTTATAAAGGGAATTTTTAAAAATAAAAATGTGGAATCTCTCGTGACACACCCAGAATCTCCTTGGGCCACACCCAGGGCTCCTTTTATCAAGCCGCGCTAGCGACTTTTCATCACGCACTAACCCCCACGCTGGCCAAAAACTACTAAAGAATGGCACGGGAATAAACATCAAACAATTGAAAGAAGCCGTGGAAAATGGAAGCGTGGCGAGGACTGGCCTACAGAGTATCCAAGGGTTGGACACGACTGAATGGATAGTAGTAGTGTTCTTATAAAGGCACTAACTACTATGTTTCATTATTTCTAAAGCGCTGGAAGGTGTACGCAGCGCTGTACATTTTAACATACAATAGACCAGTGGTCTCAAAGTCCCTCCTGGAGGGCCGGAATCTAGTCGGGTTTTCAGGATTTCCCCAATGAATATGCATGAGATCTATTAGCATACAATGAAAGCGGTGCATGCAAATAGATCTCATGCATATTCATTGGGGAAATCCTGAAAACCCGACTGGATTGCGGCCCTCCAGGAGGGACTTTGAGACCCCTGCAATAGACGGTCCCTACTCAGAAGAGCTTACTATCGAATTTAGACAGGCTCGATGACCCGGGGAAAATCTTTCTGCAAGTTTGCCTTTGGATACTGCTTCGGGAGGTAAACAGAGGCACCTTTGATTAACGGTCTCGTCTTTCCACTCTTTTCTCTTTTCATTTAGGGGTCCTTTTATCAAGTCGTGCTAGCGGGGTTAGTGCGTCAGACATTTCATCACGCGCTAACCCCCGCGGCCGGCTAAAAAACTCACGCCTGCTCAATGCAGGCGTTAGCGGCTAGCGTGCCATTACGCGCGTTAAACCCCTACCGAAGCTTGATAAAAGGACTCCTTAGTTTCAACATTAAATAGGCCTCTCCCCGCCCTTCTTCTTGTTTTTTCACCTTTTTTTTTGTTGTTGTTTGCTTTACTTTTAAAACATTGTAGTTCTCCTTTACTTACCTTCTGTTTTTTATCGTACGTCATTATTACATCTTGTTTTAATTGTCTTAGTTTTTTTATTATTTTTATTATCCTGGAATTCCTCAAATCCAACCTCCACTAGATCCACTCAAAAATTAAAACTATCCTACCCCTCCTTAAAAGGCATCTCCCTTGTTGGTAAACTTGGCTCTTCCCTCCCTTTCAGAATCACTCAGCTCTGGAACAGTCTCCCTTCCCCTCTCCGCAATTTGAGCCCCCTTCTACCATTCCGTAAGCATCTGAAGACCTGGCTCTTCTCCAGAACGTAACCCCGTCCCGCTCCTGGCACTCTCACACCAACCTCTCTTCTCTCATACTTATATAATTCCACTGGAGTTCCGTTCCTTCCCTAACCATGTAAACCGTGTCGAGCTCCATCTGCGGAGATGATGCGGTATATAAACCCAAGATTTAGATTAGATTAGATTAGATTAGTTCGTGCCCCCCTATTTTAATTATTGTAAAACGCTTAGAATTTTCTGATAGGCGTTTAAGCAAATTTTAATAAAACTTGGAACTAATAAGCCGGTCCATAAATCACCAGTACTGCTCGTGCTTGCAAGTAATTTGCTGGGCTGCATTTCACTTGTATACAGTAGAATGAATTCACGAAGTGCTCGCATCAATCAAGGAGCGGGCAACTGTGCATATTTGCCAGCTCCATATGCGATCGTGAGTTTGAAAAGGTCAGAAAGATGCTACATTTTTGTTGACGGAGCACAATCCACTGAGCAAATGGTTTCTCTGGTTGACGAGTTAGACCGATCTTTGAGGATTAAATTGCTTCCTGGCTGAGCAGATAAATTGAGTCCTGCAAATTCATTACCTACAAAAATTTACGCACAGAGATGTCATGCCAGGGGACTGCTAAACTTTAACCTGTCGATGCTGACGTTAAGAACTGACCAGAGAGGGCCAGTCTTAGCAATTGTGGGGCTTTGTGCAGACAGGTTCAGTGGGCCCCCCTCCTGGCCTGGTCCCTGGCCTGGCTCCACCCCCTGCTTATAAGACTTTTTAAATTTGATTTATTTAATTTTGTTTTTAAAGGATTTCAAATTAAGACAAACCAAGCAAAACTTGTACAGAAAAACTGATTCAAATAAGCACAACACTACCATAGGAAACCTAGCACCAAGCCTTCCCCTCCAATCAGTCATATGGTTATGCCATTGACTGTACTGTAAAAATGTCTGTGATGTACATATTCCAGTTAATAAATTCAAAATAAAACTCTTTTTTCTACTTTTGTTCTCTGGACATTTTGTTTTTCCATCATCTTGGTCCCAGTTCCTCTTTTCTGCTTTCTTGTCTGTCTCGTGCTAATTCTCTTTCTAGTGCCTGCTGTCCATTTTTCTTTTCTCCTCTTTTCTCTCTTGTTCCATATCCTTACTACATCCGTCTCTAAAATATAGATTTTTATCTTTCAGCTTTTTTCTCCCTTTTTTTGCCTCTGTCCACCCAATTTTCATCCCCTTTCTCACCCTTCTCCTTTTTAATTTTCAGCTACCTATTAATTTTCCATCTCCTCTCGGTTTGTAGCTCTCCCATTTCCCACTTCACTCCATTCTCAGCTTCCTATTTCCTTCCATCTACTTCCCATTACCACATTTCTACCTCTACTCCTATCTGTACCCCTCAATCCCTTTGTCCTCTAGGAACCTATCCAAACCTTCTTTGAAGCCCTGTAACGTGCTCCTGCCTACCACAGCCTCATCAGTGATGTCACAATGGCTTGATTGTCCTGTTCTCCCCTCTGCCCTCCGACCCAGCCAGCAGATTAACTGTTCCCCTTGACTCAGTGGTCTCAAACTCGCGGCCCGCCAGGTACTACTTTGAGGCCCTCGGTATGTTTATCATAATCACAAAAGTAAAATAAAACCGTTTCTTGATCGTATGTCTCTTTAGCTATAAATGACAATATTATTATTAAGACTTTGCCAAAAGGAAAGATTTATAAACTATGAAGAGTTTTACCTCCTGCAAAATTGTCATTTCTTGAATAATATTTTTCGGAGGCCCTCCAAGTACCTACAAATCCAAAATGTGGCCCTGCAAAGGGTTTGAGGTCGAAATCACTGGTATATTGCGTTCTCACAAAAGTTTTGCAAGCATCCCACCCCCATGCCGTTGCAGTGACTAAATATGGCCATGCTATGAGTATATTTCTGGCTATTTTGTTGGTCTGTTTATTTTATATTGATTTATGTCCATATATTTTTCTAGTGTTGTTTACATTTGATTGCTTCAGTGTCCTGCTGTTTTTGTTGGTTTATCTTACTGTGGAGGGTTGACTATTTATTTTTTGACTCTGTTTTGCTTATGTAAGTAAGTCCCTAATCTCATCCTGGTGGGGGAGGGAGGGAGGAGAATTTCACAATACTCTAGCTATGTAATTCTGCACCAATTGAATCCGGCAGACTAAACTTAAAAATAATTGCATTAATCCAGTTTGGGGGGGGGGGGGGGTCACATGATAAAACATGGTGAATCATACAAAACTTTCGAATGCAGTTCAAGCTGTGTATGTCTTTGTTTGTGAAGCTTAAAGTAAGAATATAAGGGTTGCCATACTGGAACAGACCAGAGGTCCATCAAGCCCAGTATCATTTTTCCAACAGTGGCAAATCTAGGTCACAAGTACCAGACAAGATCCCTAAAGAATAAAACAAATTTTATGCTTCTTGGATTGCCCCAGGCCATCTTTGGACTTCCCTTTTAGGAAATTATCCAAACCTTTTTTAAACCCCGCTAAGCTAACTGATTTCGCCACATTCCAGAGTTTAATTATACACTGTGTGAAGAAATATTTTCTCCAGTTTGTTTTAAATCCACTACTTAGTAGCTTCATCGCATGCCCCCTAGGCCTAGTATTTTTGGAAAGAGTAAACAAGCGATTCACATCTACCCTTTCCACTCCATTCAGTATTTCATAGACCTCTATCATATCTCCCCTGAACCATCTCTTCTAGCCTTTCCTCACAATGAAGTTGTCTCATCCCGTTTATCATTTTCATCGTCCTTCTCTGTACCTTTTCTAATTCTGCTATATCCTTTTTGAGATGCAGGGACCAGAATTGCGCACAGTATTCAAGGTGCGGCTGCACCATGGAACAATACAAAGGCCTATAACATTAGCATCGTTGTTTTCCATTCCTTTCCTGATAATTCCTAACATTCTACTTGCTGTTGCAGTGGCTGTTCTGGGATAGGATTGTGTGTTTGTGTGTGTGTATGAAACTTGCACTGTTGGTTGTCTTTACTGTGCCTGTTTTGCTTATACCATGACAGGAATGGACCTCACTCCTAATTCACTTGTGCCTGTGTGCATCAAGCTGGCACTGCTGTTAATTATGCAGTGATTGGGCTGGTTTTGTGTGTGTCTGTGAAACTTACAGTACCTCTGTACATGCTGTATGTGCTCTTTAGTTCCAATTCCGCTTTTGTTCTGAGCTAGAGAATGACACAGGGACAAAATTTATCTCCGTCCCCACAGGAGCTCAATTTCCCTGTCCCGTCCCTGCAAGTTTTGTCCCTGTTCCTTTCCTGTAATCTCTGCCTTAACTGCACAAGCCTCAAACACGTATGATTTTAAAGTGTTTGAGGCTTGTGCGGATGAGGACGGAGCTTAGGCATTGGTGGAATGAGGCATTATGACATCACAATCTCAGCTCTAGAATGTGGCTACTTATGATTTTAAAGTGTTTGAGGCTTGTGCGGATGAGGACGGAGCTTAGGCATTGGTGGAATGAGGCATTATGACATCACAATCTCAGCTCTAGAATGTTGCACTTAGGATTTTAAAGTGTTTGAGGCTGGTGCAAATGAGGACAAAACTTGCAGGAATGGGGCAGGAACAGGAAAAGAACTTGTGGGGGCAAGAAAATGAGTTCCCTTGGGGACAGTGAAAAATGTGTCCCCGTGACATTCTCTATTCTGAGCATCAATTTCAATTAAAGTATGTGCTCCAAAATGCAAACAGTCAGTGGCGTACTAAGGGAGAGGGGGCTGTCATCCTCGGGCGCCGGCACCCTTCCTCCTCTCTGCCTCTTGCCACACGGGTGCCCCCCTTCCCCTGAACCTCTTGTCATTGACCACCGCGAGCAACAACTTGAACAAGCTCCTCGTGACTTTGTCGTCTCTCCCACTGATGTCACTTCTGGACGCCGCGCATAGGAAGTGACATCGGCGGGAGAGACGACAGGGTCACGGGGAGCACGTTGAAGTTCTTGTTGCTCATGGCAGTGAAATGGGGGTGCGCGCGGGGGAGGGTGGAAACGATGGCGGGGGAGGGGCGCCTCTTACCCTCGCTTCGCCACTACAAACAAGTCAGCATTCTCATTTGTTTTAATAAATGCTTCTAAACAGTCTCAAAGATCTTGTTTCCATGTGATTAAGGGAAAGAGGATAAAAATTAGAAAGTAATGTGTCCTTAATAGCACTAATACATACAGAATGTATTGTCAGGACAAATTCCATCTATCTAATTCCATTTATCTAAGTCTAACCAAGAAAAATCTTCAAAGACTTCAGCAGATTCAGAACACTGCGGCTAGGTTGATCTTCGCAAAAAGCAAATTCGACCATATTTCCCCGCTTCTGTCAAAACTTCACTGGCTTCCGGTGATTTCTAGGATTCACTTTAAACGTACCTGCCTAATATTCAAGATTCTACATGGCATTCTTCCTCCCCTAATTCCACTATCCTGGAATTCTTCGATCCGCCCACATACTCAAACTATCTTTCCCCTCGTTAAAAGGCGTCATGTATGCAGGTAAATTAGGGAAATCCCTTTTCTTCAAATTCACTGAGCTTTGGAATAACCTCCCTGCCCCGCTGCGGAACCTAGGCTCATTCCAATTATCACGAAAGCATCTGAAAACCTGGCTTTTCTCCAAAACGTAAAGCTATCTATTCCATAACCTCTAATTTCTTGTTATGTCCTTCCCTCATTTATTGAATTACCTGTAAATCTTTATGGAGATGATGCGGTATACAAACTTAAGCTTTAGTTTAGTTTAGACAAATGATTATGTTCTTAAAACAAGAATTTTAATGATTTGCAAAGTATAATTCATGCTACACCTCTTAAAGTGTTTGACTTTTTCACAGACCCCCCTCCTCTGCCTCTTTTTCCCCTCCCCACATCCCCAGCCAGGAATCCAGGAGCCCCTGAAGCGTGCAATCTATTTGATTTTAAATTAAATGTTGAATGACAGCGAACCCAGTGAATGCCAGAGCTGACAAAATCTCGAGAGGCTGAGGAACTGGCCGCAGCAGCTTGATACACGCCCAAGAAGAGGGAAGCCCTTTTGAACTTAGCATTTCGGAGCGCTGCTTGTTTTAGCTATCATTTTGCGATTCTATGACCACTCGCTTGGGTTGACGCCAAATGTTATCTCAGGCTCTCAAAGCCTACATTTACGGCGCCTACCTTTGGCGTGAATTGGGACCACATAGGCGCTGTATGGTGCCTAACGCCACTTCCGCTGTAAGCCACGTCTACAGTTGGGTTAAGTGCCTCAGGAGGCATGATTCTGGCACTGATAAGTATGTGAGATCCAAAAATTCGGAACGCAACTTGCTCAGCAAAATTATATCATATACCATACTGAGTCAAATAAAGTGAAACTTATCACGCTGATACCATATACAAGTGGGAAAGCAAACTTCAAACACCCATAATTTTCTGGCGTCTTCACTGGGGTATGAACATCCTCATCACTTCACATATACCCACAAAATCTTTGAATCTTACTCAGTTTAGACCAGGGCTGCCCACACTTTTTGGGCTTGCGAGCTACTTTTAAAATGACCAAGTCAAAATGATCTACCAACAATAAAATTTTTAAAAAACACAAAGCACATTGTACGCAGAGAAAATGTTAATTATCATTTATATTCCGCGGGGTTTCAAAGAGGTCAAGGCAGATGACTTTATGCAATGTCACTTCAGGAACAACTATACAAAAATAGAAAAATAAACCCCCTCTCTTTTTACTAAACCGCGACAGCGATTTTTAGTGCAGGGAGCTGCACTGAATTCCTAGCGCTGCTCTCGATGCTCGTAGGCTCCCTGCGCTAAAAACCGCTATTGTGGTTTAGTAAAAGGGGGCCATAGTGGAAAATATAGACAGCAGATATAAATTCTCAAAATGGACACATTTTGATCACTAAATTAAAAATAAAATCATTTTTCCTACCTTTGTTTGGTGATTTTGTGAGTCTCTGGTTGCACTTTATTCTTCTGATTGTGCATCCAATATTTCTTCCCTTCTTTCAGCCTGCTCAATCAGAAGAATAAAGTTCAACCAGAGACTCATGAAATCACCAGACAACAAAGGTAGGAAAAATGATTTTATTTTTAATTTAGTGATCAAAATGTGTCCATTTTGGGAATTTATATCTGCTGTCTAGGTACTTGGAGGGCCCCAGAATAAAATAGTTAATGTCTTATTAAAGAAACTAGTCTTTAAGCCCGTTACATTAACAGGTGCTAGAATAGATGTGTGTGTCTATTTGTCTGTCTTTCTTTCTTTCTTTCTCTCTCTCTCTCCTTGGACGCTGTCTGTCTGTCTTTCTTCCCTTCCTTTCCTTTCCCAGAGCAAAGCATGATTGCTGTCTGCCCCCAGCACACCCCTCCCCCCAAAGAAGCACCCTACCTGCCTGTATTGTTCCCTCTTCTGGCCCACCGGCACGAACCGCTGCCCAGCTATAGCGAACCTCACAGGCCGCTCTCCACCTCGGTAGCACATTCCCTCTGATGCACGGGATCGTGTCAGAGGGAACGTACTACCGAGGTGGAGAGCGGCCTGCGAGGTTCGCTACAGCTGGCCGGCGATCCTCAGCAGGCTGCTTTGAAGAGGAGCAGCAGCGGTGGCAGCGGTATGTTGTCTGGGTGAGTGAGGGCAGGAGGGGGAGTCGCTGGAGTGCTCCCTGCCTCCGTGTTCGAAAATGGAATTCGACACGGAGGGACACTGTCAGGAAACACGCCGTCCTAAGTGCGCATGCACGCTTAGGGTTTTATTATAGAGGATGACAATTTTGCATGAGGTAAAACTCTTTATAGTTTATAAATCTTTCCTTTTGGCTAAGTCTTAATAATAATATTGTTATGTATAGCTAAAGAGACTTATGATTAAGAAACGGTTTTATTTCAATGCAATTTCTATATGGTACGATTCCTGAATTTTTTAAGAGTCTGATGTCTGGATATCAACCATTAAGATCATTGCGTTCTGAGACTTCGGCATTGCTGAAAATGAACGCTAATCCTAAATACGCAGAAACGAATGCCATGACTTTTACATGTGCAGGAATTAAGTTGTGGAATAGCCTTGTTGGCCAAATTCGGAAGTGTAGATATAGGAACTCATTCGGGAAAATGTTAAAAACACAACTATTTGTAGACGAATTTCTTTGAGCAAAGATTGAATCTGTCTGTTTTGTTCTTATTTTGTTCTGACTTTTTATTTTAAATTCTTTATTGATTTTTCAAACTACAAATGCGCAATAAATGATTCACATATTTGTACATTACATGTTAAGTGAAACATAACTCACAAATATTACTGCACAATGAAATTCCCCCCCCCCCCTCTCAGCTAATAAACAAAAATATCAAAAACTTCATGAAGCTATTCATAAAACCCCTGAATTAATTCCAATTCTATTCCCTTCCCCCACCCCCCAGGATGTGTATGTTTACTTGTCCATAAAATAAAAATGAATTATTCCTCTTTACATCCATAAACTTCTTAAAGCATCCCTGTTCTGACTTTTTAATATTTTATGTATGTAACTTTTTGTAAACCGTTTTGGGAGAAAACGGTATAGAAATTTTACAAATAAATAAAATAATAAAATTTTACTTTTGTGATTATGATAAACATACCAAGGTCCTCAAAATAGTGCCAGGCGGGCCGCATGTGGCCCCCCCGAGTTTGAGACCACTGCCTTAGAGAGTGCTGGTTTCAAATGGTTCCTGCTAACATCTACAAGCAGTAGGAAGCAAGGTGTGCAATTCATTTCTTAAGAATACTAAACCAAAGCATCTCTGAATAATGAACTAAAGTTAAACATTGAAAGTTACATAGGAATGCAGGCAATGACCTGAAATTGCACCTGTTCTATAGGCCAGCAGCCACAAGCTCCCTGACCTCGAGCGTTCACCTCTGGGTTGCTTAGCTAAAAAGTAGTTGGATGTAACCAAACCAGACTTATTCAACCATTTTAAACCGAAGTGACATACGGCCGTGCTCTGTGGAAAGAAAAATGAAGCATAGGCGGCGATCTTTAAAGAGGCCTGCAGAAAAATTTAATTAAAAGAAATTATTCTGGGTCAGTGGACGGTTTTCACAATGTATTTGTTGACATTTGATTTCGTCCGTTTCTGACTTTGCACAAAGCCTTCTTGGCCTACGCAAAGAGCAGCAGAGAAGCCGATAAGTGAATCCGTTAAATAATTCTGCCCTGTCACGTCTCGGTGTAAATACACGGACAGCAAAGCGTAGAGCAGACAGGATTTACACTGATCTATTCTGACATTAAACGATGAAGCTGAAGATTGCTGCCTAGGAAAATTAAAACATGATGATTGTAGGAAACTTAATTTTAGTTGGCGTTCTGAAGGGAAGAAAGGGTATCGTTATTTCTGACGACCAGCATTGAATATCCAGGGGTAGTTTTATCCACTAAAAAGTTAACTGATTATAAGCCATTATTCAGCGTTAACTTTTTGACGTAAAGATAGGCCACTTATTTATATGGTCCTATTTGACCACTAAACTCATTTGATTGGGCACTGAATATCCGTGGATCAGCGAGGGTGCTAAGGCTGTGGCGTTAACCACTGCACCACACTTCCCCCATCTAGCCCAGTATCCTGTTTTTGTAGAGGCCAATCCAATGCACCAGTACCTGGCCAAAATCCAAATAGTAGCAGCATTCCATGCTACCGTCCCATGTCTATCCCAACAGCAGACTATGGACTTTTCCTCCAGGAATTTGTCCAAACCTCTTTTAAAACCAGCTACATTAACTGCTCTTACCCCATCCTCTGGCAACTATTCTCCGATTGAAAAACTATTTCCTCCTATTGGTTTTAAAAGTATTACTCTGTAACTTCATTGAGTGTCCCCCTAGTCTTTGTAAACCTTGATGCAGGAAAAAAAAAAAAAAAAAAAAAAAATCGATCCACTTGTACCCATTCTCCACCACTCAGGATTTTGTAGACTTCAATCTCCCCCTAGCCGTCTCTTTTCCAAGCAGAAGAGCCCTGACCTTTTGAGTCTTTCCTCTTACGAAAGGAGTTCCATCCCCTTTATCATCTTGGTCGCTCTTCTTTGAACCTTTTCTAGTGCCGCTCTATCTTTTTTGAGATAAGGAGACCAGAACTGAACACAATACTCAAGGTGAGGTGTTATAACATTCTTAGTCTTGTTAACCTCCCTTTTCTAATAATTCCTAGCATCTTGTTTGCCTTCTTGGCTGCCGCCATACTTTGGGCAGAAGGCTTCAGTGTATTGGCTACGATGACAATGAGATCCTTTTCTTGAGTGCTGACTCCCAAGGTGGACCCTAGCATGCAGTAACTGTGGTTTGGATCATTCTTTCCAATGTGCATCACTTTGCATTGAATTTCATCTGCCAGTCTTCCAATTCCCTAAGGTCTTCCTGCAGTTTTTTATAGTCCTTATGCGCTTTAACAACTTTGAACAGTTTATTATTTATTTATTCATTAAATTTTCTATACCATTCTCCCAAGGGAGCTCAGAACGGTTTACATGAATTTATTCAGGTACTGAAGCATTTTTCCCTGTCTGTCCCAGTGGACTCGCAAGCCATCTAATGTACCTGGGGCAATGGGGGGATTAAGTGACTTGCCCAGGGTCACAAGGAGCAGCATGGGTTTGAACCCATAACCCCAGGGTGCTGAGGCTGTAGCCTTAACCACTGGGCCATAACAGTTCTAAGCAGTTCACAATAAAAGGAGACAACGGACAAGCAGCGAAGTTACAAACAGCAACGTAAGAACATAAGAAGCGCCATCTCTGGATCAGACCTAGTCCGGCGATCCTGGCGTAATTTTTAGTCACCCATATCCTTCTATGCCTCTCGTAAGGAGATGTGCATCTAGTTTGCTTTTGAATCCTAGGACGGTTGATTTCGCAATAAATAATACCTCAGGGTACATAATTATGAAGTTACAAGTTTATCAAAAAGATAGGTCTTTACTAATCTTCTGAAAGATTCATAAGAAGAAGCTTTCAAAATAGTTTCACTTAACTAGTCGTTCATTTTACCAGCTTGAAATGAAAGGGTCCTCTCCAGAAATCTCTTGTAAATACAGCCTTTCAATATAGGAAAGGAAAATGAGCGAGATTTACGAGTGCATCTGGTGGTACGAGCCAACTCAAAACGATAACAGAGATAATTTGGAAGCAAGCCAGGTAAAGTTTTGAAACAGATACAAGCAAACTTATACCGGTGTCATCTGCAAATTTAATTACCTTGCTCGTAGTTCCAGTTTCTAGATCATTTATAAATAAATAGCTCTGATCCCAGCACAGATCCTTATTTACCCTCCTCCACTATTTGTTACGAACTTTCACTTCGTTTTTGCATTGACGTTGATACCTATCAACTGGAAAATACTCTGAAACCAGTGGCTCCTTTCATTTACAGAGGTCACCAAAGAAGCTATGATATGTTAATAATGACTTGGGGCTACTAACTGCCTGTGTTGTTACAGTCTGGTGACCTCCAGGTGAAAGACTTCATATCCTCATGTCAAAAGAAATCCAGACGCTTTCATCTTATCTTTATTGTAAAATACTTCCTCCCACCCCCAGCTTGACAAGACCGGACATGTATGTGCATCATGGTCTAGAATCTGTACCTTTTCCAAGAGCTTTATTAGCATACTTCTCCTCTCTGGAAGAAGAGAGATCTTTGATAGATTGAGAGGCCTGGATTGTAAATGTTTTCAGTATACGATTAACTGCTTTCTTTTGTAACTCTTCGGAAATGTTTATTCTGTTGGCTCTTCTGTCCCTTGCTAGTGCTCCAACATGACACATTCTTTGGATGCATCACCATCCCATTGGCAAACCCTTTCACTGAAATATGACCTTTTTGTCATCCACTCCTTCCAAACAAGGATTTTGCCATTTGGAGGAAGGAAGAAGAAGTGTCATGGCACACCTCTGCATTGGATGTCATCATCAGTATTAATCAGTCCGAGAGACACCAAAGATTGCAGCGTTGATGTTGATATTATTGATAGAACACATTTGCTATTGTTAAGCCAACAGATTTTATTTGTAAAATTTATTTGGTATATGCTTGCTTTGATCAGGCAAGCTCACTTATAAGGTCTCCGTGTTTCCACTCCCTTTTAGATTAACATCCATAATGACTGGATGGTGAAGGGGTGGCTGGGTAATACATTTCCTATGGGAATTTTTGACATAATTTATAGCCAATTGAAAGTACAGAATCAAATTGCAGTTATATCCATCATAATCAATAATGGGCTATAGGATCTGTTATGTTCATCTACTTGTTTCCAAAGGGAACTATCCAAACTATTCTATTTTGGTTTAAAGCCATATCTTCTACTATTGTCAAACTCACTACAAAATGGATAAAACTTACTAAAACTGATGCCAATAATTGACAGTTACTGACAAATGTACACGAGGTGTTATTCTATAAATAGCACCTATGTATGTAATATATAATTGCAGGGTAGGACATATACATGGGCAGAACATGAAAGGGCCATGGGATCATCTTCAACTGAAATACTATCAGTTTCAATGACACGGGGACAGAATTTGTCCCCCATCCCCATCTCTGCAGTTAACCACGGAAAAGCATCCCCGTGTCATTCTGTAAGGTGAGAGGGAAGAATAAGAGTATGAATGGGCCCAGCCACGGACCCTCAAGCCTTGCATTGAAGAATGTTGGTGTAGAAAGATCGAGGTGGAGATAGACACTAAAGAATGACAAGGAATGGTTTCCTGCGGTACTGGGACAGACCGAAGATCCATCAAGCCCACCATCCTGTTTCCAACAGTGGCCAAAATAGGTCACAAGAACCCAAATAGTAGCAACATTCCAGAGCTCATATTGTGATGCCATAATGCCTCATTCCACCAATGCCTAAGAGCCAACCTCAGCAGTGATGTCACAATGGCTTGACAGTACTATACTTGGCTTACATAAAAACATAAGATTTGGCTCAGAGAATGACATAAGGACAGTTGTCCTATCCTTGTGGTTAACAATGGGAAACCATTCCCATGTCATTCTTTAAGGAGAGAGGGAAGAATTAGAGTATGAATGGACACAGCCACTGACCCTCAAGCCTTGCATTGAAGAACGCTGGTATAGAAGGACTGAGGTGGAGATAGACACTAAAGAAAGATACGGGATGGTTTCCTGCGATTATCCAAGGGGACGGGGACAAATTCTGTCCACATGTCATTCTCTATCAAGCATTACTTGTCACCTGTAGGTGTGCCCCTTTATATTTGCCATGGCCATGGCCTAAACGTAGGCGCGCTCATCCTGATTTGCACTAGCTCTATAATGACATCCTCGTACACAGATGTTGTTATCAAACTGGCCCGTAGTAGTCAACATCAGCATGTGTAACTGGAAGCCCCAATATACAGAATTCCCTCCATGTTGCATCAATGTGAGCATTATATTGCTCTGTGCTTACAAATCCTGCAAATTTTGTAAGAGCCATTACCCAGCTGTAAAATTGCCACCAAACTGAACTAGCAGCTTATGTTCTTTATAAATATTTTTTGGGCTTGTTTTTGGCATGGCTGTTTCCTTTTGTTAGACCTGGGCTATGGTGTTTTTGTGGTCTACCAGTTCATGTATTATAATACTGGGTTTCGATAGTCTGATCATAGGAGCCAGCTTTTCTAAATCATTGGGGGGGTGCTGAATCCAATGAAACTTGCCCCTCCCTGGACACTGTCAAGGAGTTTGCTCAATATTGGGGGTGCCCAAGCACCCAGAGCATCCACACAGCTGACGCCTATGGCTCTGATAAAAGGTAGCAGACCCTGCAAAAGTTCCAAAATGGCCACCAAAACCCTGCACTGGAACCGTGACTTGTTTCGTCTGCAGGCCTGCCACGAGGGAATAAGCTCTCAGCCAGGGGGCTGGGCTCTCCTTAATGGGACATGGGATTGATTGTGAGGAGTGTGAGATGTGTGGTTGGCTGTAACTTAAATTTGAGTACAATATGCTCCAATTTTAAAAGAAACTAACGATACCCTTTGCTTTGTTGGTGGCAGGGAGTTGTGCTAAATCAGGGGTCTCCAAAGTCTCTCCTTGAGGGCCGAATCCAGTCGGGTTTTCAGGATTTCCCCCATGAATATGCATTAAAAGCAGTGCATGCACATAGATCTCCTGCATATTCAGGGGGGAAATCCTGAAAACCCGACTGAATTCGGCCCTCAAGGAGGGACTTTGGAGACCCCTGCGCTAAATCATTGAAAAAATTGAGAACATGGAAGAGGCAGGAGAATGGCCTAAAAGCTTGAGAACATTTCTCTGTGCAAGTAAAATTTGTCCTCATACTCACTGTTAATGTTAGGATGCTAAAATCTTATCAACAAAGTTAAAATATTAACTCTGTAATGTTTACCCACTGCCTTTTTCGAGCTGTACTTGGGGGAATGACATAAAATGCTTCATAAAACTTTCAAGTAAATATTGAGTCACCTCCTTCACATTAGTCTGATTCCAAAGTATTTACTATCTAACTGACCAATGTATAAAACATTTCTTTAGGGCTTCAGACATGCCAATCGTTGTTCGCTGATACTCTCGCGATACAACCAAAAATTTTGATATTTGGCTATGGCTGTGGCTTCTTCATTTGCCCATTGATTCTATAAATAATTTTTGTATTTATTTATTTTAAATATTTTTTAAAACTTTTTGCTTCTTTTAAATATATAAAGTGCTTCTCATAAATACTTATAAAAAAGTCAACTTAGCTTTTTAGAAATTCTCCTTAATAGGATCGGGTCGGGGCTTGCCACATCGACATGTTTCGCCTAAACGGCTTTTTCAAGATATTTAAAAAAAGCAAAAAGTTTAAAAAAATATTTAAAATAAATAAATACAAAAATTATTTATAGAATCAATGGTCAAATGAAGAAGCCACAGCCATAGCCAAATATCAAAATTTTTGGTTGTATCGCGAGAGTATCAGCGAACAACGATTGGCATGTCTGAAGCCCTAAAGAAATGTTTTATACATTGGTCAGTTAGATAGTAAATATCATAAAACTTTCAAGCACGAAGTAAAATGCCTGACTGTAATGATTACTTTTTTTCTCTTAGTAGGAAAACTTTGTGTGTTTTTGATATTATTGGGTTACACATATGTCTTAGTTGAAAAAAAAAATAGTTTTCGGCTCTCTTCTTTCTAAACACATCCAAAAGAATTGTCTGAATGGTATATTTTTGTTCTAAGAACATAAGCAGTGCCTCCGCTGGGTCAGACCAGAGGTCCATCACGCCCAGCAGTCCACTCACGCGGCGGCCCATCAGGTCCAGGATCTGTATAGTAATCCTCTATCTATCCCCTTTTCCTTCAGGAAATCATCTAATCCCCTCTTGAACCCCAATACTGTACCCTGTCCTATCACACCCTCTGGAAGCGCATTCCAGGTGTCCACCACCCTTTGGTGAAGAACTTCCTAGCATTGGTTCTGAATCCGTCCCCTCTTAATTTTTCCGAATGCCCTCTTGTTCTTGTAGTTTTTGAAAGTTTGAAGAATCTGTCCCTCTCCACTTTCTCTATGCCCTTCATGATCTTGTAAGTCTCTTATCATGTCCCCTCTAAATCTCCGCTTTTCCAGGGAAAAGAGCCCCAGTTTCTCTAATCTTTCTCTCTCTCTCTCTCTCTATTTCTGTCTGTCTATCTCTCTGTCTCCTTTTCTCTCTCTCTTTCTGTCCCTCTCCACTTTCTCTATGCCCTTCATTATCTTGTAAGTCTCTTATCATGTCCCCTCTAAGTCTCCACTTTTCCAGGGAAAAGAGCCTTGTAGAAACAGAAAAAGAAGATGACATGTAACTTGAATAATGGATTTAGAATTCTAGTGTCAAAGTTATCTGCTTTTTTGCTTTAATTTGTTTTGGCTGGTTGTGTGTGTTGGGTTTTTTTTTCCCCCTTCTGTTAGATTACTCTTGAAACTCTGAGACAGTCATGGCAGATCTTTGCGTCCTTGCCGTTCAAGGTTAAAATGCAACTTTCTCAAGAGCCCTATCATGAAAAGCTACGTTTTCTCACGTGCAGGCTATCGTGGATCTTTGAAAACAAAATGGTCAGTCAGGTTGACGTCAAAAGGCTTTCCTGTCTCGAGCGACTGACAATTGCCAGCTCTGTGTGGCGATTCTATGAAAACAGGAGCCCTCTGGTTCTTTTGCAGAAAGACTTTCACTAATTGATTTAGCAGTAAATTTGAAAAAATAGCAAAATAATTTTACAAAAAAAACAAAGCAAAGGAAGAACGGCAAGAAGTAAAATAATTATTGTTTACTTGGTTTCAGATTATTGTGTCTTACAGATCACTAGTTGCTATAGGGGTCCTTTTATTAAGGTAGGCTAACTGATTTAGAAACATAGAAAGATGACGGCAGAAAAGGGCTATAGCTCATCAAGTCTGCCCACTCTACTGTCCCACCCCATTAAGTCAGAGTGCTGCTCGACCCACGTAGAGATCCCATGTGGATGTCCCATTTATTCTTAAAGTCGAGCACGCTAGTGGCCTTGATCACCTGCACCGGTAGTTTGTTCCAGTGATCCACCACCCTTTCTGTAAAGAAATACTTCCTGGTGTCACCACCAAATCTCCCTCCTCTGAGTTTGAGCAGGTGCCCCCTTGTGACTGAAGGTCCCTTAGGAAAGAATATGTCGTTTTCCACCTCGACACGACCTGTAACGTACTTAAATGGTTCAATCATGTCACCCCTCTCCCTGCGCTCCTTTAGAGAGTAGAGCTGCAACTTGCCCAGTCTTTCCTCGTATGAGAGACCCTTGAGTCCGGAGACCATCCTAGTGGCCATTCGCTGGACTGACTCAGCTCGAAGTACATCTTTACGGTAATGCGGCCTCCAGAATTGCACACAGTACTCCAGATGAGGTCTCACCATGGTTCTGTACAGTGGCATTATTTAGTGCGCGCCAAGATACCCATAGAAATATAATGAATGTCTTAGCATTTTAGTGTGCACTAAATCAGTTAGTGCACCTTAATAAAAAGGACCCCATATTTTGTTCTGGAAAAATCAGAATCTTTTGCAAGACCTTCTAAAGAAGGGATTTTTATTGTCTCAAAAATTCTTGTACATCCTCTTCAGAATCTTTTTGCTTTTGGTCCAGTACTCAGAATTGCAGCCTGCAAAGAATCCAATTCCCTTATAATGCCTATGGCACACTCTAATATTATAAAATTTGCTGACAAAGCAGATTTCTTCAGCAGTTTTTACACCATTGGCTCAAATTCGCGGGAGCCAGTCAGGAAGCCGCCCAGCACCAAAGCACATTCCTGCTCAGCGCCTGAAGAAACCTGAACTCACGGCAGCCATCGACCGGCCAGGGCAGGAGCGCCGAAAGCTTGCTCCTGCCCCCTGCACCTCTGGACCACCAGGGATCAGCAGAGGAGGTACAACGGGCAGGGAGGGCGACAGGGTGCAGATCCTGGGAAGGCAGGGCACTTGAATATTAAGCCGCCCGACTTATATTCGACTCAACCGTTTTTCCTCCTTTTGGGGGGGAAAATGGGGGTCTCGACTTATATCCGAGTATATACGGTAAGTGAAAAATGATGAGCAGAGATAAAGGTGAACGGATTTGAAGGACTTCCCCTGATGCAGCCAGGTGATCTGGCAAAACAAGGATCGTTGTCAGGATTATGAGTTCTTTTGCTGGAGCAGTGAAACTTCTGGAGCTTCTGGAGTGTTTGAAGATTTGAAGACTTGAACAAATTGTTCCTCCAGCTCAAGAAAAGTGTTTTTCTATCTTTTCTGTACACAAACAGTGGTTTGGACCTTTTTGCGATAAGGAGCAAATTCTCTGTGGAGTTTTTTTTATGCCAGTGATAAGATTAAAAGCAGCTAGAAGTTTCTGTATTTATCTTGCTACTTAAGTTTGAGGCTTTTTTTTCTCTACATGTCATTGCTGGATACCCTGTAGGTTCCTTCCCCTGCCTGGCTTGGTAACAACTGAAATATAGCCGTGAAATTAGTCTTCGTTACCTTTTATAGTGGATTCAGAGATAAAGGTTACCATATGGCTCCAGAAAAAGAAAGATGGATTGAGTCATCCGGGTTTTACTTCCACTGTGGAAGTAAAACCCGGATGTCTCAATCCGTCAATCCGTCCTCCTTTTTCTGGAGTCGTTTGGTAGCTCTAAGCAGAGATGAACCTTTGTTAGGCTCATGCAAGCCGTTTGGATTCCCGAGAATACTTTGGATTCCAAAACTATGATGAGGATTGTTTGTTTTTTCCTGGTCTAAAAATGTGAGATAGGAGGGCGTAGCCTACATATTGTCATCAGACTACAAGGGACACATCATGCGGCACAAATTCTCCAAGTAGATGCTAAAGAAATTTGGCAGCAGAGGAGGCTTCAGACGAATATGTGCTCACCTTCTGAAGAATGTGTTTTGCTTGGAAGATCCTTTGTGTTAAGGGATGAGGGTGGGTTCTGCCACCACAGCCATGCGGTTCGGAACCTTGTCTGAAGAGGAGTGGTCCGGATGTCGGGGCAATGACCTTGCTTCTTCCTGTCACTTATATGTTAACACGCTTTTTGTGGAGAGGGTTGATGATATGGATCCTGTGGGGAGAATATTCGGATCTATTTAAGTGGTATTCAGTGGCAGTAAGCTGAGCAATGCCACTGAATATCATCTCTGATTAATCCAAAGTGTTGGGTAGGGACATGCATAAGCTTTTTTTTATTTTTTATTTTAAAGAGCTCCTGAGCCTCCTCCCACCCCCGGGTAATCAGCTAGTCATCTATAAACAGTAACTATGCATTACGACACTAAATCCAGTACTACCATGAGCTGCCGTGAGAAGTCGCAGCAGCCAAGTTAGAGATGGGTCAGAGCAAGAGGCAGGAGCAAGGAGACTGCACTCCTGCCTCACAATGACCCCATACTGGACCAGTAGTATACCTAGTGCATCAGGTCCAGGGGAGCCTACCTAGATATTGGGGTAGGCAGGCAGGGGGAGCTTGGGGGGGGGGAGGTTTTGCCCTGGGCTAGGTGGAAGGGGAGTGGGAGAGAAAGAAGGGTCCAGTGGTATAGCAAGGGGGGAGAGGTTTGACCCGGGCGTCATCTTGGTGGAGGTATTGGCACCTGTCCTCTTCTACGACCCACCTGCTCCTTCCCTGCCCCCCCCCCCCACTACCACATGCACACGTCCCTTCCCCCGTACCTCTTTAATGTTCCCAGCGTGAGCAGCAACCCCAACTTGCTGCTCGCTCCAGTGTCGGCTCCTCCTCTGACATCACTTACTGGACCCGTGCCTAGGAAGTGATGTTGGAGGAGGGGATGGGGAAGGAGCGGATGGGGATGGAGAAGAGGGTGGAGAAGAGGGTGGGGGAGGGGCGTCACTGGAAGGGGCAAGAGGCAAGAGCAAGGGGACTGCGCTCCTGCCTCACAATGACCCCATACTGGACCAGTAGTATACTACCTACCCCCCAAAATGCCCCTTCCAGTGGCGACCCTCCCCGACCCTCTTCTCCATCCCCATCCGCTCGAGACTACGACGGGAACTCCCCACAGCCATTTCCTATTGGCGATCTACACGGGGCAGGAGCGTAGGAAGATCGCTCCTGCCCCTAAAGCCCGCCAGGTAAGGCCGGAATGCCAGGGGGAAGGCTAAAATATGGGTTTAATTTTCCCCCCTCCCCCCAAAAAAATCGCGATTATGTGAAATCGCGAGTGCGGAAGCCGTGAATGGGGAGGGGGGAAGTGTATCTTACATTCAGGCAGCAAATACACTGACAAGCGTATTGACTTCATTTTATCATTTCTTTTGCAGAACGTGGAGCAGGATGTCCGGAACGAATTTGAAGCGAAAAGATTGACAAATTCCTCTGTAATTGAAAATGGGCACCAACCACTGTCAGGTGAGAAGCTGAAATCAGAGATGACCTGCAAGGTTGAAATGAAATGTCACCGACAGTCTTCAGCCCCCAAATTCTGTACACTGTGGGCTAGATTCACTAAGGGCTCGAGGGTGGGAAGAGAGGGGAGTGAATGTGGTGTAAGATCCCACCACCCTGGGTGGCTCCCATCCTTGCTACATCACTGTCTACAACTACTTATTTTTATAGCGTTGCTTTTTTTGGGTATTGAATTTTGAGTGCCATTTATTGAATCCAACCCTATATGGACAGTGTGAAATTCAGCTGTAATTTATAAAACCTGTCTATTAAAATTGCACTGTACAAACAGAGGTCCCAACTTTATAGGGATAACTTAGCCAAATAAAGTTATGACTGTGTGCTGAGCAATACGACTTATATGGATAGGATTGTTAAACGTACCCATGAGGTTTTCCAGATACGTATCAGGATATCTTTAAGCAGATGCCGGACCGCTGAAAATTCAACCCATAAATGCTCTGATGTAATGTACTGTTAATGTCAAAAGCAAATTTCTAGGCTGAAAAGTGCCGGGGTTATCTGTGTTTTTCTCCAACAAGGCTGACCTTTTCAATGAAAAATATTTCACCCAGAAAATCCCTTGAGATTATTTTATCACATTTCCGAGAGGGACCAGTCGGCTGTTCCAGCACTGAACTTTATTATTGTTATTTTAGCTGAGTCGTACTAGAAAACGTTCAGATGCACGCAGCCTGCATGCCTGAATAAATATTTGCATTGGTGGCGTAATACTGAGCTGCAAAATTATGACACTGCACATTCAAACATCTGTTCATCAGCCACATTTTCATCGCACAGAAAGGCCCCACAGTGGACTCCTGCATTCCAAAGAGTCTGCTTGTAGCACAGCTCACAAATTCCCGTTATGTACGGAAACGTACATTTTGATCAGGATTTTATTTTAGTTTCATTTGGGGGGAAAGAGAGGGGCCGTTTTTCTTTGAGAGCGCACCTACCCAAATTCTCAAACCTTACAACGAAGAGCACCAGCCCTCTGCAGTCACGAGTCGCTTCACCCACCATACCATGAACCGTCACACTATGCTATACATTGTATCTTTCATACTATATTTGGCCCTCTGTCTATGTGTTACTAATTCTCATGCTATACCCACTACACAATATTTGTCATTCCATGTCTACTCTCTATACAGGCAGTCCCCAGGTTAAGAACGAGTAACATTTTTTAAAGCCGTTTTTAAGGCCCAGCTGATAAAAGGGCCAACTGCCCCTACCAGTGTTCCCTCTAAGTTACAGCCTGCACAACCACACACTGTTCTTAATGTGGCCATGCATCATTCCTGAATCTGCTACAGGAGAAGTGTAGGAGTCTATGCCACTGGACATACTGCTCAGTGAAATCAAATGATGCTGCAACCGCGTTCTTAAGTATGAGTCGTACTTAAGTTGTTCGTCTGTAACTTGGGGACTGCCTGTATAACAGTTTCCCCTGCTATGTTTTGTCATACAATGCTCGTCATGCTATGTCTCACCATACCATGTTGTTATGTTTTTTACCATGCTTTGTTAACTATGTTTTGCCATCTCTGTCAATGTCTTGCCATGCTTGCCAAAAATAGCCAGGAGATAAGATATTTACTTTAGCTATCCCAGTAAATGCATAATAATACAGAGAACAGGGTAACTTAAAAAAAATCTTAAACCAGTACATTGAAGGCTCCAAAGCCCTTTTGCATAAATATCTTCGCATTCTCTTCAAAAAACCTACTCTAACAAAAAATATTAACTCAATATATCACATAAAAGAAATACTGGGGTTGAAACATCAGAGTTTATGATTCGGAGAGGGATCATGGGGCCTCCTATAGCACACACCTATTTCAGTACCCACTTCACCAATTCCGATCTGTTCTAATCATTTGCTGCTCCCTAATGTATTATTAATATTTTTTTTAACATTTCAGAATGATCTAAATCATTTAAACTCCATCAAATCACATGTTAAAATTTCACAACGTGCAAGCCATCACTTAACTGTCCAAACTAAACTAAACTAATCCTAACCCTAACCTTCTCTACAACGTGGAGCTCGGCATGGTTTACAGGAGTTGGGATAGAACGGAACTCCAATGGAATTATAGAAGTAAGTATAAAGAGAGAGAAGAGGGTTTAGTGTACCAGAGAGGGAAAGAAAAGTTACATTTTAGAGAATAGCCAAGTTTTCAGATGCTTACGGAATAGTTGAAGGGAGCTCAAGTTGCGAAGTGGGGAGGTAAGGTTAATCCAGAGCTCAGTGAGTCTGAAGTGGAGGGAAACTAAACTAAACTAAACCTTAGGTTTGTATACCGCGCCATCTCCACAAGCGTAGAGCTCGGCACGGTTTTCAGGGTTAGGTTGAAAAGGAGCTACAATGAAGGGTTATAGGAAAGGAGCTAGGAAGATAAAGAGGGACAGGGTACCAAAGAGTGGGAGGTGTTAGATTTTTGAAAAGAGCCAAGTTTTCAGGTGTTTGCGGAAGAATTGAAGGGAGCTTGAAATTCTGAGCGGGGATGTGAGGTTGTTCCAGAGTTCTGTGGTTCTAAAGGGGAGGGATGTTCCTAGTTTTCCTACGCGGGATATACCTTTTGCAGAGGGGAATGATAGTTTCAGTTTTTGGGAAGACCCTAGTTTACCAACATGGGAATATGCCTTTTAAAGAGGGGAAAGATAATTTTAGTTTCTGGGCGGATCTTGTGGAATTTGGATTTGAGGAGTTCCTGGATAATGGAATAAAAGGAGGAAGGATGCCGTGGAGGATCTTGAAGGTTAGGCAGGCACATTTAAAGTGGACCCTGGAGATTACAGGAAGCCAGTGGAGCTTGGATAGGAGTGGTGAGACATGGTCAAATTTACTTTTTGAGAAGATAAGCTTAGCCGCGGTATTCTGGATTAATTGGAGTCTATGGAGGCTTTTCTTTGTTAGGCTTAAGTAGATAGAATTGCAATAGTCCAATCTGGAAATGATGGTGGATTGTACGAGGACGGCAAAGTGTTTTTGATGGAAGCAGGACCTCACTTTCCTCAGCATGTGAAGGCTAAAAAAGCATTTTTTTAATCAAGGAATTGAGGTGGTCATTGAAGGATAGTGAGGAATCAATGGTGATGCCCAGAACTTTGCTTGAGAACTCCAACTGAAGTGAGGATCCTGAAGACAATGGGATGGAGGTGGGAAGTTGGTCTAACAGTTATGCCAGCGCTGTGTGGTTTTCACATCGTATAAATGCACTTTAATATGTATGTAAACCTGTAACCCTTTCTGAACTTTCCTGGGAGGAAGGGTTATAAACCAAGTAAATTAACATTAAATAAATGTTAAGGCAGTGAGTCCCCAACCCTTTTAATATTAAGGGCCACACTGTGAATACTAGAAAGCACAGAGGGCCGCCGAAAGATTTCAAGCTTACACATGCTACTAATTCTGTAAACTGCCTTGATATTAAACATTAAAAATTAATACAAGGTTTGGAGGCTTTTATATGACTATTGTCAGAATTTAATTTAATTTACAGATAGATACCTTTGCTTTTGTAGTAAATATTATATTATGTGATGTTAATTTGGTTCACATAATTTCTATGAAAAAATTTAAAAAAATAAATTAATACTGAAATTGATTCGACAACACTTCAATCTCCCATCTGAACAAAGTTGGTTTTTGGTTTTTCTGAGGTCTAGAACCTTTACTTTCGAACGAGCCCTCTCTAGACCCATCTTAATATTAAACCACTGGATGCCAGACATGTAACATCAGAAACACCTTCCCTGTTTGTAAGCACTAAGTCCAGTATGACCCCCACGTTCCATTACCAACTGCTGAAACAGTTCTCCTTGTAGAGAATCCAGGATCTCCCTACTTCTAGGAGACCCCTGCAATTGAGATGCCCCAATCAACATCTAGCATATTAAAATCACCTATTAGTAGTACTTCCCGTTTTGTGGTTATTTTTTTTAATGCCTTCTACTAAATTTATGTCCACTTCTGTCTGTGAAGAAGGCCTGTATATTATACCAGTGTAAATATATTTTCCATTCCCCTCTTTTCAGATTAACCCTATGCAAGAACAGGAAGTCGCTGCAGAGAAGCAGCTAGTGGGGCAGGCTGGTGGCAAAAGGCTCACCTCATTGCTGCTTCTGGCTACCCGAAAATTAAATTACAGTGGCTGGGCCCAGGGAGGGGTTAGGTGAAAGAGTCGGGAGAGCTGGCTAAACCCAGACAGACTCCCGCATTAAAAAAAAAAAAAAAAGCGTCCAGGCATCCGGATAGACCTCTACAAAGAGGATATATCTGGGTTTCCCAGATGTCTCGTCACCCTAGATTCCAGAAAAGTAACTATTCTCTGTTTTTAAAAGCATTTCCATTAATTTACTTACCACAGAAGTCAGACTTACCAGCCTGTAGTTCTCTACTTCTTCCTTACTTCTACTTTTGTGGAAAAGGATCACATCCACCCTTCTGGTACCGACTCTAGAGAAGCATTGAAAAGGTCAGCCAGCAAAGCCGACAGAACTTTCCTAAGTTCCTTCAGTACCCTCGGATGTACATCATGTGACTTCATCATTTTGTCCACTTTTTAGTTTAGCTAGCTCCTCACAATCACAATCATCTGAAAATCAATCAGGGTTTACCACACCTCCATCTTGCACATGGAACCACCCCCTCTGTTTGGGTAACATTTTCTGTCTGCACAGAAGCAGAAGCTGTAACCTGGGCGACAGCTTTGGTGGCTTGATGTTTCCTAGCCATACTGTGGTTTTAGAAGTACTCGCGCCCAATGAAAGAAAAGAGAAAGCAGAAAAAGCCCTACCAATGGAATGTCCTCTTCCTCTTTTCCTCCCTCCTACTCTCTCCTTTCTCTTCCTCCCTCTTTCTCTCTGTCCCTCCCTCCATCTCTCTTTTTCCTGCTTTCTCTCTCTCTCTCTAATATAAATTCAGTTTTCTAGCATATGATTTATTAACGGTGCAACTTCAGAGTAATAACCTTGGAACTTATAGATGTGAGCATTTCACCACACTTCTCCACCTTATCACAATCCACAATAAATTGTTCATATTTAACCACTATCTTATGTTGTAATTTGATTTTGGCAACCACCAGAGACACTAATATAGCAAAAGCTTCATGTACTGTACCTAATCAAGAGCCATGAAATTCAGAAACTTTCAGACCCTTGTTATAGGCTCACACAATCAAAGTTGCCTTCCCAGATGCTGTTACGGAATGTTTCGCCAGACTGCCCTGATTTTGGCAGTGTATAACACAATTTCCACTCACAGCTGTTGCTCCTCCAAGATTTGGCTCCAAATCATGTTACTCCCCCTTTATCAGCTGTTCTAGTTCACTCAGCCCATCCACTCCTAAGGTAGACTGCAACCTATTCCTTGAGCTTTTTCCTGTATGGGTGCAATACGAAAAGGAGCTTTAAGATTTGAAGAAGTAGTGCCAGCATTACAGGAAGTATCCTGTGCTGGTCAGATCTTCTCTGCTGCTGCTGGGATGAGCTCAGTGGCGTGCTTGTAAAGTTTTGACAGTGGGTTCTCTCTCCAGCTGTAGCTAGCCTTGAAATTTATTTTTTTTTTTGGAGGGGGGAAGGTCAGGGATGGACTGGGAAGCAACTCATCCCTCCTGCCACCGATCATTTTGGGGGGGTTTCATGGGGTGTCATCAGAAGGTACTGGGCATCCCTCCTGCCGGGAAACATTGCAGGAGGGTTTGGGGGATCACAGCAGGAGAGATTGTGCATCTCTCCTGCCACGATCGATGGAAGGGGGGGGGGAGGGTCATGGTGAGTGACTGGGCATCCCTTCTACCATGATTGTTGTGTGTGGGGGGAAGGAGGGGGGAGTACGGTTCCATGATTCTCTAACCAGCACTTATGACAGATGCCGGTTAGAGAATTGTGCTTTTAGGCAAAGGACTGGTCCCTCCCAGTCCCTCCAATGCCTAAAAGGTATTGTTTTGGGCATTTGAGACTTGGGTGATTTTTTTTTTCCGAGAATAGGGCTTAAAGATAGACATAGTGGCCGTCTGGGTGATTAAACTCCTGAACATACAGGTAGGCCATTCTCGAAAAAAAAACAAACAAACCACAGTTTGGAGACGTTATTTAGACGCAGGGGTGTCCAATGTCGGTCCCTCGAAGGCCGCAGTCCAGTCGGGTTTTCAGGATTTCCTCAATGAATATGCATGAGATCTATTTGCATGCACTGCTTTCAATGCATATTCATTGGGGAAATCCTGAAAACCCGACTGGACTGTGGCCCTCGAGGACCGACATTGGACACCCCTGATTTAGAGCATGGACATTTCCCTGCTGCCTGCTTTGGGTGCCTAGGGCCTTAGGCCAAAAGGGGACTTAGACGTTTTTTTCATTATGCCCCTCCATGTGTACTTCACATTTTCATAAGTGCTCATAATATTTTGTCCTCCTACCCTCCTCTCCTCCCCCCCCACCTTCCCTGCCTGAACTTATAGCAATGCAGAAAATGCAGCTACTTTTGCAACGTGTCCTTTGTGGCTGCTGGATTTTAAGGGAAATTAATTCATGCGATGTCCTTTTGGAAAATTTACACCAATTTACGTAGTCCAAAATTGCCCACCTACCTTAGAAACAATTTTCAATAGTCTTAGAGCTGCAAAGTGCACTGCTAGTTAAGTTCCTGTGGACTAGGGTTATTAGATGTCCGAGTTTCCTCGTACATGTCCACATTTTGGAGGACTCTATCGAGAGTCGGGGCAGCTTTTTTATTTTACTACTTTTGTCCAGGGAAACTGGACATCTAGTAACCCTACAGCAGTGGTCTTCATTGCAAGGCCCGCAAACCAATAGCGGCCTGCGGATATCATCTGGGCAGCTTGCGCATCTATCTGAAGACCCCCCCCCCCTCCAGCAACATCGGTTGCTCACCATTCTCGTTCCCAGCAGCACTGCTCTAACTCTGTGACGTAAACAAGGTGCCTTCAGTGACCTGGAAGCTTTTCCTCTGCTAATGGTTCCTGCCCTCGCATAGGCGGGAAGCAATAGAAGAGAGAAAGCTTCTGGGTCACTGAAGGCAGCATGTTTACTTCACTGATGTTGCCAGTGTCCTGAAGAGTTACAGCAGCACTGCTGGGAAGAACAGTGGTGTGGTGGGGGAGAATAGCATGGGGAGAATAAGAAAGATGCTGAACCACGGGTATGGGGAGAAGAGGGAAGGAAAGGGGCAGATAGAGATGCCAGACCACAAGGGGGGGGGAGCTGTAGGGGAGAGATGTCAGACCACTGGATGGGAAAGAGGGGGGAGAAGAGAGAGATGTCAGACCAGGGAAAGGAAGGAGGAGGGAGGGATTCCAGATTAAGGCAGGGGAAGAGAAAGGGAAAGACAGAGAGATGCCAGAACACATAGGGGGAGAAGGGAAAGGAAGGAGGTGAGAGAGATGGGAAGGAGAGGCTAAAGATCTCAAACCATGGGAGGGGGAAATGGGGAAGACTGATGTCAGACTATAGGAGAGGGAGGAGATGGTACACAGGGATGGAGGGAAAGGGGAGAGTGAGGGAAGACATGGTGCACAAGGATGGGAGGAGTAGGGAAAGGAAGAGAGATGGAAGAAATGCTGTTTATGCATAGATGGGAATAGGGGCGAAGACAGAAGGAGAAGATAGTGCGCATGGATAGATGGGAAGGGAAGACATGGAAAAGTAGATAGATTTGAGGAGAAAAGCAGAAAAATGAAAGAAAGTTGAATGTTAAAAGTTAATGCCAAAGATAGATGTAACAAATATATATAAAGCTCCCCTGTGTATTCTTTCACACTAGGCAAGAATGTATTAGTTTCAATTACTCATTTAAAGAAAAACGCTCAGAGACCCCCCGTAGAGGACAAGCCCCAAATGTAGCCTCACTATCCAATCATAGCATATAGTTCTTAGAATGTTGAGTGCTTGTAATATGCAATAATCAAAGATGGATGTAGAGCAGAAAGTGAAGGAGAGAAAAATCGGAATGGATAAGAAGGCCCTGGAAACAGAGTTCAGTGCACAGACAGAAGGAAGTGTAGTCAGAGGCTGGGAAAAGATGAGTAGAAAAATAAAATCACCAGACAACAAAGGTAGGAAAAGTGATTTTATTTTCAGTTTAGTGATTGAAATGTCTATATTTGCTTTCTGCTGTCTATATTTTGCACCGTTCAGGAAGAAATGTATTTCTTTCTATTTCTCTGTTGTTTTACTGCATGCAAAGCCTGCCATCTTAGGGTTTTGTTTGTGTATATTAGGACTTTTAGTTTGTGGTCTTATATTTGCATAGGTTTTATCTGTGTTCTGTATGTTACCTAAGTTACCTAAGACCAGGTGTTCTGGTAGGAATGAATGTTGTGAAGCGTTATTGGTGTCGTGACCCCAAGTAGGAAGATATTTGTTGGCAGTTTGTATAGGTTTTGGAAGACCCCCCAGCTCAAGGCTGCATCTGGAGGGCTTCTGTGCATGTGCATGAGCGTGATGTTATCATGTCGACATCCACACATGCGTGGAGGCCCTCTATATGTGGCCAGGAGCTCGGGGAAGAAGACACAAGGTTTGTGTGGGGGCAGGGCTGGGGCAGAACAGGGCGGGGTGAGGCGGGTTCAGGTGTCCTCTTTTTTTTTTTAAGTGGAACATCCTGAGTAGTTTCACTTAAAAAAAAAAATGCTGGTTACCATGGTTCCAAATTTTATGCACATGTAATACCTACAGGTGGCAGTATGGGGTCAAAACACCACACTTTGAAAAGTCAAATCTTCATATGTTTTTGCCTCCTCTAACCTATCCAAATTTCAAGGATGACTCCTTATACCTCTTAACAAATGTAGTTGCCAGTAATTATCTGTTCTAAGAGGGACAGTGTTCAAATCAGGCAATCTAACTAGGTGTCTTTAGCTAATTAAATACTTTGGGGAACTGTCCTCCCCCTAGAAAAGAAGGACAAAGTAGATGCAACCTGAACAATTTTTAAAATACAGCTGCATTTATATAGCTAGAACCTGTTGTGATGGAGGATGAATATCAGAAGCAAATATTACAAGAGATGGACAAATTCAATAATTATTTTGTATTTTAAAAAACAGCAATATTAGCCTTTGCAAGAATCCAATTTTGCTTAAGTTGTCTAAATAGGAAGGGCAAATTTGGATGGGCACAATTTCTTGAATATGTTACAAAAGGGGGATGTATGGATGGGCACAATTTCCTGAATATGTTACAAAAGGCTTACTACACATATAGCCTTTTGTAAAATACATGTGGGTTTTTTCCCCCCTGCATTGTTTTCTGTAAGTGCCAACAGATACAGTGAGATCACCTATTGTACTAAGAGACACATTCACAGAAAATGGCCTCACTCGGGGCTTTGAATGTGTAAATGTTGGCACTTTCACATGAACACCCCCCCCCCCTCCACACACACACACACACACACACCCAGAAGTATTGAGAAGAGAAATTTGTTGATTTCTAAATATTTGGGGACATATTGGCAGAGTTAGGAGTAGTTCTTACCCAGGTAACTCTCCCAACTGGTTCATGGCCAAATGTAACTGAATAATGTCACTGCCTGAACAGTATTCGAACATACCAGGGGAAGAGTAACGGTGGAACTGGATGCTATCAGGGCATTGTCAGTTTTCAGCCTGGTACCTGGGCAGCGAGGCCAGAGAAAATGCAGTGCTTGGATAGATTATCCAGGTTCCAGCATTGAATGTAGAGTGGTCCGCAGTGATTGCTGAAGAAATAAATACTGACACTGAAGATTGCATATTGGACAGATAAAGGTTAATATCTGATTAAGTATTGAATATCGTCACTTAACTGAATGATGCCAACTTTGTCTCCAGACTGCCCACAAGGTAGCCAGTTTTGTCTTAGACCCTAACCATGGATATTCAGAAGCACTATGGCCCAGATTCTCTAACCGGTGTCATTGTCGGCGGCCGCTAATTGCGTGTCAATCACGTGACAGCGCCGGTTAGAGAATCGCACCTCTGGCAAAGATAGGCACCAGAAATGTAGGCCAGGGTTTCCAGGCCTACATTTCCAGTGTCTGCTTTTGATGAGAATCGCACCTCCACAGGCACTTTATGGCAACTAACGCCACTTCTGGCAATAGACACGCCTTTAGTGGTATCAGGCACCATAAAGCACCTATGGAGGTATGATTCCGGCATTGTTTTTTTTAGGTTCTGATAGGCACCTTGAACATCAGTTTAAAACATCATTTAAACGGCATTTTTCACTGAGCTTGGGTGCCTATAAACCAGCGCTGTTTAGAGAATCCCGGCCTATCTGGTTGTGTCCACATAGCTCCAGACCCCAGTGTCATTCTCTACTCCAGACAAATGGCCAAGGGCTGTTTCTGGCCGTTGAAATCACTTTGAATATCGAACCCTTATTTTTTTAGTTCTGTAGAACTACACTGCAACGAACTGAGAGAACTTTCCAATGGCTTCAATACAATAATTATTCAATCTTTTCTTCCCCCCATTTGTTTTTTTTTTTACAGCTCAAACAAAAGTTTCCCATGAGGTAGCTCATTCAGTCCAGGTCTTAAATTCCTCCTCACAGGAACATTCTCCAGCCGTTGCCTCGCGGATGCCACACCTTCCTGTCACTGCAGTGACGCGAGTGTCGGAAGCGTTTTCGGGAGATGCATCCACCTCGGCACCCACCTTCACTTCATCCAGTGGTCAGTTAGCACAGAGCCACAGCAAAAGTCATAACGAAGTTACGATAAAAGCTTCTAATCAAACAGGTGAGAGGACAGGGCGATTGATAAACTTACGTGTAGAGAAACGTAAAACCAGTGCCAGACAGACTTCTGCAATCTGTATCCCCAAAAGACGGCAAAAAAAACTATCCGGATCAAGTACGCATAGCTTATATCGCACTAACGCCTCCAGAGCGATATAAATTTCAGGAAAGGCTGTACAGTAATGATCTTCCCTCTTTTTACTAATAAAAGACCTCAGCGGCGCCACTTACCCTCCCTCTTTTACAAAGCTGCGCTACGCTTTTTAGGGTGCGCTATATATCATGTGTTAAACACCTACTAAACGCTAACCCGTGCATGTTATCCTATGGGCGCGTTAGCGCACACGTTGATTCAGCGCACGCCAAATCTTCGCTAAAACGCTTAGTGCGCCTTTGTAAAAGAGGGCCTTAAAGTTTGAACTCTTCATTACCTTTAACCTCTACACACCCACTTTGCCATAGGTCCAGTATTCTTAATAGTATTGATAACTCATTATTATCTTATATAGTAGCATACATAAGAACATAAGAAGTTGCCTCCGCTGAGGCAGACCAGAGGTCCATCTCGCCCAGCGGTCCGCTCCCGCGGTGACCTACCTTAATGTTTTTTTAATATTCAAAATATTGAGCCTCATACAGTTAAATACTTATCTTGCCTTATATGAAGATTCACAAATCTCTCACTCAGTCGGTCAGGAGGATGCATTTGACATGTTTTGCCTAATTGGCTGTATCAAGGAACTCCTCTGGAAAAAAACCACTTTATATTAAAATGCTGAAGAACTCACATTTTTTAAAAAGAGTTCCAGAGGTGATCCGGGAAATTATAGATCTGCGAGTCTGACGTTGGTGGTAAGGACAGAAATGTATATAAATGATTCTTTACCCAACGTGTGGTGGACACCTGGAATGCGCTTCCAGAGGACGTTATAGGGCAGCGAACGGTACTGGGGTTTAAGAAAGGATTGGACAATTTCCTGCTGGAAAAGAGGATAGAGGGGTATAGATAAAAGATTACTGCACAGGTCCTGGACCTGATGGGCCGCCGCGTGAGCGGACTGCTGGGCGCGATGGACCTCAGGTCTGACCCAGCGGAGGCATTTCTTATGTTCTTATGTTTTGCACTCTGGAAATAATGTTACTGTTGAGCTGAGGAAGTAGGGTAAAGACTCTCCACCATCAATAGCCTGGCCAGCTAAATAGCACATAGTCGCCTAAGCGCTAATATTCAGCGCAAGATGGCCGCTGAATATTAATGATTAGTGGCTAACAGATAGCTGGCTATCTGAGTAACTCCCTCTAATAGAAGTTTATACTACCAGATTTAAAAAAAACATAACTGATAGAAATTAGATTTTTGCTTCAATATGTTTTATGATGGAAAATGTTGGATGGGAGAGGGTTTTTTATTTTATTTTTTTATTGATACTGATTGATTATAAGTGCTTATTATGATTATATTATGTATATTGTTTTGCACTTTTTGTTAGCTTTGAAAACTTAATAAAGATTAAGAAAAAAAAAGAATTTTATGCAATTACATAACAATATATTAATAAAGTACATAATTGAAAAGAAAAAGGAAGACAGAGAAAGGGCATGTCGTAGAAGCTTATCGACTTTGAATAAACAAATAAGCTGTTATAACTGATAGAAATAACAAAGAATTTTTTTACATGAAGAATAAAAATAGCAAAAGAATATAGTGACAAGAATGGAATATTGACAATAATATGTAGAAGAAAAGTTAAAAATAAAAGTAGAATAACAGTTCTTTGAGTGCTATTCTTTAAATAGACACTCATCTGATATTAGAGCAAGCAGGACCAAGTCTTAACAGCAGCCCACAGTGGTCCCCCCCCCCCCTTGGTATTTCTGTAAAGAGAGAAGGTATAGTGCCTTTCTGCATAGCAAAGTTAACTAGCTATACAATGAGAGATTAGAGAAACTGGGCCTCTTCTCCCTTGAAAAGAGGAGACTGCGAGGGGACATGATCGAAACGTTGAAGATACTGAAGGGAATAGACTTAGTAGATAAAGACAGGTTGTTCACCCTCTCCAAGGTAGGGAGAACGAGAGGGCACTCTCTAAAGTTAAAAGGGGATAGATTCCGTACAAACGTAAGGAAGTTCTTCTTCACCCAGAAAGTGGTAGAAATCTGGAACGCTCTTCCGGAGGCTGTTATAGGGGAAAACACCCTCCAGAGATTCAAGTTAGACATATCCTGAGGGCACTGGTCTTTGACCTAAGGGCCGTTGCATGAGCAGACTGCTGGGCACGATAGACCACTGATCTGACCCAGCAGTGGCAATTCTTACATTCTAGGAAATCTCATTTAAAATGGAAAAATAAAGAACAGTTCATATTTCAGCCATTTTATTTCCATTGACAAATGGCCTATTGTTTGTAACCTGAAAGTGACATACAAGTTGTGTGTGTTGCAAGCTTTTCTCAAGAATGAGTTGATGAAAGCTGTAGATGTAAACGTAGATGAAGATGGAGATGTCTTTTATATATTTTTGCTATTAGCAACATTTGATCTGATAACAGGACAGAAGGTGATTGGCTGTGCCCTTTTATGCTATGGCTTGGAAAGCCTCAGGAATGTCTTTTGACATCATTCTGGATGCTTTCTGAGCTCCAGATATTCTGGGGTCACTGTGACCAAGAGTTCTTGTGTCGAATCAGTCAGGATCACAGATTTCTTTTATCAGAGTAAGCATGACTCAGCAGGTTTTGCACTGTAGCAAAGGTTTTCCTGTCATAGAACACAAAGCAATGCCCATGTGGTGATTTAGATTAGAGAATGGCACGGTAACAAAATTCATCACCGTTCCCGTCCCCGCGGATAACCACGGGAAATAATCCCATGTCATTTTCTAGTGTCTATTTCAACCTCGGTCCTTCTACACCAGCATTCTTCAAAGCAAAGCTTGCGGGTCAGTGGTTGTGGCCATTCATACTCTGATTCTTATGGGAGCCAAGGATAATGAAGCCATTGTGACATCACTGATGTGATTGGCTCTTAGGCACTGGTGGAATGAGGCATTATGACATCACAATATCTGCTCTGGATACCAGAGACTGTCATTCTGTAGTGTCTGTTTCAACCTCAGTCCTTCTACACCAGCATTCTTCAAAGCAAAGCTTGCGGGTCAGTGGTTGTGGCCATTCATACTCTGATTATTCCCTCTCTCCTTAAAGAATGATATGAAGATGGTTTCCCGCGGTTATCCGCGGGGACGGGAACGGTGATGAATTTTTGTCACTGTGTCATTCTCTAATTTATATCAGCAGTGCAACAGGGATGTTATGGTCAGTCTCTGCAATACACTTCTTATCCTCTGACGGGGGCTTTTAAACCTACTGGCAGGTGTGGCTCTGGCTGTCTTTAACCAGCCAGCCGATCAATATTGGCTTGACTAGTTAAATCCATGGCCTCAAACTTTGGAACCAGATATTCAATGCCGATGGCCAGATGAGGTCCCGGCATGGAATCCTGGATTGCTGCAAACTGTGGAAGGTATCTGGGCTGCCTCTCACAGTCTCAATATCGGGCCATCAGTGTTGAGCTGAGGAAGTAGGGTAAAGACTCTCCACCCAATAGCCAGCCAGGAACGGCTCCTGGTCAGCTATATAGCACATAGTCGCCTATGCGCTAATATTCAGCGCAAGACGGCCGCTGAATATTAATGATTAGTGGCTAACGGATAGCTGGCTATCTGAGTAATTCAGATCGCTGACCAACTAATTCGAGTGGCCAAATCAGGAAGCTTAAACAGCTGGTCTATCTTTGGCTGCTATAAACTTAGACGGCCAGTACCGAATATCGATATGAATCGCTAAGTTTTTAGTGTCCAAAGAATAGATCAGAGTCAGTCTGATGGTCTAAATATCAGGCCTAAACTGACAGAGTGTGGTGACTTAGGGTAGAAAAAGTAAGCGTACTAAGATATTTGAAAAGTCCAATTCCATACTGACTAGACTTGGTCTTTGATAAAAAAGCAAAAAAAAAAAATGAAAACAAGGTCAAAATAATTCAAAATACATCAACTTGTTATTATAAATTTACAGTTGGTGCTGTGAAGACTTGGAGTTCGAGTTCTGTGAGAACAGTGGGGGTGTCTGTAACCTCAGGTGAGGATTCCTGTCGCTTCTGCTTTCATTTCTTTTGACCCCCACTAATATTTTAATACGATTTCATACTAAGAGGAAGTACCCATTGCTTTTCAGTTCAGGACAGGCCCAAGACTGTTACTATCCTGTCTGAAAGCTCAATTATTTGACTCTTGATCATTGGTCTCTTCTCCTTCCCCGAGTCCAGACCATGTCTGCGGAGCCTCTGATCATGTACGGATGCGACGCGATGACATCACATCCACGCGCATGCCTGTCATTTCTATTAAATGCAAATCTGCCTCATGCATATTCATTAGATATATCTTGAAAACCCAAGTGGCTGAGGGTCTCCCCCAGGACAGGTTTAAGAACCACTGGTTTAGAGTATACCCATGTGACCTTGATTGCCACTGGAGGCACGATTTTAATGTTATTTTACCTTGTTTAATCACTATGGGTTTTTTGTTTTTTTTTACTAAGGCACGAAAGCTGATTTAGCACACGCTAAACGCTAACGTGTCCATAGAAAATAATGGACGCGTTAGCATTTAGCGGGCACTAAATCGGCTTCTTGTAGGTTTTGCATCCAAAACCCTGGTGTTTCCTTGGATTATTTCCACTGGGCCTAGTTTCCAAACACAGGACGTAAGCCTCTGAGCTAGGGCCACTCCACTCTTTCTGGGACTTACCTCAGGTAAGTCCCAGAAGCCAAGGCCAAAACACAGGATCCATACCCTGTTCTGTTTCACTCTAGGACTTTTAACTTCCCCCAGCCTGAGTCCCACTCAACAGGCAAGTTCTCATTAGCATAAGGTAGCTCCATTGCAGAGGAGTGTTCTTAAGAAAACACACACTGCCTCTTAAAAATCTGGACCATCTAGACCTGCCCCCAGGCCCGCCCAGCTCCGCCCACACCCACCCTGTAATGTCCTAGCCCCGCCCCCAGTCCTGCCCTAGCCCCGCCCCACTGCTGCCTGCTCTTGTTGGGCAAGGAGGAAGGCCGCGCATGTATGGATATCACGTGATGACATCACACACACGTGATATCATTAATGGCCTCAGCGCATGCGTGGTCTTCCTCTCTGCCTGACGCAATTTGAGGAGGCTTTTCAAACCCGGACAAAGTGCAGGGTTTTGAAAAGCCGTCCAGATACCCGGACATGCAGGAGGGAGAGTATTCATGGGCTCTAAAAAGCCCAAACAGGCAGCGTGCACAAGAAGAATTGAATCGGCCTGTCCTGAAAAAAATGAAGTTAGCTGGCAACACTAAAACTGGAAGCCCTTCAGCTCCAGAACTACAAATCCCAGAAGGCTCAGGTACAGCCTTCAACAACAGAATGACAAATTATACAAGGCTTAGTTAAAGAGTTTGAAAACCTGGACCGACATAAAGCGTCTCTGATGGCTTGGAGCTAGAAGGCTGGTGCACAAATGTTATTCTCCTCCATTGCCACCAAGTCGCTGGAAGTTGAAATTAAATTTGCTCAGAGCACGTTAATTCTTGCCCAAATCCAGTGTGAGTGAAACCAACCAAGAAATGTTGAAATGCCAAAATTTGTTGTAACCATACACAGATGTGCTGGAAAAAGTGAGACTAGTAGCAACAGGTGGTTCTCTTGGAAGCTTCCCAGGCCCTATGATTTCATTCACATTCGTAACTTGGGATTGAGAAGTGGAGTGCAAAACAGCCTGATGCTCAGAGATCCCTTACTGACCTCCCTGAAACCAAGTGGTCAGGGAAACCTCCCAGGACACAGATAGCATCTGGGACTGGAAAACTGGAAAGTTACATGAATAAAAGCATATTGCATTGGACTGCTTGGCTTTTTGATAGCAGTGTTCCCTAGGGGCTTATCATTGGACGTTAATTTGTGTTAACACTGTGGCATCAATCAGTGGCATAGCGAGGGAGGTTGGCGCCTGGGTTGGGGGTACCTGGCATTGCTGTGCTTTGCGCCCCCACTCTTCCCCGCCACTTGGACGCCTCTCTGCCCCCCTCCCGCTTACCGCTTAAATTGTTCACCAGCAACCAGGAAGTGACATCAGAAGGGAGCTGAGGCTGACGTGAGCAGCAAGTGTAAAATGTTTCTTGTGCTAGTAAACATTTAAAGAGGTATGTGGGAGGGTGGAGAGGAAGAAAGGTGCCGGCTCCAGTGCCCCCCCCATGAAGACGGCGCCTGGGGTGGTTCACCCCCCACTTACTATTCCACTAGAGTCAATATTCAGCCAGTGGCATTCAGCATTTTTGGGCTGCTGCTGGTGGTATCTTCAAATATTCCATGCTGGCCATGTCCATCTGGACCCCCAGGTAAGAAGCTCCTAGGGCCACCCCTTCTGAGGCAATAAGGTACCTGGGGCCTCCCATACCTGTTTCTGTAGCAGAAGGCAGCGGCAGTTGTTCTCTTCAGCTGTCTGCTGCCAAGCTTGAGGCCTTCTCTTTGTTGTGTCCCGCTCTTACCGAAGTAGGAAGTTACGTCAGAAGGGGGTGGGATGAGTCGAGAGCAGACCATGAGCTCAGCGGCAGACACCTGGCAGGAGGCACTGAGTAGGGTCACCAGACTACTGGGGTTTGGAAGTCCTTCAGCTTGGGCCTCTGTGTATGTGCGGACATTGGCGCAATGCCATCATATGCATTCATGTAACGTCATCACGTCGATACCCGTGCATGTGTAGAGGCCCTCCAGACCTCGGGGAAGGAGACTGGAGGTTCGGCTGGGGCGGAGCTGTGGACAGAATGGGGCGGAGCTAGGGAACAGGGTGGAGCCAGGTGTTCTTTTTTTTTTTTTTTTTTGAGGCAATCTGGCAACCCTAGCACTGAGCTCACCCACTACTCTGGACCCTTGGCCATTGCCCAGCTGCCCATATAATCAGTCCGCCCCTGTGATCGAACAGTTCTACTAGATAGGTAGGGTACTGCAAGGAAGCATAAGTAGGGAGGTTATAGTTCATAGAAAGTATTATCAACTAATTCCACAATTTTAAACTAGATTCTGTAGCCAACAGGCTACCAACGATAGTATTTAAAAAGAGGAGAAACATGACCTATTTGCATGCATAGATCTCATGAAAGTTCATTGAGGAAGTTCCAAACACATGACTGGGTTGTCGCCATCAAAGACAAACCTGTTGGTGGTATCTGGGTATTTGAAGTCCTTTTCCTTGTGGTTTTGAAACAATGATTGCATTTTGGGAATTTATGCTTTACTTTCCTCTTGATACAAATTTGCTTTGCACATTTAAGTGAGCAATTTTTCCTCCCTTTGCTGTATTCAGTTCACTGATTCTGTTGATTATGCATTAAACTTAAGGGATTTTTAAAAAAAAAATCTTTTTAGATGAAAAAAGCAGTTCTGTGACAAAGTCAGTGATGTCTAAGAGTTATGGCACGTCGAGCGACTCCAAATCCAAAGAAAGGTAAGCCCTTTCCAAGACCATTTCTTTAAAATACAGGTTTCTGCTGGCTTTTTACAAACCCCCTATTTTACGAAGCCACGTGGCAACGGCCCACAAAGCTCTTTAAATCTCTATGGGCTTCGGGGCCGTTACCGCAGCGCAGCCGCTAGTGCGGCTTCGTAAAACAGGCCCAAAGTGTTTCAGTTGTTGGGTTTCTTCATGTGATGCTAAGGTTACCATATTTGTGAAGACAAAAAAGAGGAGTAACCAGAGTAGAGTGAGAATCGAAACAGGCACGCAAAGGGGACAAAGTTCTGTCAGTTCTTTGTCCCCTTCGCATGCCTGTCTTGATTCCCACTCGGCTCGCTTGGTTTACTCCGTGAGATATCGGCCTAATGGAGGCACCATTTGTAGAATCTGGTCCTGTGTGCAGTGGCATAGTGAGGGTGAGAGGCGGCCAGGTTGGTGGCCCCCCCTCCCCGCCCTCTTCTCCTAGGCGTGGCTCCAGGAAGTGATGTCAGAGGAAGGGAAGAAGCATTGGGGGAGGAGTGGGGGGAAAAGAAGGAGGTCAGGTGCTGGAATAAACAAAAAATACTTTAGCCCCTTAACCTCTTGTGTTTTTCCTTTGTTTTATTAATTTTCCCTTTCCCTTATAAATATTGTAACTCAGCCGTTCCCTGAATATCCCAGTTTGTTTACAGTGTCGATCTTTCCCCTGTCTGGGTGTTTTTTAAAATCATGTACCCATTGTTTTTAACTTTAAACACCTTGATTTGACTATAGTTGTTTAGAAATGCAGTGTCAGGGGTGTCAAACTCAATTACATAAGGGGCTGAAATCTAAAACATAGGCTGTCACATGCCAAATTTTTTTTATTAAGATACTTAGGGGTCCTTTTATTAAAGTACGCTAACTTAGGGGTCCTTTTTTAAGGTACGCTAACGCTAAATGCGCACCTTAATAAAAGGACTCCTTAGTATCATGTATCAGAGCGAATGGGTTTTTTTTTCCCCCCTAGTGCCGCGAACAGTTACTATGATGTTACCAAATCCCACACGTCGCCTCCTGCGGTCCATCGTCAAGTGGAACGAAGAAAAGAGCTTGTGAGGTCACAGACGCTGCCACGAACCTCTGGAACACAAGCCCGGAAAGCTCTTTTTGAGAAATTTGAACAAGAAACTGGAAAGTAAGACATTCCTTTATTTTTCTAATGTTTAGAGTTTTAAAGCTCTACCAACAAAAACGGCAAAACTATGAGGAAAGGAGGACGCCTTCATTCAGGTGATTGAGGCCAGCTGTGTGCCTGATTTTAAGGCCAAATGGGATCGACACGTGGGATCTATTCACAAGGTAAAGGTAGGGGAGGGTCATTAGGGTGGGCAGACTGGATGGGCCGTGGCCCTTATCTGCCGTCTATTTCTATGAGAAAGAGAAGAAAGATGAATGAGTGAGTAGAAAAAAAGAAAGCTATAAGAGCAATATCTCTATAAAACAACTAAAAAGGAGAATCTAAAGAATATAAACTATTATAGAGACTTCAGTATCAGGGAAGTGTAGTATACTGTCAAATAGTGCTCTTGAACAGTATCCCCCGGGCTGACAACTGCATAGAGGCTATTAGAGGCCAAATCAATCTGCCCGATACATCATATTGTCTCTTAAATAGTATTGTGTGCAAGAAAAAACTTGAAACAATCAAAAAACTGTGTGTACATTAGCTATTAACTCATTCATCTACCTCTTTCAACAATGGAAAAGCTCAAAGTTCAAAAAATATATCAAAAAATGGAAAAAGTGCCCCAAATCATAAACAACAATAAATAAATGTCTAAAGTTCCAGTTAGAGTTTTAAAGGACAGTCACTTTGAACAATGTTAACCCACTTGGCCAAAGAGCTTTCAAACTCTGGAACCAGTTAACACTAGAAATACCAAAGCTAGCCGCAATATTTCCTGGAAATTTGGAGGGTGACGGCATTCAGTGGACAAATAAATACATGAGAACGAAGGACTGGAATATAATGGTCGTCTTTCGTGTTTAGCACATAACTAATGTGGTAGCATCTTTTGATGAATTCCTCCCCTAGAGTGCCTGATAAATTACTTGGTTATAAATCACAAATATGTTGTGTTGTATCAAGAATTGTAAGTAATAATAATAATTTGCACTTGCCACTGATCTGGCTTGTTTGCACCTAACTTCAGGGCATATCAATGCCTTGTTCCAGGTGTCCTATGACAACATTTTGCACACAGATGCCATTATAGAATTAGTGCTCAGTGCTTAAAATCAGCATGCCTACCTTGAGGCAAGTGCAAAGTGATGCATGTGGGAAAGAGGAACCCGAACTATAGTTATGTGATGCTGGAAAAGGATCTAGGTATCATTCTTGAGGATATGTTGAAACTCTCAGCTCAATGTGCGGCGGAGGCTAAGAAAGCAAATAGAATGTTAGGAATTATCAGGAAAGGCATGGAAAGCAAAGATGAAAATGTTATCATGCCCTTGTATCGCTCTATGGTACGGCCGCACCTCAAATACTGTACGCAGTTCTGGTCACCAATCTCAAAACAGATACAGCGGAATTAGAAAAGATACAGAGAAGGGTGACAAAAATGATTGGGACGAGGTTTGGGACGACTTTCCTATGAGGGGAGGCTAAAAAAGGCTAGGGCTCTTCAGCTTGGAGAATAGATGGCTCAAGGGTGATATGATAGAAGTCTATAAAATAATGAGTGGAGTGGAAAGGGTAGATGTGAATCACTTGTTTACTCTTTCCAAAAATGCTAGGACTGGGGGACGTGCGATGAAGCTACTAAGTAGTAGATTTCAAATAAACCGGAGAAATATTTCTCCACACAATGTGTAATTAAACTCTGGAATTTGTTGCTGGTGGATGTGGTGAAATCAGTTAGTTTAGCAGGGTTTAAAAAAGGTTTGGATAATTTCCTGAAAGAGAAGTCCATAGGCCATTATTGAGATGGCTTGGGGAAATCTACTGCTTATTCCTAGGATAAGTAGCATATAATCTGTTTTCCTAGTTGGGATCTAGCTGGGTACTTGGGACCTGGGTTGGCCACTCTTGGAAACAATCAAGCCATTGTGACATCACTGCTGAGGTTGTCTCATAGGCATTGGTAGAATGAGGCATTATGACATCACAATCTCAGCTTTGGAATGTTGCTATTCTTTGGGTTTCTGCCTGGTACTTGGGACCTGGCTTGGCCACTGTTTGAAACAGGATACTGGGCTTGATGGACCTTCTGTCTGTCCCGGTATGACAATTCTTATGTAGCTGGATGTAATTGATGTGTCTCCTTTTCTACTGAAATAAAGAGTAAAGTATGAACAAGCAGGGTAAGGAACTGAGACTTCAAATTGAAATCCACATAGGTACATTACCAGACCTATTTGTACCCCGCCTCTTTTCCCCACAAAGAGGGAGGCAGTTTTCAAAAGGCTTTTCCAAGAGTAATACCATTTATTTGTGAAAATTATTTTAGAACATGCTAATCAGATGAGAGATCTGATAGCTTTGCATTCAATTTACCTCCTGACATCTATCTATCTATCTTTTTTCTTTCAGAGGAAAAGTAGAATCCAAGGTAAAGCTGAAGAGATCACAGAGCTTCGGGGTGGCTAGTGCCAGCAGTATTAAGCAGATCCTTCTGGAATGGTGTCGTTCCAAAACTATAGGATACAAGGTACAAAACTAGCTTCCTTGCTTTCTTTTCCCTGGAATTTTCCTTTACAAATGGGAAGGCAAGAGAGAGGGAGGAGATGTTGCACATGAGTGGAGAGGAGGAAAAGGGAAGAGATGGAAAACTAGATCTGAGAAAGAGGCAGAACAATGGAATAAAACTGAATGTGAAAGATCAGTGTCAAAGATGGCAGGATGCGAATAAAAAAAAGGAGGCAAGAAAAGAAAATAGCAAATGGACAGAGGGTCTTGGAAACAGTTAAGAGCATAGGCAGAGGGAAGAAGAAGCAGAGATCGAGAGCAAGATGATTAGAAAAATAAAATTACTAGACAACAGAGATAGTAAAAATGATTTTATTTTTACTTTAATGATTGAAATTTGTCAGTTCTGAGAATTTACATCTGCTGATGTTATATTTTCTACTGTACTGTAGGAAATGCATTTCTTTCTATTTCTCCGAGTATGGCATTCCAGGATTTCAGTTCAACTTTTCTCTATATTAGCATTTCAGTTTGTGATCACTTATCCATATGTCGACACGCATGGCCCTGTTATGACCACCGAGATAGGGAGAGGCACAGACAGACGCACGGATTGCAATCAAGGGGCAGTGTCACACCAGTGCTAGAAATTGCCCTTATAAACGGGTACATTTCCTAGTCAAAGCAACAAAAAAAAGATTAGAAAATAGCAATAAACAGTTATTACCAGTGTTTGAGAGCCGAGATGCAGGAGTCCAGTTAAGTAAAAGTGAGAAACGGATGCCTCTGTTCGCCAGCCTTTCATGTGACTAAAGGTCTTTATTGCATGCGGGCATTATCTCCTAATTACAGCACTCAGGACGGTAGCCCAACAAGGCAGCTTTTGTTAAGCGATCCGCCATAAAACGGCAGGGAGATTGGTTGAACTTTGCCCTCCCTAGTTACCACTTGGAGACAGATAATTTTGTTCCATGAAAGGAATGATCCACAATGTCAGCATGCACACAGATCGGAGTGCAAATTTACTGGATCTGTCCTTTTGCATTCGGGTTGCCATGATATAAACTGCACGTGTGTCTCAGTAGTAAAGTGTTTTGGAAAGCAAAGGTTCCTTGAACAATTTGATAAAATTATCCAGGCTTAACAAATTGTTCGGTGAACCTAGTTTGATGACAAACTGGGCAGGCGGCACCTTGGCACTCTTTCATCCCACATACGATATCAATACACAACAAAACATCTAAGAAGAGCGGATTTATTATGGCTGCAGCATTATATTATTTATACATGTTAAACACAGTTTATAGCAGGGCTGCCCAAGTCCGGTCCTCGAAATCTACTGGCAAGCCAGGTTTTCAGGATATCCACATTGAATATGCATGAGAGAGATTTGCATACCAAGGCAGTGCAGACAAATCTCTCTCATGCATATTCATTGTGGATATCCTGAAAACCTGGCCTGCCAGTAGATCTCGAGGACCGGACTTGGGCAGCCCTGGTTTATAGTATCTTGCAATTACAGTACTCCCCCGATATTCGCGGGGGTTCCGTTCCAGGAACTCCTGCGAATCTTGAAAAACAGCGAATACGGTTTTTCATGGGGGAGACTGAAGAGGGCAGCAGGAGAGCAGCCGGAGCGCCGCAAGTGCAGGAAATCACTCGTGGTATGCTCTGACCGCCTCTTCCTGCACTAAGTCGGGCCTTATCCAATCAGGAGTTGCATGTCAAAGCAGCTCCTGATTGGATAAGGCCCGATTTAGTGCAGGAAGAGGAGCATACAGCGAGTGATTTCCTGCACTCGCGGCGCTCCGGCTGCTCTCTCCTTGGCGGTGGTTCGCGATCAGAAAATATCGCGAAAGACCGGGACAGCGAACCGCCGACCGTGAACGACCGGGGGAACACTACATACATGAGTGGAACTTACAATATAATGCAATGCCAACGAGGCAGCTAGAGTTCCTCACTCAGATTTTGAGCAGAGAATGCTAATTTCCTCAAATTTGATTACATCCACTATTGTATGGTGGTCGACAGGAGCGACCTTCCTTCGCTCCTGCCCATGCAGAACCGCTAGCTGATATGATGCTCATTCTCAAGAAAAAGATCTGGGTGTCATCGTGGACAATACACTAAAACCTTCCGCCAAATGTGTAGCGGCGGCCAAGAAAGCAAAAAAGATGCTAAGAATTATTAGAAAAGGGATGGTAAACAAGACTAAGAATGTTATAATGCCTCTATCACTCAGTGGTGCAACCTCACCTTGAGTATTGCGTTCAGTTCTGGTCTTCTTATCTCAAAAGAGATATAGCGACACTAGAAAAGGTTCAAAGAAGAGCGACCGAGATGATAAAGGGGATGGAACTCCTCTCGTATGAGGAAAGACTAAAATGGTTAGGGCTCTTCAACTTGGAAAAGAGACGGGTGAGGGGAGATAGGATTGAAGTCTACAAAATCCTGAGTGGAGTAGAACGGGTCCGAGTGGATCGATTTTTCGTTCCGTCAAAAATGACAAAGACTAGGGGACACGCGATGAAGTTACAGGAAAATACTTTTAAAACCAATAGGAGGAAATGTGTTTTCACTCAGAGAATAGTTAAGCTCTGGAATGTGTTGCCAGACGATGTAGTAAGAGCGGTTAATGTAGCCTGTGTTGAAGTGTGGTAATTCCCAGTGAACTCTTTAATACATGGAAGAATCTTTGTTCAAACCATCTTTTGATTTTTCTTTCTTGTAATTTTGAACTACAATACAATGAACCATCTTACTATGTAGCTGAGGGACCAAGTGCTGACATATAGATAGAGACAAAGGGGATGGGATTTGATATACTGCCTTTCTGTGGTTATAAATTATATACAGATGGGAATTGAACCCTGGCCTGTTCCTCTAGTTCTCAGGCTACTGCAGTACATCAGCCTACTAGGACGGATAGGGAGAAATACTTGCGTACATGAACGTAAACCGCTTAGGTTATAAGCGGTGTATAAATACTAAAATAAATAAATAAAATTAGTCTAACTCTGTACTCAAGATGGATGACACGGAGTCAACTGGGATAAATAGATGGGTGGCTAAACTGAAAGCAAATTATATCTACAGTTAAATAAGTTACGAAGGCCTGGTCTAAGTTCTAGGGTGTGCGGCAAGCTAGTCCAGGAGTGGCGTAGTGGATAAGCAGTCGCCACATGTATTAAAGGCTTGAGGGCCTTCTACCAGAAGCTCCCCAACCCTGAGATGTCCTGTCTGTCTGTCCAAATTAGATTGTAAGCTCTTCTGAGCAGGAACCCTCTGTTGAATGTTAAATGTACAACCTTTCAGCACTATAGAAATCATACAGAGTAGTAATAGGGGGGAAGAGCCAGACTTTCTCCTGCTTCCTAAGATAGAGATAGTCTTGACTAGCCTTTAAAACAAAGGTAATGTAAGGTAGTTTGGCAAACCCAATGAAAAAAAAAATTGATGGTACCCAAAGGTGATCACTCAAAACTTACCTATTTAGTGAACATGACCCCTAAGGGCCCCCCAATTTTCATTACTCTTCACCCCCCTAATTCGCCCCCTGCTCTTCTCCTCCTCCACGATAGCTTCTCTATTCCCGACCTCCCCCAATCTCCCCCCTCCTCTATCAAGTTCGGTTAAAAATTTGTTATATAGCTGATAAATTGTTGTAAATCTGCTGTCAACGCGGATCCTAATCTAACTGATGTAAACCGCCTAGAACTCGCCGGGTATGGCGGTATATAAGAATAAAATTATTATTATTATTATTGTACATTAGCATTTGCATTCTGTCTCCATTGAATTCTATTATTTTGTGAATTGTATAGATTATATCAAGTCACCAGAACTAGAGGTTTACATTAGCTATTGATTCTATGTTGAACTTTAAAGATTTGGTTAATTTTTTAACAGAATATTGATATTCAGAACTTCTCCTCAAGTTGGAGTGATGGAATGGCTTTCTGTGCGTTGGTCCATTCATTCTTCCCTGAAGCCTTCGACTATAATGCCCTTGACCCAGCCAATCACAAGCAGAACTTTGAACAGGCTTTTTCCACGGCTGAGTAAGTAAAGCTTGAAAACTACCAGAATGTAAACTGCACAGAGGGGCATTTTAAACAAAGTCTCTTTATATGGCATCACACGAATGGCTGCTTGCTCCTCCCTGCCTCAATAGAAGAGAGTCAGAGAACTGAAAAGATAGGACAGTGTTAGAAAATAGGGGGACAGGGGACAAAGTCCTGGGCTTCATGACCAGATTCATAACAGCAGCCATATATGCTAATAGAAATGGGCAGTCAAAAATTTTCTTGTCATTTTGACAGTATTTTTTTTTCATTCTGGAATGAATGTCAAGAACGTACTGTATGCAAAAAGTGTACACTTTTCTTACAAAGTGCATACTTTGTGAAAGAGGGTACACTCTTCTTAAAAAGTGCACACTATGCGTAGTGGAGTAGCGAGGGGGGGCAGGGGGGCAGACCGCTCCGGGCACTGACTTAGTGGGGGTGCTGGCACCTCTCCTCCTCTCTACCCACCTACCTCTTCAAATCTTTACTGGCAGCAAGCTGACCTTTGCTGTCCTTCTGACATCACTTCCTGGTGGCAAGGACCAGGAAGTGACATCAGAAGAAGAGTTGAGGCCAGCACAAGTGGCAGGTAGGAGATGCTGCTTGCTGCCAGTGAAAATTTGAAGAGGTATGCGAGCCTATAGACCTTCAGAAAGAAACAATTAAATATTTGCTTATTGACTTCTTGATTTTATGTGTTACAATCAAGCTAATTTTAACTGCATGCTTGTAATTACTATAAAATAGATGGCGGTAGGGGCTTACGCACGGCTGTGCACGAATAGAGAAGATAGCACATGGATGTAAAATTGGAAAATTGGCCTCTTTCAGGCCATGGCAAAAATGGCTTTGGCGTGTGGCGAAGACCTGCAATGGCATAGCAAGGGTGAGAGGCCTCTCCCCGCCCTCTTCACCATGTGGAAGGGAGGAAAGGGAAGAGGTGGGGGGATGAAGAGGAAGAGGGGTGCTGGTGCCCTCATCACATTGGCACCCAGTGCGGACCGCCCCCTTAACCCCCCCTTACTATGCCACAGGCTCTAAGGCCTGTTTTGCTGCAGCTTTAGTAAAAGAACCTCCAAGTGAAAGAGGGCGCTCTCTTTTTAAAGAGTGTACACTTTGGCCTCCTTTTACGAATTTTGATTGCAGTTTCTAGCGTGTTCCTATGAATGTCGGGAGCAGCACGGCTCTCTGTGCTAGAAACTGCTATCGCAGTTTCGTAAAAGAGGGGGTATGTTTTCCCTTCAGAATCTATTCCACCTATAAATAAGGCCTATTTCCTTCCTGCCCCTAAGGGGGTAGGGGGGGAAAAAAAGGCTCTTTAGATAATGTTTCAACGACTCAACGAAATTAAGTCCCACTACAGGATCCGACAGAGATTTTGGAAGACTCCCTACAGGAAATTAAAGATCGAGCAACTCTTTTGGTGAACTTTGTACACTTCTCCCTCCGTAATCGCTGTGATCGGGGATTAACAGAACCGCAAATACAGAAAAACCGTGAATAACTTTTTCATATGTTATTTGCTGTTTTCTATTAAAAACCATTGTGAATATGGTGAAAACCACAAATAACATGGTGGGAGATCTGGCCTGTTCCTGAAGGAGAGGCAAAACACGGTGAAGAAAGTGCTGGGAATTGACGATTTTCTCTGTAAACGCTTGGAATCAGCGATTTCTCTATGCAAGCTGATGTAATTTGAGGGGAGGAGCCAGCAAGCTAAAAACCACAAATAATCGAAACCGTGAATGCTGAAACTGCGAATACGGAGGGAGAAGTGTATTTGAACAAGATCTTAAATCTGTGATGCGAATCTGTTTCAAGAAGGGTGTAATTCCCTTTTGTGGCCACAAAATGTGGATATATCCAGATGTCACAAAGTCCACACAGGATAGACGGAGAGAATTCTTAGTGATGCGAGATGAAACAAGAGGATTGGGTGCTACCTTCTTGCTGGCCTATCCTTGCAAGTTCTTCTTCACTCAGAGAGTGGTGGAAAACTGGAACGCTCTTCCGGAGGCTGTTATAGGGGGAAACACCCTCCAGGGATACAAAATGAAGTTAGACAAGTTCCTGCTGAACCAGAACGTACGCAGGTAAGGCTAGACCCAGGGCACTGGTCTTTGACCTAAGGGCCGCCGCGTGAGCACAATGGACCACTGGTCTGACCCAGCAGCGGCAATTCTTGTGTTCTTATGTTGGGTCTAAGATATGTGTTTTTCCTTCCGGAACATTGGAGATCCTTTTTGGACCTTAAGAAGCTGACCAGTGGCTCCAGATGAGAAATTTATGAATATAGCAGAAGAAAGTTCGTTTAAGCCTTTTTCCTGAAAATTATATTGTCTAAATTCTCTCCCAAGATAGTTTTTCTCTCTCCTACATTGTAGGAGATGTGTTCCAATAATTTTTTGTCGTTCTTCTCTTTTTCTGTTTTGGAACATACTCTGTTTTACTAGAACGAGTGTTGTAACTTGTAAAGATTTAATAAACTGGAAAAAAAAAGAGTGTGCACTAGGTGAAAGAGAGTACACACACTGTGGGGATGAGAGTGCACTCAGTGGCATAGTGCGCGTGCATCCCTTCCCTGTAACTTTGGCTTGAGCAGCCATCAACTTACTGCCCACGTTGGCTTTGGCGCTCTCTTTGATGTTGCTTTCTTGGCACGGGTCCCGGAAGCAGCGTCAGAGAGAGCGCTGAAGCTGACCCGGGCAGGAAGTTGCTGGTTGGCAAAGTTGCAGGGATGGGGAGAGAAGAGACCACTGCATCGGGGCACAGGCACAGAAACCGTGATCTGAGCGCACGCAAACATTATCAACACAAGTGGTTGTTGCCAGCTTACTTTGGATGCCTTTCAATAACGATTTTGGTCATTATTGAGAAAAAAAGATTTCCTTTGTGTCAAAGTCTTCAGATATTTTGCCCTGTTATAAAACCAATTAATGGCAAAAAGTCAACTCCCTGTGGCTCTCTGGCAGAAAGCTAACTTGGGCACAGGCCTCTCCTTCTGGGGAGCAGGTCCTCACTTGCCCCAGCCCACTGGCTCCTAACTTGTCCTCCTTAATTCATTTCTGGACCTGCCCACTTGCATTCTTCCTCTCCCAACTGGCTTGAGAAGTGGCCTCTTTCTCATGTGTGTGGGTGGTTGGTTTTTTTTCCTCCATTGGCTGCTTACAGGATAAGCAGCATAAAATCTGTTTTACTACTTGGGATCTAGCTAGGTATTTGGGACCTGGGTTGGCCACTGTTGGAAACAGGATACTAGGCTTGATGAACCTTTGGCCAGCATGGCAGCTCTTATGTGAGCCAAGTATAGGCCAATCAAGCCTTTGTGACATCACTGATGAGGTTGGCTCTTAGGCATTGGTGGAATGAGGCATTATGACATCACAATCTCAGCTCTGGAATGTTGCTACTATTTGGGTTTCTGCCAGGTACTTAGGACCCAGGTTGGATACTGTTGGAAACAGGAAACTGGGCTTGATGGACCTTTGGTCTGTCCCAGTATGACAGTTCTTATGTTCTTAAGTGGGCTCCGTAGTTTGACGAGACCTACTGGCTCTGTTCTTCCAGCGGCAATGTTGGAGCCAGCTGGTAGATTAGGCATATACCAGTGAGTTTGCTATTCTTTTGCAGACTGGGTGAGAAATGCAAGCAGATGGGGCGAGGGGGGATGAAAGTAAAAGAGAGAGAGAGGAATGGAGGGTGGTCAGTCACTCTCAGACTGCCAGAGGGGAGTAAGCAGTAATGAATCTTTCAACAGAGACTCGTGATAAAGTCAGGTCTTGATTACTGTCCACTAGAACTGGCATCATCATGTGTGTTTAGAGTCCCGAAATATAAAACATTAAGGGCGCAGTCTATCCAACCCCAGATCTCTACCTTAGGTAAAGAGTCCTGACACCACCAGGCCCACCCAAAAACTTAAACTATCCTTCCCCTTGCTAAAAGGTATCCTCTATGCGGGAAAATTGGGAAAATCTCTTCTTCAGAATCACCGAGCTCTGGAACGGTACTCCCCCGAAATTTGCAGAGGTTCATTTCCAGGAACACCCGCGAATTTTGAAAAACCGTGATCGAAGGCAGGAGAGGGCAGCTAGGGCGCCCGGTGGGTGCTTAAATTGTACTTACGAAGCTGGGCACATTTTCTGAACGCCTCTTCCTGGTACTAAAGTCAAAGTTACACCAATCAGGAGCTGTTTTGACACGCTATCTGGCATATCAAAGCAACTCCTGATTGGTGCAACCATGACTTTAGTACTAGGCGGTCGGAAAATACCGCAAATGACTGAGACCGCGATTTGCGAACCGCAAATTTGCAGGGGTTCACTGTATATCAAAAATAAAATAAACTTGATCGAACCGTGTCCACACCATTCTCTTCTTGGATGGGCTGAGAACTTTTCAGCCCCCCTTCGTGGCGTAAGTTATGCGGGGAGTGTGTGGTGCAGTGGTTAAAGCCACAGCCTCAGCACCCTGAGGTTGTGGGTTCAAATCCCACACTGCTCCTTGTGACTCTGGGCAAGTCATTTAATCCCCCCATTGTCCCAGGTACATTAGATAGAGTGTGAGCCTGCCAGGACAGATAGGGGAAAAAGCTTGAGTACCTGAATGTACACCACTAAGGTTATAAGTGGTATATCAATGCTATAAATCAGGGGTGTCCAACCTTTTGGCTTCCCTGGGCCGCATTGGCCGAAAAAAATGTTTCAGGGGCCGCACAAATCGCAAATGCTGCAGCAAGACAGATGAGGGAGCCGGCAAGATGGTAAACACCCGGGGGCAGCAGAGGAAAACACTGCATCGCCCTCGACCGGGGCCGCACAAAATACTTATCAGGGCCGCAGGTTGGACACCCATGCTATTAATAAATAAAGTATCTCCAACACTTCGGAGGATGTGCTCACACCTAAATGTTGTACCAGAAGCCTACAAAGAACAGTTGGCGTGTACTTTCCTTTGTAGCATAGACTTCCTATCATGTGCTCTGTTATATCTTTTTATTTACTTAGATTTGGCTCAGGCCCTTTTCAGTTGTAGGTCAAGTCGCGTTACATTCAGGGGACGGTAGGTACAGAACGGCCCCGGTTCGGAGCAACCTCGAGCCTGTCCTTTCCCACGCCTGTGCTGCTGATTCGGGGAGACAGGTCTTTCTTCACATGATTTATCTTGCAAGGGCATCGCATATGCTCTGCATTTTGCGAACGCTACCCAGTGCATGATTATCCCATCAGACTGGAATGCGATGGGAGTTGCAGCGGACCACACTTGCTGACCTTTTTGCTAAGTATTGATAAAACCCAGCAGTAGGTCTGAACAGGTTAAAAACAAGGGATATCAAGCGGATACCAAATAGCGGGTGATTCATATGAACGTGGGCAGAAAAGTTTTCTCCATTTTCTAAGCTGTGTTAGATATGTAATCTGGCTTCTAGCACAGTGTATTAACTGTTAGTGTACTAATTGCTGTGTTAAAAAAGTCTCATGGGGGGAGGGGTGGTATGGAAGGGGAATGGGCAGATTCTCTAAATGGTGCCTAAGTGAGACACCGTTAGGCCCTTAGGTGGGCGGCACCTAGCAACTCCTAACTGAAATTTGTGTGGAAATTAAGTTTCAAAAAAAAATTGAGCTTAATTGGCGTTTCGATCAAAAACACCATTAAAACTCAGTTTAAAAATGATTTTGGAAAAAAAAAAAACATTCATTACAGTTCTGTGCAAATTTTAGTTAGGCATCACTAGATGGTTGAGGTGACAGGACAAAAGCACGCGAGACGACATTGTGGCGCAGATAATTCAGCGCAAGACCCCCAAATTACTTTTAGATTGTAAACCATTTTTATTGACATGACAAACCCGCAGAAGTGAGAACAACAACAAATGCCTGCACAAAAGAAACAGGCAAATACAACATGATAAAAACATGCGTCAAGCATACACACCCCAAACCCCCCCCCCAACCGCCCCATGTTACCTCTACCCACAAGCCCTACCCACCAGCTCCCCCCTTCCCCCCCCCCCCCAGTGGGAGAGGAATGCCAGAGCAGGAAGTAGAAAGTCGCAAACCAAGTTCCCCCCCAGGGTCTGGACTCTGATGACCCCAGGGCACCTAAACAAACGATGCATCCCCCTAGAAAAACAGACCCCCCCAAAAAAAAAAATCCCCAAGTCCCCTCCCCCCTTCCTCAGAGCAGAGAGATGCCGAGATCCAGAACTAGCCAGGAGACCACAAGTTACTTTTAAAGAGCTCCGACGAGGGGTATGGCGGGGAACCCCCCCCCCCATTTTATTTCATACTCCGTGCTGCCATTGGGGGGGGGTCTGTATATGGCCGTTTGGTGGAGGATGGGCTGAAGAGGGCTTCAATGGCTGGGAGGGTGGAGATGGGCTGGAGTAGGTTTTGACGGAGATTTCAGCAGTTGGAACCCAAGCACAGTACAAGGTAGAGCTTTGGATCCTTGCCCAGAAATAGCTAAGAAGAAAAAATTTAAATTGAATCAGGTTGGGCAGACTGGCTGGACCATTCGGGTCTTTATCTGCCGTCATCTACTATGTTACTTTTTGGAAAGCTAGTGGTACAATGACTGAGTTATGGTAAATAGAGATGTAACCCCCCACATTAAACTGAAAACTTAACTTTTTCCCTAAAAAACAGGGAAAAAGTTAAGTTTCCAGTATAATGAGGGGGGTTACAACCTCCCAAACCCCCCACAACGCCAGTGCGATCTCTATTAAGTAAATGTGTCATTCCACCAATAAGAGCCAAGCATATCAGTGATGTCACAATGGCTTCATTAACTTATACTTGGCTCACTTAAGAATCAGAGTAAGAATGGGCCCAGCCACTGATCCTCGAGCCTTGCATTGAAGAATGCTGGTGTAGGACTGAGGTTGAGATAGACACTAAAGAATGTCAATCTCTGGTATCCAGAGCATATATTGTGATGTCATAATGCCTAAGAGCCAACCTCATCAGTGATGTCACAATGGGTTCATTATCCTATACTTGGCTCACATAAGAATCGGAGTATGAATGGACCCAGCCATTGACCCTCAAGCCTTGCGTTGAAGAATGCTGGTGTAGAAGGACTGAGGTTGAGATAGACACCAAAGAATGACACGGGATGGCTTCCCATGGTTATCCATGGGGACAGGGTCAGGTACAAATTCTGTCCCCATGTCATTCTTGGATATTTAATATCTAGGTATGGGCACCCACCCAGAAGGTAACTGGGCACCAGATGATATTCAGACCGATGTTTGGTTGACTCAGTGCATGAAGTTAGGACAGCCTTTTTTGCTATCCTAATTTTATGTGCTTGCTTAGCCAGTCATCAGACTGAATATCGCTGGTAATTGGCTGCGTTCTGGCTAAGCTCCACCTCGGGAACACTCCTAATAACCGGAGAGAGAATGGATGGTTAGCAGATATATTAAGTGGCACTCCCCAATTAAATGCCACTGAATATCAGCAGCCGTTTGGCTCCGCGAGGTTTAACCAGGCAGGAACCTCTCCTGCCTGGTTAAACCCTTTTGATTATCGACCCTATTATTAATACTCACGCTTTAGAAAAATTCCAGTTCAGGTTTGCAGAGTTTGCGACTTCAAAGCAGAGAAACAATTTAGATGATATCTGTGACCGACAATCTTATGATTGAAAACGGAAGGGAGATGACCTGGCCTGTCACTACCTTACAAAAACCAGGTGTACCACTGCTCCAAATTAAACCGCCAAATTAAACCTGTCAGTTTTTTTGTTGGGTAGCAGATGAGATATTAATCTTTGTTTAGCCCTTTCTTTTATTTATTGTTTGGATTAGATTATTCACCTTTACAACTGACAGCAAGAGGCTGAGTGCAATGGAACAAAAAAAAGAAATTCCAGTATTGACATTTGGAATTATTCTTGTAGAGGCAAGCTTGAATTAATATGAAACAAACTGAGACACCCCCTCCTTGCTCCCCTCTCCGGCTCGGTGTTTGGATTTGAGTTACTTCTGTTGTTCTTGGAAGAGGATTTTCCCACATTCTCTCAGCACTGACAAACTCGTCAATATCTAAGCAGTCCTGTCAAACTATTCCAAAGAAATACTCCTGCCACAGAAACCATCGAAGCACTTTTTTTTTGCTTAGTGAGCATCACTAACTAGGGCTCCTTTTACGAAGGTGCGCTTGGGAAACGCACGCATTAAGGCCCTAGCGCACTTCAATCTGATGGCTCTCTGTCCCTGACTTAGATGGGGTGGCTAACTGGGGGATGGAGAAGTGGAATGAGTGTGGACTTTCTCTGCCTTTTCCTTCAGATTAAAATGAAACAGGGGGGGCTGGTTTCCTTCTTCTCAACTCACAGGACCTTTCATTCTCTCTCTCTTCTCCCTCCCCGTTGCTTCCTAGGTCTCCCAACCACATGGTTTCTAATGTAGCAAGGGGCGGGGCTTGAGGGAACAGGGCAGGGCTGGGTACCAGACAACTATATTACAATAATCTATAACAATAAGACTAAAGACTGTACCAACAGTTGAAACTGGCTAAATTCAGCAGCCAGATAGACCTGCCTAAAAAGGTGGTCTTTCTTTGTCCGCTATGACTTAGCCGGCTATGTCTTGGCCATCCCCAAAAAAAACCAAATATGGTGCCAGTATTGAATTTCTGGGTTTGCCATAGGACCGTGGGAGACAGCCAGCTATTTCCCAAGGTTTGAATATCAGGTGGTGATGAAACCAACCCAACACCTACTTTTTAATTTACTTGTTCATCGGAGAGGGCCATCATCGGTGATGGGAGACTTTTTTTTTTAATGGGACAAATATTTTGCATGTGTAACTGGTACCGGGAAAGATGGTAGAGGCGCTGATAAAGGACCGCATCATTGATCACCTAGATGGACACAATCTGATGAAGACCAGCCAGCATGGCTTCAGCAAAGGAAGATATTGCTTGACAAACTTGCTGCACTTCTTCGAGGGAGTAAACAGGCAGATAGCCAAGGGTGACCCAGTCGACATTGTATATCTGGATTTTCAGAAAGCGTTCGACAAGGTCCCGCATGAACAACTACTTCAAAAAATTGCGAGCCATGGAATCGGGTATGAAATACTCACGTGTGTTAAAAACTGGTTGGCGGATAGGAAACAGGTAGTGGGGGTAAATGGACAATACTCGGACTTGAAAAGCGTCACGAGTGGAGTGCCACAGGGTTCGGTGCTTGGACCCGTGCTCTTCAATATTGGTAATTGGTATGACGAGTGAGGTGATTAAATTTGCAGATGACACAAAGTTATTCAGAGTAGTGAGGATGCAAAAGGATTGCGAAGACCTGCAATGTGACTTAAACACGTTCGAGAAATGGGCCGCAACATGGCAAATGAGGTTTAACGTGGATAAGTGTAAGGTAATGCATGTCGGTAAGAAAAATCTTATACACGAATACAGGATGTCCGGTGGAGTACTTGGAGAGACCCCCCAGGAAAGAGACTTAGGAGCACTGGTCGACAAGTCAATGAAGCCGTCCACGCAATGCGCAGCGGTGGCAAATTGGAAAAACAGAATGCTAGGAATGATTAAGAAGGGGATCACGAACAGATCGGAGAAGGTTATCATGCCGCTGTATCGGGCCATGGTACGCCCTCACCTGGAATACTATGTCCAGCACTGGTCGCCGTACATGAAGAAGGACATGGTACTGCTCGAAAGGGTCCAGAGAAGAGCAACTAAAATGGTTAAGGGGCTGGAGGAGTTGCCATACAGTGAGAGATTAGAGAAACTGGGCCTCTTCTCCCTTGAAAAGAGGAGACTGAGAGGGGACATGATCGAAATGTTCAAGATACTGAAGGGAATAGACTTAGTAGATAAAGACAGGTTGTTCACCCTCTCCAGGATAGAGAGAACGAGAGGGCACTCTCTAAAGTTAAAAGGGGATAGATTCCGTACAAACGTAAAGAAGTTCTTCTTCACCCAGAGAGTGGTGGAAAACTGGAACGCTCTTCCGGAGTCTGTTATAGGGGAAAACACCCTCCAGGGATTCAAGACAAAGTTGGACAAGTTCCTGCTAAACTGGAATATACGCAGGTGAGGCTAGTCTCAGTTAGTGCACTGGTCTTTGACCTAAGGGCTGCCACGTGAGCGGACTGCTGGGCAGGATGGACCACTGATCTGACCCAGCAGCGGCAATTCATATGTTCTTTGTTGTTTGTTTTGAATTTTAAAATAAAAGAAATCAAGTGGAAATAAAGAAGTAAATAAGAAAATAGGTAAATGGGGCCGGGGGCCCAGTGGACTTGTGTGCCTAAGGGCCCTCGATTGGGAAGGAGCGGAGTGGTGGAGAGAAGGGTGCGGGGATATATCACCTCCCCAAACGCTTCCTACCATTGCTACACCTCTGCTCAGGCTGCCTCTGTAGCAGTAACTCTCAACCCAGTCCTCTGGACACATCCACAATGAATGCGCATGAGATATATGTGCATACAGTAGAGGCAGTGCATGCAAATTTCTCTCATCCCTATTTATTGTGGATATCCAGAAAACCGACTGTACTAAACATACCTGAAATCTCTTGTTTTAGATGTTTGTTTATTTTGGGGGGGGGGGTCTTTTTTGGGCATGTATGACCTCACTTAATGCTAAATACTTACGTCAATAGTGGTAAATCAAATAATCAACCCAAGCCAATTCAGTGCCCGCTCTGAAATCTTTAGAGCTTCAGGCGGCACGCCAAAGCCGGCGCTAGGCTTTGAGTATCGACTCACGAGTAAATTCCTTCAACAAGGTAGTGAATAAATCCTAATAAATACATAAAGTCTGCAATCACACTCAAATGTAGTGTGGAAACGTGCGCCATGGTGAGCTGCTATGGGTGAAGCAACTCAAAGGGGAGCAGCAGAGCGGAGGCTTTGAAATGGAGTGCTCCCTGACGTTTCACCTTAATCGCCATCCATCCCAAAACAGTTGGGACTTTGTGGAGGATTTCATTCCTTCTCTGAAAACACGGACTTGTGCGTGTTTGGGACACTGCGTTTTTCTTCCAGTGCAGCGCGTTTGGTGACTTTGTCACGTCATCGGGAACTGTTTTGTCCGAGGATACGTGAATGGACACAGGCCTCTTTAGATAATGTCTTCACAATAATTCTATGGGTTGGAGAGCCTAAAAAGGAAAGGCATTGAAGTGCTGAAATACTTCCGTGTTTGCTTGTGTGCTTTTATTTTTAAGAGTGTGCAGCTTGAACATTTTTGGGTTGTGTCATTTACAAGCATGTTTGTGTTGTTAGGGGGGGGGGTTATTATTTTTTGTTAGAAGAGCGATATCATTAAGAAGGCATGCTGTGTTGGGAAGAGTGCCCACTCTTCCGAAAATGTTCACTTCTTTCCACTTTATGTAGTGGGAACTAGTTACTTTTAAAGTGGGGAACCCCCCAGGATACTTCATACTCTTCGCGCTGCCGTTGGGGGGGGGGGTTGGAACCCTCCATTATAGAGTAAACTTAACTTTTCCCGATTTTTTAGGAAAAAGTTACGTTAGCGCGAAGAGTATGAAGTAAAGTGTGTGTGTGGGGGGGGGTTTTCCCCCACACACACACACCCCCATCGGAGCTCTTTAAAAGTAACTTTTTAGGTGGCGCACTGGGGTCTTGCGCCAAATTGTCTGCGCTGCAATGTCCGCGCACCAAAGTCTTGTGCGCTTTTGTCCCATCACCGTTCACGTAGAGGGCACACGCTTTCTGAGGAGTGCGCAGTATTAACAACACAAAAACCCATGAAATGGTGTGTTGAAAATGACATGCGCCACAGGGAATGACCGTATTTAGAATAAACGCACTTCTCAGTGTATTTACCTTGACCAGGCAGTCAATGCAGGACACTGAAGTCAGGGGTGCCTGGGAGTGAGCTTTCTTGACACCTGTAACTGCATCAATAGGCCACAATGTCTGAGTTATGGTAATATACGAGGGTTCTGCAAAAGGTTTGCGCACTTTTCAAATTTTCGCAGGAAATGGTTGGGGGTGGGACACGTGGTAAGAGGGCGTGTTACCAGGACGCCGGGTAAAATGTATCGCAAAACAGGGTGATTGTGTAGAAAAGTGATGTCGTTTGCTTTTGAGATATTTAATAAATAGAGTTTTACAAAAATAAAAGTGCGGAAACATTTTGAAGATCTCTCAAATATTGATTGATATCTTATATAAATAGCAGATGATTGCTGGCTATCTCCACTACATATTCACACTTAGCAGTTAAAACTTAGCTGGCTATATTGCACGATGGCCACCAATATTGAGTGCTGACCAGCCAAGTTGGACCACACAGATAACAGGTCTGTCTTAGGCTGCTATAAATTTAACCAGCCAGCGCTCAATATTAACTTAGCCAAGTTTAGGCTGGACAAAAATGAACCAGATATTCAATGCCAATCACTGGAGATGGCCTGTCAATGAATATCCATGGCCATGGACACAGAGGAGCAATACTGGACCCAACAAGAAGGTTAGACAGAGATGGGGAAGCTGAACAGAAGAGATACTGAAAATGGGGGGGGGGGGAAGAGACAGGGAGCCAGAGGGAAGATGCTAGACAAGATGGATAGGGAAACAATGCTGGACATAGAGGACAGGAGACCCTGGAGAGAGTTAAGAAAAACAAGAGAGATACTAGACCAGATCCTATCACTGCTCCAAGTACTCCAGTTCTTAATGCAGTATACATAATTTAGATGTAATGGAATGGTGCTAGAGAAAGGTTTGTGATGACAAACAGAACAGCTGCACCCCTCTTAACTTTCTACTAGAATGGTTAAGAGCTTTCCAAATGACTGTTCTCTCTAGAATGAAACAGATATCATTAATAAAAAGAAGATGCATAACAAGCTTGTCTTTTTTTTTTTTTTTTTTTTTAATACTGATTAAATTTATACAGACTAGTCTCAGAATTTGTAGAGCTAGGGCCATGGAGGTGCGCACAAGGTTCAGCAAGCTAGAACAAAAGCAGTCACAGCAGCGAAGAAATGACAACCTCCTCCCCTTCCCCCTAAATCAAAGTCATATTACCCAACACACTTCTTTTTTTGGCAGGTACAATAATTGCTCTTTTGTGTCCATCCCCAGAGAACATTTGTGTGCATTTCAGGAATATTTGCACAGTGACATCGCACAGCCCCAATCACTCTGAGCAACATTGGGTTCCCGCCAAGCTATGCAGCCATCCTCATAATTCACGGTGCTACTGTTACTTGTACGATACGTCTACCGGAGAGGCAAACTTCACTGTCCAATGCATAATATTTAGAAAGGTTTGGGACGATTATGTAATGGACCACTTGAAAGGACAAAGGAGGAAAAGGAAACCAGGCCATTGCTTCATGATCGATTGCTTTTAGTCCGCTTGAATATATGCGACTTCCCAACTACGGATTTGTTTCTGCCATTTATGGGATCCAGACCATAGAAGTCTATCTAACGTTGGTCTTACTTCCCATTCTCTGAAGCTGCCGTCAAAGCTCACTCCACTTAGGAGGTCATTTAAATTTTTCTTTCATCAGATTCCATCCTTTTTCTATGTAGTGTTTCTACATAAGTGCGTATCTCACATTCATATTTACGTACATATCTGCTACTATTTTGTATAATCTGTGTGTATATGTTGCATAGGCATCGGAAAAGATGAGGCCTCGGGGACCATGGCCTCGCCAAAAATTGGCAGTCAAGAGTCAGTTACGGCTCTACTCCCGGTCGCTGTCATTTTAAATCTTCCGTCAGCCGTCACTGCAGACTGAAGACTTCTGGGGCAGCCCTGCTTGTTGACGCTGCACGGCGGCTGCCGGAAAATTTAAAATTACAGCAGCCAGGGAAGGTAGGTGGGGGAGTCGGGAGCTGGAGAGAGAGGTCATGCTGGGGCTAGGCCGGAGCCTTTGGGCCCCCCCAATGAAATGCATTCCGCTGCCTATGAAATGTTGGCACCTTCCTTATAGAATTATTCCTCTACTCCTCTCATATTTTAGCTAGAAACAATGGCATTCACGCCTACTATAAGTGATGTTTGTTCTGTGTTACAGGAAACTGGCTCAGTGCGACCGCCTTATAGAAGTGGAAGACATGCTACTGATGGGACGCAAGCCAGACCCTATGTGCGTTTTCACCTACGTCCAGTCCTTGTACAATCACCTACGCCGCTTTCAGTGAGACCCTGTGCAGGACCATCTGCTATCTTATAAATAAACCTCACCGGATGGATGCTAAGAATTTGTATCTACACCTGATTGTGATTTTTAAAAGCCGTACACAGTGGTTGCTGCTTGAAAAGTTTCCTGTCGTATTTACGCCATCCTTTCTGCTGTGTTACTCCTTAAGGTGGTTTTAGCGGTGGGCCATGAGAGCAGCCGCTAAAGGTGGAACGTTTTGAACTGGTGCATGTTGCGATATCTTTGAAAACACGATTGTAGCAAAGAGTGAAAGGCAGCATTATGGTACCAGGGACAGGAAAGAACAGGGCTGAGGTTTTGCACAGTTATTAGAATTCTACAGCAACATTAAGACAAAACTAGATGAAGAATATATTTCTGTCTATAATGTGTATCATACAAACAAAAAACCCCCCAGAGAAATATGCTTAAACTCCTTTTGTAAGGACTATGTGTCCAGTGTGATGGAAAGGAATAAGGCTAATGAGAAAGCGCCATATTCACTGGCTGAAGGTGGCAGCTTATGCAATGACTTCTTAATGTGGTGGCTACAAGATCTTCATATTAAAAGTAGAAAGCTTTTATTTTCCTTTAATAATGCACATTTGGCAAAACCAGCTATGCAAATTAGGTTAGTTATTATATAAAATATATAACACACGTAGCAAAACTACTACTTATTAATTCTATAGCGCTTCCAGACCTACGCAGCGCAAAATATAGAGGCAGTCCCCGCTCAGAAGAGCTTACAATCTAGTCAAGACAGACAAAATGGACAAGAAGGTGCATCTATACACAGTGCTCAGGTGGGGGAATTATAGAGGGAATGATAAGACAGATGTTGGTGCTTGGCCGGTGGGTTGGAGTTTGGACTTGAAAGCAGCTTCAAAGGCCATCTTTCCCTTCCACAAGGAAAAACCACTTCCTGTTCGGCTCCTCAAATTTTTGGAAACCCAAGCTGCCTGCCAGACACATCCTGAAGAAAACATACCGTGAGTGACGGGTACATTTCCTGCACAAAGACAGGGCTCCGGCAAGGATAGCCAAAACAAAGGCCAAGGTAATACTGTAGAGAAATGAGTTCAAACCACTTCTAGTGAAGATTTCTGCTTTACTAAAGGTTCGCAGTGGCACGCATTTTTAAAGCGTTTTTGCCTTCATTGTTAAATGAAGCTTTATGAGTTCAAGGCTACATTTATTTGATTAAGGCTAGCAAAGCAGCACATATGACAATAAAATTCAGCAAAGGAACATTGATGTGTTCAGTTGGATCAAATGACACCTGGCTCAGGCGTTTTCACAGAAACGGGTCAAGTTCTCCAGCTGTGATTTTTGCTCTCGAATTTATGGATGCATTTTGTGGTGATATCTTGCTTGTCTTACTTTCCGTCGATGGTTGGGGGCCACGTTGCCGATCGGGGTGGGGCCCGCATTGCCGATCGATGCTGGAGGGGTCCATCGCCATTTGGAAAAAAACAATGTTGATGCCCTCCTTCATCGGGCCCCCCCTGACCATTTTGGGCCCTAGGCACGTGCCTACTAGGCCTATTGGTTAATCCTGCCCTGGAGACAGACATGGGGGAAGCCACTGCTTGCCCTAGAGTGGTAGCATGGAATGTTGCTATTTGGGTTTTTGCCAGGTGCTTGTGACCTGGATTGGCCACCATGAAGACGGGATACTGGGCCAGATGGACCGTTGGTCTGACCAAGTGAGGTCCCAGTATTGGGAAGGTGTGGCTCACTGGTAGAGCTGCTGTCTCTGCACCCAGAGGTTGTGAGATCAAATCCTTTTGCTGCTCCTTGTGACCCTGGGCAAGTCACTTAATCCTCCAGTGCCCACCACTTTGAATGTCAGTTTTGAAAAGCCAAAGCCACAAAAAGGCAACATACAAGTCCCCGTTCCCTTTCTCTGTTCTTATGCTTTCACTTGAACCTAACTTGGGACTCGCAGCAGCTTGATAATACAATGGATTGATGTTATCACCTTTCAACACCTCATAAAGTCAGGGCCACCAAGAGACAAAGCCAGGCCCTGGGGCAAGAAATCTTAAGGGCCCCCTGCCTCCCCGCCCCCCCTCGCCCAGGCCCACACTCAAGTCCCCGCACCTTGTGCACCCTCCACTGACGGTACAAAACTGTCCTTGAACCCTGCTGCCCAATTCTGCTCTTAAGTGGGGTTGTCAGGGAAATAAGGAGGCAATGTGATCGAAGAAGAGGCAAGAATCCCCTTGTACAGTGGGAGTGGTCATTTTATAAAAATATACACTGAGAAAATGAACAGCACAGAGCCAGCAGCTTCCACGTGGAGGTGTCGACACTTCCATGTGTAGCTGCCCCATTTTACAAATATACACTTGAAAGAGCCACCAACTAAGTAGCAAGACCATAATTTTAATGTTTCATTTCAGAGATGGACAACATCTTTATGGCACTAAGGAGGCAACCCCTCTATCCTTTTTAAAACCCACTGAGCACGTATAAAAGTAGACGTGGAATTTTTACCTCATACATGTTATCTTCCCTTTGTGAAATGGGGAATCCAAGCTTTGCTCCCTCTGAGCGAGAGTCCTCCACTACAGTCCTACCAGTAGGGTGTGCTGTTTCACTATCACATTTTTAATAGCGAGGGCCAAGCAAGCTCTGCAAGACTCCAGGGACAACTTGCCTGTCCCTAACAATCGAAAAGACAACCTCTACTTGCAGCAATGCAGTTGGAGGCCTCCTGCTTAGGGTTACTAGATTTTCTGATTGTAAAATCTGGACCCTTGGCCCCACCCCCCAGGCCCGCCCAGTTCCACCCAGTCCCAATCTGTTCCGCCCAAGTCACGCCCCATTCCGCCCCAGCCTTGCCCCCTGAACCTCTTCTGGAGCTCGGAGCCCTGTTTTGAGGGCCTCTGAGCATGCATTAGTGACAAAACATGTCTTAATGGTAGCCCACGTTGACAACTTCGCCACTTAGTGTGAAGAGTTTGAGTCTCTGGTAACCAAAACTAGTATTTGCCTCATCCCACCAATACTTATGTTTATTAAAATCTTGCTATACCGCCTATAAAGCCAAAAAGGATCAAAGCGGTGTACATCACAACTTAATAGGAAAGGAAAGAAATGAACATTTCTAAAACATATCCACTAAAACCGTTATATGAAATAATAAATCCAAATCGATACGAATCGGTACAAATTAATGCAGATTGCGTTCCCCATTCCATTCTTTAATTCAGGAGAGCCATTTGAAAAAAAAAAAAAAAATGTGCTTTTAGATGTCTCTTAAAATTTTGAAATGATCCTTCCTTAACTCTACTGGCAAATTGTTCCACAATATTGGAACCAAGTCGAAAAAGGCCCCATTTCTGGTTGAGTCCAGGTGAGCCTTTGAGATACAGGGAACAGCTACTCTATTGTCACTGAAAGATCTCGTGTAAAATAACACGAGATTAGAGAGATATAATGGTTGTAACTCCAATAATGCCCTATGTGCCAGCGTCAGGATTTTAAATTTAATTCCGTTTTCCATTGGTAACCAATGCTTACGAGCCAACCTCATCACTGCCCTATACTTGGCTAAGTTTGATTACATAGAGCGGTGATTTTGATTTCTGGAGCCATTTCCTTTTTTCTTTAATTAAGGGGTGAGGGTGCAGGGGCTCCCCCAGATTTCTAACTAAGGTTAGAAATAGGGCTACAGTTAACCTGCTATCTTCCTGGTTATCGATAACTACGTCTCACTCTCACTGCTTAAAATGGGACCTTTGCTAAAATAGCATGAGTTAGTGGTACGTACAATAACACACAGTCCACACTGATAATTACCGGTATACCAATTAATAGCTTAGCACACTTTAGCAAAAGGGGTCCTTAGAATCCATCACTTCATTGCAGCTTGCTGCTCATTGAAAAAGCCCTAATGCCCAAACTCTAATTGATCAGTTGATTAAAATGTTTCCTTGCCAAGGGAAAAGCTAAACTGTGAAAGCTCTTGTAAAAGTGCTACATTTGTTTGTATCTGCTCTCCATTTTTAGATTTCACCGATGCCTCTGATTCAGTGGCATAGCCAAGGGAGGGCTTTGAAGCTGTGCCCACCCCCAGTTTGGGCTCAGGCCCCCCTCCACGACCCAAAGTCTCTGTTGAATGGCTGGCAGGAGTGCCCAATTCCCACCAGCCAATGAGATCCACTGCCAGGAATTGCCCCAGTGCTGCCTCAGCAGAGACGTTGGCAGCCTGCTATCATGCCGCAGTGAGCTGAGCATGCGTGAGAAGTGCCCGAGTTAGTGGCTGGGAAGGAGGCTGCCGATTAGAGAATGACACAGGGACAAATTTTTCCCCCTCGCCGCGGGAACTCAATTTCCCTGACCCTGTGTGTTTTGTCACTGTTTCTGTCCCTGCCCCATTCTTGCAAGCTCTGTCCACATCTGCACAAGCCTCAAACGCTTTAACATCAAAAGTAGCAACATTCTAGAGCTGAGATTGTGATGTCATAATGCCTCATTCCACCAATGCCTAAGCTCCGTCCTCATCTGCACAAGCCTCAAACGCTTTAACATCATAAGTAGCAACATTCTAGAGCTCAGATTGTGATGTCATAATGCCTCATTCCACCAATGCCTAAGCTCCGTCCTCATCTGCAAAAGCCTGAAACATGTTAAAATCCTAAGTAGCAACATTCTAGAGCTCAGAGTCCACCAATGCCTAAGCTCCGTCCTCATCTGCTCAAGCCTCAAACACGGTTAAGGCAGAGCTTACAGGAATGGGACAGGGACAGTGACAAAACTCACGGGGACAGGACGGGGAACTTGAGTTCCTACGGGGACAAATTTGTACCCGTGTCATTCTCTGCTGCCAATTTCTTCACTGCTGAGGTAGGACCGGGGGAAGTTTCTGGCAGTGGATCACAGCTGAAGGGAAATGGACATCCCCACTGGCAAAGGTAAAGTTATTAATTCAGCAAGGGGGGTGGGGTAGATTTAAAACGCATTGCCCATTCCCTGGGCACCCCTAACAATTGAATCCTGGCTATGCCCCTGCTGGTTTGTGTTAAAAAAATCTTGTTTTTCTCTTTCTTGTATTTCAACATTTCGCTAAAAACGACTCATATGCTATTTTGCCACTGTTTTACTTTAACGTGAGATGTTTCACTTTTCCCTTACATCTTGTTGGCATAAAACTTTAAGTTAATGTATAATGTTTCATGAGATATTCTCTGAAATCCATCTGTTGGAATCTAATTGAACATTTTTAAATAAGTTGTAGCTGAAACCTTTTTCTTAGATGAACAGTACTGTAGATTTCGAATTATACTATTATCAGATTAGTAAAGTGAAGGAACTTAGGCTCTGGAAAACAAACTGCATGTGTAGAAAGTCCAAAGAAAAGGTTCATAGACAGTGGCGCGCAAGACACCAGCGCGCTGACAATTCGGCGCAAGACAGACGCGCGTGGGGGAAAAAGTAATTTTTAAAGAGGTCCGACGGGGGGTTTGGGGTGGCAACACCCCACTTTATTGGTTAGTGTTCGCGCTGCTATTGGAGAGGGGGTTCGGGGGGTTGGAAACCTCCATTATAGCGAAAACGGAATTTTTTCTGATTTTTTACGGGAAAAGTTCCGTTTTCTCTATAATGTGGGGGGTGAAACCGGTAGCGCGAACACTAACCAATAAATTGGGGGGGTTGCCACCCCAAACCCCCAGTCGGAGCTCTTTAAAAATTATTTTCCCCCGCGCGCTTCTGTCTTGCGCCAAATTGAAGGCGTGCTGGCATCTGGCGCGCGATTATTCCGTCACCAAAGAAAATGGCCTCTTGCACAATTTGTTTCACCAAGAAAAATTCTTACTTTCAATTAAAGAATGACACGGGGACCAATTTTTCCCTGTCCCTGTGGGAATTCATTTTCCCATCCCTGTGAGTTCTTTTCCTGTCCCTGCCACATTCCTGCAAGCTCCGTCCTCATCTGTACAAGCCTCAAACGCTTCAACATCATAAGTAGCAACATTCTAGAGCTCAGATTGTGATGTCATAACGCCTCATTCCACCAATGCCTAAGCTCCGTCCTCATCTGTACAATCCTCAAACACTTTAGCATCCTAAGTAGCAACATTCTAGAGCTCAGATTGTTATGTCATAACACCTCATTCCACCAATGCCTAAGCTCCGTCCTCATCTGCTCAAGCCTCAAATGCTTTAAAAACCATAAGTAGCAACATTCTAGAGCTCAGATTGTGATGTCATAACGCCTCATTCCACCAATGCCTAAGCTCCGTCCTCATCTGTACAATCCTCAAACACTTTAGCATCCTAAGTAGCAACATTCTAGAGCTCAGATTGTTATGTCATAACACCTCATTCCACCAATGCCTAAGCTCCGTCCTCATCTGCTCAAGCCTCAAATGCTTTAAAAACCATAAGTAGCAACATTCTAGAGCTCAGATTGTGATGTCATAACGCCTCATTCCACCAATGCCTAAGCTCCGTCCTCATCTGCACAAGCCTCAAACGCTTCAACATCATAAGTAGCAACATTCTAGAGCTCAGATTGTGATGTCATAACGCCTCATTCCACCAATGCCTAAGCTCCGTCCTCATCTGCACAAGCCTCAAACGCTTCAACATCATAAGTAGCAACATTCTAGAGCTCAGATTGTGATGTCATAACGCCTCATTCCACCAATGCCTAAGCTCCGTCCTCATCTGCACAAGCCTCAAACACTTTATAATCATAAGTGTCTGAGGCTTGTGCGCTTAAGGCAGGAATGAGGCAGGGACAGCGACAAAACTTTCGGGGACGGGATGTGGGAATTGAGTTCCTACAGGGACAGGAACAAATTTGTCCCCGTGTCATTCTCTACTTTCAAATAAGGGCATGACTGATTACAGGTTGGGGTAGGGTTCCAGAAAAAGGAGGACGGATTGAGACATCTGGGTTTTGCTCCTTTTTCTGGAGCCATATGGTAACCCTAGGTTGGGGTTGATTAAAAGCCTCAATATTTGCTTTAAAAAAATGTAATTGTGCAATAGGCGACTCTGATTCCATACAAGATAGGCACCTAGTGGGGTCTAATGCTTAAGCGGGCGTTTCTATGGGCGAAGCATGACTTAGGCAGCGCTAAGCGCGATTCTCCTAAAACTTAGGGGCCTGAAATGTCGGCCTTTAAAACCCTCGCCTACATTTCAGGCCCCTAAGTTTTGAAATAGGCGCCGCGAGCCGTGATTCTGTAAACGGCGCCTAAGTCGGACACGCGGCCATTTTTTTTTTGTTTTGTTTTAGATGCCGGACGATTTAGGCGCCATTTATCGAATCGGCCCCATCACGTCTGCAGCTAAGCGATTCTCTCTAGAGGACATTACAAAAACTGACATGGAGTCGCGACTCATGCGGTTGACGCCAAACTGACCAGCTCGTTATTGAACAAGTTCTCCCGTCACCCCTGTTTCGTTTGTCTACGAATAATATTTACTGTACTGTGAAGAGCAATTCTTTTTTTTTTTTTATTCAAAATTTTTATTGTAAAGTTTTGTAGTACAAAAGAAAGGAATACAGCATACATAAATATAAGAATAAGTACATAGCCCAACGAACTAGTGACATCGTAAAGTGACTCAAAAAGAGCTATTTATATAAGAGAAACATCCAGGAAATGCAAAAGAAAGAAGAAAGAAAGAATAGGAAAAGGAAAAGGGAGAAGAAATCAGAAAACAAATTATGGAATGGTTAATGAAACATATTGATTGAATTCTCAATAAATTTCTAAGGTGATACAGGTAATACAGAAAGAAGGTTGGAAATACATCGTTTTTCAACAGCATATTCATGTTTATTGTACAGACACAATGAATTTCACCAAAACGTATAATTTAAATATGGGGCCGATTTCCAGTTCTTAAGAATATGCATAAGAGCGACAGCAAACATAGTGTCAATCAGCTTTAAAGGACAGTTCGTATTAGCAAAACAAGGATGTTGAGAGGGGAGTATAACAATGTCAATGGAAATATCGGAACGACAAGTGGTAAGGGTTTTTATGGTCTCCCAAACACTGTTCCAGAAAGGACGAATGGCAGGACAGTGAAATAACATATGATCCAAGGTGCCATCAGACTTTTGACAGTGCCAACAGGCAGGATCAGATCTCAGTTTTGCCTTCCACATGCAGTAAGGTGTCCATATCGCATGCCACACAACAAAGTACAAGGATTGGGATACTCTGGAAGACAGCAGCGGGCGATTAGGTTTCGTCCAGTAGGTAGTCCAGTTAATGTCAGAGAGAGTAGGCGACAGTATCGATTGCCAGGGCGTTAGATCATGGTAGGAGAAGGTATATTTGTCATTTCTCATGATTTTGTAGAACACAGACACCGCTCTCCCTTGAATGCTGCTTTTTATTAAGCGAACGCTGAAACAACTGTGAACGGTGCGGAGTCCGTCACTCTTTGTCCATTACAAATCTATCGCCAATGGTTCAGGCCTCTTGTGAATCTATTGGGACTGCTGCCTCTCCATCAGAGGCTGCTGGAATCTTGAGCAGAGAAAAAAAAATCATTCCCAACATTCATTATACCCAAGGAGGCCAGTTCTTTTCTGCAATAAAGGTCAAGCCGTGCAAAAGGGGGGGAAAAAAGCTCACCTTCAGAAAGGTGAGACGGTGTAAATACACCATCAAAACCCGTCTTTCATTGCTGTAATCCTTTCACATACCTAGCATGGCAAAAAGCCTGGTGTCGGACTGTCTTGGAATGTAATTATGCAACGCGTCTGCAAACTGCTTTGCACAGCACTACTCCATCAGAACATGATAATACAAAGTCTCCAAGTCTGTCTGCTCGATAGCTGCTCTCTCTTGGACTTTGCTGCTTATTAAACAAAGAAAAAAGAAAAGACCCTTTCTGATATGTGGAAGCTTTTACTTGCATGCATTTTGATTTTACCTTGTGACAGGTTACAGAAAGCATGCAAAATCTGTTATTCTTACAGTAATTTGAAGCAAATGCTTATAAGATCATACTATGACAGTCTTCCAGAGCTGTCATTCAGAGCTTAAATGGGTTTACAGTACAGGGGCTAGATTCAGAAATGGCACGGGGGAGGGGGCTGATGAGGGCAATCGGAATCGCACCCCCATCTGATTGTTGGGATCGCTCTCTAGCAATCCCGACGCTTGCGCAGACCATCTGCTTAAAAGCAGCAACTTTTTTTTAAACTGTTTTTTTTTTTTTGCGAGCCTGTGGTTTTAACCCACTTTAAACCCACGGGTTAAAACTACGGGTTTGCACTGCAGGAAGGGCAGGAGAGATTCGGGGCGAGTTGGGGCGGCAGGCAGGAGAGATTCGGGACAACAGCAGGGCGGTGGGTCGGGGCGTCAGGAGAGAGCAGGAGATTTGGGGGCTGAGAGCAGAGAAGCGGGGCAGAGAGCAGGGCGGCAGAAGACAGGGCAGTCGGAAAGGACCTCAGCAACAGTCCTCAGCAGTCGCTTATTTTTGGATCGTCCAGCCCAGTCGCTGTTCCCTGAAAAGTTTTGTGGATCGCGTCCCTGCCTGCATTTGAATGCTGTCCCCCTCATTTGCATGCGCGGATCAGAGGATGATCGGGACAGAGGTTAGTGAATCGGGTCGGAGGGAAATTGGGTCGTAAAGGGGTCAGAAGTTGATAGGTGGGCTTAGTGAATCTAGCCCCTGGGTCTTAGGTGAGTTTCTTAGGTAGACTAGTTCTTTTGTTTTGAACCCATCATCATAATAGCCGGCAGCAGACAGTCTTTTAAACCAACCAGAGTTAGGGTTGCTATTGATGCAGTCTTATTTGGCCAGTTAACTTTTCTACTTGAGAGCTGAATATCAGCACTTATGTGATTAAGTGTAGACTTAACCCTGGACTGCCCACACAAGAGCCCGTTTCAACTTCAGTGGTTACAACAGAAGAGATATTCAGCTGTGCTCTCTGGTATGTGCCACCTTAGGGCCCTGCTCAGCATTAGTGAACTGGGCAAGAGGCTCTGTTACCCAGTTAAATGGCTTTGAATACACTGCGCAACAGATTTTAACTTTTTTTCTGGGGCAAGAAGAAAATGAGGTTTACTTTATAGCAGGGGTAGGGAACTCCGGTCCTCAAGAGCCGTAGTCCAGTCGGGTTTTCAGGATTTCCCCAATGAATATGCATGAGATCTATTTGCATGCACTGCTTTCAATGCATATTCATTGGGGAAATCCTGAAAACCCGACTGGACTACAGCTCTCGAGGACCGGAGTTCCCTACCCCTGCTTTATAGAATTTGACCTCCTGTATATGAAACTAGCCTAAGTTTTCTCCTAACACGTATAGTTTTTGAGCAAATCGCAAATATTTATAGCGTGAGACGTAGGAGCAGAGGTAGGTAATAGGGATAGGATTAGAGGCAGTTACAAAATTAGTCAGGGACACTGTTCAGGCATTTAGGCCTGATGGGCCGCCGCGAGAGCGGACCGCTGGCCAGGATGGACCTCTGGTCTGACTCAGCGGAGGCAACTTCTTAGGTTCTTAATGTAACGCATTGCGCCGATTTAAGAGTTCCTATTAATATTATTTTCTAGAATCGTTTTGCCATTGAAGTGTATTTATAAACGAGATTAGGAGCATCTCTAATTAATAAGAACATAAGAACATAAGAAGCGCCATCTCCGGATCAGACCTTCGGTCCATCAAGTCCGGCGATCCGCACACGCGGAGGCCCTGCTAGGTATACACCTGGCTTATTTTATAGCCAACCATATCTTTATATGCCTCTCTCAAGGAGATATGCATCTAGTTTGCTTTTGAAGCCTAGGACTGTCGATTCCGCAATAATCTCCCCTGGGAGAGTATTCCAGATGTCAACCACTCTCTGTGTGAAGCAGAACTTCCTGATATTAGTCCTGGACTTGCCCCCCCTTAGCTTCATTTCATGTCCTCTTGTCCGTGTCAAATTGGACAATGTAAATAATCTTCTCTGCTCTATTTTGTCGATTCCTTTCAGTATTTTGAAGGTCTCGATCATATCCCCACGCAGTCTCCTTTTCTCAAGGGAGAACAATCCCAGTGTTTTAAGTCGATCCTCATATTCCAGTTTCTCCGTACCCTTCACTAGTTTAGTTGCTCGCCTTTGCACCCTCTCCAGCAGTTTTATATCCTTCTTTAGGTAGGGAGACCAATGTTGGACGCAGTATTCCAAGTGGGGTCTGACCATTGCTCTATAAAGCGGCATTATAACTTTCTCCGATCTACTCGAGATTCCTTTCTTTATCATGCCCAACATTCTATTTGCCTTATTTGCCGCTGCCGCGCATTGTGCCGACGGCTTCAGGGTCCTATCTATCAGTACACCCAGATCCCTTTCTTGTTCACTTTTTCCCAGAGTTGCACCTGACATTCTGTACTCGTATTCCTTATTTTTACTGCCTAAATGCATTACCTTGCATTTCTCCACGTTGAACTTCATCTGCCATTTCTCCGCCCATTTTTCTAACCGACACAAGTCAACCAGAATTGATGAATTCCATCTGCCCTATCGTTTCTCCATTGTAGCTCATCACTAACAACTACCAAGACTATTGGGGAAAAAATCCAGATGCAAACACACCAAGTAGTAAGCAAGAATGATTATATCAGTAAATAGATCCTACTACCATAAAGGCCTGCGCTTTAGGAAAATATTCTTTAAAATCCAAAGAATAAGCCTTTTTTTTTTTTTTTTTTAAACCAGTGCTTTAGCCCGCAGATGTCTATGTAATGAAACCCAGAGCTAGTTATTTGTTGTTTCTGTTTTAAAACATGACCTAATGGATTGGGAACTCCAAGTATAGCTGCCTTACAGAATATGTGACCCGGAGGAGCTGTGGAGTTTAGCATGGGTTAGTGCTGCCATCTCCTGGATAGGATCATGCTAAAGTTTGAAGTAGCCCAATGCAATATGAAAAGCTGTACCGAGAGTAAGGTACCGTATTTCCCCGAAAATAAGATAGTCATATTAATTTTGGGCCCAAAAAACACATTAGAGCTTATTTGGGGGGAATGTATTTTTTTTTTTCATGTACAACAATCATCTTTCCCTTCCTTTCCTCTACCTCAATTCTTCCTCTTTCCCTTCTCCCTCCCCCAAGTTCAGCATCTTTCCTTCCCGCTCACCCATCCCTTTGTGCAGCATCTTTCTATCCCTCCCTCCCATCCCCCTGGGCTGCAGAACCCCACTGACCCTCCTATTGTGAGACTGACACACCTCAGCTTTGAGGCTTCCAAAAATAGCAGCGGCGGCAGTGCTCTGAACAGGCTGCTTCGCGGCCTTCCCGGCCGGGGCCTTCCCTCTGCCACGTCACTGTCATCAGTCACCTTTGTGCCTAACTTTAGGCAAGGTCACTTATACTATACCCAAAGGCTAGCAGTGGATTTCCCCAAGTCCATTTTAATAATGGCTTATGGACTTTTAGGTAGTTATCCAAACCAATTTTAATCCCTGCTAAGCTAACGGCTTTTACAACATTCTCTGGCAATGAAACTACACATTGAAGAAATATTCCCTGCGATTTGTTTAGAAATCTGCCACTTAGTAGTTTTATTGCGTGCCCCCTAGTCCTAGTATTTTTAGAAAGAGTAAACAAGCAATTCGCATCTACCTGTTTCACTCCCCTCAGTATTTTATAAAGCCATCTCTTCTCCAGGCTGAAGAGCCCTAGCCGTTTTAGCCTTTCCACTTAGAGAGTTACCCCATCCCTTTTTATCATTTTTGTTGCCCTTATCTGTACCATTTCTAATTCCACTAGATATTTTTTGAGATGAGGTGACCAGAATGGCACACAGTACTTAAGGTACGGCCACACCTGGAGCAATACAATAGCATTCTATCAGTCAGCTGATAATTCCTAACATTCCATTTGCTTTCTTAGCTGTTGACACCTAGATCCTGTTCCCGGACGGTGATTCTTAATGTGGAGCCCTGAATGACGTAGCTATAAGTTAGATTCTTTTTTCCCACGTGCATCACTTTGCACTTGCTCACATTAAATGTCAATAGCCATTTTGACGTCCAGTCTCACAAGGTCCTCTTGCAATTTTTCAGAATCCTCTTGTAATTTAACAACTTTGATCAACTTTGTATCATCAGCAAGTTTAAGTATCTCTACTAGTTATTTCCATCTTTAGATCTTTGATAAATGTTAAAAAGCAGCAGTCCCAACACACATCCTTGGGAAACCCCACTATTTACCCTTTTCCATTGAGAATATTGACCTTTTAACCCTACTCTCTATTTTCTCTCTTTGAACCAGTTCTTAATCCATAAGTTGCCGGTTTTAAAAATTCAGACTGGCTCACCATGTTTATGTAAGAGGGACTGCTAAATAGTTCTCAGCCCAATCAACAAAGCTGGGGTAGTCCCCATCGAGGGCTATACACTTAGGCATGGATTCTGTATAGGACGCCCAGTCTCAGAAGCCGCCTGGGAGATGGGCCTAAGCTCCCGGTTGGCCCAGGTGCCTAAGGCCCCTGCTATGGGAGGGTCCTTAAGCACCTGGGCCAATGAGGGCTTAGGCCCCTCCCCGGTGCATCCCAAGTTGCACCAGGAAGGGGCAGGCCTGCCATTCCAGCGAAGGAGGGCCTGCCGGCCGGATGCAGGAAAGACCCATCCATCCATCTAAAAAAGGTTAGGGGGTTCTGGATGGGCTACATTTGGGTGGGTGGGGGAGTGCTGGCAGGAGAGATTGGGCATCTCTCCTGCTGGTGAAAATTGTGGGGGGGGAGGGGAATGGGTTGCCTAGGCCGCTGAACTGAACTTATACCTGTTTTGACATGGTCTAAGTCAAAATGTATAAGTTGCGTACAGGCAACTTTATCAAATTTTCGATTATGGCTGCCAGATGACCAAGTCTAGGTCAGCCCACACCCCACCCACCTCCTGCCCTACCCACTCCTCCAAAAATGCCCCTTTTTGCTCTGGGCACACAGAAGCAGTGAAAAGGCCTAAGCTGGTTTTAGATACATCTAAAACCCTGTTCGATTATCAGTACTTGGATGACCTTTCTTTTTGATTGTCCAAGTGCCGATTTAGGTGGGGTTTTAGACACATTTCCCTTTCGATTATGGAAGGAGACAGATTCAGAACGAATGCTAGGAAGTTTTTCTTTACCAAGCGTGTGGTGGACACCTGGAATGCGCTTCCAGAAGATGTAATAGGACAGAGTACGGTACTGGAGTTCAAGAAAGGATTGGACAATTTCCTGCTGGAAAAAGGGATAGAGGGGTATAGATAGAGGGCTACCGCACAGGTCCTGGACCTGTTGGGCCGTCGTGTGAGCGGACTGCTGGGCACGATGGACCTCGGGTCTGACCCAGTAGAGGCACTGCTTATGTTCTTATGTTCTCTTAGCACACAATGGAGAAGTGTAAGGCAACAGATCATTGGAAGACCACAGAAAATCTGGCAGACTAGAATAGCAACTGTGTAAGAATCCTAAAGCATTCAATGACTGAACAAAAACTGAAATTGCTGAACATTTTTTAATTCTGATCCATGCAAATCAGACCAGTTTCAATACATAGCTTTGTTTTTAATAAAGGGAAGTACATCATTGTGACATGAGATAATTAAACACAAATGCTTACATCACAACAACAAATAACTTCAAATCGCAAAAAGGTTCAGAGAAGTGATCAATATCTCATGCCCAAAGTCAGAATGAAACAATGGGCAACGATGAAGTCAAAGGAAAAAAAACTTACTGCATCTGAAAACTAACATTTCGGTTCATAGACAACAACACGGAAGACAAAGGCGCGCACCGACAACTGAGCGCAAGACGGAGGCGCGCGCCGAAGAAAATTACTGTTTTTAGGGGCTCCGACGGGGGGTTTTGTTGGGGAGCACCCCCAGTTTACTTAATAGAAATTGCGCCGGTGTTGTGGGGGGTTGTAACCCCCCACATTTTACTGTAAACTTAACTTTTTCCCTAAAAACAGGGAAAAAGTGTTCAGTAAAATGTGGGGGGTTACAACCCCCCACAACGCGGCGCGATCTGTATTAAGTAAAGTGGGGGGAGAACCCCCCATGCCCCCCCCCCCGTCAGAGCCCTAAAAACAGTAATTTTCTTCGGCGCGCGCCTCCGCGCTGCGCTCAATTGTCTGCTCGTGCCTTTGTCCCGGCGCGCTTTTGACCTGACACCAACATTTCAGAACCGGGAAAATGTGATTGCAAGTGCAGATTATAAAAAGGACACCTCACTTCCACTATATGGTATTTAATAGGAATGTGCAAGTTACTAGCAATTTTCAAATGGCAAAATGAAACCTGCCCGACTGCCGCATCTTATTAATTTGTTTAGACGGGTTGCAAGTTTCAGTCCAGAATGCTTGGACAGCCAGCATTCAGGGTCTTTGTCCATTACTCAGGCTGTCACAAAGACACTGAGTTCAGATTTTTGGCACCGGCTCTCAGCTCAAAGTCTTATAGAAAATACAAATGTTCACATTTAGAACGTTCTCATTAGATTCTATGGACGCATTAGCATTTAACGTGTACTAAATCAGCTAGCACGCCTTAGTACAGGGGTGTCAAAGTCCCTCCTCAAGGGCCGCAATCCAGTCGGGTTTTCAGGATTTCCCCAATGAATATGCATGAGATCTATTAGCATGCAATGAAAGCAGTACAGGATGAAGTTAAGAGGAGATCTTAGGAAATACTTATTTACGGAAAGGGTGGTAGATGTAACAGTCTCCCAGTAGAGGTGGTGGAGACAGAGACTGTGTCTGATTTTAGACTTAGAGAGAGGAAGAGATAATGGTTACAGTGGATGGGCAGACTGGATGGGCCATTTGGCCTTTATCTGCCATCATGTTTCTATGTAAACGGGAAAAGCATGTGGGAGTATAGCTCATGGACTTCTATGTAGTGTTTGGATGGACAGGCAAGGGAGGGGATAGAGTAATTACAGAGGGAAATGTAATTGAATAAGCAAATTCTCTAATTGCTATGTATCACCCAGGGGTGATGTCTCCAAATGGGCCAGTTACGAGCACCAACAGCAAAAAGCAAAGATGACAATTGTTGCAAACTAACTCTCCTTTAAATCGCTTTCCTAGGCTGCAACTATCAATCTCACATCCTTTGGTTAAGCTCTAGATTTGATAACAATAAGTTTCCTGAAGCAATACTCATTGTCCACTATATTTATCCATTTACCTCTTGTTTTTCCTAGTTTGCCGATTTGACCCTTTTTAATAAAGTCTTTCTCTGGTTTTGCAATCCTGTTACTTCCTTTCCTTTGAAAACTGGTCAGTTCTTGCTTACTCCTTCTACTTGTTGGAATGCTTGTCTAAGTTCAATGGAGACGGAGTCTGGACATTTACTTTCACACTTCCACACGCTGTGTATTTGAAGGCGTTAAGGGAGTCTCTGATGAGAGCCCCCGATGAATAATCTATTTCTGTAAGGCTCACTTCTCCTTCAGCTCTAGGAATGCACAAGCCTTACTGTAAGAAAATGTGTATGCCACAAAAGCTGCAATTCTTCTTCCATAGAAAATCACGGAGCTTTTTTGGGAGGGGTGGGGAGGGAGGGGCTTATTTTGGGGCCAATTTTTTCCCCAACGTCCAGGTTTCAACCCTTTCCATTTAATTCTCAGTTATTTTGCCCCTCCGATACACAGACAAATATTTCTCAACCACTTTGTATAATTCTTTCAAAGTTTCATTACATGGAAAAAATAAAAATAATTAAAAAAAAAAATCCAGCTAGTTGGAAATGAAGGCTCCTGGTGTCACAGGGTCAGAAGTAGTGAAACTCTACTAGAAGACCCAAAAAGGAGCAGAAAAACATCCTGGGACAAAGAGAGGTATGCAGGAGATGAGCAATTGTTACATTACTCAAATTAGTAGGTTTTAGGAGTACATAAGTCTTGATTTATCAAGTGAAACAATTGAGTTGTAACGACAGTGACATTTACAGACAATGATTCACACAGTTTTTCCACTTAACAATAATGCCAAACTGGGGCCGTTTTTGGTTTTAAACACCTAATAAAATAATCGGGCAATCTTTCCTTCCTTGTAAGGCACAGCTAGCTCATTTTCAAGGTCAAAGATGTTTTAGACACCTAATAAAATAATCGGGCAATCTTTCTTTCCTTCCTTGTAAGGCACAGCTAGCTCATTTTCAAGGTCAAAGATGTTTTAGACAGTTTCCCATATTCGGTTGAGGACTTTTACCACTTCTTCATAGATAACAAAGACAATTGCAACATCTAAGCATACTCTGCCCAGGCGTGGAACTGTTCCTTTGTAAAACCTATTGAACATGTAATAAGATAAAAAAAAGATGTGAAAAGTGCAAGCAGCACATCATCAAACAAACTACAATAATTTATCATTACTTACGCTAGTGGTCCCTCATGCTTAAAGATCTGGATGGCACAATCCAGGGTACTTTTATATTTATGAGCCTCCAGACCCTGGAATAGAGAACAAAGATTATTTTTGGATTGGGAGGGGGGGGGGGAAGAGGGGCTGGTCTGAATTAAAACTATCAAAACTAAAAAAAAAAGAAGTTACCTGTAGCAGGTGTTCTCCCAAGTACAGGATAACTTAAATCCTCCCCGATGGGCAACATCATTGATGGAGCCTGGCAGGGAAAGCAGTACTCCAGTAACTTTCTAGAAGCCTATGCATGCTTGCTTGTTCTGAGATTTGGGCTGAAGAAAAGTGATCATGTTAGCCCCTACTATAGACTGTTGCACTGGTGGAGGCACGAGTAATATTTAAATTCTCTTGCATTTGCTTTAAGTTGGTTTGGGGATTGGCCCCTACCTATCTTTTGTCTCATTTCGTGCTATACAGCACTACAAGGATCACCAGAAATTGTAATTTATTTGCCTATCCAAAAATGACTGGTTGTAGATACAACTCTTTTCTGGATAGGACTTTTATGTTTCAAGCAGTCCTGGTTGGGTAATTACATCAGTGGAACCAGACTGTTCTACGGCGCATTTCGGAAAGAAATTAAGACTATACTGTTTGATCAATTCATTTCCTAAATAGAAATATATCAAGAACAATAATTCTACTTTGACTATTTTTAGGAAATAAGTTGCACCCTGCTATTTGCATTTTGTACTTCGCTGATTGTCCAGCTCTCTTCAGTGTAAACCGCCCAGAATCGTCTGATTGTGTCGGTATAGAAGAATAAAGTTTGTTATGTTCTTGCTCGTTGTGGGACTTCTTCAGTCTATTACTACTATGGGGATGCAACTTCTTGGAGAGATGAGAGGGTTGTAAGGATTTAAGTCACTTGTCCTCAGAGAACACCTGCTATCAGTAATAACCTTATTTTTGTATCCCGCAGACCCTTGCAGTTCAGAGCAGTTACCATCAAGAGAAACTGCTAGAAAACGCAGCAAAAATTACATTTACATTAGCTTGAGAACATAGTTAGAATAGATAATGAACTTTGTTTTTCTTTGAGGATAAGCAAGACTGTAACATCTTCACCACCTAGGGTTGTCCCTTCTCTATGTCCCCTATACTTCCCTGTCTAGTGTCCCCCTTGTGTCTATCTCCCTGTATTTATCATCACTACTCTACATCCTGAATTACTCATCTGCCTTGTGTTCCTATTCTCTCCCACATCTAGCACTTTCCCTCTGTGTCCATATACCCCCTCCCATGTCTGGCATTGCCCCTCACTGTCCATGTATCATTCCCATTCAGCATCTCCCTTTTATGTCCCTGTCCTTATTCTCTCCATGCTCATTATTTCCCCTCTATTTCTGATATCTCTCTGTGTCTCTCCCTCTCTCTGCTGCTTGTTCAATATTTCATTCCCTCTTCCTTCATTCTTTTCTTCCTTTCAGCCTCTCCCCCAACAGGTATAGCACCTCTCCCCCTTTCCTCCAGTAGTCCCCTCCTTCCACAGGTGCAGCACTTCTCCTTCCCTCTAGCTCCCACTCCTGCAGGTCCTATGGCTCTCTCCCTTCAGTTCCAGCCCTCCCCTCCATAGGTCAAGCACCTCTCTCCCCCTTCCCTTCATCTCCAGCCTCCTACTGTGCCCTTCTCTCCAGCTCCCCCCCACCCCCCGTGCCCTTCCCTCCTGCCCCAGCATCTGCTTTGCCTTGCATTCACTCCCTCTCTTGTTTGGGCCAATGGCTCCAGCCCCCACCCCCCCGTCATGGATCTGGCAGGTCCAACTTGCCTCCCTTCCTCCTTGCTGCTGGAAATACCTTGCAGAAGAGCAAGCCAATCTCTACACAGGTCTGTTCATGCTGCTCGCGGTCTTCCCTTTGCCAGGCTCCTCCTTATGATGCAACTTCTTGCCTTGCCCCTCATAAGGAGGGGCCCGGTAGAGGGAAGGCCATGAGCAACGCTGAACAGGCCTGTGTAGGGATCAGCTCACTCTTTCCAAGGTATTTCCAGCAGCAGGAAAGGAGGGAAACCAGCTGGACCTGCCAAACCCATGAGCAAGGAGGGGAGCTGGAGCTGCCAGACCCGCGAGCGATGAAGGGGGGGGGGGGGCTGGAGCCACTGGACCCGAGAGCGAGAAGAGGGGACTGGAGCCACCAGACCCGCGAGTGAGGAGGGAGGGGGGACTGGAGCTGCTGGACCAGCGAACAAGGAGGGGGGGGGACTGGAGCTGCCAGACCCACGAGGGAGGGGTGGCTGGGTCTGTGAGGGGTTAGGAATGGTGGGTAACTGGGAAACTGATCGTGGGTGGGGTTCCCCATGGGATCAAAGCTTTTTCCCAAAGCTTTGTTCCTACACCGTTCCTGTGGGTCACCGTGTCATTCTCTACTCCTATGTTTATGTAACAGAATTTTCCTTTACCTGCATTCTGGTTTTGATGACATCTAACGGTGTGTTGCCAAAGACACTGGCTGCACCAGCTGTGGCACCAAATGCAGCTGTAACAAACGGATTTATCTCCCGCTGTGGATCATCACCTAATTAAAGACAAGACAAAACCAAAATCCCAAACACTTGCATCTTGTTTGATATGACTAGGCATTTCCAAAATGTTGAAATTCAATGAGGGTGATGCATCCACTGGATCAGTAGATGCAAAACTTGTCCTAGCGACCAGGTAGGTTTTTCAGTGACGGGATAATCACGCGCCAGACACCAGCGCGCCGACAATTCAGCGCAAGAAAGAAGCGCGCCGCTAAAAAACATTATTTATAAAGAGCTCTGACGGGGAGTGTGGGGGGAACTCCCCCCACTTTAACTCATAGTGTTCGCGCTGCCGTTGGGGGGTGCAACCCCTCACATTATAGAGAAAACGGAACTTTTCCTGAAAAAAAATCGGAAAAAGTTCTGTTTTCTCTACAATGTAGGGGGTTGCACCCCCCCCCAATGGCAGCGCGAACACTATGCATTAAAGTAGGTTCCCCCCCACACACCCCCATCGTTGCTCTTTAAAAATAAGTTTTTCAGCGGCTTTTGGCAGCGCGCTTCTTTCTTGCGCTGAATTGTCAGTGCTGGATTGTCGGCGTGCTGGTGTCTTGCGCGCCACTGACTATGAACCGGTTTTTCAGGATAACCACAAAGAATATGCATGAGATTTGCAGGCTCGGCCTCTTCTGTGTATGGCTATGTGGCTATTCTGAAAAACCAGAGTAGGTTTGGGAACCGTTGCACAAGATCCTTCAAATTTCATTGTTCCTCCGCACCCTGGGGTTGTGGGTTCAAATCCCACGCTGCTCCTTGTGACCCTGGGCAAGTCACTTAATCCCCCATTGCCCCAGATAGATAGATTGATAGATAGATAGATAGATAGATAGATAGATTGTGAGCCCACCGGAACAGATAGGGAAAACGCTTGAGTACCTGATTGTAAAACCGCTTAGATAACCTTGATAGGCGGTATATAAAATCCTAATAAAAACTTGAAACTTGAAAAGAAAATCCAGTTTAGAAAGTCTAAAGTAGAACTCTTCTTAAGTTTCACGTTTATTAAAGCTTGATATACCACTTAACATTCCTAAGTGGTTCGCATCGTACAATACTAAAAGTTAAATAAAAATAGGGAGGAAAGACATACACGATTAAAATATTACACAGAACTTAAGAAAAAAAAACCTCACAGGATACAAAAGGGAAACGGGTAGGATTACATAGCAAAAAAATGTAAAAATTAAAAGGGAAGGAATAAACAAAGGGAGATGTTGAATAATTTGGATCAGGATCAAAGGCCCTCTTTTACTAAGGGAGGCTAACCGATTAGCGTGCACTAAACATGTTAGTCTATGGATGCGTTAGCTTTTAGTGCACGCTAATCGGTTAGCCTCCCTTAGTAAAATAGTCTAGACTTCGTACACATCTTTAAAAATAAAGGTTTTAAGGTTAGATTTGAATTTGGTGGAATTAGATTCTTGCATCAGTCCATAATGTGGTTCTTGTGCCTAGGGTCCTAGAATGAACCCTGCAAGCGAGATTTTGAGCCCTTCAAGCTGAATATATGATATTCATGTACATGATCATAGGAAAGAAATACCTGTAATAACTGTATCCATAGAAAGGCAGATCTTACCTTTATACCAATTTCGAAGTGAGGTCATCACAAAGAAACGGATAGCCTGATTAGAGCCTTGCTTGAGAACAGTCGCAGTCACTCCTTGATATGTTCCACGCAGACCTGTGAGCAAAGAACATGATCAACTACTAAAACTTGAAAAATAAATAAGTAAAGGATGAGCACTTCCTGACCGACACCCCCTCCCTCCCCTCTGACATCGGGCCTCCGAAAGCAGGAGCAGCAGCACTCTGGTAGCGAAAAGCCTGTCCTAAGCGCTGCCGTTTGCTGGCTGTCCACTGCCGCTCCTGCTGTCAGAGCTCACAGGGGAGGGGGGTGGTGTCGGTCAGGAAGTCCTGCATAGGTGCAAGCGCTGTGGGAACCCTCAGCTCCGCAGCTTTAGGAGGTTCCCCGAAGGCCAGCATGTTTTCCCCTTCTCCCCACCATCATCCGGATTCCCCCTGGCTTCCTGATCTTACTTTCAAAACTAATTAAGGTCTGCAGAGGATCCCTGGTGTATTTGTGTAACGCATGTGCTTTTACAGGATGGGCTTTTATAGCCAGTCCTTCTTTTTTGAGTACAGCACTTCTGTTATCCACAGGCTCGGCTTTGAAGATTGCCTTCTAGATAGAAAAGGCAGCTGTAAGAAATGTACAATAGAGATCCATTGCACTGTACTGTACCTTGTTCTCGCACAATCTCACGAACACCATGAAAGAACCCTCGGTATTTTGGAACAGAAGCGCACTGATCATGAATAAACTTCACCTACAGATTAAATTAACACAAGGTTTTTTTTAAAAAAAAATTATGCTGGAAAAAAGTTCTTCGGAAATTTGACATTAATGAACATTTGTAATATCCCTAAAATATATATAGAGAGTCACTTTTTATCATTTAATTAAGTCATTTGTGATGCTCATTGGGAATTCTCTTCCGTGTTTCGCACATATAATGTCAGCTGGATTTGGCCCTGCTGGATTTAGTTGACATGAGACACTGGTTGTATTGGCTTATAATATGTCCCTGCTTATTAACTGTGATATGTACAACTAGGCTTTTTCATATTTGAGTTATCTTTTGTATACAGTAAAACCTTGGTTTGCGAGCATAATTTGTTCCAGAAGCATGCTTGTAATTCAAAGCACTCGTATATCAAAGCAAATTTCCCCTTAGGAAATAATGGAAACTCAGATGATTCATTCCACAACCCAAAAACTTTAATACAAAATACCATACGTAGCCCTATGGCAAGTCCTCGCTCGTTTAGAACAGGCACTACCCCCCTGCAGCGTCGGAGAGAGAAGAACCATCGGCTCAGTTGCGATGACGTGACGCGTGTATACTGTATGTACTTGTATTGAAAGACATTGCTTGATTATCAAGTTAAAATTTAATCAAATGTTTTGCTTGTCTTGCAAAACACTTGCAAACCAAGTTACTTGCAATCCAAGGTTTTACTGTATTTGTATATTTATTTTGAAAAATAAAAATGATTCTTTTTGAAAAAAAAAAAAAAGAACATTTAGTTGGTATTTTTATTTTTAAAAATGATTAGTAGTCCTCATAGTTAAGTAAGCCTGCAAGATTTAGCTGTAAGACTGACCCCAACTTTCAGATACTTGCTTCACATTTCCCCTTTGCCTTCCCTTCATGGTGCCGACAAGACAGGTGTTGGAAGGAAAGAGAATTTGGCACAAGATCCTGGAAGTTAGAGCCAACTACAGGTAATTGATACCTATCCTGTGAGCTTGCAACAGCTTCTGTTATAACAAGATTTATTACATAGTTTATCAGACAGGCGCCATCTTCAAAACTGGCTGGCAGTTGCTCTTTATCAAAGGGGAACTTAAGCACGACTTGCTCTTGTAAACAAGCGGGGAAAGTATGTAGAGCATGGTTTATGAAATTCTTTCCAGGCTCGAGAGAGAGCTGGAAGGGAAAGACAACAAACAGAGAGAGATAAAACGGAACAGTAAACATTCATTAGTCTGAAAAGAACACGAGAATAAAACCAAGCGGGATAATATTTTAACATTAGATTGTCAAATCTATCTTGGAAATCTGAGTGTGCAATTTAACCATGAGCCCAAGGTCACAGGTTTTAAGAGTGTGCAGCTATATTCCCTCTAAGCAGAGCATGTGAGCAATTGCTAAAACATTTTACTTGATCGTTTCATGGTCACTCACAAAAATACCTGACTCAACTTCCAAATGCATGCACCCAGCAACTCCTTAGAGGGAGTCTGCCCAACCTGATTCAATTTAAATTTTTTTTCTTCTTAGCTATTTCTGGGCAAGAATCCAAAGCTCGACCCGGTTCTGTGCTTGGGCTCCAACTGCCGAAGTCTCCATCAAAGCTCACTTCAACCCATCTACACCATCCCAGCCATTGAACAACAACCATCAACAACCAAACAGCCATATACAGACATAGACCGTGCAAGTAATGTAATGTAATTTATTTCTTATATACCGCTACATCCGTTAGGTTCTAAGCGGTTTGAAGAAAGTATACATTAAGATTATAAATGAGAAGTAAGAAGGTACTTAAAAAATTCCCTTACTGTCCCGAAGGCTCACAATCTAACTAAAGTACCTGGAAATTAATAAAGAAGAGAAAATAAAGATGGTTGAAAAAAGAAAAATTCTATGTGAACTTATAGGATGGAAATTAAACTGACAGTGAAGAACTGTATGAAAAATACATATGGAATGCAGTTAGAGAGGGTAGGTTACAATCTATTGATGGTATTTGTTTAATTGGAAGGTGTTAAGGTGGGTCATTTGGGGGAAGGTTATCTGAAGGTAGGTGAATCTTCTGGAGGTAAAAGAGGAGGGGTTAAGATATTTGGATGAATTTTTTGAAAAGCAAGTCTGCCCAGTACTGACCTTAGTTCTTCAATATTTACTATTATTTTCTGATTCTAGATCCTCTGTGTTCATCCCACGCTTTTTTGAACTCCGTCACCGTTTTCATCTCCACCATTCCAAGCATCCACCACCCTCTCTGTGAAGAAGAATTTCCTTGCATTGCTCTTGAGTCTACCACCCCTCAACCTCAAATTATGTCCTCTGGTTTTACCATTTTCCTTTCTCTGGAAAAGATTTTGTTCTACGTTAATACCCTTCAAGTATTTGAACGTCTGAATCATATCTCCCCTGTCTCTCCTTTCCTCTAGGGTATACATATTCAGGGCTTCCAGTCTCTCCTCATACGTCTTCTGGCGCAAGCCTCCTATCATTTTCGTCGCCCTCCTCTGGACCGCCTCAAGTCTTCTTACGCCTTTCGTTAGATACGGTCTCCAAAACTGAACACAATACTCCAAGTGGGGCCTCACCAATGACCTGTACAGGAGCATCAACACCTTCTTCCTTCTACTGGCTACGCCTCTCTTTATACAGCCCAGCATCTTTCTGGCACAGACTGTAGAAGTGTGTACTTCCCAACTACTGGAGTTGCTGTTGAAGCCAATTCCAACCTTGATCCTGACCTGGTTTGACCATTTATGAGACCCAGCATTGGCCATATTTCCTAAAACTCTGAAGCTGCCTTCAAACCTCACACCAGTTAGGAGGCCATTTAAGTTTTGCTTTAATTGAATTCTAATCTTTTTCTATATAATGATCCTCCGTGTTATCCCAAGCGTTCTTATATTCTGCAAAGTTTTTGGTCTTCACCCATATCTGTCATTCCCTCTATAGTCTCCTACCCTCAAGTTTCAAGTTTAATGATAATTTGATAGATAGGCAATTGTACAAAATATGATAAAATCATGTCAGCAAAAAAAACCCCCAACAATTTATTACAAAGACAGAACAGACAAACGAGATACAAAAGGGAGAGGGGTGAACTACAATAAGATCTAGAAAAGAGAACGAAAAAGGATAAAACAGAAGGAAGGGGGAGGGGGTTTCGTTCAGGCTGCTTGTACTAAATCAAGAAAGAAAACCAACATCAGCGCTCCTTTGAATTTCTCTAAGCTTGATTCCTCCCTAATAGAAGGGGGTAAAATGTTCCAGATAAGGGGAGCAGTAACTGCGAAAGAAGGTGTACGGCGAGTGCAAAATGTCTCAAGAGCGGGGACAAAGGTTTAGATTCACCCTTTTGTCTGCCGTAATTAGATTGTAAGCTCTCTTGAGCAGGGACTGTCTCTTGCATGTTTAATGTATAGAGCTGCATGCATCTGGTAGTGCTATTGAAGTAATACATAGCAGTAGTACATTTCATTATGTTGGAAAGAATTATTAAAGGAAAACTGTTCCCTCAAGAAATTTATTTTTTTTATTTTACAAGAAGCTGCTCTTTTTAGTCATGCAGCCCTGTCTGAAATGAAACTAAATTTTTTAAGTCTTAGGGCTCCTTTTACTAAGGTGTGCTAGACAACTGGCAGAATGAGGAACAGTTCAGTTTTGTAAGTTCCATAAAGAGGTCAAAATGAACCATCACAAGGACATTTTCCAGCACTGAGATATTTTGGGGATCAGCTCCTCCTGGTTTTTTGAGCTCTTACATTCATAGAACCAAGTCTGGGATCTGGGGCCAAAAGCCTTCAATTGCAACCACTTGGGAATTTTTTTTTTTGCCTCTTAATACTCCCTCCCAATAAATTTGCCCTTGTCACTGTGGCAAAGATCCTCCGCAAAGGGCCATGTAGAGCTCCTTCCAGGACTACCAACATTGCCCTAAATCTAACCCTGAGATGCCAGCTCTGCAATGATTTCTATCCCACCTTTGTGTCTTTCTAGCTTGTTTAAACACAAGTATTCAGTGATCATTTGTTTAGCATGGTCTTCGCACGTCCACCATTTTTATAATACAATTAAGTTTTTCATTTCACTCTGCATTTTGCATAGATCAAAATATTTTCTGTTTTCACCTTTTTATGATATTTATCACCTTTTTCACCAACTCATTTTTATTAGTGCCATTTACATCACTGTGTCCTTTATCACATATCTTTCATACTCTTTGCATGTCAGATATCATTCACAGTTTCACATTTTATCACCACTACTATTCATAACTTACATGCATTCTTAATGTACCCCTCATTATTTATAGGACCCCTGAAGAAGACTTTTTGTCGAAACGTGGACCGTGTTGGGTCCTGTATCCCTAGCGGACTAGGTCCTTTAAGGCTCTTATGTGGATGTTTTACTTTTATGTGGATGGAATTATTTTATGTGGATGATTTCAGTGGACCTTTGGAACTTTGATACTTTCAAATAAAGTCCATTTGGGAACATCGTCACTCCACAGAGTTTTTTTGGTTTTTTCTATCCCACCTCCCAGGGGCTGTGAATACTACCACTGCAGCATCTTCAGACCTTGGTGACCTATGGAATGGGAAGACCTGAGTGGAGAAACACACATTCCCTCCACATGGCAGTATGTGAAAACGCCAAGATGGATACCAAGAATACCAGTAAAGCGACTGCTTATTTACCTTGATTGTTTCCATTGGACAGACCACCAGCACAGCCTCTGCCACACCAGCGCCAAGCCCGCAAAGCAAACTTGCTCTGCTATCCAGTTTTCCACTTGGACTCCTTGCATAATTACTTAAGAACTCGAACATTCCAAACCTGCAGAAAACAAGGATTTAGCTCGTACATTTTTCAGTAGTTCAAGAGGAGTTGCATTCAGGTTCAGTGGGTATGTTCTCTGCTCCTGGAAGTCTAACAATCTAAGTCTGTACCTGAGGCAAAGACCATAAGGAAGAGCAGTGACATCTCAACCAGGCTTCCTGGTTGTCAGCCCAGGGCTCTAACCTCTAATCTACTCCTAAAACAAATTACAGTGGTATCTCGGAATCTGAACGCCCCAGAACTTGAAACATAGAAACATAGAAAGATGACGGCAGATAAGGGCTACAGCCCATCAAGTCTGCCCACACTATTTACCCACCCTCTTAAGTCTACTGACCCCCTAAAGTATAATTGTAATTATACTGTCACTCTACTGACCTGCTCATTCAAGTCCATACCCTAGTGACCCTATCCTTTGGCATGACCCTCGTAGGGATCCCACATAGGTATCCCATTTGTTCTTGAAGTCTGGGATGCTGCGTGCCTCGACCACCTGCACTGGAAGCTTGTTCCAATGCTCAATCACTCTCTCCGTGAAGAAGTACTTCCTGGCATCTCCATGAAACTTCCCTCCCCTGAGTTTGAGCGGATGTCCTCTTGTGGTCGAGGGTCCCTTGAGAAGAAAGACATCATCTTCCACCTCGACCCATCCTGTGATGTATTTAAATGTCTCAATCATGTCTCCCCTCTCCCTACACTCTTCGAGAGTGTAGAGCTGCAATTTGCTCAGTCTTTCTTCGTACGGGAGACCCTTTAGCCCCGAGACCATCCTGGTGGCCATCCGCTGAACTGATTCAATTCTGAGCACATCCTTACGGTAATGTGGCCTCCAGAATTGCACACAGTATTCCAGATGAGGTCTCACCATGGCTCTGTACAATGGCATTATGACTTCAGGCTTCCTGTTGACGAAGCTTCTCTTGATACAACCTATCATCTGCCGTGCTTTAGATGAAGCCTTCTCCACTTGAGTGGCTGCTTTCATGTCAGCACTGATGATTACTCCTAAGTCTCGTTCTGCCGTAGTCCTGGTTAAAGTTTCTCCAAACTATTTTTTAAATTAAATTTTCCCCCGGAATACGAACACTGCTTTTGAACCTGAACGTACAGGAACTGCAAGCGTTGCTCGGCCCAAAGCTTCCCCTCTGACGTAGCTTCCTGTTTCTGCCTGGGCGGTATGCGTCAGAGGGAAGCTTTGGGCTGAGCACCACTTGCAGTTGCCGATCTTGCTGCCTATGCCGGCGGGGGCTCGATCTTGCTGTCTCTGCCGGTTGGGGTGCCTGATCTTGCTGTTTACTGTTAAATTTATTTGAAAATCTGAGTTTGTGGGACCAAGGTAAGGATTAATCCAGTTTCTATTATTTTCAAAGGGAACTCGAACGTTTTGGAACTCGAACGGGGTTCTGGAACGGATTAAGTTTGGATTCTGAGGTACCACTGTATTGCTCTAAAATCTAAATGATGGCACCAATAAACACAAAACTTCACAAATATATCACGTACACAGTAACATTTGGGCATTTCCTCAAACACCACAACCTAGTAGATTTAAAGAAATGTTTTAAACACTGTAAGACATTTGAGAACAATATGTCATCAGAAATAGTTGCTTACTTTCAACATTAGATAATGTCAAGGGTATTTAAGTTTGAAAACACAATACAGTGCCTGGTCATTCACGGTTCGTGGTCCCGGTCATTTGCGGATTTTTTGACCGCGAATGACCAGGCAGGAGAGTACAGCTGCAGTGGTAGGAGAGAGCAGCCGGAGAGTGAAGGAAATCACTCGCTGTATGCTCCGACCACCTCTTCCTGCAAAACAGCTTCTAAACTAAACTAAACTAAACTAAGCCTTAAGTTTATATACCGCGTCATCTCCACAGAAGTGGAGCTCGACACGGTTTACAGGAATTAAAAACAAAGAAAGGAACTCCAATGGAAGGAAGGAGGGTTTGGTAAGTAGGAAGGTGAGGGGGGAAGGGAGGGGGAAGTTACATTTTGGCTTCTGATTGGTGAGGCCCGACTTTAGTACAGGAAAAGGCACTTGGAGCATACAGCGAGTGATTTCCTCCACTCGCCGGCGCTCCGGCTGCTCTCTCCTGCCTCTCCAGCTGTCCTCTCCATGTCGGCAGTTCGTGGTCGGAAAATACCTCGAATGACCAGGACCGCGAACCGCCGACCGGGGAAACACTGTATACACACATAGTAACATAGTAGATGACGGCAGATAAAGGCCCGAATGGTCCATCCAGTCTGCCCAACCTGATTCAATTTAAATTTTTTTTTTTTTTTCTTAGCTATTTCTGGGCGAGAATCCAAAGCTTTACCCGGTACTGTGCTTGGGTTCCAACTGCCGAAATCTCTGTTAAGACTTACTCCAGCCCATCTACACCCTCCCAGCCATTGAAGCCCTCCCCTGCCCATCCTCCTCCAAACGGCCATGCACAGACACAGACCGTACAAGTCTGCCCAGTAACTGGCCTAGTTCAATATTTAATATTATTTTCTGATTCTAAATCTTCTGTGTTCATCCCACGCTTCTTTGAACTCAGTCACAGTTTTACTCTCCACCACCTCTCTCGGGAGCGCATTCCAGGCATCCACCACCCTCTCCGTAAAGTAGAATTTCCTAACATTGCCCCTGAATCTACCACCCCTCAACCTCAAATTATGTCCTCTGGTTTTACCATTTTCCTTTCTCTGGAAAAGATTTTGTTCTACGTTAATACCCTTTAAGTATTTGAACATCTGAATCATATCTCCCCTGTCTCTCCTTTCCTCTAGGGTATACATATTCAGGGCTTCCAGTCTCTCCTCATACGTCTTCTGGCGCAAGCCTCCTATCATTTTCGTCACCCTCCTCTGGACCGCCTCAAGTCTTCTTACGTCTTTCGCCAGATACGGTCTCCAAAACTGAACACAATACTCCAAGTGGGGCCTCACCAATGACCTGTACAGGAGCATCAACACCTTCTTCCTTCTACTGACTACACCTCTCTTTATACAGCCCAGAATCCTTCTGGCAGCAGCACACACGCAAGGTCAGCGTGTTAATGAGTAAGTGGTGATGTACAGTGTCAAATGCTGCAGGCAGATCAAGGAGGATGAGAATGGAGTAGTGCCCTTTGGATTTGGCCATTCATATTCTGATTCTTCCCTCTCTCCTTAACCCTTTCAGGACCATAAGGATCGTAGGCCAATTTTTGTGGTTTTGATGACATTTTTATGGTAAAAAGGGCTTGCAGATGCCAAAAAATTGATTTTTTTTGTGAAATATCATTATTTTTATTTAAAAAAATCACACTTCTGGCTTATGGACAGTGTGGCAAGTGAATCTTCTCGTCAATCTGGCAACGACGCTAATGAATGAATGTCGGAACCAGTTTGTTTACATAAAGGCAGTATCATATGGAATCCGTACATATCAAATTTAGAACTGTAGACTATCCCAATCAAAATTTATAGGATTTTAAAGTTATGGGACAAATATGTCCCTTGGTCCTGAAAGGGTTAAAGAATGACATGAAGATGGTTTCCCGCGGTTATCCGCGGGGACGGGAACGGTGATGAATTTTGTCACCGTGTCATTCTCTAGCAGAAATAGTGGATGTGGGGGAAAAAAAAGGGAAGTCTGGAGCAGGTAACAGGTACACTTTGTCCCTCATAAGGATCTTTTGGAAGAAAATATTTGAAATTAAATAAACAGGTATTGGAAAAAGTCAAGACAATTGCAATTCTAAGGGAGTAGAAACTTAAAGATCACAGTTCAAATTCCCTCTTCTCATATCTGCATTTTATAAAAACTTTTGAAAGTCACTGCCAATATTTTCTGGTTACTACAGTGTTGCTCATTTACCCACCTAAGAGAAATCCAGGGCTGCCCAAGGCTGGTCCTCGAGATTACTGGCAGGCCAGGTTTTCAGGCATGAGAGAGATTTGCCTGCGCTGCCTTCTTGGTATGCAAATCTCTCTCAAGCATGTTCATTGTGGATATCCTGAAAACCTGGCCTGCCAGTAGATCTCAAGGACCGGACTTGGGTAGCCTTGACATAAGCCATGGCCACAAAGAAACCTGTGTTCCAGGCTATCAAGCCAGACAGCCTTTGAAGTGTATGCTTTTACATTTTCTACAGCACTTAACAGAGAGATCACCTTACCTTACGGCAGACTTGGGTATAGAGCCATAGAGTAGAGAACTGAGACCCCGATATAAACCCTTCACGCCATGATCCTGGACAGTCAAGCGCACACAGTGACCTGCAAGGCAAGTCCCAGGGCTTTCTGAGCAACTGTTTTAAAATCAGATCGAGTCAGCGCATTGCAAATTGTGTAAAGACCAGCTTTCTTAATTCTTTAGAGATGCGTTTGCTACCTCGGGTGTTCCATTATTTTTTATTAGCTTCCTCATTTTCCACAGCATAAAAACAATTTATTTTAATACCCACAGATATATCCTACAATTCAAATTCCCATTCTGTGTCCTGACTAGACTAAGGGCTCCTTTTATGAAGGTGCAGCCAGACGCCATAGAGCTGGCGTTAGTATTTTCCGTGTAGCGCAGGGTTCGCGCACGCTAAAAATGCTAGCGCACCTACGGAAAAGGAGCCCTAAAGTGCCACAGAGCAGGGACTACTGTTTCTCTATATAGTACTGTGTATGTCTTGTAGCACTTTAGAAATAAGAAGTAATAGACACAAATTTTACCATGCATTATAGCACTTGTGAAAGGCACACTGCTCCACTCTCTCCCTGAGCAGGTCATAGCACAAGCAGGGTAGGATTTAGGCATAGGCAAACTAGGCACATGCCTAGGGCCTCAATGTTTTAGGAAGAACCCTCTCAGCTGTGCTAATCCAATGGCTCCCAAGCCAGAATTCTGCCCTAGTAAGTCAGCTGCTGGCAGAAACAAGAACGGGAAGGAGGGAATACAGCCACTGCTGCCCAGGAAGTCTGTCTTCTCCCTAGCTCTTGTGTATTCGTAGAGAATAATACAGGGTCAAATTTGTTCCCATCCCCGCAGGATCTATTTCCCTCCCTGTCCCATCCCTGCAAGTTCTGTCCTCATCTGCACAAGCCTCGAACACGAAGATAATAATAGAAATAAATGCAAGTTTTGCTTCGCTTGTTCGCTAAAGGAGAAAAAGGTATTACCCTAAAATCTTCCAAGTACATTTCAGATGTGCCAAATTTTGCAAAACTGATAAATAAAAATGACTGTATATGAACTCAAGGTACATGCTAATTCAGTACTCTTTATCTTACCGATGCTCCTGTATCTAGGAGGGTTCGCTTTTTCATCTAATTGCAACTGTGTTTTTACATATTCTGTAGGAAAGGTGATACAGATTTCGATGCCTCCGGCAATGCCACCTGGACAGAACAAGGTGAACCATTATTTAATATGATATTTTTAGATGCAGAATAATTTATTAAACCCATCAACAGGAAGAGCCTATGGGGCTCAAAGCATTTAGACACACAAAGTGCCTAAGTGCTTTGAAAATGAGCCTCCTGAGTGTTCCATAAAACCAGGAGGATCAATTCACATTCACTGAACTGTAAAATTTTTGAAAACACTAGTAAACTGCCCTGGCTGAACGGGGTCTTTTAATTGTCAAGACTATAAAAACAAAGAAAAGGACATTTTCTTTCTTGCTGTCTTGGGATGCAAATGCAAATATATACTGAGCAAGAGAACTATCTTCAGTTCAGGCCATTAAATATAAAGCAGTAGCAACAATCATGCAGACAAAAAAAACTGTCACGTCCAGTATTTACGTTAATACTAACCTGTTTTCCTGAAAATAAGACCTAGCATGATTTTTTTTAGCGAGGCTTCTAATATAAGCCCTACCCCAAAAATAAACCTTTAGTTAAGATCAACCCCCAAAGCCCCTCCCCCAACTGTCTTCAACTCTTCCCAACTCCATCCCTGACACTAGTGCTACCCGATTCGCAAAAAAAATAAAAATAAAAAATTGAACTTGTCAATTTAGACCTCCGCTCTGAGTCCTCCAGAAACAGCTGCCGTTGCTGTTGTTTTTGGAGGCCTCGGAGTAGAGGTATGTCAGTGGGGTTCTCCTGCACAGGGGGATGGGAGGGAGTGAGGGATAGAAAGATGCTGCACAAGGGGATGGGTGGTAGGGGAGGAAAGATACTGCACATGGGGGGGGGGAGAGAAAGGAAAGAGGAAGAATTGGGGTGGAGGAGAGGAGGAGATGATTGTTGTATATGAAAAAAATAATACATCCCCATAAATAACCCCTAGTGCATTTTCTGGACCCAAAATTAATATAAAACACTGTCTTATTTTTGAGGAAACACAGTACAGTTAGGAAACTCATTTTACTGGCATCATTTCTGCAGTGTTCTGAATATAAGCAAGAATGAACAGTAAAATTGTTTCAAAAGGCTTATACTGCAAGAAAACATAATGGCAATTATATCATTAATTAAAAACGATAGCTGGGTTTCCTGTATATATTACTTCAAGGTACAGCAGCACAAAGATTTCTTCAGGGGAGAGTAGTTAAAGCTACAGCATCAGCACCTCAAGGTGAGTGGAGTCTTCGGGGGCAGGAATGAACTTTGCTCATTCCTGCCCCATCCCGCTGCTCTGTTGCAACGGCAGCTGAGATTTCCTGCGGGAGGTCCTGGCAGCCATTTTGTGACTGGAACCAGCATGGACAGAAGTCTCCACTTCCTTCTCTTGGCTGCAATTGGGGCTGCCTTTTCTTTAACTATAAAGGGAAATGAGCTAGTCACACTGCTGGCCCCAGCAATTTTGCTGTTGTCTAGTGGATTGATTGAGCACTGCTGCCCCTTAGTGGAAGTATCTGGGTATGTCTCCTTCGATGCCCTATGACATCGCAAACTGTGTGCCGCAGCAGATCCCAGGTGTGCCCTGACGAGACCCTGGTAAGGAAGAGAGGTGCTGGCGTTGGCTGACTGCTTATAGGAGGTGTCTCTCACGGCGAGAGGCACGTCCCTTAGGCAGTCAGCCGGCACCGACAACCCTCCTCTTCGCCGGCATCTCTCCTCTTCTCCCTGCACCTACCCTCCTCCAGGATCCCCCCGCCAAAGTGACGGCTTCAGGGTTGCGGCATGCGCAGGGTCGATGTCATGTGCGGACATCAATGTGATGACATCACGCATTGCATGACATCATCATGCCGACGTCCGTGCAATAAATTCCTTGCTTCAGTCTTCACTGAGAAAGATATCGATGCCAGAAATTGTATTCAATGCTGATGATGCAGAGAAACAAACTATCTCTGTAACACTGGAAGGTGTAATAGGGGTTAATAGAACACTACCAAATCACTTGGACCAGATGGTATACATTCCAGAGTGCTGATAGAATTGAAAAATGAACTTGTAGAGCTATTGTTAGTCTGAGAGTGCTAAAAAGTTCTCAGCCCAACCAACTTTCTAAATTCTGAGCGTTATTTTGCCACTGTAGCTAGTGTCAATTTGCTGAATCATAATGCTATGTTTTTGTTTCAGATTGTTGATTGCACCATGTCAATGAAAAGTGTGGAATTCCAAACTATCATGAAGTTCCTATTCCTGCAGAAGAAAATTCTTAAGGAAATCCATGAATGTATGATCCAAACTGTGAGTAACAAATGTCCATCATGCTCCCCAATGAAGGAGTGGTGGGCATTTAGGCCCGGATTCTGCATAGGATGTCCAGACTCAGAAGCCTATACTGTGCACGTCTCCCGCTGGCCTAGGAAGACGGGTACGACCGCCTAGGTCTGCCTAAGGCTACTTCTGGGCCAAACCACACCTATGCCTAGCCTTAGGCGAGCTTAGGCAGGTTTGCGAACCTCCCTAGGCTCCTGGAGGCGCCTCCAATGTAGGCGGCCAAAATATGCGTCCCGATTGGCTGGTTAGAAAGCGGTAGGAAGCCTACCGCTGCCTACAATTAGAAAGCCGTTTATAGAATCTGGGCCACAGTATGGAGATTTTGTGACCGAAGTTGCAGCAAGGTCTGGGAGGCCTTGTATGGTGTCAACCCCTGAAATAGTTGACTATGTCCATGACTTGATTTTGGCGAATCAGTGAATATCAGCTAACCAATTACTGAGACACTACAGATATCCAGGAAATGGTGTTGGGTGTATAATCCACTAGCAGCTGGCTATGCAGAAGCTGTCAGCCAAGTGGGTGCCCAAATGTTTGAATGCTGATGAGAAACAGCATCAAGTGGACCTTTCCAAGTTGATTTTGCAGCATTATCAGCGAGCTGGTGCTAACCTTTTGGAATGACTAGTTATGGGTGTTGAAACATGATTTACCACTATGATCCTGAGACAAACAACAGTCCATGCAATGGCAGCACTCAGGTTCTCCAAGGCCAAGGATATTCAAAGACCCAAAAGTCAGCAAGAAAGGTCATAGCTATTGTGTTTTGTAATCAGGAAGGTGTTGTAATGACTATCTTCCAATGGGCCAAACAGTTAATACAGAATATTACTGGCGAAAGAAGAAGAAAAAAAAAAATTTAAATTGAATCAGGTTGGGCAGACTGGATGGACCATTCGGGTCTTTATCTGCCGTCATCTACTATGTTACTATGATACTGTAATTTGCTGTGCTGATTAAAGGAGGCATTGAAAGAAAAAAGGAGAGGAAGCTGCAGACAAGACAATGCAAGACAAGGCTGTCAAAATGATGGCTGTTTTGATGCAGTTGGGGTTTCAGCACATAGACCATCCACCTTACTCACCAGATCTTGCTCCATCTCACTATTTTCTGTTTCCAAATCTTACAAAGCGTTTGAAAGGGATTTTCGAGTGGTTCGGAGCCAACTGCAGCAGCAGAGCAGTATTTCAGTGACCAGACATCAGAGCATTTTTGGAAGGGTTGCAGAAATTTCAGACACGATGTGCCAAGTGCGTTCAACTTAGGGGTGAATATGTAGAATAACTTGTAAATGTCATGGCTCCACGTCATTCTCCCTCTTGGTTGGGTTGAAAACTTTTCAGCACCCCCTTGTAATTTATCTTTAAAATCCAGCATTCTGGGAAATTGGAGAGTGGCCAACGCAAAATCGATTTTAAAAAGAGTTCTAGAGATGATCCCCCCTCCCTATTGTGATTCTCCTTTGATGGTCTTTCCTATCGATTATGTAGTTCTACCTTATTTCCTTTTGTCCCAGTTTGTTTTTAGTAATTTTGTTTGTCTTGATACTAATTTGCTGGTATTGTTTGTTTTTATCTTGATAATTTCTCTATTGGTAATTTTTTTGTTTTTTACTAATCCTGTACTATTAATAATATTTATGTTATGCCCTTTTAATGTATTGTAAACGGCCAAGAAGTTTGATTTGGGTGTATACCAAATTTTTAATAAACTTGAAATTATAGACAAATGAGCCTGATATTGGCACCAGGCAAAATGATAGAGATGATTATAAAAGAACATATACTTCTCCCTCGTCATTCGCGGGGGATACGGGCAGAGCCGGACCGCGAATGCCGAAAAACCGCCATTATCCAGCTCTGACCCACCCCCACCTCCCTGCCGCCTTCCTGGCCTTATCTGGTGGTCTAGAGGGCTTTCAGGGCAAGAGCGATCTTCCTACGCTCCTGCCCCGTGCAGATCGCCATCAGAAAATGGCTGTAGGGAGTTCCCAACGTAGTCTCGAGAGACTATGGGAACTCCCAGCAGCCATTTCATCATGGCAATCTGCACGGGGCAGGAGCGTAGGAAGATCGCTCCTGCCCCGAAAGCCCTCTAGACCACCAGGTAAGGATGGGAAGGCGGCAGGGAGGAAAAAAAGATGGATTTTTTTTACATTAAGACTGTTTTTTTTTATTTTCCCCCTTCCCAGAAAAAATCGCGATTATATGAAACTGCGAGTGCAGGAACCGCGAATTTTTCACTCCATAAGACACACTTTTCCACCACCCAAAAGGGAGGGAAAGTGGGTGCGTCTTATGGAGCAAAGATGACTCCCCCCTCCCCCCACTCCTGGTATCTTTTTAAAACACCGCCCATCGTTTAAAAACACAGCCTGCCCGCCGATCCTTCCGTTTAAAACACCCCCACCCATCCTTCCTTCCAAAACACCCCCCCGCCCCGCAGTACCTTCCAAAACACCCCCTGCACCCTTAGGCCCGGTGGTCCAACAGTGTATGGGCTGGCAAGAGCGTGCTTTCTGCACTGCTGCCTGGGCCCGACACGCTTTCTGAATGGCTGCATCAGCCTCGACGGACCTGGGACCGGACAATCTACACCCCAGGGTGTTTAGAGAGCTGTGTGATGTCCTGGCAGAGCCATTGTCTGTGATCTTCAATCTTTCCTTGAAGGCGGGAAAAGTCCCCTTGGACTGGAAAACAGCCAATGTAATCCCACTCCACAAAAAGGGCTGCAGGACAGAGGCTGAGAATTACAGACCGGTGAGTCTCACATCCATAGTGAGTAAACTCATGGAAACACTAACTATGGCAGCTCACTCAAACCTAGGATTTATACATATTTTAAAACTCCTTCATCAGGAAAAGAATAAAACATTGCTAGGGACCCAACTAAAAAGGATAAAAGCAAAATACCATCACACCATGTATCACTTACATAAATCACTAACTAAAACATTTGCAAATATGTTTGGCTTTTAACTATTCCTCTAAAGAGGATTAAATATCAACTAAAGAGAGCAGAACATTTCTGCTGCAGGTGAATATGCTGAGCCACTAATAGACCTTGGATATTCCTTTGACTTTAGTGGATTAAAAAACTCGTGATTGTTCCAAGTAAGGCCACCTAATCTGGTTATTCACTGAACAAAGCAAAATCTCTAGTTGGGATTTTTGGTGTTTTAGCGATTTTCTCACGTTAAAAAAATAGAATTATGCTACTCGTTTTAATTGATTTATTCAATGGTTAAGGCATGCTAAGAAACCTCTCTACTGTTTGTGCATACCATAAGAAGCAAATCTGACTTTTAAGGAAAGACTCAGAGCTTTTACAGTATATGTGCATTATGCACAAGAACTTCTTTGCGAGCTATGCCATAATATAAGCAATATATACCAAGTGCAAGCCAACTTTATCATAGTTCCCTGATCTCTGCTTGCATCTCCTGTCTTACTATACCTAATGCACAATACTCCTCCTTATGTTCTCCTTTAGCATGATCTCAGGTTTGAGTTCTTTTTTTAATCAGTCGGTGCAAACTGTCACGTTTCAGTGCCATCATTGAGATGCTAAGGCTCGACTTTTTTTTTTTTTAATTCATCACTAAACAAGACACCCGCAGAAGATGCCAGAGCAGGTCTGGTGGACCCAGTTGCAACAAGCCAGAACGACGGATTCATGCACAGCCAGACCTAGATCGGAATTGGGGGGAGGGGGGTGAACCCCTAACCAACCCCACTGAGGACCATCCCTTCCTTTCCTTACCAGCCAGGATGGCTTTCCCAGGGTGGGTGGGCTTGGCCCCGCCACCGGGGGCGGCGGCTGCCGCCAAGGTCCTAGAAGACGGCCCCGCCCGAGCCAGCTCGCAAGGTCCCTCGGTCACGCAGAAAGGGCGCAGCAGGGACGACATCATCCCCACCCCCACCCCCCAACCCCCGGGTACAGCAGCGATCACCGTGAATTCAAACAGAAGTGCTCACGAGCGGCCACCGACTCCAGCGACCGCCCTCCGCCCCGCCTCTCTCTTCCGATTGGCTCACCGGCCCGCTACTGTTCAGAAGTCTTTTATCTGATTGGCCCCGCAGTCTGCGCCAGCCTCTAATTGGGCGGAGTTCTACGCCCAGACGAAAACAAAGGAATCGAGACGCGCGAGGGGGAATTGCTGCTTACCCCGTTCTCCGATTGGCTGTAGCGACGTATAGGGCGAGCCTCGGATTGGCTGATTGGGATAAGGAGAGTTGTGTGATGATGGTGCTGCTGATTTATGGTGATGGGACTCAGGGCTGGCAGGTTAAAGTGGGCGAGGAAATGTCCAAGAAAGGAACAGATTGCCACTGGGTTACAGTGCAAGTCAAATCGGACAATTGGTTGATTCGTTCAGAGGATACATTTTTGGACTGCATATTTATAGGTGCACTGAATTAATGTTGACATTAAAGGTCATCCTAGATCTTGTGCAAGAGCAGCCCTACTTTTCTTCCTTACAAATATGTATTTTATTTTATTTACTGGGATTTAGGTATAAAGACATTCGCCCAAGACAGGTAAAGCTTGACATGAAATATTATATAAAAGAATAGTAAAATGAACAAAAATAAGCATGAATATAATCATAAGAACATATGAAGTGCCTCTGCTGGGTCAGACCAGAGGTCCATCGTGCCCAGCAGTCCGCTCACACAGCGGCCCAACAGGTCCAGGACCTGTGCGGTAATCCTCTATCTATATCCCTCTATCCCCTTTCTCCATCAGGAAATTGTCCAATCCTTTCTTGAACCCCAGTACCGTACTCTGCCCTATTACGCCCTCTGGAAGCGCATTCCAGGTGTCCACCACACGTTGGGTAAAGAAGAACTTCCTAGCATTCATTTTGAATGTCCCCTTCCAACTTTTTCCGAAGGCCCTCTCGTTCTTGTGGTTTTCGAAAGTTTGAAGAATCTGTCCCTCTCTGCTTTCTCTATGCCCTTCATGATCTTATAAGTCTCTATCATGTCCCCTCTAATTCTCCTCTTCTCCAGGGAAAAGAGCCCCAGTTTCTCCAGTCTCTCAGTGTATGAAAGGTTTTCCATACCCTTTATCAGATGTGTCGCTCTTCTCTGAACCCTCTCGAGTATCGCCATATCCTTCTTAAGATACAGCGACCAATATTGGACGCAGTACTCCAGATGCAGACGCACCATCGCCCGACACAACGGCAGGATAACTTCTTTCGTTCTGGTTGTAATACCTTTCTTGATTATACCTAGCATTCTATTCGCTCTCTTAGCGGCCGCTGCGCACTGTGCTGACGGCTTCATTATCTTGTCCACTGTTACCCCCAAGTCCCTTTCCTGGGTACTCTCTCTCAATAACATCCCTCCCATCGTATAGCTGTACTCGGGTTTCTGCTTCCTACATGCAATGCTTTACATTTCTCTACATTGAACTTCATCTGCCATCTCGTCGCCCACTCCCCTAGTTTGTTCAGGTCCCTTTGTAATTCCTCGCAGTCCTCTTTAGTCCGAGCACCACTAAATAGTTTGGTGTCATCTGCAAATTTTATTATTTCGCACTTCGTCCCTGTTTCTATATCATTTATAAATATATTGAATAGCAGCGGACCAAGCACCGACCCATGCGGAACACCACTCGTGACCCTCCTCCAGTCCGAGTAGTGGCCCTTTACTCCTACCCTCTGCTTCCTACCCGCCAACCAATTTCTGGTCCATCTATGTACGTCTCCTTCCACCCCATGGTTCTTCAGTTTCCAAAGTAGGCGTTCATGGGGTACCTTGTCAAAGGCTTTTTGGAAATCTAAATATATGATGTCTATGGGGTCCCCTTTGTCCATCCGCTTGTTAATTCCTTCGAAGAAGTGCAGTAAGTTCGTTAGGCACGATCTCCCCTTGCAGAAGCCATGTTGGCTTATGATTAGAAGTTTATTTCTTTCAAAATGCTCATCGATGCTGTCTTTTATCAGCGCTTCCACCATTTTCCCCGGAACCGAGGTCAGACTTACCAATCTGTAGTTCCCCAGGTCACCTCTCGATCCCTTCTTAAAGATGGGCGTAACATGGCAAATTGAATGCTAATAATACAAGTAACATAAAACCACCACTATGAAACAATTCATATAATAGAAATATGATAAATGCCTGATACCATAATAGGTAGCAAGAAAGAGCCCATATAACAGAGATACTACTACTACTATTTATTATTTCTATAGTGCACACAGCGCTGTACATTAAACACACAAGAGAAAGTCCCTGCTCAAAAGAGCTTACAATCTAATTATGACAAACAGAATAAAAAAGGTGAATCTATACATGTTGCTCAGGTAGGAAATTACACAGGGAATGATGAGGCAGATAGGGTAGGGGACTATAGCCTGAATGACAAACAGATATGGGTGCTTACAAGAGGGTTGGGTTAGGACTTAATCACAGCTTCAAACAAGTGGGCTTTCAGCATGGATTTAAATACTGCCAGAGATGAAGCCCAACGTACTGAGTCAAGCAGGTTGTTTCAAACATAAAGCGCAGCAAGGTAGAAGGGACAGAGTCAAGAGTTGGCAGTACAGAAGGGTACAGACAAAGAGAGGCTTAGTGAATGGAGTTCCCAGGGAAGAGTATAAGGAGAGATGCTGACCGAGGAGCTGCTGAGTGAATACTCTTATAGGTTAATAAGAATTTGAACTGTATGCGGAAACGGACAGAGAGCCAGTGAAATAACTTATGGAGAGGAGTAACATGAGCATAACAACACTGGAAGAATATGAGGTGTGCAGCAGAATTCTGAACAGACTGGAGAGAAATGGCTTAGTGGAAGACCTGTGAGAAACAAATTGCAGTAGTCCAGGCGAGAGGTGACGAAAGCGTGGATGAGGGTCTGTGTTCTCAGTTACGGATGGGAAGGCTAGATGGGCTATTTGGCCTTTTTCTGCTTTCATGTGTCTATGAAAGACTACATTTTAGCGATGTTGTAGAAAAAGAAACAACTGGTTTTGGTGGTCTGTTGGATATGTGAAGAGAAAGAAACAGATGAGTCAATGATGACCCCAAGGTTGTGAGACAGGAATGATGAGAGCGTTATCCACCGAAATAGAGAATGGAGGAAAAGGCAGGTTTAGGAGGAAAGATAATTTTAGATGGCAATGAGACATCCAGGTAGCAAGGTCAGACAGGCAGGCTGAGACTCGGGCCTGGATTCCTGTAGGGAGGTAGATCTGAGAGTCATGGGAGGAGATTAGAGCACCAAGGGAAGAAATGTAGATGGAGTAAGAAAAGGTCCCAGCCCAGCACAAAGCCCTGAGGTACACTGACCGATAGCAGAATGGCATCCTCCAGAGCTTACACTGAAAGGGTGATGGGAAAGATAAGAAGAAAACCATGAGATAATAGAGCCCTGAAACCCAAGCATGGACAACGTATCAATGACAATGGACAATGGACATTGTCCATGGACAATGTATCAATGAGTAGGTGGTCATCTACAGTGTCAAATGCCACAAATAGATCAAAGAGGATGAGGACAGAGCAGAGGCCTTTGGTTTTGACCAGTAGCAGGTCACTGGAGACTTTAACAAGGACAGTTTCCATAGAATGAAGAGGGCGAACGCCTGATTGAAGCAGGTCAAGGATAGCTTGAGACAATATAATCAAGACAATGTGTTCAAGAAGATACTGCCACAACAGAAATGAAATTCTTTAATAGGTACACAGAACATTCAGATTGCATAGATATAATGCTAATGCTGTTTCTACAATGCAATGCCTCTCTTGATTTTTCTTTGATTCTGTCTCCTCATCACCTCAATGTTTGCCTTACCTATTGTTCTGAGGAATTTTGGTTGTTTTCTTATGAAGCTTTCACTGCTGTTTTATTTATAATACATGATTTTTGATACCTATCCTTGATTTAATTGTATCTATGGCTACTGCACTCTAATAGGAGAGAAAGTCACAAATCTGTGTAATAGATAAATAAATTGTACACAGATCTTTTGCTGATGCAGTTTAGAATTCATTGGAAAGGGTTGGAGAATGTGAGGGGCATGATTAACCTTGCAAAACACAACAGTTGCAGCACATCTTGCTAGGCAGACATTTTGGAACTTATCTGCTGTCATTTATTATGTTATTATTGACAAGCAGTCTTGGATTTATCCAGAGGCCTAAGTACTCTTAGGCATCACTGGGCGACCTAACTTTTAGGCACACCTGTATTTATGCCAGGGTTTTCTTAGCCTAAATGCCTGAACCAAAGTTAGGTACACTAGTTGGCCTAAATTAAAAGCAGGCGCCTTACTTGAAAACATGCCCATGATCCACCTAACCACGCCCACTTTTAAGTACGCACTTTGGACTTTCAATTAAGTCCAATTAACGGCAATTATGAGGACTTAAGTACTAATTATTGGCACTGATTAAGCCTATTACTCAATTAACACCCTTTTGCTAAACCGCGATAGCGGTTATTAGCGCAAGGAGCCACGCTGAATGCTCCGCACTGCTCCAGATGTTCATAGGAAATCTACGAGCACTAATAACTGCTATCGTGGTTTAGTAAAATGGGAGGTAAGTTAGGTACTTACATCGGCTAGGCACATCAATATAGGTTCCTAACTTTAGGCAGACTTTATAAAATTTGAGCATAAATCTTTATATTAAATTGCTTACACTGGTGTAAAAACAAAAAAATATTGTAAAATATGTAAAAGAAATAAATACAAAGTTACAAGCCAGTATAAATATCTTGAAGACATTTCAAAAATGAAACATCACATTATCTAATTTACATATCAACCCCTCCCCCCCTTTTACGAAGCCACATTAGGTTTTTTTTATCGCTGGTTGCAGCGGTATTAGCGCCAATGCTCATAGAATTCCTATAAGTGTCAGAGCTAATACCGCTGATGCTGGCGATAAAAAAGCCTAACGCGGCTTCATAAAAGGAGCACCAAAGGACGTTTGATATATGACTCCAGATAGAGAATAACATGGTGACAAAACTCATCACCATTCCCATCCCCGTGTTTATCCACGGGAAACAATCCCGTGTCAATCTCAACCTCACTCCTTCTACACCAGCATTCTTCAATGCAAGGCTTGAGGGTCAGTGGCTCTGACCATTCAGACTCTGATTCTTATGTGAGCCAAGTATAGGACGATGAAGGCATTGTGACATCACTGATGAGGTTGGCTCTTAGGCATTGGTGGAATGAGGCATTATGACATCACAATCTCAGCTCTTGAATGTTGCTACTCTTTGGGTTTCTGCCTGGTACTTGGGACCTGCGTTGGCCACTGCTGCAAACAGGATACTGGGCTTGATGGACCTTCGGTCTGTTCCAGTATGGCAGCTCTTATGTGAGCCAAGTATAGGACAATCAAGCCATTGTGACATCACTGCTGAGGATGGCTCTTAGGCATTGGTGGAATGAGGCATTATGACATCACAATCTCAGCTCTGGAATGTTGCTAATCTTTGGGTTTCTGCAAGATACTTGGGATCTGGGTTGGCCACTGTTGGAAACAGGATACTGGGCTTGATGAACCTTCGGTCTGTCCCAGTATGGCAATTCTTATGTGAGCCATTGTGACATCACTGCTGAGGTTGTCTCTTAGGCATTGGTGGAATGAGGCATTATGACATCACAATATGAACTCTGGAATGTTGCTACTCTTTGGGTTTCTGCCTGGAACTTGGAAATCTGGGTTGGCCACTGTTGGAAACAGGATACTGGGCTTGATGGACCTTCGGTCTGTTCCTGTATGGGACGGGAACAGTGATGGATTTTGTCATTCTCTATGCGGAGTCCAGAACATCTTGTCAACCAAATGATAACTGCTGCAGAGTATGTGAAGAGGTGCTTTTGCCTTTACCTTTCAATACATTCATAAACAAGAGGAGCGTTGTCGATATAGATGCAGATGAAATTGACCCTGCACTCTTTCCCTTATGTGTGGAAATTAAAAGTGGTGAATCAGAAAATATTTGTTTTAATACCCCTAGTGCCCCCTCCTTTACAAAGCCACGCTAACGTTTTTAGCACTGGCCACTGCAGCAACAGCGCCAACGCGCACAGAATTCCTATGAGCGACAGAGCGGTTACTGCTGCAGCCAGTGCTAAAAACGCCAGCACGGCTTTGTAAAGGAGGGGGTTACTTGTTAAATGTGAAACATACTGCCTACAGAAGGCATAATTAGGCATTACTGGGCCCCTATTATAATCCTGGTAGCTCTGTTGTAGACTTTAGACCATAGATTTATTTCCTGTGTCATTATTCGTTCTCATCGGATGGAATGTTGAAAGAAATTCTATATACTGGTTCTAGAATATTTGTTTGTCTATTAAGGAGCAAAATAAATCTCCAGAACTTTAACAGAATGGATCAAATTTTGTATACCGTTCCATTTTATTGAATTTATAAACTGCCTCTTGTTACACATCCAAGCAGTGTACAGTTCAAACATCCATAATAGCATTTAAAAAACATCACATAAAAATGAAAATTAATAAATTGTAACAAAATAAAATTCTCGAAGGCCCCTGGAGACACATGCACCCTCATTCTGTATAGTACAACAAAAATGAGGTGCAATTCGGTGAGCAATTTTTGGCACTAAACTGGGGGCTACATCCCAAACCTAGGTGCTTTAGTGCTTTACTGTGGTGTGCACTTGGACAGGCTACACACGCACATAAAAACTTATCGAATACTCTAATGTAAGTTTAGGTATGCACATTTACACTTGCTATTGAGATGGCATAAATGGTCATTCCTAAATGTTGGCGCATAAATATGGGCTCATGCCAGTAGCCTACAATGGATTTGGCCTGAAAATTGCAATTATAAAATACTAGCTTATCACCTACACTTGAGCATGTTTTATATAATTCACTCTATGGAGTGATTGGGCAGGGCTGCCCTAGGCGAAGCTCCAGCTTTGCACTTCTCCACTTCTGCAGGCAGTTCAAGGCTATACCCCAAGGCCATACCCCTCCCCCCAATAACGAGTATAGACAGCATCCCCCCCTTCACCCACCCTCAAAGTAGCCAGCATGCTCCCTTTCCCTTCCTACCCACGACAGGTGACTGGCATTTCCCCTTCTCTAACTCCCACGCCACCAAGTCCATTTCACCTTCCTTTCTCTTCCCTACCCAATCTCAGTCCAGCATCTCCTCTTCCCTTCCCTATCCTTCTCTCCCCTTAGGTCCAGTATCTCATCTCCAGGGCCCTGTGACTAGTGTCTTCTCATCCTTCCCTTCCCTTAATCATCCAGCCACTGTCACTCTGCTTCTTCCAAGGCTGCTTCAAAAGTACTCTGCAGCTGCATGTGGCCTTCCAGTAGAAGCAGCAGTTCTTGAGTGCAGGCCTCTACTTAAGGCCCCACATTGACACAGAGTACGTTTAGAGAGGCTCTAGATTAGAAGAAGAGAATGACAGTGGCTGTATAGAGAAGGTAAGGGGGAGAAGGTGCTGGTCACATAACCGAAGGAAGGAATGGGATAGAAGATGCTGTCCTGCCACACTGCCAATGCTGCCACCCTAAGCAGATGTCTGGTCCTCCTAGTGGTAGGGCCAATCTTGAGACTGGAGATTCCTGAATAAGAGTCCCTGCAAAAATGGCTCTGTATATTTCTATGGAAAAAGAGGTTGCAGAAAAAAAATCTCTGATCAATTGAAACACAGTGGTAAGAAGGTTGCACCTTTCAAACTGACCCTCCTTTCTCATCTTAGTCTCTCTCACGCACATTCACAGACACTCATATTTATTTATGCTACATTACAATGTCAACACGATATGCAATGAAAACATTTTAAAAGATAGCATAGAGAGTAAGCCAAGATGAAACATATAAATAGATAAGATCAGCCAGCACCCTGTGAGACACTGTTGAGTCTCCTAGGTATGCCTAACAGCCTGCGCTCGAACCTCTGTTCGGCAGTAGGAGGAAAAATGCAGGGACAGCCCCGAGCTCCTAAGAAACTAATGCAGACTGGCTAACAGGTACCCACTGGGATTGGCCTGTCAGCTGGAGACCGAACTCTGTGTGCTCTCAAATGCTCCGAGTACAAAGGAATCCTGAAAAGGGGTCGAGAACACATAATAAAATAAGAAAAAAGGGAGAGCAGAACAGAAACACTCCTGCAGGCACGGGTGCAGCAGGGAAAAACTACAGGTGGTGCTAGAGCTCCCAGTGGAGTGGATTCCTTCTGCATATATGGCATGCAGCCATTGGGAGATAACCCACATATCTAGAATGTCTCACCTATTGCACTGGAAAATATTTTAAAAGACAGCATAGAGAGTAAGCCAAGATGAAATATATATAGATAAGATCGAGTAACAGGAATTAGAAAATAAGTTGAGTACGGTAATTTAAAGAAAGTTGCATGCAAGTCAGAAAGGTGCTAGGATATGAATGGCTAAGCAAGCACTATTATACCTTATACCTACAAACACAGGTGCTGGAAGAATTCCATGGCTCCTGCTCTGCATACTTTCTCCATTTATTGCATGCATTCATGCAGCTAGAATAAAATGCTTCCTCTTACTATTATTTCAGCTCGAGGAACTGATTTGATTGCAAAGAAGCATTTCCCAGTTTTTCTAGAAAACCAATCATAATCCTTTGCAATGCTCTCCAGCCCATTAATCCATATCCCAAACCGTTCAGTTCTTAGAAGCTGACCAGGCTCAAGTCCAATCTCATCTGAGAGGCTTTTTTCCATCCCAGCACATCATTTATTTTAAGCTCCCCACCCTGACCTTATCAAGTTCCCAAAAGCCCTCGCTCGCGCTTCCGAGGGATCCCAGCGCTCGAGGTCTGGAACGCAGAGAGGATTGCGCAGGCTCTGGGGACCGGGCCCCGCCTCCTCCTCCGTTGCTACGGAGACGCGTCCCCGCAGTTGCCACGGGAACAGGTTTGTTTCCGGCTGCCGGCTGTTCAGGGGTCCTCACGAGAAGCGCGCGTATCTCCGGGAAAAAAAAGGAGCTCGCGGTCAGACACAGCTGCACGAATTAAAATCGTCGCTTTACAGTGTCCCGAAGGTAAGCCGGATACGTGCCTTTCACCCATGCAAATACAATAATGGAAAGCAATGATCCTGAGATGCAGTTCCCTTGCAACCATGGGTAATATTCAATGTACAGAAGATAGAGGGCTCCTTTTACAAAGGTGCACTAGCCGTTTTAGCTAGCGCCTCCTTTAGGCAGGTGGTGGTTTTTCGGCTAGTGCGCGCTAATCTTCTGCGCACCTTCGTAAAAGGAGCCCATAATATCTTGCATTATTAGAGGAGAGGGAATCGAGTCCTGTGCCCATTCCGGATTCATTTCTAATATGTATCATTTTTTATTTCTAAGGTATGGGTTTCTTTTTCATTACCAGCCTTTGTTGGTTTATTTTCCCTTTTTCCCTTACCTACAGTTTCTTTATAAAGGAATGCTGGGATGGAGTTAAATTTGTAACAAGAAACAAAAACTAATATACAGCAACCGAGCTTCCAAGAGAGTTTGACTGAAGAACAAGTCTTTCATTAGGGATATTAACATCCACCTGACGCTTATTAATAAGGTAGTCCAGGAAATTAAATTTAGAAATAAGAACGGCCACTAAACTTATGCTCATTGAAACCCATTTTGTGAGCAATTACTTGGCTGGTTTGACCACAGAGGTAGGGGAGCACACATATCCTCTAGGGCAGCGGTTCAAAACCCTGTCCTGGGGACCCCCCAACCAGTCAGGTTTTCAAGATATCCCTAATGAATATGCATGAGAGAGCTTTGCATATAATGGAAGTGACAGGTATGCAAATCTCTCTCGTGCATATTCATTAGGGATATCTGACTGGCTGGGGGATCCCCAGGACAGGGTTGAGAACCACTGCTCTAGGAGTTGATCATCCTTTGGCACTGCATTCAAACGGCACCGTTTTAGATGGAAGGGTGGGGGAAAAAGGTGAGACCAAGAGACGATTGTGTAGCAGGGAATTAGGAGAGGCATATGCAGCAGTCTTCCTTGGACAGGAATCAATGGATCTCACATAGTCTTCCTTGGACATTTTGATTCTTGCTCCCTTTCAGACCCCTTTCCCTCTACCATCTAGAGGTGCCATGCTGATAATCCCTTTCTTGCACATCCTAGAGCACTGTTTCTCAAATCAGTCCTGGTAACCCTAAATCAATTGGATTTTCAGAATACCATCAAGATGCATGAATGAGATTAATTTGTACATACACTTGATCACCAGTGTATGAAATTGCTCTATCCTGGACACCATAGAGGATTTTTCTCAATGTTAGGGGTGCTCAGGGTCCCATTGTACTCACAGAGCTGGCATCCATGATACATAGTCACAATAAATACCCTGAAAATCTTATTGGCTTTAGGACCATTAGATTAGATTAGGTTTGGGAACTCTCCCGAGGACTTGCCCTATTGTTCAGCACCATGGTCTGGACAGCTCCTTCAGCTAAGAGAGATGGTTTGATATGTGAATTAAGAAGCAGCAGAGCAGGCCAATCCAATCCAATCTTTTGGTTTATATACCGGATCATCCTCCAGTCAACAGAGGCTCGACTCAGTTTACACAATAAGAGGTTGTAAAATGATTTAATAATTATGTCAAGAAAAACATCAAAATGGGATTCTTTTTACTGTGCAATATTTGAATAGTGTAGCAGAATGCAACTCCACTCTCACCTGTCTGAAATTAACAGTGCATTTCAAACTTAATAAATCTTTTAAAATGAATGGCTAATAAATACCAGTACAATTAGAATGAAAGAAAGAGGAACATATTTGTGTCATAATCCAGTCTTATAAATTGACTTATTCAACTGGATAAGTAATCAAAAAGATGCTGATTCAAATGCAACAAGCTACATCTTTCTATCATTTCATTTGCCAGAGATTCACCACTTCAATTAAACCCCCCCCCCCCCCCCTTTTACAAAACCAATTCTTATAGAGTTCCTTTGTACATCAGGAGCAGCGCAGAGCATTCAGCACACTGCCCTGCGCTAAAACTGCTTTCGTGGTATTGTAAAAGGGGGGAAATTTTTTTATAGAAAAATGATATCTAATTTTTATATTTAGTTATAAATAGAACCCAGCTGACATTGTTGCCTCATTTCTCAAGTAAGCATGCACTAAAACATGGTACCTTTTCTTAGATTGATTTATTAACTGCCTTTTCATGAAGAGATTCACCCCAAAGCGGCTTACAATGCATTGAATAGTGCATTTTTCCCTATCTGTCCCGGCAAGCTCACAATCTAACTTTGGTACCTGGGAAAATGGAGGGTTAAGTGACTTGCTCAAGGTCACAGGGATCAAACTCGTTCTAACCACTAGGCCTCCAGAGGATCTATTTTTTTTTTTTTTTTTTAATACATGCAAGATTCTCAAATATCAAATGCCCTTTTTTATGCCGGGAAAACATAATTTTCTTTTTCTGCCACGTCGTTAAAAAGTCCTAAGCTAGCAATGATTAGAAATTTCATTATGGTACTACAAAGCAATTCTAGCAATTTGAAATGTTTGCAAATATGGGAGATAATTTTAGGCCCTCTTTTACTAAAGGCTCCTTTTACTAAGCTGGGCTAGCGGTTTTAGCTAGACGCTAACGCCTCCCTTGAGCTGGCGTTAGTTTTTCCACATAGCGCGCTAATCTGCAGCGTGCACTAAAAACGCTACCGCAAGCTTAGTAAAAGGAGCCCTAAGCCATGGTAGAGGTTTTTACCACAGCCTGGGCGCTAAATGTTCTGACACTCATAGTAATTATATGAGAGTCGGAGCAGTGTCATAGTATTTAGCACTCTAGGCCACGGGAAAAACCTCTACCAAGGCTTTGAAAAAAGGGAGGGGGGGGGATTAATTTGGGAATCATGTCTATTGAAGAATGTGAGTAGAAAAACCAGGCTGTGTCGCTACTTTTTTTTTTGTATTAATCCCAGAAAAATTTTAAAGCTGAGGTCTGTAAATGATTCTGCTAATGACCTGTGATTGCTCGTTTTCAGCAATCCCCCAAAACCCCCTTCTTACTTTCTCTCCCGTCATTAATGAGGTTAATTGGGTGGTAGACACTGTGTATACTGTGTAGGCATAGTTAGGGGTGGATCGGGAGCATTTTTTAAAGTCAGGCACTGATAGGCATCATTAGACACCGCTATATAGGCGAGGTAAACCCTGGCCTACATTAGAGATGCCTACAATGTAGGCACAGTTCTGATAGTGATGCCTAATAGAATTAATTAATTTTATTTATTTATTTAAGTGGTTTTATGTTCATGTACTCAGGCATTTTTTTCCTGTCTGTTCTGGTGGGCTCACAATTTATCTAATGTACCTGGAGCAATGGGGGATTAAGTGACTTGCCCAGGGTCACAAGGAGCAGCGTGGGCTTCAACCCACCACCACTGCACCACTCTAGAAATCAAAATGTAGCAAAAGTGAGCTAGGTATAGGACAATCAAGCCATTGTGACATCACTGATCAGGTTGGCTCGTAGGCACTGGTGGAATGAGGTATTATGATGTCACAATACCAGCTCTGGTTATCAGAGGCTGAAACTTTTCACACTATTTATTCAGTTTTCTATATCGTTCTCCCAGGGGAGCTCAGAATTGTTTACAGGTACTTAAGCATTTTTCCCTGTCTGTCCTGGTGGGCTCACAATCTATCTAATGTACCTGGGGCAATGGGGGGATTAAGTGACTTGCCCAGGGTCACAAGGAGCAGCATGGGATTTGAACCCACAACCTCAGAGTGCTGAGGCTGTAGCTTTAACCACTGTTCCCTCTGGGTCTACCTATATCCCTGGTGGTCCTAGTGGGGGGTGTTGGAGGCCCCCTCATTCCTGCCCCTTGCAGCTGGCCTCCGTAAATGGCTGCTGTGACTTCTCACGGCAGCGTTTGCAGTATTGGGAGGGGAGGGGAAGGGGTAAGAAGGAGGGGGCTTTTTTTAGAGGCTGGGAGGAGAACCGGGGGCTTCTTTAAAGGTAAAAGAATAGTGGGTGATTGCTGATATTCAGTGCCAGCACCCGCATAGCTAAGCGAAGGGAATTAGGACAGCTGTTGAGCTGTCCTATATTTGTCCGCTTAGCTATGCAGATGTTGGCACAGAATATCTCCATCACCTACATAACTACCAGCTTCTTCCAAAATGTTACCTTATTCAGGGGCATTGCCCTTGAATACTGGGGGTGGGGGGGGGAGAGAGAAAGTCACAGGTGGCTTAAGCAAGAACCACTCCTGCCTGCTTAAATCACTTTGAATACCGACCACTGTTTGTCTAAACCTGGTCCCATTTGTCATGTGTATTGCTTTTGAAACAAAATATATTATTGCCAAGAAAACGCTATACTTCCTGGGCTTGAAATCCAAAGCAATTTAACCAATCAGAAACAGCTCCTGGCCAGTTTGGGGCCATCTGCTGATATCCAGCGGCACTTAGCCGAGACTGCTAAAGCCAGCTATTTTGTGGGTGGTCTGGGAGTGGAGTCAGCACTTACTTAAGTCCTAGTATTCAGCACTTAACTGCCTAATTTTAGTGATTAAATCAGATTACATAAAAGTCAGTCCTGTATTTATATGGTGTCACTTTGGCGGATAACTGCTGAATATCACACTTAACCGCATAAGAGAGCCCTGCCTGCATGAACCCTGATGTTCAATGTCAGTGCCCGGACATAGCCTGGAATTGAATATCTGGGAATAATGCCAGAGGTGGCTAAAGAAATGCTCATCACCGCCAGCTGAATGTAGACCCTTGGGGAGGGGGTTTGGATTTCAGGGAACATTCTAAGAGATTTAATGCTACCTTTATTTTGCTTTTGTATCCAGGGTTTAAAAAGCATGGCCAGATTAGTCCAGCTTCCTCCAAAGTTCCTTCCCCATGAGTGGAGCCTGGCCAACAAGACTAAGTATTCTACGGCTGAGCAGCAGCGCTCAAGGTCAGAGAGGGTGGTAGCCGAGAGTCAGAGGCTGGTGGATGAAACTGAGAAAACAACTCAAAAAACCCAAAGCGATGTTAACAAGAAACTAGGTAATCAAACACAGCTGATCATGGAATGAGATGGGGGAAGATGGTGGGCTTGTTGTCTTAGAAAGAGGGGGGGGTATGCTGCTAGATCAGATAAGAAAGAAAAAAGGGACATGGGAGGATGCTGGACATGGGGGTTGTAGGGGGAAGGGGGAAAATGTACATGGGGTAAGTAGGAATATGGGAGATTCTGGACAAGGGGTGGAGGCAGTAGAAGACAAAGGTTCTGGACGTTGAAGGAATAGGCAGACAGAGGAGATGCTGACACAGCAGAAAGGAGAGGGGAACACAGGGAGACTACATGAGAGAGAGGAGCAAGGTGATGGGGGAGAGACCTTGGATTGAGGTGGAGAGAGAGAGAGCGAAAGAGTTGAGGTGCTGGAGACAAGAGGGGAGAGGATATGTTGGTCAGAAGAGTGAAAATAGAGGGGGAAGAGTGAGAAAAAAGATGCTGGAAGGGGGAGAGTTAGTAAAAAACTGGAGGATAATAGGATGAGGGAGATGGAATACTGTAAGCAGAAACAGATAGAGATGCAGAAGGAAAAGGTTCAAGTCAGAGATGGATGTAGGAGTAGAAGTAAAGAAGACAGGAAGGAAGAGAAGTGTCAGATGGACTGAAGACCCTGGAAAGAAAATGAAGAAAAGATAGAAGAAAGCAGAAACTGGAAACTGGGATCAACATGAATAAAATGACCAAACAAAGGTAGAAAAAAAGAATTTTAATTTCATGAACAGAAAATGAGGTTTTAAAGTAAATTTACACTGCTTTCTTTGTACAGTATTTTCCAAAGTGTAGAGTGCTGTTTCTATGTCTCTTTCTCTGGTGTTGCACTACATACAGCGTATGGCTTCTTGAGGTTTAAATTTAATTTTTGTGTACATATTTTAAGTTTATAGTTGCTTGTGGCAGCGTTTTCCTATGTAGGGACCTTGTTGTGAATATGTTTGCTTTGGGATATATGCCCCACAGATCTTTTCATTATGTTTAGTGACTTCCAAGATAGCTGATGGGGAGGGAGGATGAGCTCATAACTTTCTAACTTCTGTTTATATTCAAGTCAACCTTTTTTCCCACCTTTTTGGAGGAATCCATATAAATACAGGACCTCGGTTTATATTGGGATCGGTTTATATTCAAGTATTTATGGTAATAGGTTGGGATTTTGGAAGTTAGCTAGACAAACCTTCATGACCAAATAAAATAGCGTGCAAAGAAATATACTTAGGGCTCCTTTAATCAAGGCGCGCTAATGGGGTTAGCGCATCGGACATTTCATCACGCGCTAACCCCCGCGGCAGCCTAAAATCCTGACGCCTCGTCAATGGAGGCGTTCGGTACTAGCGCAGCAGGCGGTTTAATGCGTGGCATTCCGCGCGTTAAACCGCTACCGTGCCTTTGTAAAAGGACCCCTTAGATAAAAAGAGGGAACGTCAGGGACATTCCCTTGCTATGATTTCATTTTATCTATTCAGAATATACAGCTTGGACAAAAATGAAGGGCTCTTTTTATTAAACCCCATTAGAGGTTTCTACCACAGGCTGGTGAGGTAAGTGTTCCAACACTCTGTGAGCGTCAGAACATTTACCTCGTTGGCACCCAAAGGGTCGTGGACACTTGGAATGCGCTACCGGAGGAAGTGATCAGGCAGAGTACGGTACAGGGATTCAAACAGGGATTGGACGGATTCCTGAGGGATAAAGGGATCGTGGGATACTGAGGGAGGAGCTGGGATGTAACACAAGTATAGAAACCCAACCAGGTCGTGCATGTGCAAGACCGGAGGGTTAGGACTACGATGGGAAGATAGGACTTCAATGAGAAACCAAGGTGGCAAGAGAGCCCCTTCTGGTGATTCAGACAGGTCGTGACCTGCTTGGGCCGCCGCGGGAGCGGACTGCCGGGCAGGATGGACCTATGGTCTGACCCGGCGGAGGCACTGCTTATGTTCTTATGGTCTTATGTTCTTAAAAGAAACCTCCACCGCAGCTTTGTAAAAGCCAGCATAAATAGGTAAATTTAAAGCGATAAGAGGCTGAAAATCTGGCAAAAAGATAGGCTGCGTGGTTATCCACCCTCATGGCTATGTGTTATCCATTTATGAAGAAGAGCCTCTATTAACATACTTTGGAATATTATCTTTTTATACCAAAATGCTAGAATTTGGAATATCTCCCGTTGCAGATTAGAATAATGGCATCTTATTTTCTTTCTCGTAAAGTTCTGAAAGCATACCTATATTTTAATTTTTGAAGACTTGATTAATTGGGGAGCTAAGCTCTTGTTTATATTTATGCAATTTCCAACTGTCCCCCTGTTTTACTAAGGTGCGTTATGCGTTTTAGCGCACGTTAAATTTATGCGTGCGCTAACCGCTAATGTGTCCATAGACTAACATGCACGAAACGCTTAGCGAACCTTTGTAAAAGGAGCCCTATGAATGGAATTGAAATAACAGATCTATAATTTAATGTTAGGGTAACAGATTCATTCCTATTTTTAATTATTGGAGCGATTATTATATGTCGTTTATTTGTAGGAAATTCTCCATTCTAAAGCGTATGACTCATCCATTCGAGCCATTGGTTTTGTAAAGATAGTGGTGATGTTTTTAGAACATGTGGGGGACACATATCCAAGATCAGTAATGAAAACAAAAGGAAATATTACAGAAGACCACACAGAAAACCAATGATTAAGTTGCCCTGAACTTGTTCACTGAAATAATAATAATGGTGGGTTCCTTGATGCGGCAGACTATCTCTTTGGTTAAATAGGACTGTAACAGCATGAGCAAGGTTTGTGTTTTGGGCCTGTGAGCACACAGCCCTACACGACTCAAAAAGAACTCCCTGAATTCCGTTACCTCACAGGATCGAGCACACCAGAGAAGCATCGTCTCTTGGTTTGACGCACACAAGTCCTAAGCCGAGCTTGGAGCTGGTATTGCCTTGTGCCCCAAACACAGACCGCAAAAAGTCTTCCTTATAACAAGGCTCAAATGGAGTTAGCAAAAGAAATCAGCTTACCTCAGCCAAGCAAAACGCATGGGGCCACTTCTTCCTCCCACTCTCGTGGGCAACTTCTCTGGGAAGTCTCTTGCCGTGGGACCTGTCTGACTCACTCCACACTAGGACATATGTCTGAGTCCCGTCTTCATGACTCAGCAGGGTTGCGCCTGTGAACTAGCACCCCCTGTTGTATAATAGTGCAATTGTAGTATCAGCGAGGGAGAGTACCCCTTACTCCTTCACAAAGGCACATTGCTTACTTAGATTTGGCTTTCATTTCTAATTAATTTTTATAAATGTTTCTTCTTTTGCAGAGCAGCGGATTGAAGAAATACAATTCTGGAAAAAGGAGTTAGACGATAAACTAGAAGATATTGTTAATGAGATTAATGTCCTACTTGCATTCAAAGTGCGGCTGGAGAAAGCTTTGGAGGGCTGCATGGAGCCCTTAAACATAGCTCAACAGTGCCTTCTCAACAGGTAGCAAGCTCCAAGCACTTCTAAAGCTGGACTTTTCTACTTTTTCACTAAGTCATCAAATAGATCAGGGCTGGCCTAAGGGTAAATGATGCTCTAGGACAGTGCACCTTCAGCAATGTACCCCTGCAGGAATGATTCAAGGCCTCTGCCTTATTCAAAACCTCCCCTTTCTCTCCCCCACCACTCTCTCCATGTCCAGCACCTCTCTTGTCTCTTCCCATCCCTATCCGTGTCCAGCATCTCCCTTTCCTTTGTCTTACATACCCCTGCTCCCACCTCTATCCCAACACGTCTCTCATCTGTCCCACCCCTTCTCTTCATTTACCCTTTCCAGGCCCTGCTTCCTTTCTCCTGGGCTGCTGCCACGACTCTGCAATTCTTCAAAACTGTGAACGCATGGTGCAAGATGTCAACCCTGTGTCGGTGCTGAAAGGCTTGTTGTGTCCCATCCACTCCAACAGGAAATTTGCATCAGTGGGGGTAGGATACAGCAGGTCTTTGAGTGTTGGCACGTCCTTCAACATCAAGCACTGTATACTCATAAGAACATAAGAGTTGCTATACTTAGACTGACCCGTCCATCAAGCCTAGTATTCTCTTTCCAATAGTAGCCAACTCAGGTCACAAGTACCTGACAAAATTCTAAGGAGTACAACATATTTTATACTGCATAATCTAGGAATAAGCAGTGGATTCTTCCAAGTACATCTTAATAATGGTTTATAGACTTTTCTTTTAGGCAATTATCCAAACCTTTTTTAAACCCTGCTAAGCTAATTGCTTTCACCATATCATCTGGTAACGACTTCCAGAGTTTAATTACACATTGAGTGAAGAACTGTTTTCTCTGGTTTGTTTTAAATCTACTAATGAGGGTTACAGATAAAAGAAGAGGTAGGTTACAGAAATGGACAGGAACCACATTACAGGTCATGGACCTGACAGGCCGCCGTGGGAGCGGACCGCTGGGCGCGATGGACCAATGGTCTGACCCAGTGGTGGCAACTTCTTATGTTCTTAGTAGATTTAAAACAAACCAGAGAAAACAGTTCTTCACTCAATGTGTAATTAAACTCTAGAAGTCGTTACCAGATAATATGGTGGAAGCAATTAGCTTAGCAGGGTTTAAAAAAGGTTTGCATAATTGCCTAAAAGAAAAGTCTATAAACCATTATTAAGATGTACTATTTAGTATTTTCATTGCATGACCCTTAGTCATAGTATTTTTGGAAAGATAGTTTCAAGTTTTATTAAGGTTTGTTGTATATGCAATATATACTTCAATGCGTATAACATTTTAAAAAAATAGGGGACAAAACATTTTTTATACAATTGAATACAAATTATATACGTTCTAATACGTAACTGATACAGAAGGCGAGGGGGAAGAACTACAATCTTTAAAGAAAGAGAAGAAACATTTAGGGAAGAACACATATGGTGGGAACACAAAAGAGAGAAACAAAAAAACAAACAAAGGGATATAAAGGCAGACATGATCATAGAAAAAAAGAAGATAAATTTATGATCTACTCGTAGGTCTAATTAAGATCCAAAAGATTTAGTAATTGGTAATTTAAGCTGTTCACATCTACTCGTTCCACTCCACTTCTGCCCTCTGAATTCTGTTGTTTTTGTTTTGCATTCTCCCTTTGCAGTTGTAAAATTAAATTTTCTTTTTTTCTTGTAAATTTATTTTGCCACTTATCGCATGTCCAGAATAGAGAATACAGGTGGCAGAGAGGATGGCAGAAAAAAAGAGAGTATAAAACTCTCTCTCTCTTTTTTTTTTTTTTACTCGTCAGAGAGAGGCGTCTTGGCGTTGACTTGGTGCACGATGAAGTAGAACGAGAACTTATAAAGGAAGTGGAAGTTATTGAAGGGGCTATTGCTTTGCTTCAGCGTACATTGGAAGAGACCGATGAGCAAATCAGGTACAGAATGCATCTATTCTACTTTTGATGTCTAACCATCTGGCATAGATGCTGCTATTCAGAACTGGCCCTTCCATTGAACAAATTTGCAATTGTCTTGAATACAACAATTTTGGGAACGGCACTTGAGCTTTCACTATGAAGCCATTCTGATAGTTCTTTGGACACTGAATCTCAGGCAGCAGAAGACAAAAATTTGCTTCCTAGTCTAGGCTATCCCCTCCCAGGTAGTGAGCAGGGAACAGGAAGGGAATGAGTGAGTAGATAGAGCAGAACAAAAAGAGCTGATCTGCTTCCTATCCAGACCGTTTTGCTTTTTCCCATTTTTCCTCCTGTCCTGCAGTGAAGAGGAGGGGAAGGGCTGAGGTTGATTTAAGCAAGAGATTAGTTATGTCTGTTCTGCTTCCCTGCCCCTTCTCTCTCAATGTTTTAACTTCACCTGACTCTTCTACAAATGCTTTTGTCCTGTAATTTATTGTGAATGTCAATTGTAACCCATTCTGAGCTCCCAGGAGAATGGGATAGAAATTGAAATAAATATTTAGCAAACACCTGCTGAAATTCCTTAGAGGCAGGGCATAGTAAGAAGGCGGAGGGGTCAGACCGCTCTGGGTGCTGTCTTGGTAGGGGTGCCAGCACGTCCCCTCCTCGCCCCCCCTTCCCCCACCTAGGGTTATCATATTTCCTCTATGAAAAAAGAGGACACCTGGTTCCGCCCCAGCCCTGGCTCATTCTGCCTCCAGCCCCAGTCCGCACCCACACAAATCTCCCCACGCTCAAGACAGCGTCTGCACATGCGCAGATGTTGATGTGATGACATCACACGCATGCATGCATGAATGTGATACCATGGCGTTGAAGTCCGCGCCCGCGCAGATGCCCTGCAGACGCAGCCCTGAGGTCGGGGACTTCAAAACCCCGGACAAACTTCTGGGTTTTGGAAATCCCTCTGGGCACCCGGACAGTCCTCTAAAAAGAGGACATGTCTGGGTTTCCCCCGGACATCTGGTAACTCTACCCTCACCGGTACCTCTAGCTCTTCACCGGTGCGAGCAGCAGCTCCAACCTGCTGCTCGCGCCAGCCTCGACGCTCCCCTCTGACGTTACATCAGGGTCCTGTGACTAGTAAGTAACATCAGAGAGAGAGCCTACGCCTGCGGTGAGCAGCATATTGGAGATACCCAGGTACCCCTCACCCTCGCCACACCACTGATTGAATGAATAAATCTTTGCAACTATAAATATGAATTTCAGAAAAGTAATTTTGTTTTATTACCAAAGTTGTTACTTTTTTGTGGGTTGACTTTTCTTTTTCAAGAGCTCCAACCCTAAAAAGAAAAATCAGCTTTAAACTTTAGTGCAGGGGTGTCCAACCTTTTGGCTTCCCTGGGCCGCATTGGCCGATGAAAATGTTTCTGGGGCCGCACAAATGCGCAAACGCTGCAGGAAGACACAGGAAGGAGCCGGCAAGACAGTAAACACCCGGGGACAACAGAGGAAAACACTGCATCGCCCTCGACCGGGGCTGCACAAAATACTTCACTGGGCCTCATGCAGCCCTCGGGCCGCAGATTGGACACCCCTGCTTTAGTGTCTTTCTTTTATTTAGTTAAAGTGTATCCCATCAGATGATAGTTTTCCATCTGGACAGAAACAGGTTTCACAGGGGCACTCCCCAATTTTGTCCTCCTTCTCAGGCTCAATCGGTCAGCTAAGTACTACCTTGAAAAGGACCTACAGGACAAGTTTGCTGCCTTCTCGATCGATGATTACTGCAGTACACTGACGAACAACACACCGGATATTCATTACGCAAATGACGTTGTGAAGATTCAGGGCAAGTAAGCAGTTTTAACCATGTCTGAACTCATGGAGGTTGTGAACTGCAGATCTGTATGCTTCATAGCCATTGCTCTTATTACCTTGAGGGGACTTATTTAGAAGATTGTCCACGAGTAAATAGCAGCATTTGGAGATGTACATTTGCTATTTATTTATTTTAAAAACTTCTATCCCCGCTTAGATCCAACTTTCCAAGCTTTATTGGTTTTTGATATACCGTTTATCTGAAATGGCTAAATGGTTTGCATACAATATAACTTAAAACAAACATAAAATTATATGCATTGTATATTAAAATAAAAGAAATGGAGGGGGGTTATAAGACTGACAAAACATACGTGATTAATGGGGAAGTACACCAGGGAGTTAAAATACATCAAGATGAAAATAAAATAAAGGTGGGAGTAGGGGAAGGGGGACAAGCAAGAAGGGAGGGGTAGGGGGGCTACACATGCATATTAAAAATAAGAATAACTAAAAATACAAAGACATCATTTAAAACAACAAGTAATGCTGTTGCAGTTATCTTACCCCTTTCATGTTTCCACGTTTACCAAGTTTATTGAATCTTTGATATACCGTTTATCAAATATATATCTAAACGGTTTACAATTTTCAAATATTATAAAAAAGGGTAAAAAAATTAAAAAGAAAATTAGAAGGGGGGACTTAACATGCTGACTTACTGGAACCAAAGGGAATAAGCGGGAAATGGTAAGAGATTAAGTACAGTACTCCACCGAAATTCGCTGGGGTTCCGTTCTAGGAACCCCTGCGAATTTTGAAAATCTGCAAATACGGTTTAGAGCAGTGTATCGCAAACCGTGTGCCTCACGAGATGACATGGAGGAAGAAAGGTGCCGGCTGACTGCGTGAGGCATATCCTGTAGGCGATTAGCCGATGCCATTGCCTCTCCAATCCATGAATCTTTCCTCCCGCCCCCCCCCCCCCCCCCACACACACACACTGGCGGCCTTTGCACATGCATGAACGTTGACGCCTCGAGCTGCGGCCACTACGTCTAGTGTGCCGCGGCTTGACAAAGTTTGCGAGACAAAATGTGAAACCTGCTAGTTCAGCTTTGAGAACTGAAAACCTTCTTGAGGACAACGAAGAGCAGCAGATATTAAGGCATGTGATGGCACTAATGCTTGTTTTGTTTTACTTCAGCTCTGTGACCCCGAAAGAGTGGGAAGATTTCTCTAACGCCAACATTGTGAAAGCATTTAAGCAGAAGAATAACTCCCTGGCCCTCAGGGCATTGATCAACAGCATCCTATTCCAGACGTACAGTGACATGTACAACCAGTACAAGACAGTCAACCTCGCCTTTGAGGACAGGCTAATGGAGACCAAGGATGCCAAGGAAAAGCTAAAGATGCACCTGGGAAAGGTAAGGAGAAAGACGACCTAAATCTCGCTTTTCTTCTCCCGGAAATAGATTTCCAGTGCAATAGGTGAGACATTCTAGGCAGATGGTGCCAGGATTGCGCAGATTTAGTGCTTTTAGAGTGTCCTTCCACCAGGTGCTGCGTGGCACAGCTGGGGGAGGCAGCGGTGGTCAGCTTAGCCTCTCCCCTGCTGAAGCAGGTGGCCAAACGCTCAGCTAGCATTGCAGGGCGGCCTTCTTTGCTTTCGGGGCTCGGCATGGCTAGTAGGACCGTTCATCTGTCTGTGGAACCTCCGCAGCCAAGGCTCTACACCCCAGGAACCAGACACTTTTTCAGACTTTATGAAATTTTTGTGTTTCGAGTTTCAGAACAGGTGTTCTCCCCCCCTAAGCAGTCCCAATTCCCCTCCGCAGCATCTCTTAGTGGCGTTGTGCCTTTGGGCACATCCTTGCTTCAGCCTGCTGCTGCCTGACCCTGATCTAGGGAACCCTGATGTAAATGTTTCGTTTGCTGATCCCTTGTGTGCAGATACACCACTTCCCAGAGTGGAAGATTAAGGACTGTGTGCTGGATCTGTGGATCCTGAGGATGAAATCATGGTCCTGCGCTTATTTAAGTCTAAATTTGCGCAATCCTGGTACCATTTGTCTACAATGTCTCACCTATCTACTGGAAAACAGCTTATCTGGGTAAGGCCTGGATGCACTAAAGATACCAATTGGATCGCTGTTGGTCGATTCTCTGGCCGATTCTTCAGGAATGATTGATGCGCTATCAAGTTTGCATGCAAATGATTTGCACAGAGGTGGAAAACATTTGCATGCACACCCGACAGATCAATCGCTCAGTGAGCGATTGACACATGCACAGAGCCATAACAGCATTGACAGGGGAAGCAGCCTCCTGTCACTGCTGTTAAGGCTTCTTTTTTTTTTAATGGCACAGATGTTGTGTATGTGTTATATACACACAAACTGCACCATTTAAAAAAGCCCCCACCCCGTGCTGATGGCCATCCCCAATGACCCTCCCCCCACGGCAGTGAAAATGGCAGGAGGTTTGCCAACTCCCTCCTGCCTGGGCAAATACCCCTGTGCCTTGCCCGCACCCAGCCCTGGCACCTTTTGTGCCACTGACTCCCCCAAACCAATCCCCTCCCCTTCCCTCAAAATAGGCAGGAGGGATGCCCTCTTCCTCCTGCCATGCAGGACTTCCCCGTGTCATGGTCTCACCCTGCACCAGGCACCCTTGAGCCACTGTACCCCCGAATGCCCCCAAAATGGAAGGAGGGATGCCCACTCCCTGCTGCCACTGTTGGGAGGGGTTTTCCCTATTTATTTTGCGCATGTGCCCATCACTATAACTAGCGATGGGGCACATGCTAATTTAGTGAGTCTTTGCTACTCTCTGCCAACCTCATTTGCATGAGCATTTTTTGGAGAATGACTCACTTTTTAAAAATCACTACTATAATGGCTGAGATAGCAGTCCATCTGTTTTTTACACAGTTCTTAAAAAAATCTAGGCCTAGGAGATAAAAAGCCATTGATAAACATAGCCACAATTCCTCTCCCAGTCCCATCTTCTAGTTACCCAGAAAATTGCTTAAAAGACTGAGAACACCGAGTATGGAAGGTTATAAGATCTTCCCCTTTTCCCTGCCTCAGGGATATTCGCTTCAGACAATCCACCTTAGGTTCACAAACTCCCTCTAAGTTCTCAGTCAATTCTTTTCTTTTCTGTAAATACTCACCAATCTCAGTATTGCTCATATTGCTTTTCACGGGATCCTCCACCAGCCATTGCCAACACTTATCGGCACTGTTTGTTATCCTCGCAAAATCCGAGTCGTTAACAAACAGTGAGTGCTTTAAGCAGACTAGTTACATATGCCTAAGTGGGATTGTGAGAGATCTTAAATTGCTTCCAAGTTTCCAGGAATTGAACAGGGTTATCGTGAAAATTTGGAAAGGATTTAGCCAACTGGAAAATTTCAGGAAGACTCTAATTAACAGGGTCTAACAAAGTTTCACTTTGGGCAAAGGGAAAAACGTTCAAAGGGAACTGGCCTAACCTTAGATTTGCTGAAACATAGCACTTGAAATTTTATACACAATATGGCTTGTTTTTATTCTGTGGGTCACTTGTGACTGTATATATCCAATCACTCGCTTTATGCTCCAACCGCCTCTTTCTGCACTAAGTCGGGCCTTATCCAATCAGGAGCTGTGTGTCAAAGCAGCTCCTGATTGGATAAGGCCCGACTTAGTGCAGGAAGAGGCGGGCGGAGAATACCGCGAGTGATTTCCTGCACTCGCCGGCACTCCGGCTGCTCTCGCCTGCCTCTCCTGCTGCCCTCTCCTTGTCGGTGGTTCGCAGTCGGAAAATAGCGCGAATGACCGGGACCGCAACCCACCGACCACGAATGATCAGGGGAACACTGTATTTGCATTTTGTTGTTTTGTCTACTAGATAACCACATCATGTATTGATTTTGATTTGAAGGTCATGGATGAGATTGCTTCTCAGGAGCAGAACATTGTGGCCCTAAAGAAGGCCATTGTTGATAAGGAAGCACCTACCAAAGTGGCCCACACACGCCTGGAGACCAGAACCCTGCGACCTAATGTAGAACTATGCCGAGACCCAGTGCAGTACAGACTAATTAGTGAGGTTCAAGAAATCACAGCAAATCTGAAGAGGTAAGAACCAGAGCAGCCTCACTGAAATACAGTGCTCTCCTGAGCTGATGATGAAACCACCCCCCCCCCCCCACAAAAAAGGATTTTAAAAACCCCTAGGTATAAACAATATAAAATAAATAAACAAAAGTAGGATGGTATACAAATCTTCCAACACCAACAAACTGAATGCATCAGAAGGTTGAGAAATAACACAAAGGTTTATTGGAAAATCACCAATATAGAACCCAAAAGGGTACAAAAATAGACAGTTTGATACTAGGAGGACTATGGTGAAGTTCTTTTACAACAATTGATTTAAAACAGATGTTTATGTTTACAGGTATTTAAAATTTGATGAAGTGCCAGACTATGGTACAACCAAACCTAAGCGATTTACAAAAATAGCAATAGGGAAAGGAAAAACCAACAATGAACATAACAAAGAACCAAAGACACTCCCAGAAGCACTATGAAAACATTACAATCATAGGTGTTAGCTCTGTGGGTGCCCAAGCATGCCTAATATTTTTGGGACCTCACGTGACCACAGATGCACACATTATTGGAGTAGCTGGCTTTAAATCACACTTGCATTTTGTTTGCTACTTCTTTCTAAAAAATGAGATTCCTGTCCTTTTAGTTCAATTCTTTTCTCTGTCACACATATGTTGTATCTGCCATAGACTGCATCTATGAGCTCTTTCTGCAAGAATGCTCATTTTTAAGTCTCCTTCCTCATCCAATATTTGCTCAGAAGCTAAACTTGATCCCTTGCATATCACGTGGCAGAGTTCATGTGTCTTCCTTCATGTGACCTGGTCAAAAACTGCTTCTATAAGCTCAGGATGATTCGATCGTTAGTTCCTCTTCTGGACTCTAATTTTCTCAATATCCTAATTCATTCTCTCATTACATCAAAAATTGATTATTGCAATTCACTATACAAAGGGCTGGGTCAAAAAGATATTAGGCGTCTCCAACTCGTTCAAAATACGGCCATTAAAATTATCACGAACTCAAAAAGATTTGATCTAGTACCTCCTTTGCTAAAGAATGCACACTGGTTACCTATTCTGCACTGAATTACATATAAAATTGCCTTATTAACCTTCAAAATTCAAAAGACTAATGCCCCTGCTTTCATAGATAGACTTTTAATACCATACTGAAAAGGATTAGGTCCCAATTCCTGCCCCATACTTTCTCTCTGTCATTTGCAAGCCAGATGAATCTGGGGACATATCTTAGAGGCAAGAAATGATCTCCGAAACATGTCCAATTTATTGTCAGCTTTACATCCCTTTTATATCATTTTACATGAATCAGTGTTGTCAGCATGTGTCAGCATGTGTCAGCATGTAAATACAAACCATATATGGACACAGGTCACATGAAACTTTAAAGAAATTTACAAGCATTTTTCTATCTAAAGACTGAAGTCCAAAGGGTGCCTTGGTCAGCAGAGCCTCTTATCTAAAGCTGCTTGCAAATACAGCTATGAAAACAATTGAATTCACTTCACAACAAGATAACACACATCTTTTCAAACATAAAATGGCCTTGCAGTATTTCAGAGAAGGAAAAACAAACAGGGTCTGGTTTTCTTACAGCTTCAAACATAGCCTAAGGAAAACTACAAGACGTGTCGCTTCACATACAATCCCCCCAGAACTTTAAGGTCCGCCTCTTACATACTCTCAATGTCCCCTCACTAAAAATAATCAGCACCTCTCGTGCTTCCATCTTTTCGGTCACCGCTTCCTCAATCTGGAACTCTCTCCCATATGCAATTACTTAAAAATTTCTTTGTGGATGTTTGTACCTTGTATACATTTTGATGACGAATTCATCCGTTCTTTGTATTTTGTAAAACTTTAATAAACAAACCTTGACAAAAAAAAAAAAGAGTAGAACAAAACTTGGAAAAACTCAAGAGTAGTTTTAAATGCTTTCTTTTTAAAAATGCCTACGATTGAGTTATCCTTTCTTTTATTCCTGTAACTAATCCCTACCTTTTCATATCCCATTGTTTTTATCCTTCTACGTTTTCTTTACTTACAAATTGTAGTTCTCCCGCTTTTCCTCTTGTTTACACTGCCCTTTCCCAATCAAGTCTGTCTGTTGTATAAAGATTTTGTCTATTATCTGTTTGTTCCCCCAACTATATTTATACTATTTTATTGTACAACGCTTCGAATGTAATGATAAGCATTTAATCAAAATTTTAATAAACTATGAAACTATCCTAGGTTACGTAATACATTGGCACAAGCTGAAACTGAATTAAAAGGCCTGAGCCGGAGCCAGCTGTCTCTGGAGGAGGAGATTCAAGTGAAGGATAACTCGATCTATGTTGACGAAGTGATGTGCGTGAAGATGAGAAAAGGGATGTCGATTAATCGCTACTGAAAGACACCTCTCCTGAAAGTTCCATTGGTTGCTAGAATTAAATTGATTTCAGTGTTTGAAAATTTCTCTAAAAAGACTGTGACAGGATAACTTGGGCATTTAAATAAAAAGTGACAGACAATAATTTTCTGCAGAAATTATTCTATTTGTTGTATATTGAATATAGTATCTTTTGTTCGAATAGTGTACTCCAGTGGATGGACAACCTTAGGCATGTCCTCTTTCTTTCACTAAGGGCCAGATTCTGGAAATGCTGCCTAGATTGACAGCCGCCTACAAAATGGTGCTGTGTTGTTAATCACGTTTCAGTGCCATTTAAAGAATCATGGTTAATAATAATAATAATAACAGCTTATATACCGCAATACCGTGAAGTTCTATGCGGTTTACAAAAGATTAAGCAAAGGTACAAATTGACTGACTTCAAGAGGGGAAGAAGAAAGAGAAGTAATTAGATAGGAAATTCATTATTGAGGAGAAAAGTGATCAAAAGGACAGTAGGTCACTATTGAGAGGAAAGAGATAAGTGGATCAGTTGTCAAGATGTTTTAGACGTTTCCTAAATTCCTCATAAGTAGAGGGCGAAAGTAATTGTTCTAGGTCTTTACCCCATGATGCTGCTTGGTGTGAGAGAAGGAATTCATGGTGTTTTTTCAGTTTGCAACCTCTCACTGGGGGGGAAACGAAGTTGGAATGTGAACTTCTCTTGTGTCTGTTGGTTGAGAAGGAGAAAAGGTCAGTAATGTATTTGGGGGCAAGTCCGTGTAATGCTTTAAAGCAGAAACAGGCAAATTTGAACTTTACGCGTGCCTCCATTGGCAGCCAATGTAGCTGCCGGTAGTAGGGTGTCACGTGGTCAAATTTCTTTAGTCCAAAGATTAGTCTGACTGCCGCATTCTGCAACAGTTGTAGGCGTCGCATATTTTTTTGGGAAATTGCCAAATAGGCGTTGTTACAGTAGTCAAGCAGGCTTAGTATGAGGGATTGGACTAGGATTCTAAAAACCGATGTAACAAAATAAGCTTTAAGGGATCTGAGTTTCCAGAGAGTGAAAAATCCCTTTCTGATTAAGGAATCTACTTGGTCTTTCATGGTTAGGCATTGATCCAGAGTTACACCTAGTATCTTTATGGAGGGCTGGATAGGGTAACTAAGGTTATTGATACAGAGGGGTGATTTAATGTCAAGTGGATGTGGTGAAGCAATGAAAAAAGTCGTTTTATCTGAATTAAGTTTGAGCCTAAAGTTTGTCATCCATTGTTCCATCATGTTTATAGCTTCTGAAGCTTTGGGAATAGTTTCGGAGACAGAATTGGTGAATGGGATGATAATCGTGAAATCATCTGCATAACTAAATAGTTTTATCCCCAGCTGGGTTAATGGCACCTACCAGAAAACTTAGGCCTCTGCAAGGTAGGCCAGGGATTCACTGACCTACTTTGCAGATGCCTAAGTTCTTTAGTGAACTACATCTAACAGCGCCTATGTCTTGCTTCGCCCTTAACCATGCCCACTTAGACATAAGGCTCCGATAGGTGTCCTGCTGTAGATGTGATTCCAGTGCCTATATCGTAAATGCCTCCCGGCGCCTTCTTTTATTTTGTAACGCATTTTTAACCCATTTTAAATGACACGGTCAATTATCGTGCTCGTTAAAGCTAATTAAACAAATAATTTAGGCAACGGTAGGGTGCAGTTTATAGAATATGGCCCTAAGGACCTGTTGCGTTCCACTGCCAGGGGCCATATACCGTACTGAGCTTGATGGACCCTTGGTTTGATCCAGCATGATCTAATTACTTTTACAATAGATTTAGATGTTATTCTGCATTGGGTATTTATTTAGTCAGACCTCTTCTCTTCCAATTTCTTATTCAAGGCATGTATCAATTATATTTATCATTTTTATACTGCTATTTGGCATATACAGCACTATGCAATGGTGAAACGAATTCAGGTGTATTCAGGTGAATTCAGGTATCCCTTACTCAGAGCTTAAAGTCTAAATATTAAACCTCAGAGATAATAATAATTGAATAAAACTTGAAAAACAGCAAATGTCAGTCTAACACACCCATCCCAATTTTCCACAATTAGGAAGAAAGCATGCAAATAATCATTAGTCCCTGGCTTTGTACGTTGTTTCAGATGGATTTTGATCCAGGGAAATGGTATATCAGAATTTTTAAATAAATAGCAAACAATAGTACAAAAGTGCAAAACAAAATAACCCTAAACATCAGTCTGATTAGTTTGTCAGCATTTTTACATGACATAAAATCATGCTAGATCATACTTGTCTGATAAATACATCCTTTGTCCCTCAGTCAAGGAGCAATATTCCAAATCTCAACAGTTTGTGTTTGCTTTGGGAAGAATACTGATTAGAAGTCATAGGGAAGGATTCTCCTGCTAATATCTTGATTGAACTAAAAGTGAAGGCATGGAGGGTCATAAAATAAATGTCTAAGTCCGATTGGAACATATACTGCTAGACACCCAAAGTCGGCAGTGGAAAAATGCCCATTCTCAAAAAATACATCAAAAATATTTATTTTTTACGAAAATCGTCTGTTTGGACCACCACAACATCTATACCACATTCTCGACCAAACACTCATCCAAGCCCCAAATGCCCAGAACAAGACCATTTGGATGTGGGAGGGGCCAGCATTATGATGGACTGGCCACTCAGACATGGCAACAGAGCAGTGGGGCACCTTACAGGGCACTGCTGTGAACTTCACAAAAAGGGTGTCACATAAATATCGCACCACAACTCTCTTATAGGTTATGCTGAGCCCCTCTGAAGTTCCATCCAGGATGTCTTGGGGAAAGGTAAGATTATTACCATGAAACATCCAAGTATAAGCCCGCCCAAAGTCAGCCCAGAACACACCTCCAACATGCCCACTTTAGTTTTGGACACACAGTGGCTAGGACACCATGCAAAATGTCCAGAAAGATGATTTCAAAAATCGACACTTAGACGTCCAGGCGATTAGGACGTCCAAGTGTTGATTTATGCCTTTTTTTGACGTCTTAGAGTTTTGAAAATACCCTTAGCTGCATTCTGGGCAGAAATTTTCCAAATTTAAAGTTTTGCTGAAGGCATGCTTTTTTGAATCAATGTATGGAATCATTTTTGAGGCCTCCTATTCACATGCTGCATCCCCTGGATGGTGTCCCTTGTCCATTTCCTTTCCTCTGGCAGTGCTCTATTGCTGTGTTATGTTTTGTTGTGCTTGTACTGTAAGTATCTCTCCCACCCTTATCCTCCCTTCCTTCTGCACCCCCGACTCTAGGGCCAGTATTTCTCCATCCCTCTCTTCTCATCCACCCCTCTCATGGTCCAGTACTGCTCCCTCTTGGGTCTCTAGTGTATCTCTCCCTCTCATTCATCTAGTATCTTTCACCCTCTCTTCTCCTTCTCTAGTCCATATGCTTTCTCTGTCTCCCATACCGCATGTAGCCCTCTCCTTCCCAGATCCAGCACCCTGTCTGCCCCCTCCCTCCTCACGTCCAGCAGAGCAGCACCTCTCTCTCCTTTCCTCCCTCTACAAGGCCAGACTTGCTTTCCTTTCTTTCCACCCCATTTAAATACATGTGGATTTGCCACTATTCCATCTAAGTGATATTTTGTAACTGTGCATATCTTAGTTTTCAGGTAGGCATACACATGGTAGGAATCTGGACACAACATGGATGAGACCAGTGGCATACCTTGCTTGGCAGCCACTAGGATAGAGCACCCCATCTTCTTATCAGAGCATTCCCCTCCTCCTGGCCGTAGGTGGATGGGAGAGGCCACGGAGCAGTCACGGGGCTGCAGTTCATATGAGTGCAGCCATTGGTTGTTCCAGTCCCCTGCCCAGGAACAGGAAATTGACTTCAGAGGGGGTGGGCCTGGTAGTGCCAACAGCTTCGCACATTCAGATCCCAGACCCTGCAACTGCTCCATCATGCATCCCCCCAATAGATTTTGATCATGTATTAGTGGTGCTGTTACCTGACGACTCTGTATGATGCTGCTATGTTCTGATTATTTGTTGTATGGTGTTGTGTTTATATAATGTTGACTATAAAAATTTGGAATAAAGATTAAAATAAAATGATTGAAGCGTTGTTCAATCATTACCTTTTCTATTCTTTGCCTATTGTAATAGTTTATTGCTAGGTCTTCCTAAAACACTACTGCTAGAATCTTGACTGGCATTGCTAGAGATATTATTACCCCAATCTTGATTTCACTTCATTAGCTACCAATAGAACAAAGAATCATATTTATGGTACTCTGATTTTTAAAGCTCTTAATGGTATGGTGTCTCCTCTTATTGGGTCAATGCTGAAACTATAATCCTCTTAAGAGCCTTTTTTCACTTAATGCGGTTGGAAATATAGAGAAAGTCCTTATTTAAAGCTGTGGATTCCAAACGATGGAATTCCTTACCCTCTGGGGTTCATGTACTATCTAGGTTTGGTTCTTTTAAGAAAGAATTGAAAACCATTCTGTTATGCACACTATTCATTGCTACATGATTATTTCAGATATTCTCACTGGGGTAAGGAGCTTCAGTTGAATATGTTGCCAATTAGGGGACTGGAGTTCCATTTATGTCTTGTGATTTATTGTGACTGTTTGTGCTCTATTATGTTGTAGATTTGTCTTTTTTAATGTGTTTTATCGTGATCCTCCGAGAACTTTGAATCTAGCAGAATATACTCCTACATTCAATAAATAAAGCAATTTAAGGGGCCAAGAAAGCCAAGATGTTAATTTTGAAGTTTTCTGTGTTATGTCATGTCACGCAATAAGCAGCAGCAGTCGACTTCAGGATATGTCAACAGTAAGATTGCCAACTGGATCCAGGGTTCATCCAGTCCTGGGTTTACCCCGTTACATGCAAGGACTTATAGTAGATGACGGCAGATAAAGACCCGAATGGTCCATCCAGTGTGCCCAACCTGATTCAATTTAAATGTTTTATACTGTAGTTCCTATCGCATTCCATAACCCAAGGCTGCAAGTCTCAGCATGTAGTGGGGGTAAACCCAGGTCTGAACCAACCCTGTTCTGTGAATGTGGATCCAATTGGCAGCCTTGGCCAACCAGAATATCTGGAACACACCCAAACAAAAACCACCTCAGCAAGCAGAAAGCACAGTTTGCCGCCAAGCTGTTCATTTTAAATTCTTCCACGCAGTGCGTCTTACATCTAGGCCACAAGATAGGCAGCAGCAGCTGACTTTGGGATAGGCTAATTTTCCAAAAAGTATTGTGTAGAAAAAAAAAAAATAAGATTATCAACTCTAATAAAAGCCTTAGCAGTGCCTCCCTGCTTCCGCATGCGCAGCAGACCCTTAGCGTACCTGTGCATGCGCAGTAGGAGCCTGCGGCGGTTTTTCCGTCGGCCTCCGTGCTCATGCGCATACTCGGTAATGGCTTCCCCGCCCCTCCCACCCCTCGCCCCGACGAATGGCAAATGTCTAGGCGCAGGCCGAGCGTATTGACGTTGTATACTCTAATTGCAGTCTTTCCATACATACTTATCCTTATACTTTCCACCCCTTCCTCGATATTTCCATTATTACCCAAATACAGTTCATTGAACGGAGGCACACAGAGATGAAGAGACTTAGGCCCCCTTTTCTGAAGCCAAGTTAGGCGCTTTTTTTTTTTTTTTTAGTTCAATGATTTTTATTGAATATTTCAAGAAATATACAGAAAGCAGTTTAAACACACAAAATCTGACTAAGAACCAGTGGCATAAAATAAGACCATGTCTATAGTCATTAACATATAACCAGATTAATAAAAAAGTTCAAGGTATGTGCAACTGCTAGTAGAAGATATATGAAAAGCAGAAAAGCGAGGAGAGTAAATAAGAGAAAGGGAGATAGAGGGAGGGACAAAGAGAAAGCAGGAGATAGATAAGTAGAAAGAGTAGAAAGAGAGGCAGAAGTGTCTATGGAGTAGAATGAACATATGAATCTAAGAATGACCAAGGTGATTTTTTCTGCACCGTGTTCGTGGAGAGTCGAGAGATCATGTTTTTCTCATATGCATAAGATTCAAATTTGTGATACATGCTCAGAGAATTCCACCAAAAGGTGTAGTCGAGTAGTGAGGGTGATTTCCAATTTTTAAGAATATGCATAAGAGCTGTTACAAACATGGCATCAATGAGTTTAGGTGGACAGTTTGTTTGTGCAAAACAAGGATGCTGAGAACGAAGAATTACAATGTCCAATGAAATCTCTTCTGAACATTTAGTTATAGATTTTATAGTGTTCCAAATATGAATCCAGAAGGAGTGAACCATAGTGAGGCTTTTTTAAATCGCCGGTCTAACGTGGTTTCATCAAAAGGGAGGGTTCGCCACTGTCATTCAAGCAAAATTTAGGAGATGTGGACTGCTGGATTGGAAGATTCTAGATCAGGGGTCTCAAAGTCCCTCCTCGAGGGCTGCAATCCAGTCGGGTTTTCAGGATTTCCCCAATGAATATGCATGAGATCTATGTGCATGCACTGCTTTCAATGCATATTCATTGGGGAAATCTTGAAAACCCGACTGGATTGCGGCCCTCAAGGAGGGACTTTGAGATCCCTGTTCTAGATGAACAGTAGGGATGGTAACCTACGATTAGGATGGTAAACTTTCCAAAAATTTGGGAAACATGGCAGAACAGAAGAATATTCAAACTTTGCAATACTTGGGATCTTTGTTCTTAAAACTACAGCATTCACTTTATCATATATAATGCTGTTATATTATTGCCTTTAATGTTTCTTATTTTTTATATGCTCTTTTTGAGTTGTGCGCTCAAACAGAGTTCACTAAAACCTTGCGTGAAAGATATCTTTACAATGTGCCCAGTGCTCCTCCAACCTGAGACCAGATATGTGGCTGCTGGGAACCATCATCGCACATTTATGTTCCCACCAAATTGTTTTATAAAACCGTCAGTAAAATTCAAGCATAAACCAACGTGAAATCGCTACTTATCTTTAGCGTAGGTATTCCATGGCGATAAGGATCTGCAGTCCACAAGTTCATATATTCCCAAAGTGTACTCGTGCAGTATTAAGTGGAACTGGTGAAATATCCTATATTATCAGTCAAATAAATAGCTTTACATCATTCTGCTGTTGTCCTTTTCTCCTTTGCACAACACAAAAAGAGCATATAAAAAATAAGAAAAGTAAAAGAACATAAGAAAAGCCTTATTGGGTCAGACCAATGGTCCATCAAACCCAGTAGCCTGTTCTCACGGTGGCCAATCCAGGTCATTAGTACCTGGCCAAAACCCAAGGTGTAGCAATATTCCATGCTACCAACACAGGGCTTCCCCCATGTCTTTCTCAAGAACAGACTATGGACTTTTCTTCCAGGAACTTGTCCAAACCTTTCTTAAAACCAGCTACGCTATCCACTCTTACCATATCCTCTGGCAACACGTTCCAAAGCTTAACTATTCTCTGAGTGAAAAAAAAAATTTCCTCCTATTGGTTTTAAAGAGTATTTCCCTGTAACTTAATCGAGTGTCCCCTAGTCTTTGTAATTTTTGACGGAGTGAAAGATCGATTCACTTGTATCCGTTCTCCCCCTCGAGCAGCCCCCGTTACATTACATTACATTAGTGATTTCTATTCTGCCATTACCTTGCGGTTCAAGACAGTTAGTGCTTGCCAATTTGCCAAACTGAATCGATTCATTGATACGTTCTCCCCCCCAAAAACTGGACTCAACGATTCAGTCACCAACACTCCCCCCACAATGGTGAGACCCGACATACCTCCGAGCCTCCCAAAACAGCAGCGGCAGTGGTCGGCCAGCAGAGGCAGTGCTCTGAACAGGCCGCCTGCAGGCAATAATATAATAGCATTATAGATGATAGAACAGAATAATATACCACCTGTTGCATGTATGAAAGCACCTTGTGGTATATTCGCTGAGGGAATGGAAGCCAATGCAATTTTCTCAGAACTGGAGTAACATGTTTGAACCTTGAGAGTACCAGATATTAATCTGGCTGTTGAATTCATCAGCTGCTGGTTGGTTTGATTTTGTATAGATAATCAATTTGCAGATTGGATTGCTATGGAGGGTTTGGGTGTCAAAGTCCCTCCTCGAGGGCTGGAATCCAGTCGGGTTTTCTGGATTTCCCCAATGAATATGCATTGAAAGCAGTGCATGCAAATAGATCTCATGCAGATTCATTGGGGAAATCCAGAAAACCCGACTGGATTCCGGCCCTCGAGGAGGGACTTTGACACCCCTGGTTTAAGGGATTTGGAGGCTTGATTCAGTACAACTTCATAATCTGAGACTCCATATGATTCCATATTGTTCAAAACTCTGAACATCAGTTCACTGTCTTTCACTGTTAAACACCCATAGACAATCGGATATTGTTCCATAAGGTACAAGTTTATTAAGATCAAGAGATGATGCTCTTGTCCTCGAAGATAATATGTTACATCATTGGGTAGGCAATGACAAAATAGTTCATCTTCGATTCTATCATGCTCCTGAACTTTCTGTAAATGTCTCTTAGCATTCTGTCTTCTTCATTTGTCTCATATCTATTAGTGTATATCCGTATCTGTGCAGAGACAGAAAAAATGGAGTTAGGAAACGAATATAAAACAGCACAGCTAGCGACATAAAGTACTGAAAAGGAGGTCTAAGACTAAGAGATAATAAATCAACTTAGCAGAAAATTCCTACAACCAAAGATTTATGTAACCTCAGAGTTCAGCTGAGGAGCAGACTCAACACCCTAATGAGTATGTTATGCAAATTTGTTAAAATGATCCATTTTTACATAAAAAAAAAAAAAGACAGAGATGAGAAAAGAAAGAGGAAGATTCCCAACTCTTCTTTTTTTCTTGGAAAAAGACAGATGGGTATTGTGACAGGCAAGACCCTGTCACGTCCATAAACCCTGCTGCAGTCCCTACCTATGCTAAACCAGTGCCCATTCCTTGGGAAAGAAATAGGACTTTAAAGTCTGACAAGCAGACTGTAGGCACCTCAGAAAGGCAGGGAATAGGCCATAGTGCAGCAGCAGTACAAAGCTTTACTTTATTACCCTTATACAAATCTTGCAGAGGGAAAGAATCACTTTAATTCTACAGCAGTGCAGGCTGACAAACAAAGGGTTAAAGTGAAGGGAGGAACCAGCAGAGCTGAAGTAGTGGTGCCTCACACAACGAACTTAATTGGTTCCAGGAGCAAGTTTGTTATGCGAAAAGTTCGTTATGTGAAACGCGTTTTCCCATAACAATACATGTTAAAAAAAATGATTCGTTAATACATGTTAAAAAAGATGACATAAAAAAGATAAATTTGTCAAAATGGTGAAAATGGTGGTCTTGCTGAGGCCAAACTCTTTGACGAGGTCACACTGTTTTACCCCACATTCACTCCTTCTAATTATTTCCCGTTTCATTTCAACAGAAATCACCTTCCTGCTTTTTTTAGAAGCCATGATATATAAAAAATATTGAGTTTATCTTAAAAGGACGACTGTATACAGTGAGAGAGGGCAGTTAAGCGCAGTGACTAACGACTGCCTGCGCGGAAGGATGCAATACATCGGCAGCTCGGGCGACTTCGTTTTGTGAAACGAAGTTCGTTGTGTGAAACGAAGTTCGTTGTGTGAATCAAGACATGAAGTTCGTTGTGTGCAGCGTTCGTTGTGCGAGGCGTTCGTTATGCGAGGCACCACTGTAAATCTCCTACAGCTGAGAGATGGGAGGAGGAGCAGCAGTCCAGAGCTTGGATGCCCAGAAATCTCCCAAGCATGCTGGCAAACTCTGAGAGAGTTTATGCCCCGCAGGAGAGTTCAACCAGAAGCAAACAGGAAAGAAAGGTATCAGTTTCCCAGGGGAAGATTTAGTGGAAGGATTTACAAAAGCTGACTGTGAGAAAGGAGGGCACCCACAGGTGGGTGGTGGAGAGCCAAGAGACAGAGAGGAAGCTTGTGTGGAGGTATCTGAATAGGGCTATAAGGAAGATTTTGCCACGGAGTGCAGTTTTGATCCAGAGCAAGGCATGAGTGACGAATGCATGTTTGATTAAATTGTTTCGCCAAGAAACCCAACTGTTTGGTGGTTAAATAAAATTATCCTGTTGATTAAGAAATGGAAATGGAGGTTTTGAATGTTTGGGGACAGAAGTATGTAAGGCTTTGGTGCCGTATGATGGGGAATCCCAACACAGATGAAGTTGGGAGTCGTGTTTAAAAGTAAAGCTGTGTTAAGGGCCCAAAGCTTGTCCCTGTCCTGAGTCACTGAACATCTGGGAATTTCGGGTGGGTACAGGATCATATGTTCTGTATAAGGGAGGTTAGAGTTCCCCCACATACTGGCCCTAGCTATAGGAAGTCAGGGCAGTAATGTGAAGCTTATTTAGTGGTCAGGGTAAATAATTGCGCAGTGATAAACCCCTACACCACTATAGCTACAAAAACTTTAAGAAGAGATGCAAAAGCAGAAGTGTTGCCTACTGGCAAAGAAGAGGGGCTCAGGTCCCTGTTGAGGAGGGCTGCCTGAACTGTGACAAAGCAGCAGCCTTTGGAACAGAAGTGTTTGGTGTAGGGTTGTTTTTTTTTCTGGATTTTGTGTGGAGTGAAATGAAATACTAAACTTTTGGGGCTATTAAGGGCCTGCCATGGACTGCTTAATGGGAATGGCTCTATGAGCACTGAAGTGGTGATTTTTGTGCCCATTGACTCGTGTGGAGATATTGTGAAAGAAAATAAACCTTTATTTTTTTCTGTTTTGGAAAGGCTCAGAGGCTATTTGTGTCTAAAAACAATCCTGCATAATAACCCCATTGGCACCCTGTGGAGAGCTAATCAGTGCGCACGTAGTGGGAATCCGGGCCTTGCCCTGTTGGAGGGACGACCCCGTCACAGTAGTCTTATCTGTTTATTTTTTTGTTATAAAGAGAAGGGGATAATCATTATGACTTTGGCAAAAGTTTACTTTTCCATGCTATATGTCAGGGGTGTCCAATGTCGGTCCTCGAGGGCCGCAGTCCAGTCGGATTTTCAGGATTTCCCCAATGAATATACATGAGGTCTATTTGCATGCACTGCTTTCATTGTATGCTAATAGATATCATGCATATTCATTGGGGAAATCCTGAAAACCCGACTGGATTGCGGCCCTCGAGGCCGACATTGGACACCCCTGCTATATGTGAATGAGAGGGTTGTTTTTTTTTCTTGATTGAGTTCTAGGCCTTCCATGTTTAACTGTGTATTTCATTGAGCTTATCATGATTTGACTAGTCTTTCTTAACAAATAAATACAAGAATTCTTCAATAATGTGCATGCAAATAGATCTCATGCATATTCATTGAGGAAATCCTGATAACCCGACTGGATTGCGGCCCTCGAGGAGGAACTGAGCTGAGCAGGTGTCCTCTAACAGCATTGCTACCAGTAGGGGTGGTGCTTCAATATTGTGTTTTTAATCTCTAGGGGGAGGCATGTTGAAAATGTAATAGTGACATGGCATCGCCCATTGTCAGAACTGGAGATGGAGGACTCTCGCTCAACTTAGAGGGAACAGAATCTTGCGACTCCTTGGGATTCCGGAATCTTATTACTATTTGATTTTCTTCCAGGTACTTGTGATCTAGATTGGCCACTGTTGGAAGCAAGATAGTGGGCTAGATCAGGGCAATTCTGGTCTTTGAGGTTTTCAGGATATCCACCATGAATATGTATGAGATGGATTTGCATGCACTGCCTCCTTGAGATGCAAATCCATCTCATGCATATTTATTGTGGCTATCCTGAAAACCCGACCTGCCTGTGGCTCTCGAGGACCGGAATTGCCTACCCCTGGGCTAGATGGACCATTGGTCTGACCCAGTATGGCTATTCTTATAATTCTTATTAAAATCTTGTGAAAGTTTGGATCTTTTCCAGATAAGCCCCGCCAAAAAGTTAACCCCCGCCACCCAAAAAAAATTATAAAAAAAGAGGCGCGATCTGTAGAAAGTAAAGTGGGGGGGGGGGGTTCCCCCCATGCCCCCCCCCCGTCAGAGCCCTTAAAAAAATAGTCGACAGTTTATCCTATTTTTTTATAATGTTAAATTTCATATCCTCTTTTTTATAATCTTTTTGGGGTGCTCCAACGGGGGGGCGTGGGGGGGAACCCCCCTACTTTACTTTATACACATTGCGCCGCGTTGTGGGGGCGTTGTGCTGAGAACTTCACTGGTTAAGGTTGCGTGCGCTGGCAAAAGGTGGCGGGGCTTAACTTTCGGCGCGCCCACTTTTTCCATTCGTGGCGGGGCTTATCTGGAAAAGATCCGAACGTTTTTCTCAGGAAATAAGAGTTTGGGCTCTGATGTTAGCCAACACAGATCCTGGGAACAGAAAGAATCCCAGTCACAGCCTCTTACCTTCAACGTATGCAAGGAACATTTGCCTTCTTCCTGATACTGAAGAACATTCTCAACAAAGCGGACATCAAGGAAAGCCCAGATTTTAAGGTAACGCAGCCTTTCACAGTTTAGAAGCAAACGCAACAGCTCCTCATCCAGAACCTCGTGGTTGTTGTTGAATTCCAAAGTTAACCTCTATTATTTTTGGGTTTTTTTTTTTAAAGAAAATAAAAGAGATTTAAGAAAAGGAATTTGTGTTCTGTTACATGTTCCACTGTCACATGATGGGAAGACTTGGAAAGAGAAAAGCATCTGAACCTGATCTGGAGAATGGAGCAGTTTCAGTAGGTGTGGGGGGGGGGGGGAATGTCTCCCTGAGATGCTTCCGAAACTTAGGGCTCCTTTTACGAAGGCGCGTTAGCGGTTTAACGCGTGCTACACCGCAACCGTGCTAGCCGCTACCGCCTCCTCTCGAGCAGGCGGTAGTTTTTCAGCCAGCGCAGGGGGTTAGCGCGTGATTAAAAGCCACGCGCGCTAAAGCCGCTAACGCGGCTTCGTAAAAGGAGCCCTTAAGCGATGGTAAAGTTCAACATTAACAATTTTCTAAAAATGTATATACAATACATAAGAATTGTCCTATCGAAAATGGCCCTCCACATATAATATGTAAACTGCTTTGGTTGTAACCACTGAACGATATATCAAATCCCATCCTCCACACTATCAGGAAAGAGTATGCTCTCTTCGTGAATAGAGAGCATATGCTCATTGTACAAAAAACAAACACAAAAGTTTCTGGGGGGTTTTCTGCTTATTTTGCTTATTTTGGGTTGCTAACATGAAATGACATGGGAGGTCTTTGAGATTTCCCATGTCGTTTCAAACACTGATTAAGTCAATTAAAAAAAATTAAGTTGTAGACTAGACATCCATAAAATTAAAAAAACGATAAAGTCTTCTATCATAGATGGTGTTCCTAAATCAAGAGAAAAGTGTTAATTTCAAAATCAAGAAACTGAATTGTTAATTACGTGTACCTGGTGATGTCAGCTAGGTGTGCCGATCTCGGCACCTAACTTCCAGCATCATTTATAGAATCTAGATCTTAGGGCATAAGTGTTTAATGGCTCCTAAATTTGCAATATTTAAATATCTAAGAATAGAAGCTCCATATATGAATGCTATAGAACAGTGGTTCCCAATCCTGTCCTGGAGGACCACTGGCCAGTCGGGTTTTCTGGAATACCCTAGTGAATATGCATGAGAGAGATCTGCATATAATGGAGGTGACAGGCATGCAATCTGCCCCATTAGGGCTCTCCTGAAAACCTGACTGGCTGGTTTCTAATGTTACTAGAACTCTAGCTGATAGCTCACACTTTGCCGTCATGCTCTAGATCTATTTCCCAGGACACTGAATTACTGAAGTTATGTCTGCCTTTACTGAGCCTTATTTACGAGGCATTTTCCCCATAGATAAAATGGGAAAAATCTTTAGTAAATTAGGTCTCTGTTTCTAAACTCTTTGTATTTGGCTATTAGCTTTCCTTTATTTCCTAGATTGTAAAATAAACAATATTCCAGCATACCTGCAGAGTTTGCTTGTAGTATGGAAGCAGATCAGTTAGGGTTGGTCTCATTGACCAGTCAGGGTCACTGAAATAGCAACTTCGTAGGCTAATATTCCTTACTGGAATCTCCGGCAGTAGTATCCTTGACAAATGATTAAATTTCATAACCCTCTCAAAGAAGAAATTCACCTTCAGATTATTGACCTGCTTAGCTAGATTTGACCAGGACATACCCCAGACCACTTGCCCATGAGGATCATGGATATGGCATTTGATGTTTATTGTACCCAGTGAATCAGAGCAGTTGTCACACAATACTTGCAGTAAGTCATCAGAAATGCAATTGTAGTTTAGGGTGAGAACATGCAGATTATGGAAGGAGGCCAAAGTTTGAGTAAAGAGTGGATAACTGTAGACAGCCAGATGCTGACTAAAGAAGTCCTCAATACTGAGTTCTGAGATGTAAGTCACATTTCTCATGTAACTAAGAGAACTCAGAACACCACAGCCTTGCTCTAATGTCAGCCTTGCTCCCTTAAGATTGAGGTAGTCCAAGTGTTTGCTTACTCTTTTCAGAAAAAAACTTAAACTCTTGATAAATGAATTCCGAATGGTAGTTCTCCATATTAAACGCTCCAGTTCTAGATGTTGAATAGTAAGGGATTTTAAGCGGTTATTGCATTTGCCCAAGCGTGAGAGAAGACCTCGCATAGTTAGCTGAAATTTTCTGGTCAAGACAGCATTATAGGGATTCAGAAATTTTATCTCCAGATGCTCTAAATACTTTCCAAACCTTCTGACGTGCCAAACAGCAGCTTCAAAGTCAGAGGCATTTGATCTTGAGGGCCTCCCACTGAAGGTAATTGTCCTAGATCGCCAAAGAGCTGCTGAATACATGGCCAGGTTCCAGCCTTTGCAGACTTGAGCAGCATTGGCTCTGTCTCGATCACTAAGATACAAGAACAGGTGGCTCAAACACAAAGTGGGTAGATTGGCCCAATAGCTTTGGTCAAATAGAGGAAGAGGTTCGTTATCATCCATGAATGCCAACTTTTTTTCAGAAGAGAGATGAGAAGAATGGTGCTTGATTGACTGCAGAAATTAAATACGATCCTTTCTGATTAGCTATGATTATCTGTAAACATGGGCTTTCCTCCAAACCAAGTCTAGCTTTAGAATTTGATACATTAAATATTTGGTAAGTCAATTTTGTAGACTAGGCATCCATAAAATTAAAAAAATGATAAAGTCTTCTATCATAGATGGTATTCCTAAATCAAGAGAAAAGTATTCATTTCAATATCAAGAAACTGAATGGTTAATTACATGTACCTGATTATTACGATGTACATGGTGTCTAGAAAAAATGGGACTCCCAACACTTTTCCAAATAACCCAAAAATGTCCTACTGCAGAAGCTTTTGCCTGGAATTCGAGACATTTCCAAGTATTTTATTTTCAACATCAAGCTCGCAAAACAGTTGAGCTCTTAAGTAATGAAACCCCAGAATTCATTGAGCCAGCAGTTCAGTGGTATCGAATATTTTGTGCATGTGTCAAGGTTGAAGGACATTTTGAATATAAATTATGAATTAACTAAGGAAACCCCCATTATACTTAATGTATTTTCAAAGGTCATACTACAAGGGGGTGCTGAAAAGTTTTTAGCTCAACCAAGAAGAGAATGACGTGGATATGGTTCAATCAATGATCTGAAACCATGTCAAAACATGGAATTTCATTTCTGCAAATTGGCACTTAACAAAATAAGATAACACTCTTTTCAGATACAGCGGCAAAATAATTATCAGAATTTAGGAAGTTGACTGGTTGGGCTGAGAACTTCTCAACACCCCCTTATAAATGTTCAAGCAGTTGCAAATTATTTTGAAACTATGTGGGCTCCCGTTGTTTCTAGACACCGTGTATATATAAGATCACATAATGACCTCATTAACCAATCATACTCCTATTTTCATCCACTGGCATCTATAAGCTAGTATGACATGACTTTTGATATGGAATGGTTATGAATTTGCTGTAGTCTGGTTGGTTCATTTGGACAGTTTTATTTAAGCATTAGTTTTCAAAAGATCACTTTCTGGAGCCTATCTATGGGATTATTGCAAATTAAAAATAAAAAAGACGTAGAGCATTTTAAAATAAAAAGTTCAGCATATAACGTTAATACTCAGCATTTAAGTGAAACAAGGTGTTTCATAGTAACATAGTAAATGACGGCAGATAAAGGCCTGAACGGTCCATCCAGTCTGTTTCTTGAGATTTAATGGCCTGTACTCTGGTCTGGCCCATCCATCCCAGGATGCTAAAATGAACATTCTATGTAGGATATAAAGTTCAATGACCATATATAGAGAAGGAAATCCCTGATCACTGTATTTACTATGAAGAGGGCTCAAACATTTATATAACGAGATATAACGAGTTGAGCTGCTGTTAAAACTCTTTGATTAGAATGATATGTAGTGTTGGTGAGGTTGAGATAATATGATATTATATTAGTTTTTCCATGTCTGATGTTTAGATTTGGCCTTTATCTGCCGTCATGTTTCTCTTTCAAATTTCTATTATTATATGTGTAAAAAGGTGAATAAAGGCAGATTAAAAATGTTTTAAATAAATAAATGGCAAATATGTGTGTAAATGACCAGAATGAAGCAGGGGAAACAAAACCATAAACTCAAAAGCACAGAACCAGAGTGGAATTGTCCCAATCAGAAAGGTGAGCACTAAAAAAGTGTCCTTCAACTCATCTGATAAACAGAAATGCCTTTATTCATCGAAAATCACATATATGCATCCAATGACTCAATGACCCGACATGCACATGTTTCGGTCTAACCGGCCTGCCTCAGAAGTCTACAAGGACATACATGGATACAGACAAGCTAAAAATCTACACAATATATAATGACATATAAAAAAATTATTTATTTTTAAATTATTTATTTTTAATCACTATATACCTATTGAGATGAAGTATTAATGTACCTGTTATTTATGGTGATTAATTCATATGTGGTTAATTTGGTTTTTAATGAATTCATGTGGGTAGATTTTAGTTGCTTTCTTTATATACAGTATTTCTCTTTTGCTGTTTTATATTAAATTATTTTTTTATATGTCATTATATATGGTGTATATTTTTAACTTGTCTGCATGTTGGGTCGTTGAGTCATTAGATGCATATACGTGATTTTGGATGAATAAAGGCATTTCTGTCCTCTTTTTTTTTTTGTCTTCACAAATATGGTCACCCTAGTATCTTCCCCTCTCTCAAGTCTCCTCCTGCTGGACCAGGTGAGGCACTGGCTCACTGATGACGATGATATTGATGATATTTTAATACTATAGACATTGCTATTTAGCCTGAAACCGTTAAGCAGCTTGTAAGCTGAGTTAACCCCCGATGCCAGAGCATGTCCAGCCTCAGGCACTGAATATGTGGGCATGAAAGTTAATCAGACACTGACTGCACCGCGGTGGATAACCTTTTGCTCTGCCCAAATTCTGCTCTGGTCCAGTCCTAGCTTAGCCGCTTTGCGCTTTGGTGATCAGAGAAGGCTTTTCAGCAGTATTAACCGGTTAAGTGATGCTGAATATCTGGGTATGACACTCTGAACTTCTCCCAAAATAAGATGGTATATCAAATACCAATATATATAAACCCTTCTGAATATCAACCCCATAGTGCAGGAGTAGGGAACTCCGGTCCTTGAGAGCCATATTCTAGTCAGGTTTTCAGGATTTCCCCAATGAATATGCATGAGATCTATTTGCATGCACTGCTTTCAATGCATATTCATTGGGGAAAACCTGACTGGAATTCGGCTCTCGAGGACCGGAGTTCCCTACCCCTGCCAAAGTGTATTAACACGCCCTTTTTTACGAAGCCACGTTAGGCTTTTTTATTGCCGCCTGTGGCGGTATTATAATAACTTTTTTTTTTTCCTAGACCGCCAACGCCCATAAAGTTCTAGGCAGTTCATAGAGTAAGAAGGACTGGACAATCCAGTGATAATACAAAGCAATAAGAAAGGCAATACAATATTTCAATAATGAAAAAATACAGTATGAAACTATAACAGTCATCAATCAAGAACAAATTTTTTGAACAAATAGGTCTTAACCGATTTTCTAAAAGCGCAATAAGATGCAGATTGTTGAATCAGATCATCTAGCCATAGTTACACTCTGACGCACACAGGAATTCTATGAGCGTTGGAGCTAAAACCACCACGGCTGGCGATAAATAGCCTAACGTGGAATCGTGAAAGGAATTCTAAATCTCCCAAATGCAACATAACCCTCCCTCCTTTTACATAACCATGATAGTGGTTTTTAGCGTAGGCTGGTGCGCTGAATGCTCTATGCTGCTCCCGACACTCATGGGGGGAGGGGGAGTTCATATGCAAAAGAGCCCTCAGAATCCCCCTCCCCCTTCCTGCCTGGCACCCATACAGTCTCTCAGTATTTTGAAAGCACAGCACAGAAAACGAACTCAAGTAACCTCAGAGGTGAACTCAAGCCCCCAAATTCTGTTATTGGTTTGTTTAAGCCTTCGTCAACAAGCTTCATGTTATCTACAGAATTGTTTACAGGTATATATGTGCCATCAAGGAACTTGCACACTGCTCATACCTCAGGACTGGTGGTGCCCTTCTTATCAACAGTTGCATTTGGAGGTATACTCCTGGCGGAATTCTGTGCAAAAAAAATTCAAAAATTCTGTGCACAAAATTAGCAAATTCTGCAAGTTTATTGTTAAATTTTAAGCAATATTTTTGCTAATTATTATCCATTTAAAACATTTAAAATAAAATGTTTTTCTGCTACCTTTGTTGTCTGGATATTTTATTTTCCCATTATGTTGGTTAGTTTCTTTCTTCTGCTTTCCTGTCGTCTGCTAATTCTCCTTCAAGTATCTGCTATCCATTTGTCTTTTCTACTCTATCCTGTTTATTCCCTCACGACACCTGCCTCATACATATTGATCATTCCTTTTTATCTCTTTTCTGCCTCTTTCTTACCCTTCTCTTTTTCTCTTTTCAAATTTCCATCTTCTCTCCCATTCCCCATCATATTCCTTTCTCAGCTCTCCATTCCCTTTTATCTTCAATGTAAGTCCATATTTCTACCCTCTGTTATATCTATCCTCTTATCCGCTTCCTTGCCACACTCTCCTCTCCTTCAGGGTTCTACCATTCTAAGCATCTTTCTTTCTCCACCCTCATAGCCTGACACCTCCCTATCTCTTCCCTGCTGCACTCTCCCCCATTGTCCAGCATTTCTCACATTCTATTCCCTCACTCCCCTTTCCAGGCATCTCTCCATTCTGCTCCTAGATCCAACATACCCCTTCTTCTCTTCCTCCCTCTCATTTACCCCCATGTCCAACGCCTCTCTCCCTTTCTTGTGCCCTGGGTCAAATCTCTCTATCCCCCTCCATACACCATTTCTCCCTTCCTCCCCTCCAATATGTGCAATTTCATCTTCTCCCCTCACCATACATTTCTGCCTCCTCCCCCTATGCCAGCATCTTTCCTTCCTCTCACCCCTTAAAATCCCCCCTGTGCCAGCAACTTTTCTTCCTCTCCTCCCCTGTACTCTAAGGCTTGCTTCTTTGGGTCACAGTATCAGCAGCAACTCTAACATGCTACCTGCCTCAGAGAGACTTCCAGGTTAGCGGCAGGTAGCGTGTAGGAATTGCTGTCAATACCGTGACCCAAAGATGCTGACGCAGTCGAGATTATGCACGGGAAAAGGGAATTCTGTGCAACTGTGCAAATTCTGCATGGCGCAGTTGTGCACAATTCCGCCAGGAGTAGAGGATATGAGAGTTATTTTTCTAGTGCTGGACATATAAAATGGAACAGGCTACCTGTGAAGCTTAAGCATCAGGATGATTTGTGCACCTTCAAGGAACTTTTGAAGCGTCACTTGTTCTGTTTGATGAAGACAACATTATAAAACATTGTGATTAGAAATGTATTACAGTACTGTTTTGAATAAACTGTGATTGTGTTTTTTGTTTTTGCAAATCATTTTTATTAAAGTCAACCAGAGGAACAAACAGGATACAAGATAAGCAAAACAAAAGCATAACAAATGCATAACAGAAGCGGCTCTGAGTAAGGCAAAACAAGCACCAGCAGCATAGGAATTATGAACAACATATCATCCATAGGCAATAAAGAAAGAGAAAGAGAAGAGATGTCCAAGATCTCCCACCCAGAATAAACCATAAAATCAGTGACACAGGTTGAAGAAAGGGTGAGAAATCAGGTAACAGAGCTCCCTCTTCTGGCTAAGACGAGGAATGTGATTGTGTTTTAATTGTGTATCTCTGTTGTAATTCACCTTGGTATAAGATAGAATAGAAATAATAAACCATAAACTATAGGGCATTCAAAGTCAGATGCACAATTTTGGGCATGGATCACAGATATGCGCATAACATAATTGATAGCTGGCCTTAATAAGCGCCAATAGGCACTAAATGCTGGTTACATGTGTATCTGCTCTGTGCAGCATGCACGCCTAGTTCATCTCACGGAAAACTCCAAAGGGGTGTGGCCAAGGGAAGAGCACAGGCGTTCCCAGGATTTAGGTGCAGAGTTATATTGGAGTACATTTTTCTTTGCAGCCCCATCGATTGGATGCCTTGGGGACATGTTTTTACCCTCCAACCAATCGGCTTTGATTGAGCCAGCTGTTATGAGCACTGCGGCGCCATTGCAGTAGTAACTCGAGATTTGAACTGTGAGCGTTGTGTGCGCTTGGTATGCATACACTTTGCTGTTTTGTCTTTAGATATATAGTAAGCATGAATGCGTTTATATTTTTAGTTGATCCTGTGCCCTGAAGCAGCGGCGTTTCAGCCACCATTGGTTGATCTTAATGCTGTTCCACTGCTCAGATAAGCAATTTATTTACTACAAGAGTTTTCTATTGGCTCTTTGATTAGATTAGGCTGGATTACTGTAACACACTATATCAAGGTATAACACAGAAAGAAATACGAAGGTTACAAATTATACAAAACACAGAAATAAAAAATATTACTAATTCTAAAAAATACGATCATGTCACTCATCTTTTGCAAGAAGCACACTGACTACCGATTTCACACAGAATAATATATAAGATCGCATTGTTAATAATCAAAAGTCAGAAAACCAATACTCCTATATTCTTATATCGATATTTAATACCATATTCCCCAGCTAGATCTCTTAGATCAGCAGATCAGTATTTGCTGACCATTCCATCATTGAAAGTAATTGGCACTAGAAGAACCACAACTTTTTCTATCTTGGGAACCCAGCTTTGGAACAAACTTCCTACTTTTCTGCGCGCTGAAACTTCCTTAGAAAAATTCAAAAGCAATCTAAAAAGCCATCTATATAAAGATGCATATGAAGTTTAGATCAGACAATCTTTCTTGAGTTTTTCTATTCTCATTTAGATTGTCTTTTTTTATTAAAAAAAAAAAAAAAAAATACTTTTAGACCAAGTTTCACCAAAAATCTTTTAATACCCCTCCTGATGTTCTTCCCTAAATGTTTTTCTTTTTGGTTTTTTTTATTTTTAAACAAATGTAGTTTATCCTTATATTCCTTATGTATCTTTAAATAATTATGGATAAGATTGTACGTTTATTGTTTTAAATGGTTTTTATTTGTCCCCCCCCAAATGATTATTGTTATAAGCATTGAAATTACTTGATATTGCGTTCAAATCAAAACTTTAATAAACTTGAAACTTATTACTAATGAAGGTTTTTATATGCCATGATGGATGGTTCAAAGTAGAGCTGATGCATTTATAGCTCACTTCGTTGTGCACTTGGAATGATTTCTTGAGGCATCTGAGGCTTTTTCCCTTCATTTTAGAATGCGTAGGTATGCAATTTTGTTATTACTGGAGTGGAATATATTACTATTGAATTTTGATTTATAGAATACTTCCATGTCCATGTCTGGGTAATTTGCAATTTATTCATTTGTATCTTGCTTTGTACAAAATGGGTCACAACAAATAGATACACAGTATCAAAAGAAAAAACACTAATACATACATTATAAATTTACAACAAAAGGATCAGTGGGCAGCGCTCAAATACACATAAAAAGGCTTAAACCCCATACTTCATCTTGCAAAATAAGTACCTTTTCAATAGTCGCTAGGTGTGAGCATTTATACCTGCTTCTGGCAGACTTTTATAGAATTAATACTTAGGGTGCATCCTCCTGGTGCTTAACTTATGGTGTCCTTTACAGAATTCTACCCCCCTCTACCCCGTATACACATTTTCGAGCTTTAGATATTTATATCCTGGCTCTCTTAGTTTATACCAGGCAACCCTCTTTTCCCATTTCAGTCACTCGTTTTTCAGTCCACTGAATCGTTTCTTTATTCAGTTGTAATCCGTATGGTTTTAGGCTCCCTGAGGAAGGAGTGTGTTTTCAAAGGGTCCCAGTTTGCCACATAATTGGACCATATTTTGGATACAAACTGTTTATTGTTTCAAGTATTGCGTTTAATTTATAACATTTTATTGAAGGAATCCAATAAATATACAATAATATAATACAATAAAATAGTCATTACATTTATATTCACAATATTAATTTTCAAACAAATGTCTATCATTCCTTCAAAATAAATTTCCATATTACCCATTACATATCTCTATACACTCCCCGTTTCCTACCCCCTTCCCTTTCCCCCTATTCACCCCTCCCTCCCTTCCCCCCATTGTTTTAATTTTAATTATAACATTGTAATGAATGAATAAAATATAAATACAATTCAAGTAATTCCACACATATTACTATCAATCCTCCTATTCCCAACCCTACCCCAGAATGAAAGGTGACACCCAATACCAGGTATTAAAATGCAAAGAATGTTTCTAAAGCTTCAATGTAAAGCATTAAGAATCATACTTCTTGCTCTAGAGCAGTGTTCTTCAACCACCGGTCCATGGACCAGTGGCGGTCCACAGAAATTTCCTGCCGGTCCACAGGGCCAGCATTTGCATCAGGCCCAAAACAGTGTTCTTCAACCGCTGGTCCACGGTGCGATCGATTCGGCGTTATCTTCGAGCCAGCTCCCTCTTCCTAACTGATTCAGTGCACAAAGCCACGGGCAGTGGCTCCTACGGGCATCCTGTGCCTGAACCGCAAGCCTTCTCTCTGACGTTGCAACGTCAGATGAGGCAAGGGACATGCAAGGTGCAATTAGTACTATTATGGGGGCAGGGTCTGGGGTGGACATTGGGTAGAGATGGGCAGGGTCTGGCCCACGACTTAGCCCAGTGTTCTTCAACCGCCGGTCCACGGGCCAATGCCGGTCCACAGAATAATTTTTTTATTTCTGCCGGTCCATAGGTGTAAAAAGGTTGAAAAACACTGCTCTAGAGGATAAATTTTGTATATAAGGGTCCCAAATTTTTTTAAAAACCCGAGTTCATAAGACTTGGAATCTTGTACATCATTTCAGCAGTTTTCTTTTTTGTTAGTCAGTCATCAACACCAGCATGGGTATTATTGGAATAGCAGGCCTTTCTGGATGACTCCCTGCTGCTGTTCCCTCTAAGCTCAGCGAGAGTCCTCCACCTGTAGTCCTGTCAATGAAGGACATTTTCAATAGAGAGGGATGGGCAAGCTCTGCAGGACTCCAGGGGACCTTCTTGTCCCTAGTGATTGAAAACACAATATTCAAGCACCACCCCCTACTGGCAGCAATGCATTTGGAGGACTCCAGCTCATCATAGAGGAAACAGCGCTCCCCACCACCACCTTAACACCAAATCAGACATGATGAGGAGTGTGTGTACCCTGTCGGAGACACCAAGCTACTTCAGGTCCTGCACTTTTGCTAGGTCTAGATTGTACCATATATGAAGCTTGCCAGATTAAATGAAGATACAACAGAATGCAAATAGGCACCAGACTGTCATGAGGCTAAAGGCATGTGACCCAGACATTCTGGTAAAGCATGACCTAGAATATTTTAATCCCTTGAAAGACAAACAGTTCTGAAAATTACATATAATGTGTTTATGAGCAAAGAAGTTATCAGCAGTCAGCACCAATGGGTTAATACTTTGGGAAAAACCGAGAAAAAAAGCTTAATTTCCACCTCTGGCAGACAGGCCAAGTGCTTTTAATTATATGCATCCTCGTCTATTGAAAGGTAGGGAAACTACATTATGAGCCTCTGTGAGTCAAGTACATTATCCCATGGCTGCAATGCAACACTGATGGAGGTCATGTGGCTGCCACATGCATCTTCCCCCAGTGTCTACAGTGGCCAATGGAAATCTAATAATGACGTCACTATGGCTGGAGTGATGTCACAATCAAGGACAGTTCCAGCAAGCACCATCATTCCCTTAGCAGATGTTGGATGGAACATGTCCGTTGCAGAGCAAGCAGAAGCACATCAAAAAAAAAAAACAAAAACGGGCACAAGATCCAGGGGTGGGATTTTCAGTGCTTACCGGATTTGCTTTCCACTCCAGTGGCTGAATTTCACTGGTCCCCTGTGCTTCCTGTGAACCGAAGAGGAGACTAGTTTAGGCAGCAGGCATGCAACCCCCCCCCCCTTACCTTGTAAGTATATACTGTCACTGCAGGCCCATGTGACATCATGGTGACTGAGTGCACCTTTGAAAGGGTGCGAAGTAAGATGGTATGTATGTTTTGCCCTTTTTATGTGAAGTCAAACTGATTAAAGAAACCTTTTTTTTTTTCATAGAATTTTTGATGCTTTTATATAAGTGTTAGGACTAAGAAGGACGTTGATTGTACGTATGTAACTACAGCACCAGACCTGTGCAAGGGGTTGTAGTAGGGGTTACCCTATGGCTCCAGAAAAAGGAGGACGGATTGAGACATCCGGGTTTTGCTTCCATTGAAAGCAATGGAAGTAAAACCCAGATGCCTCAGTTCATCCTTCTTATGGGAAGGGGTAAAACGCGGACCTGACAGACCTCGCGGATCTAAACCCGTACGGCCTTAAAAATCTGAGGTCCGTGTCGGTCCGTGTCCCTGCCGCTTGTAGTTTCTGTCGCTGACAGACCTTGATTGAGATTTGAGCGCAGACGGATCCGTCTCAGCCTAGGGAGGGAAAAGTGTTAGGATCCGTCAGCGCTAAAAATCTCTTCGTGGTCTGTCAGAGCCAGAGACTAGTGCTGGAGTTTGGAGACTTCTTTTCCATAACGCACGTCCAAAACCTATGTCCCCGCTCTCTTGGCTTCTGCTCTGCCGCTCCAGCACTAGTCTCTGGCTCTGACAGGCCTCAAAGAGATTTTTAGCGCTGACGGATCCTAACACTTTTCCCTCCCTAGGCTGAGACGGATCCGTCTGCGCTCAAATCTCAATCAAGGTCTGTCAGCGACAGAAACTACAAGCGGCATGGACACGGACCGACACGGACCTCAGATTTTTAAGGCCGTACGGGTTTAGATCCGCGAGGTCTGTCAGACTCCCCCCTTGTGCTGCATTTCTAGCAACCACATCCTGGTGCATTATGGGTAGTGTGACCATATGGCTCCAGAAAAAAGGGGACGGATTGAGACATCCGGGTTTTACTTTCATTGAAAGCAATGGAAGTAAGGAGAACAGATTGAGACATCTTGGTTGCTTTCAATGGAAGTAAAACCCGGATGTCTCAATCCGTCCCCTTTTTTCTGGAGCCATATGGTCACACTAATTATGGGTCCTGCACAGCAGTGATTTCAATAGGTAGAATCAGGGACTATAAATCCCACACTGCTTTGTGGTGTAAGTTTAAAATCAGGATTGGCCCCAAAAAAGTCTCTCTCCTGGAAAAGGAAAACTTGTCAACTCTGCGTTGCAAATCTAGCCATGAAAAATAAAGCATGAGGCTTTCCTTCTCTCCTCCCCAAACCCCACCATTTTGACACTGGCTAAAAGCAGCAATGTTGTGATTAGAGAAGGTACTTCTCTTACTGATTATTTCTGTAGCTCTTCTGCCTGTAAAGGGCAGTGGTCTATTTTAAAACAAAGATCAACCATTGGCCTCAGGGATGGTTCAGGGTTAGAGTGGCTATTCTGAGATGCTGATGTTTCTACTAAGAGTGTGATGTAGTGGTCAGAGCTGTAGCCTCAACACCCTGAGGTTGTGGGTTTAAATCCTGCTGCTCTTTGTGATCTGGGCAAGTCACTTAATCCTCTACTGCCCCAGGTACATTAGGTAGACTGTGAGCCCCCTGGGACTTACAGGGAAAATATTTGAGTATCTGATTGTAAACCACTTAATACACCTCATCCAAATGGTATTTTCAATCTCAATCCCTTTCCCCATGGGATGCAGCGTTGAGTTCCCACTTCCTTGTTCCAACTCCAGTTTCTTCTTCTGCATCAGGTTGGTGGTAGTCTTTTCTAAGTGAGACTTGAATGAGCAAATACAAGAGTTGAGATGTGCATTCATTAGCACACTTTAAAAAAGATTTGTGCAGGCTAAATCAATGAAACTTACATAAACAGTAATGCATATAAAGTCGATTAACGCGTGAATACGTTCTAACACACATTAAAAAACATGACAGATTAAATTATACATTCTGGTGGAATTCTGTATGTCATATATACAAAATGGAGCTCACTATAGCAACACAAAAAGGACATATAGATAAATTTCAAAAAATATGGAGACCATTAACTGAATATTGTAAAGAATGATTAATTTTCCCATGTATAGAATTTGATTAGAAGAAAAAGGGATCATATCTCTAAATATTATATAATATATTAATACTTGATTTATAATATGAAATATGGAAAGAATAGCATTTAAAAATTTTATTCATGTATTACTGAATAGAAGGGAGGGGGGAGGGGATGGGATATTATTATATTAACTAAGAATTATATAAATTTAGTTTTCTGAAATATTAGTATGAATTTATATTGTTGATGTAACATATGAAAATGAATAAAGATTTCTCATTCAGTATTGATAGGGAGGGAGGGAGGGAGGGGAAATTATTATATTCAATAATAATTATATTAATTTAAATTTCTTACATAATATTATAACTTTATAAAATATTGATTTTCTAAAGAAATTTTAAATTTGATATTAATCTGTAAGTTAATCAAGTGTGATTATTCAAGTTTATAATGAATTTATTTAAAACACTTGTTGTAACATAAGAAAATGAATAAAGATTTATAAAACCAAAAAAAAAAAAAAAAACCCATTCATTTTTTAAAGGCCCCCTTTACAAAATCACGGTAGCGATGTTGCCACGGTAAATGCACTGAAGCCCATTCAGTTCTTATGGCATCACTACCGTGGCTTTGTAAAAGGGACCCTAAAATTATTATTAAAATGAACATGTGATGTGAACTGGAAACAATCTAGAAACAACCTGAAAATAAACTAGAATTTTTTTCTACGCTTATCCCTAAAAATAAATTTTTCATACTTATATTTCTTATAATTTTCCAGATATGGCTTCCTATTTCTTTACTTCTTCTACAAGTAAGGTTTGTAATATTATCGGAAAATACATATAAACAAAAAAAAACAACCCACCCAAATCTTTCTCAGATGAGCATACACACCCTCACAACACTTATCAAAAATTAAAGTTATGTTTATCTGGAAAAGTCTCACCTAAACATGACGGACTGAGGCAGCACCCCACCTGGCCCTCTTGGGTCTTGTTGTTTCAGTGGCTCGCATAGCTGCAGTGGCGTGCGGTCAGGGCCTTCGCCCCCACTCCCTAAAGGCCCTGAGGGCACTGCTCTGAATTTTATTGGTTGAGCAGGCAACAGGCACCTGCTGCTCAGCCAATCTAATTCAGATCAGTACTGTCAGGGTCTTCAGGGGGTTCGGAGAATCCCCAGCCTAAGAGCCCTGCCAACTCAACAAATCAAACTGCATCAAGCAAAAAGTATACTGAATCCCCTGAAAGCCCTCACTGCATAGCTGCTGCACGCCATGGCATAGCTGCTACCTTCTCTTCATCTCAACCGAAGAGTGGCTATGTGATACTGTTGTATAGAAGGCTGGCATTGTGCGACATCCCCTTAGCACAGATGATAAGTGAAGGACAAGCTGTGCACTATGGCAATAATTATATAACAGTGCGTCTATATAGAGATACCCAGAGGATGCCCAATAGGCACATTCTTACCAATGCTATATACTTTGACTAAAACTGTGTGCACAAATTTGTGCATAGTCTGATTTAATTAGTTAACAAGCCAATCTGTGCCAATAATTTCCATTTATTGGCAATAATTAGAACTTATGTGCCCAACGTTCTAAGCATATTCTATAAAGTGATGTGTGTAAATTCTATTTTGCAGATCTCAAAAGGGGGTGTGGCTAGGGAGGGCATGGGCGGGCTGTGGGTGTTACTAAAATTTAGGTGCATGGTTATAAAATAACATCACAAGTAATAGAAAAGTCACTCAATAAATCTCAACTTCACCAATTTCAAATGAGTGTACAACTCTTGGCAACTTTTGTGCTCAGAATCAAGGAGACAATAACGGGGGCGAACCCCAGCGTTAATCTCTCACCACCCAATCATCGCATCGTAAAGCACCAGTGATGGACCGTATAGGTATTTGAATAAAGCACTCTTTACTTGCTGGTCACTCACACTTATTACATCTTACATATTACACGAAGGGAGGAAGATGTAATAAGTGTGAGTGACCAGCAAGTAAAGAGTGCTTTAATTGCGAGTCTGCACCGCTCATTATCATAACCTTTTTGCAATACTGTCGGTTCCCTGAAGCAGATACGAAAGTGTCACGTCGGAACCTGATACTCGCAAGCTATAAGATAAGTTTTTGTCTAAACGTATAAAAATGAATAAGCAGCGTTGCCTTAGTGGCACCTTAAGTCAATAATTCAAATTCTTATACTGTCCCTCACTGGTGCTTTAATATGCGATGATTGGGTGATGAGATATTAATGCTGGGGTTCGCCCCCGTTATTGTCTCCTTGATTCTGAGCACAAAAGTTACCAAGAGTTGTACACTCATTTGAAATTGGTGAAGTTGAGATTTATTGAGTGAGTTTTCTATTACTTGTGATGACATTCTTCTAATCACTCAAGTTGAAAAGATCATCTTGAGTCTATTTGCCCCCATTTGTGTGGTTATAGACTAAGCCTGATCCGGGCACAATTTAGGTGCTGGCATTTATGCCAGATTTTCATTGGTGACATCGGAAGAAGAGATGAGGCTGGCACTTGCAGCTGCTAGGAGATGCTGCTGGATGCCGCAAAAGATTTCGAAGTGGGAGTAGATCAGGGAAGTGCATTATAAGCCTAGAAAAGAAGGATAATGTGAAAGTGTGTGTGTGTGTGTGTGGGGGGGGGCTATTAACCAAAGGCACCTTTAAATAAGAATGTTTTAAGGGCAGATTTAAATCTTTCTAGACAGGATGCCAACTGAAGGGAAGAGGACAGTGTATTCCACAAGGAAGGACCTGTCACAGAGAAACCGCTGCTTAGTGCTGTGTCCGCAGCCTTCCATAGAAATTTAGGCCATATTAATGTAATCCAAAGGCCCACCTACAAAACCGAGTCTTCACATTGACCTTGAATGAAGAAAATTACTGTTCATTCTTAAAATACAACGGTAAGGAATACAACAAATGGGGAATCAGGTAACGCAAGGCAGTAAAACACGCGACTTTCAGATGTAACAGACAATACGCCTAGTTCAGAAGCTCACAGAGGGGGAAATTCTATAAAAGACAACTAAAGATAGGCACCTAACTTAATTAGTAAATTGTCTTCAAATACGAGTTTTAACAAGCTCATAATTGAAAAAGACTAAAAATTAATTGGGTGATAGGTGCCTATCTTCTTGGGCACGATTCTATAAAAGACAGGTGTCTATTGCATAGTGACTGGTCATGTAGGCGTGTTTAGAGGTGGAGAAGGCCTTAGGCATTGCTGGGCATGATTCTTTAAAGGATTTAGGCCCCTATAATGTAGGCCTTTAAAACCCTAGCGTGATTCTGTAATGGGTGCCAAAGTGTCATTGATAAGAGACAGGCATCCATATTTTTAGACACCATTTACAGAATTTCCCCCGGAAAGCATGCTGGAGACAAGGGAAATATAAGGCCCTATAGCTACATAGTAACATTGAAGACCCACAAAAACTTAACAAGATAAACATATTTGGTTAACTGCACTGCTTGCACAGGCAGAAAGGACAATTTAAGTAGATAAATCAGAGTCTTTTGTCCTGGACTAGGATAAGTCCAAATGTCCATATTCACTCGGTTTGGTTTTTCAGACTTGATTCTGACTGGCATTTCCATTCTAGGAGTCTGAAGATCTGCATTCGTTTCAAAATACGTCGAACAGTTAAAATCTCTGAATGTTCACAATCCAAGCAATCCCGGATTTTTTTCTAAAGCAAAAGAAAAGAAATCTGAGCCAAAGAGAAAACCAACTCTCTGCTTCCAAGTGGGACTGAGTCATTTGTGAGCCAGTGATGCCTGCCTCGTATCAATAATACTAAATTAGAGTTGTATGCTTAGGAATCAACTGAAACCAGCATAACTGTGAGATGATAGCTGTGATCAGGAGGAGATTTATAAAGTCATTTTTGAAGCTTTTCAGTTTCTTTATTGAGATTTCTTAACCGTCCTTGTGAAGAGATTCACCCAAGGCAGGAATTTCGGATAAAGGATCTTGTACCTGTATAAGTTTGTACCTGAGACAAAGGAGGACTGTGATTTGCCCAAGGTGACAAGAAGCTGCACTCTGATTTGAACCATTAGGCTACACCTCCCCTCACTTACCCCTAGACAATTTTTTAAGAGACTTCCATTTTAGAAAATTTGGCTTTTCCCTGCAATTTTCATAAGGATTTTTTTTTGTTTTGTTTTATAATTTCAATGCATGAATATATCAGACTCAATATTCAGAATGATTTAAACAGCCAGGCTGTTTAAATCAGCTGTCTGGGGCTAACCAAGTATTTTCAGTGGCACTTAACCACATAATGCCACAGAAAATGCCTGGTTAGCACCAAAGCCAAAACTGGCTGCTTTGGGGCATTCTGGGAACAGACTCAGCAATTAAATGGTAAAGTGCAAAATTACAATATTTGGCATTTAACCAGTTAACCACAAAAAAGGTGGTTCTATCCTTGTTGAGCAGTTATTTTGTTGCTGTTGGCAGAGACTGCTGACTGGTCATTCTCTGGTTTCTTCCAATCACCACTAGTCACCTGGGCCTCTTTCAGTCACTTGGGTTTGAGTTTACTGGGGGTTAGACAGGTGCTAGCCTGCATCCCCCAAGAGACACTCTTAGGAGGTCCTGTTGCCAGGAACCTTCTCTCTGTTGTCTTTCTGGGCTCCAAGTCTTGTTTGCAAGCTCCTATTTCTCTCGGAGTGAGATCTTGTCTCAACATCCAAATGATCTTGCTTCGCTTGGCCTGCTGGGAAGAGTTTTAGCATAGGGCTTCTCCATGCAGTGTCCTCTCAGAGGTGATAGCGGCTCTACCCTTTCATAGTTCTTCATGATCAGTTAAGTTCTGAATATTGCACTGTGTGTGGCAGTGTGCATATTACATCATTCCACTTTTGTGGTGTCTGCAGTGCATTGTAGAGATGTGCATGGAAGCCTGTGCCTTGTAAAGAAGTAGGTGCGCTTTACACAGGATTATAGTAATGTGTGTACACTCATAGTATGCACCATCAACATCTCAAAAGCACCCCCTTGAGGCCACACAAAACATAGTGTGAACAGACTGAGAGCCTCTGCCCGGACTATTATACAATGATTATTGAGATAATAGAAAAAGAATATTACCTCTCATTTTCCTCAACAGTTTGGAGTTCGCATTCACATGGGGCACTTCATTGAAACTAGACTCAGACATTTTTTCTGTTACAAGACAAAAAATGTAAACCATTATCTTCGACAGTCATTTTTCACAGGAACAGAGAACTACATTGAAGTGCAGGATGTCCTATGAAAAATTGCAGAAAACACCTTGAAAGGTGCAAAAACACCATTTTTGTAAGCAAAGCTCTGCTTGTAAAACAATATATATTGCAAAACAGATACTGCAATACACAAAACACTTGAAACAGCAGCAACATGGATGACAGGACACAAACTAAAACTTAACCCGGACAAAACAAACTTCATCCTCCTAGAAAACAGCAAAACCCCAACCTTAACAAACATAGTAACAAACTCGATCTCATACCCCATTCGTCCCCGCGCTAAAACTCCTTGGAATACTGATTGACAGAGGCTGTGTACCATGCAATCACAAATCAACAAAATAATAAAACATCATTTGCAACTATGGGCTCCTTTTATGAAGCCGCGTTAGCGGTTTAACGCACGTAATGCGCTAAACTGCCGGCCGCGCTAACCGTTACCGCCTCCTCTTGAGCAGGCGGTAGTTTTTCGGCTAGTGCGGGGGTTAGCGCGTTATAAAAAGTCGCGTGGGAAAAAGCCCCTAACGCGGCTTTGTAAAAGGAGCCCTATGAGAAACCTAAGACAAGTTCGAAAATTCTTCGACAGAAAACAATTCCGACTTTTGGTACAATCTCTAATCCTAGGCTTAATAGACTACTGCAATATACTATATCTCTCCTGCCCAGCAACTATGATAAAACAATTACAAACAATACAAAACACAGCCCTAAGACTCATCTATTCGCTGAAAAAATATGACCACATCACAGAAGCATACCATGACTCACACTGGCTCCCAATACAAGCAAGAGTACACTTCAAATTCCATTGTCTACTATTTAAAGCTATAAATGGAGACAGCCCAACCTACTGGAACAACCGACTAACTCAAACTACCTCAACCAGACACAGGAGAACCCACACACTATTCACTCACCCACCTACCAAAAATGTCAAACGAAGAAGAATGTGCGACAACCTAGTAGCCACCAGAGCAGCAAAACTGGACAGACAACTCACCAATCTGCTATCCTTGACCACAGACTACAAAACCTTCAAAAAAGAAACAAAAACCCTACTCTTCAAAAAGTACATTAAACCTTTATAACAGAACCAGACCCGCCCCAAGCTTCACTCACAACAAATCAAAAATATTCAAACCACTCATTAGGCATTTACTAGTATCATGACAATTCTCATGTAATCCACCGAATGTATTTCGTAGCATCAAGACAATTCTTGTGTAATTCGCCTTGAACCGTAAGGTAATGGCGGAATAGAAATCACTAATGTAATGTAATCTAATTCCAAATTAATGAAATGCTGTGATGCAAAATCATTCAGAGTACCTGTACCTCTAATTCAGAATTCAGAAAAATCCTGCCTGCAAAAGTATCTTGTGGACCACTTTTCATAAAGAGATAACTATACCTATTATAATAAAATTGCCTGCTAGTAACATTTTGTTTCAAAAATATTAATTGTAAACTGCTTTGACAATATTTGGGTGGTGGAAGGGGGTCATGCCTTAAATCCTTCAGTCAGTTTGAGCACCTTTGTGGAACTTAGACGCAACTCAAACAGGTCTAACTGCCGGCATCTAAGTTCCCTCAAGGAAAGCTTTGATTATGGCTGGGGTACATCCAGGTTGAAGCCTGCTCGATTCCCGCCCATAACACACCCCTTTCATCTCTGGACACACATCAGCTTAGACGTGCTGCTGCACATCCAGAAAGTTGGTTTCGATTATCAGCATCGACATCCAAGTGCTGACTTAGGCTGGCTTTTGGACGTTTTAAAGTTTTGATTATGAACCCCACAACTTACAGAATTCTGCAAGTTGCACACTAAAGTGCCACTCTCAGGAGCTGCTATTGACATGGCATGTAGGTGCCAACTTATGCTACTATTCTATAATGGAATCTTAGCACCCAGATGCCATTATAGAATTCACACTCAGTGAACTGCATCTAGGTGTCTAATTTGTGACATCCGATTATAGAATTGCCCCCTCAGGGTAAAGGGTAATAGAATATACTCATTATTTTGATGGATTTGAGAGTTACCGAAGACATTTTGCATTTCAGGCCCAAGGTTCTGGGAAATCAACATTCACTATAGCAAGGAGCTGTTTCTTTGTCTAGAATGATGCACTGAGATCATGCAGGCAGTAGCCCATTATCTCCAGCCCATCATGTTTTGTTGGATGTGTTTATTTGGATTCATGAGTGTCGGAATGGGGAACGCCACAGGGGCCATGGCCTCCCCAAAGATTGGCAGTTACCGGTCAGTTCCCGCCCACCCATTCCCTTCCCGGCACTGTACTTTTAAATCTTTGGGCAATCGCCGCTCAGCATCAGCAAGCAGGCCTGCCCCGGAACCCTTCATTCTACTTCCAGGGACAGGCCTGCTCGTTGACGCTGCCCGGAGGCTGTCCAAAGATTTAAAAGTACAGCTCTAGGAGGAGAAGGGTGGGGAAGTCGGGAACTAGTAAGAGGCTGTGCCGCAGGATTCTGTTGGCTAGCTAGGGCAGTGCCTTTTGCCCCCCCCAAACAAAACATCATTCTGCTGCCTATGTTTGGATTTATCTCACGCCTTTCCATTGGTGACGCAAGGTGAGTTACGTTGATGTCCTGCAACTCTCTTACCTTATGTTGCTTTAGAGTTGGGCTGGGAAGGATGATGTTGCACCCTGTGCATATTTCTAAGATATCATAAGCCCATGGGTCTTCTTGGCAACTCCAAGAGGCATTCAAAGTAGAGTGTTCAAGTGAGTTATTGCTCGTCACGGATTCTGAAGATACTTCCAAGGGCACAACAGGAGATTTCTCATCAAATGAAGACTCTTTTCTTTCTTCTTGCTTTGCACGGTCATCCTTGTCTCTCGCAACACTATATGCAACAGGAAAGACTGGGGAAAATGGTCCGAGCTTGCTGTTTGGCTTCTTGGGGAACAACTTTAAAAAATCACCTAGTGGATTGCATTTATTCTGTGAATGGCATCAAAGAAACCTTTATGTTAAATAAATTACATTAAAGAAAACTTCATGTCAAGTAACACACAGGGAGACAGAACACACTCTACTCAATATTCAGCAGGACTTAGCAGGCCCAGAATGGCTCCTGGCCGGCTAAGTACCATTTGGCTGGCTAAGCTCTGATATTTAGTGGGAGTTGGCCAGCTATCCACCGGATTGGCCGGTGACCAGATATGACACACAACATAACCAGTCACTGCCAATATTTAGAAGCTGGCTGGCTAAAACTAGCAGATAGACAGACCTGCCTAAAAAGCAGGTTTGTCTTTCACTGCTTTGCCTTAGCTGGTCAGCCGATGAATATCAGCTTAACCAGTTAAGTCCGAGGTGGCGAACTTTGACCCAGAGTTTCAATGCTGGAGGCCAGATATGGCCCCAGAACTGAATATCTGAGATCACTGCAGACCGATGGAGGTAGCCGGGCTGCCTCCCGCATGCTCAATTTCAGGCCCCCTATATTTTGAGGCATAGAAAAATTAAGCTTGATATTAATTTGGATTATTAAAAAGTAATGATCTATACTTATCTTAAAAAAACAAAAACATGGAGTGTATGCTGCAGTGATAATTCTGCTCAGGGGATTTCTTGAGCTTGGTTGGAATCTCCACACAATTAAAGGATAAGGCCTACTGAATGATATACTAATAACCTGAGAATCTTGCTCCATGTGACCCTGGGCAAGTCACTCAGTCCTCCATAGCCCCAGGTACGTTAGATAGATTGTGAGCCCACCGGGACAGAGAGAGAAAAATATTCGAGTACCTGATTGTAAAACTGCTTAGACAACCTTGATAGGCGGTATATAAAAACCTAAAAAACTTGAAACTCTGGCTACACAGTGCCGTCAGCCCATGGGATACCAAAGACATCTTGCTCTGGTAAACTGTAGGTGTTAGTACTAAAAGGGCTGGCCCAGTCACTATGCAGTAGAATTTAGGGGTGGCAGGAGAGCCTCATTTCCCCTTCCCTTCATTCTCTATGCTTCTCCCCTCAATATCTTGTGTTCAACTTCTCCCCGTCTTTCCTGCATCTGTTGCTCTACTGCTTCCTGGACCCAAGCCAAAGTTGCAAACATTCAGCACTGGCACAGAACCTTGAAACGCAGGCTCACACTTAAGTGCTGCCAAGGCCCGCCCTATTCCTGACAGGGAAAGGGTGGGATGCGGCAATATGTGATTTTAGATCTTTGTTTAGAAGTTCTATGTCTGCATTCAGTTTAGTTTCAATATCAACCCAGGTTCGGGAAGAGCTTGGGAATGGAGAAACAAAAGAGGGGGAGATGGTGAACATGGGACAGGGGATAGTCAAGAAGAGAGGAAATGCTTAATGGGTAGGAGGAAGGAAGAAAAAGAAAGGTGCTAGCCATCTAGGAAGCGAGTAAAGAGGAGAAAGAGATGGACTATGGTATGGGAGGGAAGAGGAGATGCTGAACAACAGGGGTGAGGTAGGGAGGAGAAGGAGAAAAGTTGGACTATAGGATGGGTTAGGGAAACGGAGATGCTGGACTATGGGAGGAGGCTTAGAGAGGGGAAGGGGAGATGTTGGATTAGGGATGGATTAGGGAAGGGAAGATGCTGGAGTGTGGTTGGTAGGGCATTATACAGCTCCAGGGGAGAGAGCAGCACATGGCTGAAGGTTTGCCATTAGGCACCCTTGAGCCTGCTCTGACTACCTATCAGGATCGCAGACCCTCCTCGTCATGACATCTACTCTAAAGTTTCCGAGCACTCCCTCCATAGCATTCCCAGGAGTGGGATCTCTAGAAAACCCAGGCATCTTTTCCAGTTCCAATTAACATTTACCTGGTGGTTCAGAAATTCGTGCTCTGGTATCATCTGCTGGCATTGCAGGCAGAGGAGGCTTGAACTGGGACCTTCAGAAAACAAAGACAGTTTTCTACAGACCACATGACGCAACAGCCATGAATACAAATCTGCTTGCCTCAGCCAAGTCGGTCCTGCTTATTAAACATCCATGCCAAATTGTCTCTCCTCAAAGATATCTGCTTGTATCATTTATTTCTCGTGTCGAAATATCATCTGATGGCTCAGTTAGGCTATCCCCCTTTAGCACAGCTGTCCTGCGCTTAACCCTTTATTTGGCATTGTTGCTCAGAAGCAACATGTGTCTTCTCTGGCTCTTAGGGAAGATCTGCATCTCCAAAGGCCTGTTACTTGGCACTGTTGCTCTCATTCAACATCCAGTTACGTAAAGCAGCGGTTTCACCATCTGCCAATTAAAGGGTTAAGATGTCATATTCTTTTCTGTCTTCACAGTTATTGCTAAATGTTGTACCCCATTTTCCTTATGTTTCCTCTTTTAATATCTCTTCATGGGCTACCCATCCAATTTTGCATTCAGTTTAAGGGGATCATTCTATAAGCGGGTGCTTCCTTTTAGGTGCTGCAAGCAGAGACCCTACTTTATAAAGGCATCTGGGCGCTGCTACTACTACTACTTCTCACGTATATAGTACTGAAAGGCGTACGCGGCACTTGTACATTTTCACATTTATAGACAGTCCTTGCTTGGAAGAGCTTACAATCTAACTTAGGCAGACATGACATATATACCATATTTCCCCATATATAGGCCGTCCCCATGTACAGGCCGCAGGAAATGCCGATTTAGGTTTTAAAACTCTTAGATAAGCCGCCCCATGTTACTAGCCACGGTTTATCTAAGCGTTTTAAAACCTAAGACGGCCTATACAATGGGGCGGCCTATACATTCCCCCCCCCCAATAAATACCTTTGCAGGCTGCCTCCTGCCTCGTCGCGGCCACCGGTGCAGGGCAGGAGCATTCTTTTCAGGGAGTCCCGTGAGAACTGTCGCAGCCATTGAGGAAGCTGCACGGGGCCAGCTGGATGCTGAAAAGATTGCTCCTGCCCTGCACTGCTGACCGCGATGAGGCAGCCGCCCCAGGAGGGAGCTACAGGTATAGAGGACTCCGTGGCTGATCTTCCAATGGGGCGGCTTATCTACAATGTATTTAGATAGGCCGCCACATATATGGAAGCCGCACCTACTGCAGGGGATTGTAAAGCCCTGCTAACCCTAGCATTGTACCTACTTTTTCTACGAGCTCCAGGATCAGGGAGTGGCCTGCTCACACAGCTGTCCTTGTGAAGAGCCAGATCCTTGTTCATCACATACTTATTGCAGGTGGCACAGGTCTGTGTCCGGCTCCCACAGCTGTCAATGTGAGACTGCAGCTTGCTGAAGGCCAGGTCCAGCTCACAGAATTCACAGGTCACTGGACGGTTTCTGCATTCCTCCGTCTGTACAAGGAAAGCGCAATACAGGAAAATATTTCAGTCATGTTAGTTTATCAAAATATTTCAAATGCAGCAAAGATTACTCTGGTCAATATTCAGTGCAAGACCCAGATAGTTAATGCTGAGCCATGTCTAGGATATTGAATAACTGGGTGAGTTACTCCTTTTTATCGGAAACTGTCATGTGCGGATGCTGGTGATTTTCGCTCTCTCTAAGTCTCTCTAGACAAGTTAGAAGGAGGCATAGCCCCTGATGAAACCAAGTGTGAAACGGTCGGGCAGCCGTCGGGCATAAAAGATAAGTGCCTTCATTTCTTTAGCACCTTAAGCACAAAAATCAAGTTTACAAAATTAATTTAGAGCACGTGTCACTTTACCAAGACCAATGATGAATTTTACCACCCCAGTAAAGACAGGAAAGACTATATGAGTAGTGTCTTGGGTATTTGAGGTCTGGTTATTCAATCAAACTTGATGTCAATTTGTTCTCTGACTCATACAATTATCAATTGTTTGAACAAATTTTTGTTTTCTTCAATTTAAGTTGATTTTTGTGTGATGGTCAGCCAGGGGTTATTCACTAGGACAGCAGAAAAAGCAGGGAAATATTCTCTTCAAATTCAGGCAAGTTTACCCTAATGCTCACAAGTCTGCCATGCAAGTAATAATAACTTTAATCTTGTATACCGCATTACCATGGAAGTTCTATGCGGTTAACAAATGAAGAGACTGTACATTTACAGCGAAGTTACAATTTCAGTAATGTTACACTTACATTTTGGATGATACATTTTCAGCGATGTTACATTTACATTTTAGAAGATAAATTTACGGCAAAGTTTTTTTTTTTGTTTTTTTTCCGCTAGGTTGACATATACTGAGGAGTTACATTTGCTGTAAGTTACGTGCTGCGGTGTTACAATAGTAGAGTTACATACGGCGGAGAAGAGTCTGGGGGAGAGTCGAGGTCAGAGGGGGAGGCGAGTAAGAGGGTGGATAGATCAGAGGAATTTGTCAAAAAGGTAGGTTTTGATTAACTTCCTGAATGTTTGATGGGGGGGGGGGAATTGGAGATGAGAGTGGAGAGGCATTTGTTCCATTTGCCCGCTTGGAATGCTAGGGATCTATCGAGGAATTTCTTATAGAGGCAACCCTTCAGGGAGGGAAAGGAAAACAGGTAGGTATTTCGAGTACGAGAGGGGCCAGCAATTTCAAGGTGCTCAGATAGGTAGATTGGTGAAGAGCCTGCTAAGGTTTTGAAGCAGAGGCAAGCGAATTTAAAGATGATTCTTGCCTCCGCCGGCAGCCAGTGGAGTTTAGTGTAGTAGGGGCTAACGTGGTCATATTTTTTGAGGCCGAAGATGAGGCGGACTGCAGCATTTTGTACTATTCTTAAACGTTTGATGGTGTTTTTATAGGCTCCCAGGTATATGATATTACAGTAGTCCAGTATGCTTAAGATTAATGATTGGACCAGTAGACGGAAGGAGAGGTGGTCGAAATGGCGTTTGCAAGTAAGACTGGTTATAGCCAGTCTTACTTGCAAGGCAGCTCAGCTCCCAATCATGGTAGCAGCCCCCGAGAACCCAATGCAAATGCATTAGAAGGAGCTTTGCACAGTATGGAGGAGTGGCTCAGCAGTTGGAGCTCCTGTCTCAGCAGCCTCATTGTGTTGGTTGGACCTGGGCAAGTCACAAAATGTTTTAAAAAAGAAAAAACTGCTGTAACGGGCCTGCCCATAAGAATTAGAGAATGACACGGGGAAAAAATGTGGCCCCGTCACCGCGAGCTTGGTCCCTATCAACACCCCCACAAACCATCTGATCCTATCCCATCCACACAACCCTTCGTGCGGTCCAGCAGCCCCCTCCCACCCGCCCGCTCGCTCGCCGCGGTCTGAGCATCTCCCTCCCTCCCCTTGCCTTTTCTGGAAACAGGAAGTTGCGTCAGAGAAGGACTTTCCAGCAGCCGCACGTGACTTCAAGGCTCCAGCTGCTTGTTAAGAGAAAATTAAAAGAAATAAGGGAAGGGAGGGAGGGAGAGGCCCGGACCGCGATTGGGAAGAAGGAGGGATTTTGCGCGTGTTTTCTCAGCTAACTGCGAGGACAAGGCCATTCACCGCTCCACGGGGCGGTGAATGGCCTTGTCCCCGTTCCCTGCGGCGACCATTTTTTTACGTCCCCATTCTCTAATAAGAATAGCCCTACTGGGTCAGACCAATGGTCCATCTTCAGTACCTGGCAAAAATCCAAATAGTAGCAACATTCCACAGCACAGAAGAGTTCTAAAGCAGAGAACTATCTGAGTTCTCTTGGTTCAAAAACAGCCTCTACACTCTACCTTACCTGCGCACAAGAGAAGCGCCTACTGCTTGGCACAGGCGATAGGCACAGGTCCTCCCCCTTTCAGTGCAATACTCAACCAAAAAACAGTGTTCACATCATTTGCACGCTGTCTGGGTGGCTCCCAACCCACTGTTTTCCACTGGGCTGTCGGGGTTCTGTGCATCCAGCCCTGAATTAATTTGCTTTTTGGGGGTTACTTTGGACATTGATCTGTTTACAGCCCACGAGGACTGGAGTTCAAAAGCCCAGCCACATCATAAAATCATTGTCTTACCTCATGGGTTTCCATCAGATACTGCTGGATTCCTTGGTTGCACAACTTACATGTAACCTGTTGCAGAAAAAAAACAAAACCTCAAATGGTTACATTCTTGTGTGCTAAGTTATTTTTTTTTTAGTTTTGTGGAAGGAGGATGCACTTGGGGATATATAAAGGAGATATGTACTACATGGTCAATATTTATTTAATTTTCTACTCCGTTCTCCCAGAGGAGTTCAGAATGGTTTACATCAGGGATCTCAAAGTCCCTCCTTGAGGGCTGCAATCCAGTGGGGTTTTCAGGATTTCCCCAATAAATATGCATGAGATCTATGTGCATGCACTGCTTTCAATGCATATTCATTGGGGAAATCCTGAAAACCCCACTGGATTGCGGCCCTCAAGGAGGGACTTTGAGATCCCTGGTTTACATGAATTTAACCAGGTGCTTAAACATTTTTCCCTGTCTGTCCCAGTGGGCTCACAATCTAATGTACCTGGGGCAATGGAGAGATTAAGTGATTTGCCCAAGGTCACAAGGAGTAGAGTGGGTTTGAACCCACAACCTCAGGGCTCAGCCATGCTAGGATCTTAGCTCAGCTGCCTCCGCCTCCTCCCCCTCCCAGCAATGGCACACCCTGTAGCTGGAGGATTCCCAAGCCCTGCCAGCTAAATGCATCTGAAGGTTGCCAGAACTCCCTTTAGCCTGTCTTTATAGAATCCGGGGGTTGGTGTATATCTGAGCACCTAAACAGGGCCGGGATGCACATACATTACAGTATTCTGTTACTCACATGTGTAAATGGAGCTCCTCCTATGCTCAGCACCTGTATGTACCCCCGTAAGTTAACAAATTACATATAATTGGAAAAATTGGAATAGATTAAATTATAATTTTGGGTGGAACTCCTTATGTCATATTTATAAAATGGAGAGACTTATTGCAATACAACAGGGTTATTTCAGGAAATTTCAAGATATTTGGGAGCCATTAACAAACTATTGTAATGATTAGAAAAATCTTGTTTCCCTTAAATTTACAAGTTCAATTATGGGGTGGGAGGGAGGGTATTTTTATTGTTACATGTTGTATAAGTATCGATTATATGATAGATAAGGGTGGGGAGGGGGGGAGATAAGAGAATATCATATGTATCATTGTTGATTATTAAGTGATATATTTATGGTTATTTGTATGGATATGTTATCACACTTATTATAAGTTTAAAAATGAATAAAGATTTAAAAAAAAAATAAAAAAATACCAATTTAAAGTTATTTGTTCAAATTACCCAGATTTTTTAAAGCATGTCAGCAGTATTCTGAATCACTCTCAATTTTTTAAGAATTTTCTTGTAAGCACCTAAATATATAATGTTACGGTAATCAAGAATGCTTAAAATAGAAGACTGTACCGATAAACGAAAAGGCAGAATGTTGCAGAAAATCTCTCTGCAATAGCACAGTTATAGAAACTGGCTTTAGCACTTTGATTTCAATCCCTGTGTCGACACAGGGCTGCTTTTACCTGCTACCTGTACAACAGCTGACCTGCTGGCGAGGGACCACTCTTACCTGCTTGTGCTGCGTCTCCTGGTGTTCTCCCATCTCAGCTGCAGGGACGGGTTCATCACACTTTGTACACACAACTAAAAACCGCTTACAGTGGGTCTCGTGGAGGCTGAAATTGGAAACAGCCACATCTCTCTTGCTGCAGGACAGGTGGGGGGGGGGGGGAAAGAGGGACAGTACAGGTCTGAGACATAGGGTTACCAGACATCCGGGAAAACCTGGACATGACCTCTTTTTAGAAGACCGTCTGGGTGCCCGTAGGGATTTCCAAAACCCGGAAGTTTGTCCGGGTTTTGGAAGTCCCTGAGCTGGGGGCCGCATCTGGAGGCCTCTGCGCATGCACAGCTATCAACGCGATGATGTCATAAGCACACTGGGATAACATGATCGACTTTTCTGTTTTCAGTATTATGAGCTACCCGCTAATTTTCCCGTTAGTGTATGAGCCCCTACGGCCACCCGCTATGTAGATGATAAGGGCTCACGTGTAGGGTTACTAGGTGTCCGAATTTCCCCGAACATGTCCTCCTTTTGAGGACATGTCCAGGGGTCCGGACGGCTTTTCAAAACCCGGCGCTGTGTCTGGGTTTTGAAAAGCTTCTAAGAAATCGCTGTCAGGCACATGTGCGGATGACCTCCTGCCCAACGAGAGCAGGCAGTGGGGAGCAGGGTTGGGGCGATTTGGGGGTGTAACATGGCGGGGATGGGTGGAACTAGACGGACCTGGGAGCAGGTCTAGGGGTCTGGATTTTCCGAACAGAAAATCTGGTAACCCTACTCACGTGGCAAGCACGTGGCAATGTAGTTGTGCCAACCAATTAGCACAAAACACACCATTTTCTGCTTCCAGACTGCCGCCAGCACTAAAAAATAATTTTAGTTTTTAGCATGGGGATAGGGCGCGCACAGCCATACTGCAGGACGCCTCCGCACCGACACCCCACCCCAAGTCATTTTTTTGCTGTGGTAAGCCACAGCTTGGTAAAAGGGTCCCTACATTTTCTATCTGGGGTAATGAAATGTTAACTGAGTTACCAAGGATCACAAGGAGCTGTGCGCATGTGCATGACATCATCACATGGGCTTCCCTCATGTGCAGAGGCCCTCCAGATCTCTGGGAGAGAGGCTGGGGGTGGAGTTGGAGGCGGGGCTTGGGGCGGTGCCAGGTGTTCTCATTTTTAAAGAAGAAATCTGGCAACCCTACCGAGACATGACATTTACAATCTGTCTTGAATGGGAGGGGAAAACTCCATCCATATCTAGTGTTTTTAGGTATGCTTCAAAGCTCAGACATTTTATATACAGTATTATGCTGTATTATTTATTGACTAACTTGCTGTTTACAGATAATCAAGCTCATCAGGTGGGGAACAACTGTGTAGCATAACAATGATAAGTCAGAGACAATAAGGGGCTCATTTTCAAAAGAAAAAACATCCATAAAATGGCATAAAGAGGCAAGTGGACGTTTTTCTTGCCAAACTTCCAAATTGCTATTTCTGAAACTTCTATTCCAGTGGTTCTTAAACCTGTCCTGGGGGACCCCCAGCCTGTTGGGTTTTCAAGATATCCCGAATGAATATGAATGAGGCAGATTTGCATATAATAAAGGTGACAGGCATGCAAGAAATGAGGGAAGGCTTCCTGGTCAGCCACCGGCAACGTGTACGAGCCGCTGCCCGCAGCTTTGTGTAGAGAAACAAGTGAAGCTGGAAGGAAGGAGGGAGAGGGACGCGTTGGGACATGGAAAAGAGGGAGGGAGCACAAACTTCGGACAAAGGACAGAAGGAGGGAGTGGGCATGAACCTGGGACATAGGATGGAAGTGAGGGAAAGAGATGCTGAGGTGGGGGAGAGATTAGAAAGGGAGAATTGTTGGGCATGGGTGTCTGAGTGAGAGGGAAAGAGAAATGGAGCACGGGGGAAATGAAGAAAGAGAAGAATTGTTGGGCATAGGGAGGGAAAGAGAAGCGAAGAAACCAATTTCACCAGACTCTTTCCTCTCTAGAACCACCAATCCACCAACCCAAAAGGAGCTTGCCAAGGCAGTGAATGCAATCCCTCCCTGCCCCAGGGTTTTCTCTATCTCCTGCCCACCTGAAAAAGGGGTGTTTTCTGTTTTTGTAAGAAGCTTTAATTGTACAAGATTTTACCAGCTAATCAATAAAATGAACACCTTAGGAACTACTTAAGCACAATTAGCAAGAACTTCCCTCCTGCTTGATACTGCCCTATGAAGCCACAGCTTGTTGGGGCCAGACTACTTAAGCACAAACCAAATGACATGCAAAATAAAATCAAACCTCACCCGATATTTCGCATGCACTATCTAATCTCCAAAACAGACTGTTTCAGAACAGATTTCTTACCAGTTGTTGCAAAACCTAACCTCTTCCATGCTGCCTGTGTGTGTGCGATCTGTCTGTCTGACTCTCTCTCTCTTCCCAGCTCTTCTTGTTTTTTTAGTTTCGGTTTCACTTTCTCCTGTGAGAAAGAAACGAAACTGTAAACGCAAAGTAGCAAATTTCAGGGCAGCCACGGCAGTTTATGAGCAAAGCCAGGCTCTACCATTTAAGTCCACGCCTTGAGTTAAAACCTAAAAGAACCATAACATCAGGCTGAAGAAGGGGAGCAGAGTTCTCCATTAATAATTTGCAAAAAATAAAAAAGGCTTGAGATAGGGGTCTGAAATGTTGAGAGGCTCCGGGAAGAAACAATATTAGAACGATTTAAGTTCACTAAAAAGCTTCCTCTTCCTATAGGCCAGGGGTGTCAAAGTTTCTCCTCAGTGACGCAATCCAGTCGGGTTCAGGATTTCCCCAATAAATATGCATGAGATGGTAGCATACAATGAAAGCAGTGCATGCAAATAGATCTCATGCATATTCATTGGGGAAATCCTGAAAACCCGACTGGATTGCGGCCCTCGAGGAGGGACTTTGACACCCCTGTCATAGATGCTTTCGGGAATTAGCTTAGGATAAAACCTCTGATCTCTCTTGGCCCGCCGTTAATGCTGTATTTTTTTTGAAGAATAGGTACTTCAAGCCAACAGGGTCTCCCTCCCTTCATGGTTTTTTTCCTTAATTGTTCTTTCCTTTTTGAAATTGTAGTTTTACCCTTTTCCCCTCCCTTTCAAGTATGACATCTATAGTTAATCCATTGTATGTCTCTATGGGATTAATTTTAATATACATCGCTTTTAATTTATTATAAAAGTGTTTTTTAAATCAAATTTTGATAAAACTTGATTTTTCACTTTGGGTCTATGATCCGTGGGATCCTGGCAAATCCGGATTTCAATGATGTTACATAAGAATCTGGGTAATTTTGACTTTACAAGTTTCAAGTTTCTTTATTTTTTATATACTGTCTATCAAAACAAATGTCTAGACGGTGTACAATATAAAAAGATTGTAAGGGACAATTAAAATAGGTAAATAAAAGCAATATTTTATCAAATATTAAAAATACTAGACGAATTTGGATTAACGTACATGAGACGGAAGGAAAGTAAAGGAGGGTAAATGGGGATTGGCAAAAACATTAGGAGGGGAATCATTTTAAAAGAAGTATTAGATGTTTCAAAGCTTCACAAGAGTCAAGGGATTAAGAGGCGGAAGCTGATACTAAAGAGTAAAGGCATCTTTAAAGAGGAAAGTTTTAAGTTTGGCTTTAAATTTTTCAAGCGAGTTCTCTAATCGAAGGTCTAATGGGAGGGCATTCCACAGAGAGGGGCCAGTAACTGAAAAGATGGTGGACATGACAATGAAGCCGACGGTACAGTGCGCAGCGGCCGCTAAGAGAGCGAATAGAATGCTAGGTATAACCAAGAAGGGTATTACAACCAGAACGAAAGAAGTTATCCTGCCATTGTATCGGGCGATGGTGCGTCCGCATCTGGAGTACTGCGTCCAATATTGGTCGCCATACCTTAAGAAGGATATGGCGTTACTCAAGAGGGTTCAGAGGAGAGCGACACGTCTGATAAAAGGGATGGAAAACCTTTCATACGCTGAGAGATTAGAAAAACTGGGACTCTTTTCCAAGGAGAAGAGGAGACTTAGAGGGGATATGATAGAGACTTACAAGATCATGAAGGGCATAGAGAGAGTAGAGAGGGACAGATTCTTCAAACTTTCGAAAAATAAAAAAAACAAGAGGGCACTCGGAAAAGCTGATAGGGGACAGATTCAAAACGAATACTAGGAAGTTCTTTCTTACCCAACGTGTGGTGGACACCTGGAATGCGCTTCCAGAGGACGTAATAGGGCAGAGTACAGTACTGGGGTTTAAGAAAGGATTAGACAATTTCCTACTGGAAAAGGGGATAGAGGGATATAGATAGAGGATTACTGCACAGGTCCTGGACCTGTTGGGCTGCCACGGGAGCGGGCTGCTGGGCGCGATGGACCTCAGGTCTGACCCAGCGGAGGCATTGCTTATGTTCTTATGATGGATTTGCGAGTAGTATCATAAAATAGTTCCCGTATTGATGATATGGAGAGTAAATTTTGATTATTTGATCCCGTTTGAACTGATCCAGCTTCAATCAAACATATAATAGAGTTAGGGCACTGGAGGTGGTGCAATGGGAGCTTTTTAAACTGTACTGTGTACTGTATCAGTTCTCAGACTTGCTGTGGGAAAACGAGGAAGACAAGACATGAGAATTGTCATGGGAAATGTTCAAAGCTGTGAGTAGGACCAAGGACATCTAGACATACTGTACCCCCTGTCCATGATAAGCAGAAATGTGTTTCCTGTGCTTCCCCAGTGGATCTCTCTCTACTTTCTGCTTCTTGCATTCCCATCAGAAACTCACCCATCCATCAACTCCATCTTCTTTGACTTAATTCAGGCAACCCTCTCCTTCCTTCCCTCTCAATACTCCCTCCCCCTAACACGTTTCAAGTTTGTTATGTCTTAATATACCGCTAAGGAGAAAACCTATCAAAGTTTATTAAAAAATTAAAAGAAACTGTTAAGAACTGAAGTAGGCTGCTGTCTAGGCCTACCTCGAAATGGAGACTCCACACACTATATACTGGTTTCAATAGGTATACATTTATTAACAAATCATTAACAGCTTACAAGAATAAATCATTCAGCATATAATGGAACAGATGTGATCCTCAGGCCTGAGGGTCCTCTGATGTCTGTTCTGATTACTTCTGCTTATAGGCCTGGTTTTATACATTTCTTGGTGGTTAATACCACGTTAGCCTAAATCACATGATACATCTTTATTGGTTATTTTTCTTATACGTCAATACATAAGTAGATTCATTTATTGGCTTATCTATTTGTGTCATCTTATACGTCTGTTCAGTTTGCCGTAAGGCCTAACCCTTTCCTGCAAATGCCCTTTTCCCTTTACCATATATGCAATTCCGAGTCTAAAATTCCTTCTCTGCTGTGGTAACACATGATATATCTTGCTAAATAATGTTCCTGAGTACTCTGTTTTTCTGACCATGAGCTGTGTTCCTCTTTGCATAATATCCGGCCAGGTGCCATGCATCGGAATTTAAGTCTTGTTTCTTACAAGTTTTTGCTTACCATAGCTAACTCAGAAACAGAATATTTCTCAATCACTATAGGCCAGCTGGCAAGTGGGTTATGAAATATCTTTTACAGTTCATATACTGATTTATTAGAGCACGAGGGAGGGGAGGGGGTTTTTCTCTTGTGAGGTTTGGTTACTTCACCTTTATCCAAAGGACTTATCTTGCTTCACCTGTATCTCACCAGGACTTCTTCTTCGTCTCATCCTCTTTTCCCTCTCATCCCCTCTTCAAAGCCCCTTCAGGTGGCTTTGACATCCGGATATTCGGGCAGAAGGTAGATTGTGTCAGTGATCATACAGCACAGGCATAGGGCCACGTACTTGAAATTGTATATGGTAAAAATGAAAAGGACAAGTGCCCACCCATACTATACTAACCCGGAACAGAGCAGCATAACATGTCACAATAAAATTGTTAATACAATGTGATAATATGCAATCAATAATTAGGATAATATGCAATGTAAAAGTCAGGTAGGCACCTGGGGTATGACTGCAGAGCTTATACTAATGTGTTAGAAACATTAGAATAAAGTACTGACGTGGTGGTGGCTCTTGGGAGGGGAAATCAGCTATTGGTGTTTCATAGGGAGGTGCATCAAAATTTTCTGAAAACATGTATAGTGATATTGTATTTTGATGCTTCTATGAATCCACTGTCTTACATTTTGATGTTTCTCTGCATCCGCATCGTTGGTGCCATGTGAAATCAGTCCCCTATATATATCTCTGTGGTAAATAATCTCTAAATCTGACCTATTACTGTTATCTATATATATCCATTTTCTGTCAGCATGCATCTTTGTGAAACCTTCATTATCATAAGTGTTGGGGAACTGATGCCTGACTTCTTTTATCTCGTTCTTCCTAAATTTTCCTCCTAGTACCGCCTGGTGCATACTTGGTGTTCAGGCATTCTTTATGCCAGTAATCTCTACTGAACGCCTATGAAATATATGTCTTCAAATCTATCTTTCTCAGCCTCTCTTCTCCATGAGAGTCCTGGTATCTTTTCCCCGGGTCATTGCACATGACCTACAGGGGTTCAGGGACACACATCGTTGTTCGTCTGTGATCACAACCAGACACTGACTCATACACTAACTTTCTGTGTCAGCGTCTCACTGGTGATCTGCTCCACATCCTAATTTCTTATCTTTTCCTGTAGTCTAATAAGCCTCTAAAGGGAATCCAGAGGGGAAGCGCCCCATGGCTATAAACCCCTCTTACACATACATTATTAGTCTGACCTACAAACAAGCTCCTCCGTTCCTGTTACCATCACAATCTCTCCCTGTAGATTTGTATATTATTGACCACCCAGAGGGGTGGGCTGCCCAGAGAGGTGGACTGTGGGGGCTTGCCAAACTAACCACACCATTTGCTATCTCTTAGGTTATTTCACAACTGTTGAGCTCCATTTCAACAGCTGTGAAGAGGGGGGGTGAATAAAGGTGAAATTATTTTTGTTTTTTGATCATAGATGGATTTCGCATACACTATAAACAGATTACTGGAGATCAGAGAAAGATAATGCACGAAGAAAACAGAAACTGTATTTGCACAAGAAATACATATATGTCCAATTAATAGACAAGGTGACAATGCAAGGAAAAAAAAAAAATAAAAACAAAAACAGGTCCAGGATTTTAATATTGCCACCTACGTTTCTTTCTTTTTACTAATGCCTATTTTGTTTCCTAGAGTCAGGGAAAACTGCAGTGTTCCTGTCTCGGGAAACCACATCTTGAACAGGCATGCCCATTATGTCTGATTTCTCCCGCTACTCTTGCTGACATTAGGAATCCCCCTGTTTTATTCTTCTCTGGCTGCCAGTGCTAGCCATGATTATTTGTCTTGTGCCTCTAGCCCTAGTTTTTCTTTCTCTTGCCTGTTCCCTCGTGATTCCATCTGCCGTTGGTTTTTCACCGATCTTCTGTTAAGCCGTTGCTTAGACAATCCTGTTCCTCCTTCTGCCCCCATATTTCCTACCATTGTTGAGCCGAAAGTATACACCTCTTCTCTGCATTGTGCTTTGTGTTACCTAGCCCCTTATGATGTCACCATACTGCTTGCTTATGACGTTGCTTTCCCTGACATACCATCTTGCCTTGCCAAGCTTTCTTTATTTACGCTTGATATGTTGTCTTCCTGGATTTTATTAGTGTAAGTAGTATTATCATGTGTGGTCACTATTTTGTATGGGTTTTGGCTTATTAGTTCTGTTTTTATGGGTTCATTTTTTTTGCTACTGACAAGAGAGGGTCTTCTAGCCTTAGTACAGCTCTGAGTCTGCGTTTTACTGTAATATTTTCAGCTTGTCATGCTGTCTGATGGCTTCCTTTGTTCTTCCGTTTATGCTGTTTGCTTTACATTTTAGCTGTCGCTTATGTACTGGCCTGTGTAATATATGGCACTTTATGGGAAAGCGAAAGCATTGCTCTCGTGGTTCTTGTTTCCTGTTCTTTTGTGGTCACGAACCAGAGAAAAAAAAAAAAAAAAAAAACGGGGAGTGAGGGGGATGAGATTGAATGAGACTGAAAGAGGAAGTATATATTTTAACTGTGTTTCAATGTTACCATAAGCTTTCATTAAAACAATTATTTATTTCATATAAGTTTGCTGGATTATAAAGGATTGTTTTTGAGAAAGAGAAGAACAAAATTACAGAAAAGATTTGAGATCACTATTGTTTTTATATATAAAGACAAACAGTATTGGAAAGAAGGGATAAGAGACAAATACTGGAAGTTAATAGAAAGTGTTATGTTAGATTGGCAATGAAGTGAATATATAAGCAGATTATTGAAGTTCATAGAAAGATAGTGTACGTAGATAGGAAGGATACATGATAAGTGATTATGTCTAACCAAATAACTGACAGGCATTAAGTATGATAACTGGCAATGTAAAAATAAACGTACCCTTTGTCTTTCTAGGTCTTGGATTTTTATTATGGGCATTTCCCATCAATTCACTTTTTCCCATTACTAACGATCATTTGGTTTCTACAGTTAGGGAAAACTACAGTGCATTTGAAGAGAACACCGAATGATTTCTATGAGTACTCTAAAAAAAAAAAAATGAAATAAATAAAAAATTTATACAAGAGGGGCGCTACCTTAATACTTGCTAGCAATTAATGTCGGTCCGTTTTCCAGTACATGAGTTATTATTTGTTGTATTATGACATATGTCAACTTCAGTGTCTTTGGAAATACGAGTGGATTTCCATTTATGAGCGCTCTCTATAATTATCAATATAAAGAAAGAAGATTTATTTATTTATTTATTATTCATGTCTCTACAATAATTGGAACATATTGCATAGGGTTCTTATGATCCACTCCTATCCCAAATGGTAATATTAATTAATGTTGTGCTAACATACCGAAGTGAGAATAACTTCTGCTTTTTATTTCTTAAGCCCCAAGCCAAGTTTTTGAGTGTTCCAACAAAGAAACATATTCTATAATGTTAACCCATTAAAAGTTGTTCACTTCTTGTTAGAAAAATTATTTGTCTAGCTTTAAGCAATGTGTATTGTTCTGTTTGGTTTTTTCCCTTAATGAAATATATTATGAGCTAAACAACTATGACTTTGCTAGATTTCTATTTATGAGTACTCAATATAATTAGCAATATAAAAGAAAAAATTGTTCCTTTACTTATCATAACAGTTTTGAAAAACTTCTAGCAGTCTTTCTCTCTCTGCCTTTTCTTGGAACTTGTAAAAGAAATGTTACTTCCTTTTTTCTTATATATTCTCTGATACACGCAGGAATACTTTCTGGTTTAATACAATACAATCTGCCCCCTCCCCCCCCCTGGCGATGGGTTTTGGAAGGCCCCTGAGTTCAGGGCCGCATCTGGAGGGCCTCTGAGTATGTGCAGACGTCGACATGATGACATCACGCACATGCATATGATGTCATCAGCGGGCAGCCAAGTTTAATGTGCTGTGTGAAAAAAGCTTGATTTTATGTGGTTTAGTTATTCTACTGTATATTTTTAACTAGGTTTATGCTACTTTGGGTTTTGCATCCAGACTTGCTAAGGACAATTTTTGAAGCCTGAAGACGGAGCAAATTTCATTGCTCATTTACCTTTGAAAATGAGATATACTGTACTGTCTGTGGATACCAAAATACCCATGAATTTTGCATGACCACAGACTAATGAAAATTGTTTCCATTATGGTCACAGGACTAAACGCTTTTAAGTCGCACACATTTTGTAATCTACAGTAAAATCTGGGCACCCAAATTCCGTTCCAGAATTTGCACTCGGTACCTTACATTTTAGAGTCTTTATCTTACTGTCCCCATCAGGCTTATCACCTTCATTCATTTTGAAATGATAACTCATGTATCTGTTAATATTAAACAAAGCTCCATTAGATAAAGATTCTAGGATTCTACTGTTTAGGCCCAAAGCCCAAAGACCCTATTATGGACATGGAATAGTATTTCTCAAATGAACCTATTATTCCTTCCTGCCACTTGCTGATTTTGTGCCACAAATTTCATGGAAATTCACTTGAGAATTAGAAATGGATGCCTTTCCGAGAGCTGTGAAGCTTACAGCTTCAATCCTGAGCTTGTGGTCTGCGCGGATGCTGGGGGGTCATTGTTCTGAATGAGAAACCAGGACCGGAGGGGGGCAGCTGATAATCAAAGAAGGTCTTTCTTGTAAAGTGGTGCTCTGGGCCCTGGAGGTACAGCAAAGGTCTTCACAATGCGTTTCTTGGAACTCGGTCAGGAGCGAAACGTTCAGGATCCAGATGACTACTTGGGCAGCATAGCAAAAGAGGTTTGGCAGAGAACCCAGCGAGAGGTGGAGGGAAGCAGGAGGAAAGTGGAAAGTCCACAACTAACTTCTTACCATCATAGCAGCTTGATTCACTTCCTATCTGGCAAAGAAAAAAAAAAAATCTGAATGCTTATCAAGCAAATCTCTCCTGCGGTAAGTTTTAATACTGGTTTTCTCCGACTCTTAACTTAAAAACACATTTATAAGACAACTCGTCTAGAATTACACATCTATGTTGGTTTGAAAGAATGCTTTTATTTATAACATTGGAGGGGGGGTCAGTGTTACGTGGTTTATCCAGTCTGAAAATTGCTCTTTTTCATTCTGCTCAAATCTTAGCATGCGTTTAACTTTTAACCATAAAGAGGGGAGGTTTCTGGAGCAAGTTTAGATAGAGGTATTTTCTAGTCTTTGCACATAATTTTGTAGCAAAATTCCACCTGCAGAAAAGAGCAGAGGCAAGTGACTGAGCGCCCAGGAGCAGAATGCGAACGTACATGCCATCATTGTCCCAGTGCGGACAGTCTGAGAATCTTCCTTTTTACATTTTATGAAAGAAAGACAAAAGCTTGATTTTATGTGGTTTAGTTATTCCACTGTATATTTTTAACTAGGTTTATGCTACTTTGGGTTTTGCATCCAGACTTGCTAAGGACAATTTTTGAAGCCTCAAGACAGAGCAAATTTGAAAGGGAAATTCATTGCTGATTTACCTTTGAAAATGAGATATACTGTACTGTCTGTGGATACCAAAATACCCATGAATTTTGCATGACCACAGACTAATGAAAATTGTTTCCATTATGGTCACAGGACTAAACGCATTTAAGTCGCTCACATTTTACAAGTAACCTCCATGTAATTTCCAATACAAGGGAAATTCTATAAATGGGTGTTCAGGTTTATTCATGTTTGCAGGTAAGTGTACACAATTTGAGTGTTTATATTTATCTGAAACTCAAATTGGTTCACACGGATCACAAGAAAAGATGAAAACAAATGAGCAAAGTCCCAAGGGTACACTTTAGATTTAATAATCAAAAAGCCATTATAGTTAAGCTTGGAGAAAAAAGATGGCTGAGGGGGAGATATGATAGAGGTCTATAAAATATTGAATGGAGGGGAATCGGTAGACGTGAATTGCTTGTTTACTCTTTTCAAGAATATTAGGACAAGGGGGCAAGGCAATGAAGCTACCAAGAGGTAAATTTAAAACAAACCAAAGAAAATATTTCTTCACTCAACTTATAATTAAACACTGTGCAACCAGACCAGTTTCATAGTGAGGGTTCCTACCTCCTCCTCTCCGCCCCACTGTTCCTTCTGCACCGCCCCCTGCGCCTTCCATGCCATGTCCTCCGCTCCTTCCGTGCCCCCACACCACACTCGCACCCCCCCCTTCCCACCCCCATACCTCATGAAATCTTCACCAGCATGAGCAGCTTCGCTGGCCTGCTGCTCGGGCTGGCTCTTCCTCTGACATCACTTCCTGGCCTTGCAACCCGGAAGTGATGTCACAGGGAGCCAGGCCAGCGTGAGCAGCAGGCTAGAGGAGGTGCTCATGCTGGCAAAGATTTTAAAGAGGTGCAGGGGATGCGGCGAAGGGAGGGCACCAGTATGGCATGGGAGGGCAGAGAAGTATCGGTTCCCCCACTAAGATGGCAACCAGGGCAGTCTGCCCCCTCCCTATGATCGAGCCAAGATTACGTACTGGAAATACCCTCCTTCAGAGACATCAAATGCACATTCAAGGGTCTGTTGGTAAATACTTTACATCCCCCACCTGCCTCCTCCGTTCTGTCTTCCTGTCAGAAACTGGCTTGTAGCCCGTCCTGAGCTACTGGGAGGACGGGATAGAAATCAAATTAAATCAATAAAATAAATAAATAAAAGCATTAGGACAAGAATGTTCTCGTTGATGGCCCCAATTCTGAAGGAACTAAGACTAGAAAAGGACACCAGCATATTCAAGAAGGGTATAAAGACCATCCTTTTCATAAACCACTTTAACTAATAAAGACACTTTCAGGGGAGGTGTAGCAACAAGGAGGCAATAGTAGCCTGCTAATATACAGTATTTAAAATGAATGTAATATATATTAAATATGTAGGGTAAAGTTAGTGGTAAATACTGTATACTCAGTAAAGGATATGTAAGTGCACCATACTATGATGCCCCAAAGCACCAAAACCCATCAATGAATACAATCTGTAGCACCTTCACAGAAACACTCTAACTCTACATAGCAACACCATTACTAAAGCTCATACATCATAGTTCATGTATTGTATTGTAACACCATTACTAAAGCTCATACATCATAGCTCATGTATTGTATTGTAACACCATTACTAAAGCTCATACATCATAGCTCATGTATTGTATTGTAACACCATTACTAAAGCTCATACATCATAGCTCATGTATTGTATTGTAACACCATTACTAAAGCTCATATACAGTAGCTCATGTACTGGAAAACTGGAGAATTTGCATTTGTATGTTGGTTCCTCTCCTCCGAATTTTATCTAAACTTTGAATTCTCCACTATGTAGGTTGGAGGTCATGTCCCAGGGCTTTCTAAGATCTTTGCAATTATGGATCTTTAATCTAGCCACTAGGTGTCACCATTGCACAATGGCTATGACACAGTTCCCTCTCCAGGCTGTGGTTGCTTCCTCCGTAGCATGCACAGCTCCAACCAGACCACGGAGTGGAAGACCAACAGAGCTGGGAATCAGATCCAGATCCCACAAAGGAGAAAAAAAAAAAGGTCCACAACCAACGGCAAAGAACAAAAACAGTAGACCCTAAAGGGGCAATAAAGTGCCAATAACAACTGAATAAAAATAACAGATGTTTATTAAAGCAATTCTGTAAAATCCACCATGGCCAACATTAGTAAAAAAACAAAAACAACAACAATATCTTTGCAGCAGGGATATGTGAAATACTCTGTATATAAATAAAATAAAAATGAATACTGGTACAAGGTCCTTTATCCAAAATCCTTGGGACCTGACATATTTCTTTTTTTTAAAGAATTTTTCAGGTTTTGGAATGATAATGTTAAATCAGTCCTCCAAGTGGGATCTGCAGTACATAATGATACGGGGACAAATTTTTCTGCGTCTCCGCAGGAACTCAATTTCCCCGTCCTGTCCCTGTGAGTTTTGTCATTGTCCCTGTCCCTGTCCCATTCCTGTAAGCTCTGCCTTAACCACACAAGCCTCAAACATTTATGATTTTAAAGCGTTTGAGGCTTGTGCAGATGAGGAACTTAGGCATTGGTGGAATGAGGAATTATGACATCACATTCTGAGCTCTAGAATGCTGCTACTTATAATGTTAAAGTGTTTGAGGCTTGTGCAGATGACGGAGCTTAGGCATTGTTGGAATGAGGCATTATGACATCACAAAATGAGGGGCCACTGAAAAGTTCTCAGCCCAACCAACATCAAAACAGTCTATGGTGGACCACAGAAATTCTCATGTACACTCACACAGGTGAAAGACCAGTTCCTTCTGCTCCAAACCCCTGGGGTGTACAAAATCCCATGCAGCTGCAGCCAGTCCTAAATTGGTGAAACTGGACGCACTGTAGAAGAAAGGCTGAAAGAGCACAAGAGACACCACAAGCTATGCAACACAGAAAAATCAGCTGTAGCCCTCCATGGCAGGGAAACTGGTCATACCGATTACATTTGAGAACACAAAATTCCTGGAGAAAGAAATCCGCTGGTGGCCGAGAAGAATTAAAGAGGCAATAGAGATAGCAAGACTTTCCAATAACTTCAATGGAGATAAAGGGCTCTCCGTAAACGAAGCTTGGCAACCACTCATCCAAAAGAAATTCAGCCCAAAAAGGACAAACGCCTTCTCCCTCCATCTAAAAGTTTCCACCTCACCCCCTTTTATGTCTGTCAGAATTCAAACAAATGTGACCACAGACTTCCCCGCCAGAATTTTTAAAAAAACCGGGTCCAACAGACTTTCCTGTCAAAATTCAAATTTCCCACCACACTTCAAATTTGTGACCAACGAACTTTCCCGCCAAAATTCAAATTCATGACCAACAGACTTCCCTGTTCTCAATCAGGTCAGTGAACCCAAAGACAAACTGCAGACCTCACAGCATACCCTGAAGAAAGCTACAGCATGATGGCTGAAACGTCAGTTCTACCTACCCAGCCGGGGCAAGACCTGGAAATCAGCAACAATCAAATATCTGCATCTTCAATCTAGGTGTGATTTCTGCTAGTTCACCTCTAGTATACAATAGATACCTCCATGGCTTTCGCATGTATTCCATCTGTTATGAAATTGCCTCCCATCGGTCAACAACTTTCTTATGAGCATGGTGCTCTCCATAAACCTCTTTTTCCTGTGTTGATCTAAGGACCAGTCCCAGAGTTGCCACATGAGCGTCTGAAAACTAAGAACAACCCCCCCCCCCCCTGATATTATGCGTTTCTGAATGTGTGCGGTTTGTCTCTTACTGTGGCAGAATCGGTTCTCTTTTACAGCCTTGTGCATGGCTTTTTTTCCCATACAAAACAGTTTGCATATTTCACCGCTGTTATCATGTGAAAAAGAACAAAACAATTAAAAATTCCTTAAAATCCAATCTTATTTTTCTCCCAATGCAACTTGGCATTCTCAACCACAAACATAGAGACAGCCCCATTTGGTGGGCAAACCAACAATGATCCAATGAGGTACACTGATTAGATCACTTAAAGTGCTTGAAAGAAAACAGATAAAGAAAAGATATGGTTAAAAACGAAGTATTGTTCAATCTGTGTATTCTGCAAAATCAGTGACCTTTTAGCATTGAGTATGCGTATGCCCAGACCGTCTGCTGTTTATTTATCGGAATTTATTAACTGCCTTTATGAAGAGATTCACCCAAGGTGGTATGCGGTACGTACAGTTCAACATAAAGCTTACAATTTTGGTAACAACATAGCAGTAATAAAAAAACAAATATTAACGTACGCCCTCACCTGGAATATTGCGTCCAACACTGGTCGCTGTACATGATGAAGGACATTGTACTACTCGAGAGGGTCCAGAGAAGAGCGACTAAAATGGTTAAGGGGCTGGAGGAGTTGCCGTACAGTGAGAGATTAGAGAAACTGGGCCTCTGCTCCCTTGAAAAGAGGAGACTGCGAGGGGACATGATCGAAACATTCAAGATACTGAAGGGAATAGACTTAGTAGATAAAGACAGGTTGTTCACCCTCTCCAAGGTAGAGAGAACGAGAGGGCACTCTCTAAAGTTAAAAGGGGATAGATTCTGTACAAACATAAGGAAGTTTTTCTTCACCCAGAGAGTGGTGGAAAACTGGAACGCTCTTCCAGAGGCTGTTATAGGGGAAAACACCCTCCAGGGACTCAAGACAAAGTAGATAAAGACAGGTTGTTCATCCTCTCCAAGGTAGAGAGAACGAGAGGGCACTCTCTAAAGTTAAAAGGGGATAGATTCCGTACAAACTTAAGGAAGTTCTTCTTCACCCAGAGAGTGGTGGAGATCTGGAACGCTCTTCCGGAGGCTGTTATAGGGGAAAACACCCTCCAGGGATTCAAGACAAAGTTAGACAAGTTCCTGCTGGACCAGAACATACGGAGGTGAGGCTGGTCTCAGGGCACTGGTCTTTGTCCTAAGGGCCACTGTGTGAGTGGATTGCTGGGCATGATGAACCACTGGTCTGACCCAGCAGCAGCAAATCTTATGTTCTTATGAAGGTGGTTTGAAAAATTTGTTTTAAAAAAAAAAATAAACACAAGAAAACCCAAGTTAAAAAACATGGTCTCCATCGAGGTCTTGTACGCTTAAGGCTGGATTCTATACATAGCGCCAGTATCGACGGGTGTCTACGAAATGGCCACCGATCGCATGTCAATCATGCGTAGGCGCTGGTCATAGAATCATGGCTTTTTTTTTTTTTTTTTTAAATATAGGCCAACATTTTTAAGGCCTATATTTAAGACCCCAGTCTCGCACCTACAGAGGCTCAGGGACACCTACGTACGCCTAAGGCCACTTACTACTACTACTTATCTCTTATATAGCACTAAAAGGCATATGCGGCGCTGTACATTTTCAAATTTATAGATGGTCCCTGCTTGGAAGAGCTTACAATCTAACTTGGACAGACTGACATAACATATAGGGTTGGGAATGCAGAACCCAAGGTGAGAGGAGTTAGGAGTCGAAAGCACTCTCGAACACTGTCAGAGACTGAGCCCACCATAGGGATTCAGGCAGCTTGTTCCAAGCATATGGCACAACAAGGTAGAAGGGATGGAGTCTGGAGTTGGCAGTTGTAGAGAAGAGCACATATAGAAAGGACTTACCAGCTGAGCAGAGCTCACGGGGAGGGGAGGGGAGGGGGCACAGGGGGAGATAAGCAAAGAGAGATAGTGAGGGGCATTTGTAGGTCAGGAAGAGGAGTTTGAATTGTATTCAGAAACAGATAGGAAGCCAATGAAGTGACTTTAGGAGAGGGGTAACATGAGTATAGCAGCTCTTCCAGAATATGAGTCGTGCATCCGAATTCTGGACGGATTGGAGGGGAGCGAGATGGCTAAGGGGAAGGCCTGAGAGTAGCGAGCTGCAGTAGTCAAAGAGCGAGGTAATGAGGGTGTGGATAAGTGTTTTGGTAGTATGCTGAGAGAGGAAGTGACAAGTTGCCGGATTTTGGAAAGTCTGTCTGGGAACCCTCTAAAAAGAGGACATGTCCGGATTTTCCCAGGTGTCTGGTAACCCTAGCCACAGGTAAATCAGGTTTTCAGGATATCCACAATGAATATGCATGAGATAAATTTGCATGCTCTACATTGAATATATTAGGAAAATTGTTGTATTTTAATTATTTGTCTTCTACTGTGTAAGCCGCCTAGAAATTGTTTGATTATGGCGGTATAGAAGAATAAAGTTATGTTATGTTATTATGTTATCCACTGTATGCCAATCTGTCTCATGCATATTCATTGTGGATATCCTGAAGACCTGAGGCATTTGAGGTCCAGTGTTGCCCATGGCTGTTCCAAGCTCTAGCACTGGCTACAAGTCATTCACCCTCTTCACATCCCATCAAGTGCTACAGGGTGAGAGGCCATAAACATTTGATGTAAGTGCAGACTAGAATATCTTTAGCTTGTTTCTTTATCTAGTGGTCACTATCTGTTCAGCTTACCCAACTTAACCTTAATTTTTCCCCGTTCCCGCAGGATCTAAATATCCCCGTTCCATCCCCGTAAGTTCTGTCCTTGTCCCATTCCTGCAAGCTCTGCCTTAACCGCGCAAGCCTCAGACACTTATGATTTTAAAGTGCTCAAGGCTTGTGCTGATGAGGGCGGAGCTCGAAGGAATGGGGCAGGGACAGAGACAGAGTTCGCGGGGGCAGGGTGGGAAATTGAGATCCCACGGGACAGGGTCAAATTTGTCCCCATGTCATTCTTTATATCTGCACCACCCAGAGTGCACCTGAACTTGTCTGATCTTAGCGTACCCCCACCTCAGCTGATTTGTTAAGACGTCAGTGGAGCTTCACCATTGATAGAGTAGCCCATTAAAATGATCAGATATTGTCTCTCTTCTTAGAAGAACAAAGAGAAAGTATATTGGGAGATCTGATTTGTTTTTATTATACTTTAAAGATTAGGTTCCTCTGAGCCAGAAAACAGTTGACGGAAGATGGGGGAGGAGGGAGTTCTAAAAAATTTTGTAACCCAGTCTTTCCGCAGCCAAATCTCGTTTGCTAAATATCAAAACAGCACAAAACAGACAATGTCATCAATAATTTTCTCTGTGCTAACACAGTGGAATTCTCCAGCTCAAGACTAACTTGATTTCCAGTTAACTGATGTGCAGTCTGCTTGGTAGGGGTGGCTGCCCTTAACTGAATGCTGATATATATATATATATATATATAAAAAGAAAAAAAAAAAAATATATATATATGGTGTCAGGTCAAAAGCGCGCCGGGACAAAGGCGCGTGCAGACAATTGAGCACAGTACGGAGGTGCGCGCCCAGAAAATTACTGTTTTTACGGCTCTGACAGGGGGGGGGGGGCGTGGGGGGGGACCCTCCCACTTTACTTAATAGAGATCGCGCCGCGTTGTGGGGGCATTGTGGGGGGTGTGGGGGGTTGTAACCCCCCACATTTTACTGAAAACTTCACTTTTTCCCTGTTTTTAGGGAAAAAGTTAAGTTTACAGTAAAATGTGGAGGGTTACAACCCCCCAAACCCTCCCCAACGCCGGCGCGATCTCTATTAAGTAAACTGGGGGGGCTCCCCAACAAAACCCCCCGTCGGAGCCCCTAAAAACTGTAATTTTCTTCGGCGCACGCCTCCGTCTTTTGCTCAGTTGTCGGCGTGTGCCTTTGTCTTTCGCGGGGTTGTCTATGAACCTATATATATATATATATATACAGTACATATATATATATTTTTTCTTTTTATATATATATATATCAGCATTTATATATATATATCAGCATATATATATATATATATAAAAAGAAAAAAAAATATATATATATATACAGTACATATATATATATTTCTTTTTAACTCCTCCCTCTAATGCTGAGATTCCTAGTCTGGACTGTGGACAAGTCCTGGAGGTGAAAAGTGCTCTGTGAATGATAAAGCTCTCGTTTCAAAGAGCACACATTAAATGCATCACGTCAGATAAGTGCCAGCGCTCTTACCAAACTCTGAAGTCATGGTGGGGTAATTGGGATGTGGGGGGGTGGAGTGGAGTGGGGAGGGGAGGGAGGCAGTATTTAAATCACTTCACCCATAGGTTTCGTCAGCTTTCGGCTCCTGGGACTCCGTCCTCTGCTTGTCTCTCTTTCCACAGAAGATGGCAACGTGTGTGAAGTCGGTGCTGCGTTTTAAGAGTTTTGTCATTCTTTTCCTGACTCCACTGCTGCTGTTACCTCTGCCACTTGTTCTTCAGAGTAAGGTAAACAAAACTTTGTGTTCTGTCTGACTCTGCCACTCCAGGACAGCTGGTTGGAATTCAAATTGTGCTTATTTATTTGTGACTTGCTGAGCAAAAAGGCGCTGAAAGTAGGGTTGCAAATGACAGAGAAAACAGCGATAAAATTTTGGAGGGGGGTCAATTGGGGCTTCATTTTTTTTAAGTTTTGAAAGTCAATAAGTGGAACTGTGCTAATTTTTTTTTGCTGTAATTGCCTAGGGACTGCCGAAGTACAGATGTTTTAAGTTCGCTATTTTTCAAATGTGTTTTTCTGAAAAATGTACTTTTTAAAATATAAACGTTTTTCATTTTAAAAGACATAATTAGTCCATGCCTGAGGCTGAAATTTTACAGGATTCTGGCGGTTGATATCCCTTCATATTGTGGTATACTGTATATGAGTAACAAACCCCACTTTTGGCACATTTTCGCTCAAAAGGTCACAATTTATCTATTTCAGTGGGCTCAAATTCGTGGTCCATGGGCTGCATGCGGCTCGCCAGGTACTATTTTGAGGCCCTCGGTATTATAAAGAATGATTCTTTATGGAAAACTTGTGCCTTAAGTGTCCGGTGGTCGCGTCCGCAACCGCCTGCCGCTCTCACCTCCAGCACGAGATTATGTACACACGCACAAGCTGCACTGCCTCCAATGGTTACCTTAAGTTCTGGAACATTGCCTGTCTCGCTGCTGTCACCTCACGCTAGCGCTTTCCTGCGTCTGTACGCAATTGTCCTCTCCACTCCACCTCACAATCGTGTACAGACGCAGGAAAGTGCTTGCGTGAGGTTCCAGCAGTGAGGCGGGCAACGTTCCAGAACGTATCTGTACGTGATTGTCCTCTCCATTCCATGTACAGACGCAGGAAAGCGCTTGCGTGAGGTTCCAGCAGTGAGGCGGGCAACGTTCCAGAACGTAAGATAACCACTGGAGGCAGTGCAGCTTGCACATGTATACGTAATCTCGTGCTGGAGGTGAGAGCTGAAGGCAGTTGCGGACGCAACCACCGGACACTTAAAGCACAAGTTTTCCATAAAGAATCATTCTTCATAATACCGAGGGCCTCAAAATAGTACCTGGTCTCTTGCAGTCGATACTTTGATAGTTTTTCACTTCCTGCATGTTGCACTGCTTTCAGCTGTGTATAGCTGAAATTGTCAGAAGCAATTAAGGAAAGATTTATAAACTATAATGAGTTTTACCTCATGCAAAGTTGTCATTTCTTTAATAAGACATTAACTATTTTTTTCTGCGTCCCTCCAAGTATCTACAAATCCAAAATGTGGCCCTGCAAAGGGTTTGAGTTTGAGACCGCTGATCTATTTGGATCTAGTTCATCCCTTTTTCAGTGTAGGTGAGTTACTTCAGTATACTGGCTATTTCCCTATTCCTGGACAACTCACAATGTAAATTTTGTACCTGAGGAAACTGTAATACAGACAGATAAGACGCTCATTTTTTGGTTATATTGGCCGGTGTGTGGGTCCAGCCTTTTCTGGATCCTCCATTTTCCACCAGTCAGGGATTTTGTCACTTCTAAAATCTGGTATAGGCTGAAAAATAGTGAATTCACAGTGACATTTTATAGAGGTACTGGGTGAGTATCCCCTGCTAATCACGTGGATTTCTGAAACAGTGCACTGTTATGAATCCTAGTTAATCTTACGTAAGCAGCAATGATTCCTTGCTGATAATTGCGGGGTATAAGAAACAGAAGGGTATGGTAAGAAACATGTTTGTACAAACTTTTTAAAACCTGAAACCTGGCAAACTTTTTTTTTTGAGAAAGAGGACATGGATTTAACCTGGTTTATTATTACACCAGCATTGTACAACGACACAAAAGAGACTGACCCTGCTCCATAGAGCTTATAATTAGTCAAAACACACAGACAAAAAAACTCCTAAGAGGGTGAGATCATGCTTGGAAAGAACGAAATAGGTGCGTTAAAAGTGATTAGTTTCAATGTTGATTATTGACTGGATGGGGGGAGCTTGAGCAGAGTCATTGTAGAACAGGGAACCTCTGTGGAAGCTTTAGTGGCATCTATTTTAAAAATTTCTATACACTTCTCCGTCTGTGTTCGCGGTTTCTGCACTCGCGGTTTCGCTTATTCGCGATTTTTCGTATGCTGACTCCGACCCCCCCTAATTAAATTAAAGTTTCTTTTCCTTTACTGTACCGATAAAAAAGTTTAGCACTTACCAACATTCGCTCTGAAAATCGCTGCTTCAAATCTTTCACCCTCAAAATCGCTCCTTCCCAGCTTCCCAGCATGCATGGAGAAAAATCGCTTTTACCCTGGAAATCGCTGGGAATCGCTGCTTGCCTGCTATCAGCCTGAAATCGCGAATAACAGTTGAAAAGTTATTTGCGGTTTCAATAGTAAAAACGCTGGCTGCTACCAAAAACCGCAAATAACATAAAAAGTTATTTGCTGTTTTTCCATATTCGCGGCTATGTTCCGTCCGCATCCACCGCAAACATGGAGGGAGAAGTGTACTGTCTATAGCCTAAACGGTTTACAAAATCTTACATACGTGGCAAATAAGCATAAATAATCAGATCCTCGGAAAATCAGCAATCAGGAAAAACCAATGCCTCAAAAAAAGCTTTTACAAACAATTGTGGCTTGAGTAGTTTCCTAAAGGCAACTCTATTACCACATTTCTGTATCTGCCCCACAAGTGAGTTCCACAAAAGGTGGAACAAAAGGTCATAGCGCTGGTTTCTACACATTTCGGGTGGACATTCCCCTTTAACAGTGCTGAATTTTCAGAGCGCAATGATCTTTTCGGTTGGCGATTAACCATCTTACTCTTGAAGAGTTCAGGGATCGTACCGTACAGGAAGTGATGACAAATCATCACTGCTTTGTACTGGACTCTGAATGCAACTGGCAGCCAGTGAAGGTAAGGTGTGATGTGAACATATTTCGACGTTACCATTATCAGTCTAGCCGCTGCGTTTTAAAACAGTCTAGAACCAGCTCCAACAGCGTGTAAAGGATCATGCATAAACCTATACCTGCTCCAAGAAAAGGTGCAAAGGTGTGGATGTGATTCTATTTTATATAAGTTGTGTGCACATTTGAGGTAGGCTGCAGTTTGTGAAAAAATGCCATTCACCAATAAACTGCATATTCTTTTTTTAAAAGTGCACATGGCCCTCCTAATTCTATTAGCTGGTGCACCCAAATTTAGGCTTACCGTGCAAATTTGTGCAGGCACTTTATAGAATAAGGTCAGGTGTGTGCAACTGAATTTAATAATTGGTTGCTAACTGAAATTAACAGCCAGTTATTGGCTTTCATTGCATGTACAAATGCCCTTAGATGCTATTCTAGAAGCTGTGCAAACAAATGATAAAAGGAGATGGACCTCCTCTCGTATGAGGAAAGACGAAAACGGTTAGGGCTCTTCAGCTTGGAAAAGAGACGGCTGAGGGGAGATAGGATTGAAGTCTACAAAATCCTGAGTGGAGTAGAACGGATACAAGTGGATCGATTTGTTACTGCATCAAGGGGGGGGGGGGGACACTCGGTGAAATTACGGGGAAATACTCTTAAAACCAATAGGAGGAAATATTTTTTCACTCAGAGAATAGTTAAGCTCTGGAATGCGTTGCCAGAGGATGTGGTAAGAGCGGATGGCGTAGCTGGTTTTAAGAAAGGTTTGGACAAGTTCCTGGAGGAAAAGTCCATAGTCTGTTATTGAGAAAGACATGGAAGAAGCCACTGCTTGCCCTGTTTTCGGTAGCATGGAATATTGCTACTCCTTGGGTTTTGGCCAAGTGCTAGTGACCTGGATTGTCCACTGTGAGAATGGGCAACAGAGATTGATGGACCATTGGGCTGACCCAGTAAGGCCTTATTCTTATGTTCTTCAATTCTGTTGTGTACAGCTTCTAAGGCCATGGACATGGGAGGAACATGGGCAGGTCAAGGGTGCGCCGAGGAGTTAAGCATGCAGATGACAGAATGCTAGGTGTTTTGCACTTAACTGCCAACAGATTAACCGTTCCCTTTAACTGTATCCATGACATCCTGTTTGGGAGGGGCTTGATGGGGCCTGAGGAGTCTGAGAAAATCAGGCCCTTCCAGATATCCAGTAAAAGGGTTTCGATAATCATTATTAAAACCTAACCCTAACACTAGGAAGTGAATGTTTTTGAGTGTAGTGGGGGGGGGGGGGGTCCCCCCACCCCCCTCAAAAAAGGTTACTTTGTAACCCTCAAAAAGACAAAAAAAAACTCCCATTCAGTGAATGCAGTTGTTTGTGCTCGCAAATGTCGGGGCACAATTGTCAGCGTAAAATTGACCTACGGGCAATTGACGGGTCACTGGTTTAAGCAGGCAGGAGTCTGTTCTGTCCACATAAACTATGCTACATATCTACCCCAGAATATGTAAAATGTATATTAGGGCTTTTGAAACATCAAAAAAGAGCAAAATTTAAAAATTCACTAAAACACTCTTCAATACAAAAAACATTGCAGGTACAAATGGCTGAAATAAAGCAAGACGTAAGGGGGGAAAAGATCAGGCGGCACGATATTCAGGGTAAAGATACCTCATTGGCAGAACCCCCCTCCCCCCCGTATATGAAACAGTGCTGTATGCTGCTGAAATGAATGACAATCCTGTATAGACAAAAAATAAATATATGAAAAATAATCATGCTTATCTGTGCAGAAAACCCAATCACATCGACGATGGCCGGCGTTTCGCTTCCAAAGTTGCCTCAGGGTGTGGATATGCTAAAGAAAGAAGTCTCTGTTAGTCATTTACCCAAAAATAGTTTTGCCCGTCAAAGTCGTGCTTGAAAATATTTGAGATGTACCTGCGCTACAAAGCATCTGTTGCGTGCTGTCTACAACTGCTTCACAAAGATGGCCGCGGCGTTGCTGGCCTGAAATAAAGACCCTTTGTGAAGCAGCTGTAGACAAAATAGGGGGCCCACATATTAGAAACAGAAATACGCAGCCAAAAACGGAAACCCCCAACAAAGCCAGGCTTCATAAGCAGTGTAATATTAGAAAAAGAGAAACAGAAATGCATTTCCTTCTGTATTCTACAAATATACAAAAATGGAAAAGGTGCACACTTCCAAAAGCTCCCGCTAAGATGGTTATTTCTTGATTGCTTAGTATTTTAGGATAAAAAAATTTAAAAAAAACAAAAAAATTTTTTAAAACTTTTTGCTTTTACTCTTTTCGATCCTGTTTTTAAATGGAGTTCCTTTTTTGATGAATGTGTAATATGTATTGTACACCGTTTAGATCCTCTTTCAGGCTGTTACGCGGTATAGAAAGTTTGTAAAAACATAAACAATAGTATTCTAACTTGGAATCGCATATAGCTCAAAAATACCTCTTATTCCAAGTGATAAATATCCGTTGTAATGTATGATTTAACCACTCTCAATTGAAATCCGATTAGGATTAAAAAAAGCGGCCCAGTGAGGAGACAACGCGCCAAGCTTATGGCTATGACAAACATTTGAGCGATGAGTGGTGGTTCTGAGGTCCGAAGCTTCAGTAAAGTTATGAAATTTATAGCTATTAAGAGTGGTTGAATCATATATCACAACGGATATTTAGCACTTGGAATAAGAGGCATTTCCATGAGCTGACGCATTCCAATCCCTATTTTTTCTACCTTTGTTATTTGAAGGCCAGATTCGTCAAAAGCCTCCAAACGTTAGGCAACGGTAGCTGCTCTATTCTCGCCTAACTTAATTGGCTTCATTGGGTTGAAGTGCTGTGATAATTGGTTGCTCCTTTAAAACCCAATTAAACCCTCGTTACAAAAAAATAAATAGCCACCGCTACGCGGCCTCCGGAACCGACACCTAGATCCTTGGCAGCTAGCAGCACATAATGACGCCGAAGCCCAGAAGTGGGCGGGCTTAGGGGGGCAATGCAGACTTCGGCGTCACTATGCACCCCCGGCTGCAATTCAGGAAGGATCCTGGGTGCAGGCCTGTAAAAGCCTGGCCTAGATTTTCCAGCGCCTAGGGTCCTTGGGAGCAGTGCTTGACACGTGGCAGGTGCTGCTTATAGAATTAGGGCCTGAGTGTCTTATTTTTCGAATTGGATTTGCTCCATTTCATGTTTTCTATTTTTCTCGTATTGTTCTTTTGAATTCTTTTTCGTAGTTGCCTTTCCTTCCTACTCTTGCTTCCGTCTTTTTCTCTCATGTCTTACCTTTCCCTCTATTTCTCCTTCCTTCCTTTCCTTCTGCTCGGCTAGCTTTGCGCGAGACTGCAGAGTTACCGCAGACCCAATCTACTCCCTTATTGGCAGCAAGAGAAGCATTAAAGGGGGGGGGGGGAGTTATAAAGCTGCATTAGGGTAATAATCTGTATTATTTCCCCCTTAATGTGATATAAAGGATATTAAAGCAGATTGTCTTAACCTAATACAACAATATTTAAGTCATCGTGATGATATGCAAAACCTTCAAATGCATGTAAAGCAGCTCATTGTTATGTAAATATAATAAGGCTTCTTGTGGTTCATACTGCAAGTTATGTTATAGCCCTAAATGATTGTAAAATAACTCCATCCAAAAGCTGGGGTTATTTTACCACCTTAGAGCATTGGTTCCCAACCCTGTCCTGGAGGACCACCAGCCAGTCAGGTTTTCTGGATAGCCCTAATGAATATGCATGAAAGCGATTTGCATGTAATGAAGATGATAGGAATGCAGATCTGCCCCATGCACATTCATTAGGGCTAGCCCGAAAACCCGACTGGCTAGTGGTCCTCCAGGACAGGGTAGGGGGTCCACTGCCTTAGAGCATCAGGCCTCAAAGTGATGGTCTGATTCTCCTGGCCATGGCCTCCAGGGCTCCCCCCCCCCAACAAGCCCCTTTGATCCAAAGGCCCCCCAATCTGCCCCTTCCAAAGTACAGCCCCCTTTCCTCCAAAACAAGCCACCCTGAGGCTTATATGGAAATATGACCCTTTGTGATAGTTGTATGAGACTACCACTAGGGGTTCCATTTTGAGGGATGGCACTGGAAGGGCATGTATGATGAGAGTGCTCTTAACTAGGGATCTCCCATACTTAGCTTTAAGAAATTGAGAAATACTGTCCTAGATCACCAGGAAATTAAAGTATGGTCGCATGGGGTGGGAGTATACTTTTGGGATAGAGGGCTTGATTGGAGGCCTCTAAATTAGTGGGGACCAGATCAGAAGGGAGGAGACTGGATTAAGAGATTTAGATTGGGGGGGCATCTTTGGAGGACTCTTTTGGGGGCTAAATCATGGGGATTTGGGAGAGTGGGGGTTCTACTTCAGGGGATCAGATTGGTTTTATGGGTTTTTTTTTTACAAGGTAGGGACTCTACTTTGGGAAGGCTGGATCAGGAGAGGGCTTGTTTGAAGTAGCTCTTGTATGGGGGGGGGGGGGAGTCAGAATGGGGCCCTGAAGTCATGGCCAAGAGCATCAGGCTACAGCTGGTGGCTTGATACAGCATTGTTCACCGTGGTCAGCAACCTGTCAGATTGTTTTCCCTAAGGTTGGTGACTCCTGTGATAAATCAAGGTGAGGGAAAAGCTAGCCTTTTACTGCACTTCTGTGATGTCCCCCTTTATTGAGATAACATCTCCTGCTGCTTGGAGCCATCCTCATGTTGAAGTATGAGATCTTATAGGTTTTATATGAGGCAGGTCCAGGACGTCTCATTAAATGCTTCTAGGGGGTGCTGTGTGATGGAAAGATGTATCAGTTTAAAAAAACAGGGCAATAAGCCATGAGATCAGGTAGGACATGGGCTAACCAGGTCTGATACAATGGCCGAAACTGGGTGGCAACCTATTTTTGAGGGGTAGCACTTTCTGCCCGTGGCTACCCATTAGCAATACCTAAATCTGTAAATCTATCGATTAAAATCCAATTAATTTAAATCAGGGGTCTCAAAGTCCCTCCTTGAGGGCCGCTATTCAGTCGGGTTTTCAGGATTTCCTCATTGAATATGCATGAGATCTATGTCCATGCAGTGCTTTCAATGCATATTCATTGGGGAAATCCTGAAAACCCAACTGGATTGCAGTCCTCAAAGAGGGACTTTGAGATCCCTGATTTAAATTGTGGCGCATCTTCCTCTTCGATTGGTCAAACTCTGTGGCAGTTTGACTGTGTGATGCAGTTGGGTGCCATGAGATTACGTAGCCTCAGGCTTAGATGTAGCGTGTACAGATGAGGTCTGAACAGAGAAATGCACCAATCAATTCTTGACTTGAGTCATGTGTCAAGAAGAACCTGACTTGAGAATCAGCCTCAATGTTACAAATAATATGGGTGGGGTTTAAATTGCAAAAGATTCTTTAATTGTAGTTTGCCCAGACAAAATATTTTAAAATCAATTTAAGAATTTCAATAAGTAGTTAAAAACTTTAAAATTACTTTGGAATTAGAGTTAAAAATAATTCCTAAACACTTTTCCAATTTAAATCCCAGTGTACATTTGTATCCTATTTACTCAACTAACTGGATCCAGTATTCCTATTTCCAATTACAATTCGGAGGTAAGAATTTCAATAAGCTTAGCAGTCAGTATTAAAAGTATACAGTATTCCCCCGATATTCGCGGGGGTTCCGTTCCAAGAACCCCCGCGAATCTTGAAAAACCGCAAATACGGTTTTTGGTGGGGGAGACTGGAGAGGGCAGCGGGAGAGGCAGGAGACAGCAGCCGGAGAGCCGGCGAGTGAAGGAAACCACTCGCTGTATGCTCCGGCCGCCTCTTCCTGTACTAAAGTCGGGCCTTACCAATCAGGAGCTGCGTGTCAAAGCAGCTCCTGATTGGTAAGGCCCGACTTTAGTGCAGGAAGAGGCGGTCGGAGCATACAGCGAGTGATTTCCTTCACTCGCCGGCGCTCCGGCTGCTCTCTCCTGCCTCTCCGGCTGTCCTCTCCTGGTCGGCGGTTCGCGGTTGGAAAAAAAACTGCGAATGACCGGGACCGCGTACCGCCAACCACGAATGACCGGGGGAATACTGAATTCACAAATAATTTGTAAGGGGGGGGGGTTACAGGTATTTTACCCAGGTAAATATTTTGTTGTGTTTTATTTTAAACTGTGTTTGAAAAGAGTCGGTCTTTAATCTTTGTGCACTTAGCTTTTCTTCCAGCTTTATTTTCCGTTCCTCCTTCTTTCTTGCATATTTTCACTTGTTCTTCCTAAACTTAGGCTAAAATAAATTTAAAAAAGAGCGAAACTACCTCCCTAAAAGTGTGTGCAGCTATGGAATATGCCTGCCTACGCACATGAACCTAATACTGCATGCCTGACTGCATAAAATAAAAGAAATATTTCCCTACCTAAACCTTTCTCTCTTGTACAGCTTTATTTTCACTTAAATTCCACTCTTTCTCTAACTAAATTCCTTTCTCTCACAGAGCACTCACTCACAAACTCTCCTCTTTCTTCAAGATCATCGGTGGTTGTTTTTTTTAACTGCCACTACTCAGCCAGCGTCCCGATTTGTTCCAGCCAATCGGCTTCATGCATTGACATTCTATGGAAATGCCTGCACGTTTACAGCATTTTAAAAAACTCTGTCAGGTCTCTTCTGCCCTGGGCCAGCTATAAAATATATATATTTATTTGTAACCACTGGTTAGGGTAGGGAATAACACGGAGACTGATTTGTCCCTGTCCCCGAGGGATCACAATAGCCCGTGAGTTCTATCCCTGTCCCTGTCTCATTCCTGCAAGATCTGGCTTAATTGTACATGTCTGGAACGCTTCTGATATTAAAGGGTTCGAGGCTTGTACAGATGAGGACAGAGCTTGCAGGAATGGGGTAGGGATGGTGACAGAGCTCATGGGGATGGGAAGGGGATTTAGAGATCCCCACAGGGGCTGGGAAAATTTGTCCCTGTGTCATTCTCTAGCCATTTCCCCCAAGATGTTCAGATTGCCAGAGTGAACCTGCCCAGTAGAGAAATAAGCAAAATAAAGCAGTACTCTGCTCCTGCAAGAGGGATGGCAGACAGAGAGGGTCTGGGAGTAGGAATGGGGGTGAGAACAGGGTGTGGGAGGGCAATGTCTCTTTGGAGATGGAACTGTATTGTCATCCTAGGTTCATTTTCGGCTCGAGATTGTAAAAATGTATTTTACTTTTAACAACATAGCTCAACACGACATATTTTGTGTACTGCATGGGGGTTTGTGGCAGATCACAGCTTACATAAGAACATAAGAACATAAGAAGCGCCATCTCCGGATCAGACCTTCGGTCCATCAAGTCCGGCGATCCGCACACGCGGAGGCCCTGCCAGGTATACACCTTCTGGCCTTATCCTGACGGTTGACCGTTTAGCCAGAAATAACAGCGGGCTTGTGCACCTAAGGTTACCAGATTTACCCGAAGAAAATTCCAGACCCATGCCCGTCCAGTTCTGCCCTGTTCTGCCTGCGTCACACCCCGTTGCGCTCCCCCAGCCCTGCCCCTAGATGGCATCCACGTGACACGATGAGGTCACGTGCACGTGACCTCACCATAAGAACATAAGAACATAAGAAGTTGCCTCCGCTGAGTTGCCATCTCGCCCAGCGGTCCGCTCCCGCGGCGGCCCATCAGGCCCATTGCCTGAGCAGTGGTCCCTGACTAGCTCTATAACCTACCTCTACTCCTATCCCTATAACCCATCTCTACACCTATCTATACCCCTCAATCCCTTTGTCCTCTAGGAACCTATCCAAACCTTCTTTGAAGCTCTGTAACGTGCTCCTGCCTACCACAGCCTCCGGAAGCGCGTTCCATGTATCCACCACCCTCTGGGTGAAAAAGAACTTCCTAGCGTTTGTTCTAAACCTGTCCCCTTTCAATTTCTCCAAGTGCCCCCTTGTACTTGTGGTTCCCCTTAATTTGAAAAATCTGTCCCTGTCTACTTTCTCTATGCCTTTCAGGATCTTGAAGGTTTCTATCATGTCTCCCCTAAGTCTCCGCTTCTCCAGGGAGAACAGTCCTAACTGTTTCAATCTGTCAGTATATGAGAGATTTTCCATACCCTTTATCAGCTTAGTTGCTCTTCTCTGGACTCCCTCAAGTACTGCCATGTCCTTCTTGAGGCACAGGTGCCCCCTCCCGATGTGATTTTTCACAGGAAGCTTTTCAAAACCCGGGTTTTGAAAATCTGTCCTGACCCCCGGATATGTCCTCGAAAAGGAGGACGTGTTGTGGGAAATCCGGACGTCTAGTAACCCTATGTTCACCCACAGATGTTATCATACTTTAACTACTCCTGAGTAGGTCTGGAGATTTTTGTCTGGAGAAACCTGGACACATGGCCCTGCCCCATTCCGTCCTTAGCCACACCCTGTTTTGCCTCTAGCCATGCCCCCTGTAAAGCCTCATCTCTGTTTACCAACCTCTGGGTTGCATCTGGAGGCTCTCTGAGCGTGCATGTGATGTCATCTGCGCGTGATCAGAGGCCCTCCAGATGCGGTCAGGGCTTTCCAAAACCCAGACAAACTACAGGGTTTTGGAAAGTCCGTCCTCTATAAAGAGGACATGGCCGAGTTTTCCCGGACGTCTGGCAATCCTGCTCCTGAGGCGCCAGAAAGCAATCAGAAGGGTTTAAGGGGCCCTTTACAACTGTCCCTACATGCTCTCTGCACAGACAACAGCAAACAATCTTAGGTTCCAACTACTGAAGTCTCCGTCAAAGCTCACTCCAGCCCATCCACACTCTCCCAGCCCTTGAACCCTCCCCAGCCCATCCTCAACCAAAAGGCCATATACAGACACAGACCATGCAAGTCTGCCCAGTACTGGCCTTAGTTCTTCAATAACTGCCGGTTCTTCAATACTGGCCTTAGTTCTTCAATAACTGCCGGTTGGTTACGAGCTAAATAACAAATTATCGCAGTTCTTTCATTTGGGCATTTGGGGCCAGATTCTACTAAAGCTGCCGAAAGTTAGGCAGTGGTAGCCGCTCTACACCGCCGCCTAACTTAAGTGATTTAATTGGGTTTAAGTGGCGTGATAATTGGTCACACCATTAAAATCCAATTAAACCCTTGTTTAAAAACAAAATAGCTGCTGCTGCGCCGCCTCCAGGAACGGCGCCTAAGTCCCTCGCGGCTAGCGGCACATGATGACACCATAGCCCAGAAGTGGGCGTGTCTAGGGGGGCGGCGCTAGACTTTGGCATCACCAGGCGCCACTGACTGCGATTCAGGAGAGACCATGTAGGCCTGGGGTCTTCGGGAGCTGTGATTCTGGAAGCGGCGCCTGCCAGTGATTGACACGCAGCAGGCGCCCCGTACAGAATCAGGGTCTTTCTGTCCACAGTGCTGACCCCTAACTTGCCCTTAGTGGAAGGAAGCACCTAATGGCTAGACCAGTTAGACATGAGAAACCAAGGTTGAAGTCCCACTCTGGCTCCTTGTGACCTTAAGTAAGTCACTTAACCCTCCATTGTTCCAGAAACAAACTTAGATGGTGAGCCATCATGTCCTCCTGTCTGATGAGAGCAGGCAGTGGAGGGCGGGACTGGGGGGGGGGGGCGGGTCTAGGGGGGAGGGGTCCGGATTTTACTTTAGTAAAATCTAGCAACCCTACTCTTGGACAGGAAAATTCATAATATACCTGAATTTTTTTTTTAACTTTTGCTTTTACTCTTTTCTATGCTATTTTTAATTTATAACATTTTATTGAAGAAATCCAGTAAATATACAATAATATAATACAATAAAATAGTCATTACATTAAAATTCATCATATTAATTTCCATCAAATGTCTTTCATTTCTTCAAAATATATTTCCAAATTACCCATTACATCTCTCAATACCTCTATTTCCTTCCCCCCTTCCCTTTTCCCTATTCACCTCTCCTCCATCCCCCCTTAATTTTTAATTATAACATTGTAATAAATGAATTAAACAAAATACAATTCAAATAATTCCACATATATTACTATTATTCCCCTATTCCCACCCCGACCCTAGAATGAAAGGTGACATCAATTACCAAATACTAAAAATGCAAAGAACGATTCCAAAGCTTCAATGTAAAGTATTAAGAATCATACTTCTTGCTCTAGAGGATAATTTTCTATCCTATTTTTAAATGGAGTTCCTTTCTTATTGAATATGTATTATATTGTACATTGCTTGGATCCTTTTTTTAGGCTGTTATGTGGTATAGAAAGTTCTTAATAAACATAAGCCATCTCGTGCTGATACTGAAAAAGGCATCAACTACTGTAATTTCAAAATTCCATTTCCTCTTTTAGCCTGAGAAGGAGCATTTTTTTCTGTTGAACTCTCTCCCCAGACAGTCACATTTATTTTATATACCTCAATTAATAACATAACTAGTTAAAGCAAAGCGGTTTACAATTAAAAGGGAATAACTAAATGAAACCACTAAAAAAAAAAAGTACACTTCTCCCTCCATATTTGTGGTTTTGATTATTCACGTTTTTTAGCTTGCTGGCTCCTCCCCCTAAATTACGTAGAGAAATAGAGAAATACGTAGCTTGCATAGAGAAATCGCTGATTCCAAGCATTTAAAGAGAAAATGGCCGATTCCCAGCACCCTTCACCGTGTTTTGCCTCTCCTTCAGGAACAGGCCGGGTCTCCCACCATGTTATTCACAATGGTTTTTAATAGAAAACAGCGAATAACATATGAAAAAGTTATTTGCGGTTTTTCTGTATTTGCGGTTCTGTTAATCTCCTATCACAGGGAATATGGAGGGAGAAGTATAACATAACGAGCATGCCATGACAAGGGAGCAAGCAGAGGAAGGATTTTTGTTGTCAAACAGAGCCGAGGAGTCCTCCCTAGACATACCGATGAGTGCTGCTTGTCTCTGCACTCTTAAACCCGTGCTGCCCATTGTATGATTCTATGTGTTTGTTTCTTTTTTTTTTTTTTTTAATTAGGATTGATTACTGCCTTTTTGAAAAAATTCTCCCAAAGCAATGCCTGTAGATAAGCTGATGTCATACATCTGATGTCATACATGATGTTATCATGTCAATGTTCGTGCACTTCCGGATGCCTCGAGGCACGGCCACTATGTTTACTGTGTCGCGGCTCTACAAAGTTTGCAAGGCATGTAGCAAGATTTATGGTAGACTAATCAGTTATATAAACAAGTTATGTGCCTGTCAGTTGTTTTTTTTTTTAGGGAATACTATAATATCTCTGCCAGGTCCAAATTTCTTTGTCTATTTATGCAACACAAGACCCAGGCTAATGAGAAATACTTTTATTATGAAAATAGAAAAATATAATTCACAAGCCAGCAGCAATATCTAAATATTGTTCACAAAATATCTGATTTACATATATGAAACTCAGTACATAATTATCACAACACACTTGCTAGATAACTAAGTAAAATTACTTGTTATACACACACTAAACAATTCCTTATAATAATAATTTCCTGATCAGCAGCAATCTATTACAGTATCACCGAGAGTAGCTTTATGAGCCTTATCCTATATCCAAATTAGGATGCACTTATCTAACCCCAGCTTAAAGATAATAAGTTCCTTATCTCACCATCTGATTAGGCCTCAGCACGAAATTAGGTGAAATGGAAAACGTCTCTTCAGCTTAGCAAATTTAGAAAATCCTTTGGTTACAGGAACAAGTGTTCGTTCGCCACTGGTGCAGCTATAATTTATTGGCAGCAAAAGTTTCCTTCAAGTGATGGAATTCAGATCTGTTTAAGGTCGGAATCACTCTCTCTCAGGCAGAGAGTCACATGAGGTAACTGTTCAGGTCTTAATTATTATGCAAAAGATGCTTGCAGAACACCTGTGATGAGATGTCCGTTTCCTTCCATCCCGGCATAGACTAATTATAATTAGCAACTTTTCACTTGGACCTCGTTAGATGACTTCCTCGGACCAATCCAGAAACAGAACTTAGATGAATAGCCTTTCTGTGTAGAGTCTCATACAGGCTGGGAGACACAGACGCCATTCGAGAGATAAGCACAGCATAGGAGTATCACTCCCCCAAGAATCACACAGTCTAAGCATGAAGGCATAGATGGATGTCCTTGACTAGAATACCATTCTGGTACATACCCAGAATGTATCAGGCAGAAACAGCAAAGATGTGTTCTTTCTCTTTCTTCTTGCAAGGTTCATGCTGGAAAGATTTCTTGTAGACAATGGTTCAGGCTTAAATGATGGTTCAGGCTTGATGATGTCATAGAGGCCTAACCTTCAGGTGCAAATAAGGAAACACCCCTACAGACACTGCTTTATACATAGTAACATAGTAGATGACGGCAGATAAAGACCCGAATGGTCCATCTAGTCTGCCCAACCTGATTCAATCTAAAAATTTGTTAGTTTTTTTTCTTCTTCTTCTTAGCTATTTCTGGGCAAGAATCCAAAGCTCTGCCCAGTACTGTTCTTAGGTTCCAACTACTGAAGTCTCCGTCAAAGCTCACTCCAGCCCATCTACACCCTCCCAGCCCTTGAAGCCCTCCCCAGCCCATCCTCAACCAAAAGGCCATATACAGACACAGACCATGCAAGTCTGCCCAGTACTGGCCTTAGTTCTTCAATATTTACTATTATTTTCTTATTCGAGCCTTAAATAACCACCCCCTTTGCATTCTTTAACTTGTCTAATTATGTATTTTACCTACAGTTGCGACCGTAGTGAATTTGAAGTCTGCCTTTCTTGGTTGCTTGGAAATCACATGATGTGTACAGGGTAAATTATAGGGTGAGACAGGTTCAATAAACAGGACACAAAGAGACTCTTTAGTCTCCTGACTCTTGGTAACATTTCAAACCCAAGCTGGCATCTGGTGCTACAGATTTGACCAAGTTAAGCCAATTAATGGTTCTTAGCAGAACAATGGAATAGGATAGGCTTCCTGTACTGTAGCTCTTTTCACCTACAATGCTGTAAAACTTGTTCTCTCACATTCACCCTCTCTACTGTGGTTTGTTTTCAATTCTTCATTTAAAACCAAAAGATTTACTATTGGGTTGCTTTATTCAATGATTCTACCATCTTGAGTGTTGAGTTAAATTAGTCATGGAGTTTACGTCTAAGTTTTTCTGTCCAAGATTATAGGCTGAAAAGGAAGCCCCGACCCTTCCTCCCGGTATAACTGAATGTTGTAATGCCTTTTTCAGTCAACAAGGCCCCTTAACTCTTTTCTCTCTGTTCTCTTTTGGGAGAAATCCAAAACAAACACAGTGGGAGTGACAAAAATAAAAAAGGAGAGGAAGGAAGGAAGGAAGGAAATCAAAACCAGAAATGTTCTCTATTGAAATGATTCACATGAATCCCAGATGGTTGGATACGTATAAACTCATCAAGGGCTTTGTTGCGGCTTCAATACCTGTATCAGGAGTCCACCAGTACTGAGATGATGAATTTAAAAAAATGATTAAATGTATAAAGTCTTCCAATCCTGTAAGGCTGAAAACCAAATGAAGGGAGACTGAACACTCTGGCATGATCAGAGAAAAAAAAATCAATTTGCATTCACCCATTCCACTCCATTCGGGATTTGTTTTATTAGAGTCCAGTCAAATGTGCTTGTATAGAATTAAAAATTATGCATGGACTCTTTGATTCCTTTGGTTCTTAAATTTTTCAAGATTTTGGGGATGTAGAATCATTTATACATACAAACTCCTCTTTCCCTCTGTTAAAGGTATCAGTATCAGTCAGTGATGTTCGTAACTTACAGGTTTCTGAAAGTTATACATAAAACTGGGAGACCCGCCCATTTCTCACCCATGCTCCACCCACATTTACCCCTTTCATGGTTAAGGGGCTGGAGGAGTTGCCATACAGTGAGAGATTGGAGAAACGGCCTCTTCTCCCTTGAAAAGAGGAGACTGAGAGGGGACATAATGGAAACATTCAAGATAATGAAGGGCATAGACTTAGTAGATAAAGACAGGTTGTTCACCCTCTCCAAGGTAGATAGAACGAGAGGGCACTCTCTGAAGTTAAAAGGGGATCAATTCCGTACGAACGTAAGGAAGTTCTTCTTCACCCAGAGAGTGGTAGAAATCTGGAACGCTCTTCTGGAGTCTGTTATAGGGGAAAACACCCTCCAGGGATTCAAGACAAAGTTGGACAAGTTCCTGCTAAACTGAAACGTACGCAGGTGAGGCTGGACTCATTTGGAGCTCTGGTCTTTGACCTGTGGCCACCGCATGAACGGATTGCTGGGCACAATGAACCACTGGTCTGACCCAGCAGCGGCAATTCTTATCTTCTTATGCTAAGTGATACCTGCACATAAATTACAGAATAGTGCCTAGTGCTTACACAGATAAGAGCGCATTGTAAGCATGTAATTTGCATGACAATTGGCATCTAAATTAGACGCCATGTTGCAGAATGCCTGAGGACTGTTTAGGACTGAGGAATGGAAGGTCTGAGAACGGTGTGACAGTATTGCGGAATCTTTCACCTCTATTACACCAAGTTCGTACCAGCTCAGGTCTGTAGGAACTCGATACAGTGGTCTCTAGGAGATGAAATGATGATCGTAGTCTTATTTGGGAGGAAAGCAAGAGAGAGGGGAGATATGATAAAGATGTTTAAATATCTATGTGGCATAAAAGCACAGGAAGTGAGTCCAGTGGCGTAGCAAGGGTGAGAGGCGCTCGAGGTGGTGATGCTCCTTCCCTGCCCTCTTCTCCGCTCCCCACCCCCATCTGCTCCTTCCCCGACACCTCCTGCTGCACGCGTGCACCCTTTCCCTTCCCCCGTACCTCTTTAGCGTTCCTGGCGCGGGCAGCAACCCCCGTCCTGCTACTTGCAGTAGCATTGGCTCTTCTTTTGATGTCACCGCCTAGGTGCGGGTCCACGAAGTGACAGGAGGGCATGCGTGGATGCTACGTGATGACATGTCCTCGAAAAGGAGAACATGTCCGTGGAAATCTGGACATCTGGTAAGCCTATATCGTAATGATTGATTTTATGTTGACTGCATCGCTTTCATTTGTGAAGAACATTGGTTATTAAAAACTTTTAAATCGAGAACATGGCTTCCACAGTTTTTTTTTACTCTGTTAAAAATTACAAAGACTAGGGGAGACTCGAAGATACAGGGAAATACTTTTACAACCAACAGGAGGAAATCTAGTTAAGTTCTTGAACACATTGCCAGAGGTTGTGGTATAAGCAGATAGCTGGTTTTAAGAAAAGTTTGGACAATTTCCTTGAGGAAAAGTCCATAGTCTGTTGTTGAGGAAAATCATGGGGGGAAGCCACTGCTTGCCCTGGATCGGTAGCATGGAATGTTGCTACTTTGAGTTTTTGCCAGGTACTAGTGGCCTGGATTGGCCATCGTGAGAATGGGCTACTTGGCTTGATGGACCATTGGTCTGACCCAATAAGGCTATTCTTTTTGTTTTTGAATGCATGGAGGAGGCGAAGGAGATGAATTCAAGAAAGCTTGAGGCAAGTATATAGGATCTCCAAGGGAGCAAAAGGAAGAGCAGATGGCATGGATGGACAGACTGAATAGGCCATACGGGCTTTATTTGCCTTTGTTTTTCTGTGTTTCTGTGTTATTCCAGAGACTCAAGCATGAGTGTTCACAGTATTGTCTCTTGTCAGCAGTGGCATAGTAAGAGTTGGCGGTGGCACTCCCCCACCCCCTCCTGTCCACACCCCTGCTCCTTCTCGCCCTCCCCCCCCCTGTACCTCTAAATCTTTGCTAGCGTGAGTGGCTTCTACAGCATGTTCCTCATGCCAGTATTGGAGTTTCCTCTGACATCACTTCTGACCCCGTGACCCAGAAGTGATTCAGGGGGAACCAGGCCGGCGTGAGCAACAGGCGTGAGAAATTGCTCACGTTAGCGATTCTCTACAGAGGTACGGGGTGGGGGTGGGGAGGGATGGCACAAGCATGGCGTGGTGTGGTGCTGCGGGGCAGAAAGGTGCCGACGCCTCCACCAACATGGCACCCGGGGCAGTCCATACCACCCACTCCCTATCTTACTACATCACTGCTTGTCAGATTTCTGTGAATTCTGAAGAGAAAGAGAGGAAGCAATCCTGACTGAGTGTCACATATGAAAATCATCTACTAATCTAAATGAAAACATTGATACTTATAAACTAGCTCACAGAAAGGAGGTTAGTTCAATCACAAAAATGTGTTGGACTTGTTAAAATATAACTCTGGTTAACCATAAATAGGCTGATTTGAAATGTTGTTTTGTTAAATTTGCAGCCTGGAAAAAATGAACATAACATACTGTGTTCTTGGCATAAAGACTGCTATGCTGAGACAGGGGACAGTCACCCTACAGTCTCCACACAGAAGCTTATTCATATGAAATGCAAGGTGACTAAGACAGCTTACTTGAATCTGTATTTAATTCATCAGATACAGTATGATCTTATTAAGTAGAAGAAATTTTGAATTAAGGTTGTACCTTAATTAGACTACTGCAATTTGGTCTACCTGGGTTTGGACAAAAAGTGGATTATAAGGCTTCAATTAGAGCAAAACAATGTGGCTAAGCTAATAAAAAGAGCTGGTAAGTGGAACAGGACAACTCCAGTATTATTTGAGCTGTGTTGGTTACTACTGGTGTGGAAAAGATTTAAGCACCTTGTGATAGGACTGTCCCAAGCTGGAACGCGCCCTAGAGCTCCTATCCCACCCACTGCATCGCAGTCAAGCAGGATTGGCAAGTTAACCAGCCAAATACAGCTGCCGAGGCGGAACGAGGGGTGGGAGGGGGGCAGTTCCCCTTGCCCCCACTAACCAGCTCTCGCTCTCCTTCCCCTTTTCATCCCTACCAGAAACAGCTCCCCTTTCCACCTCCAACCAGTGGCGACAGCGCCTTCCCTGACTCGGAATACGATGTCGGTACGAATTCCTCCCTGCAGAACGAGGAAGTAGAGTGGAATTTGTACTGACATCGTGTTTTATGATTATGGATGTGGATTTTGCATGGATTATTTTTGAATGGATTTTTTGGGACTTGATTGTCACACTGTGGATATTGGGAATGGGAACAGACGGATTCCGCTGCCAGCTGGTACGCGTTGTTACAGTACTGTAATTGCCTACTGCCCCTTCATTCAGGACATTAAAGAAACAACCAAGATAAGTCTTTCAGGGTGATATTGGTTGAGTTAGCATCTCATTAGGGAGGCAGGGAGGGCGTGTGCCATGATGTAACAGGTTACAGCTTTCCAGCTGGTGTGGTTGATGTTTTTTTGTCACTGAGCACACATTTATTAAATTATTTATTTAGCGATATTTCTTTTATTTTGTTTTCATTGAAATTCTCTTGAGCCAAGTAGAGAATGACATGGGAACAAATTTTTTCCCGGCCCCGCGGGAACTCATTTTCCTGTCCCCGCAAGTCCTTTTCCTGTCCCTGCCCCATTCCTGCAAGCTCTGTCCTCATCTGCACAAGCCTCAAACATTTTAAAATCATTTGTGTTCGAGGCTTGTGCAGTTAAGGCAGAGCTTACAGGAGTGGGGCAGGGTAAGAGACAGCGACAAAACTCACAGGGACGGGGGACAAATTTGTCTCCGTGTCATTCTCTAGAGCCAAGCTCATAAGACACACCCAAACCTTTCATCTCTAGCTTGTAGGGAAATCCTGGCTTTGCTGGCTTAACCCAAATGTACTTATTAGATATTTAAATACAGACGGGTGAGTTGTGCGGCACAGAACTGGAAATATTGTTGACAGCCTTTTAATGGTTATTCAGTCTTTTTGTGGAGATTGACTTTACAAATTATAGGATTCTTGCTCCCTGAAAGTGTCTCATCAACAATTTGGGTAACTGCTATGGAGTGTGTTGAGTCACTTCTAATCCAGAGCAGACATACATTAAGCAAAGTTACTGTTCCAACTTGCAAAAGCACTTAAACAGTTAGTTTAACACCTATAATGTTCTATGCCGGTGTCTGCGGTTAGTTAATAGGTTTATGTCTTCAAGCTGTCATTAGAATTCATTGACAGCAAATTGTAAGCTAAGGGCTAATGCAAAATGAACTGGGCAGGACTGATCTTAGACATGCTGGGGCTCAGGGCAGCAATTTGGAAGGAAGTCCCAAAGCTTGTCAGCAGGTTGTTCCTTTTTCAGTCAAGGGCATGCTTGAGCCCTCTAAAGCATGGGGGCCCAGGGTAATTGCCCTGTTTGCGCCAGCCCTGTAGCTGGGTACTGTGGTGCCATTAATGTTTATGTGTACAATTCTGGAGGCCACACCTTCAAAAAGATAAAAACAGGATAGAGTCGGTCCAGAGGAAGGCTATTAAAATGGTCAGCGGTCTTCGTCATAAGGCGTATGGGGACAGACTTAAAGATCTCAATATGTATACTTTGGAGGAAATGCAGGCGAGGGGAGATATGATAGAGATGTTTTAAGTACCTATGTGGTATAAATGCATTTTTTAAGTACCTATGTGGTATAAATGTACATGAGGTGAGTCTCTTATTTATTTATTTCAGCATTTATATACCACTTATAACCTAAGTGTTTTACATTCAGCATTTTTTCCTACCTGTCCTGAGGGGCTCATACTGTATCTAATATATCTGGGACAATGGGTGATTAAGTGATTTGCCCAAGGTCTCAAGGAACAGCATGGGATTTGAACCTTCAGCTTCAGGATGCGGAGGCTCTAGCTCTAACCACTGCACCATGAAAGCTCTGGAATGAGAGGGCATAGGCTGAAGTTATGAGGTGATAGGCTCAGGAGTAATCTAAGGAAATATATTTTTTTACAGAAAAGGTGGTAGATGCGTGGTATAGTCTCCCAGTAAAGGTGGTGGAAACAAAGACTGTCTTAAGTTCAAGAAAGTGTGGAACAGGCAAATGAGATCCCTTAGAACAGTGATTCCCAACCCTGTCCTGGAGGAACACCAGGCCAATCGGGTTTTCAGGCTAGCCCTAATGAATATGCATGAGAGAGATTTGCATAGGATGGAAGTGATAGGCATGCAAATTTGCTTCATGCATATTCATTAGGGCTAGCCTGAAAATCCGATTGGCCTGGTGTTCCTCCAGGACAGGGTTGGGAACCACTGCCTTAGAAAGAGAAGAGGAGAGGAGATAGTGGCTGCTGTGGATGGGCAGACTGAACGATATGCTCCATTTCGTCTACCAAATCTCTCAATATTCTAATTCATTCTTTGGTCATTTCCACCTTAGACTATTGCAATTCCCTCTATCAGTTAATCACCCCAAAACAGATCAGGAGATTATAGATCAGTGATTCCCAACCCTGTCCTGGAGGAACACCAGGCCAATCGGGTTTTCAGGCTAGCCCTAATGAATATGCATGAGAGAGATTTGCATAGGATGGAAGTGATAGGCATGCAAATTTGTTTCATGCATATTCATTAGGGCTAGCCTGAAAACCCGATTGGCCTGGTGTTCCTCCAGGACAGGGTTGGGAACCACTGCCTTAGAAAGAGAAGAGGAGAGGAGATAGTGGCTGCTGTGGATGGGCAGACTGGACGATATGCTCCATTTCGTCTACCAAATCTCTCAATATTCTAATTCATTCTTTGGTCATTTCCACCTTAGACTATTGCAATTCCCTCTATCAGTTAATCACCCCAAAACAGATCAGGAGATTATAGATCAGTGATTCCCAACCCTGTCCTGGAGGAACACCAGGCCAATCGGGTTTTCAGGCTAGCCCTAATGAATATGCATGAGAGAGATTTGCATATGATGGAAGTGATAGGCATGCAAATTTGCTTCATGCATATTCATTAGGGCTAGCCTGAAAACCCAATTGGCCTGGTGTTCCTCCAGGACAGGGTTGGGAACCACTGTTATAGATAATCAAAATACAGCTATTAAACTTATCTTTAAGGCAAAAAAAAACGTGACCATGTTTCCCCTCTTCTTAAAAAAGCTCATTGGTTACCCATCGTTCGCAGAATCTCATTCAAAATTCTTTTACTAGTATATAGTTCATTGACAGGCTTTTAATTCCTTAGGAATCCTCAAGGTCACTGAGATCATCTCAGCAACATCTTCTGACTATTCCCTCAATCCGGCAGCTGTTCTACGATACAACACGAAAAACCATTTACTCGGTAGTTGCGCCAACACTATGGAATGCCCTTCCCCTAACCCAGGGGTAGGCAATTCCAGTCCTGGAGAGCCGGAGCCAGGTCAGGTTTTCAGGATATCCACAATCAATATGCATGAGATTTGCATCTCAAGGAGGCAGTGCATGCAAATCCATCTCATAAATATTCATTGTAGAGATCCTGAAAACCTGACCTGGCTCCAGCTCTCGAGGACCGGAATTGCCTACCCCTGCGGCCTAACCCTACGGCAAGAAACTAGTTTAAATAACTTTAAAACCAATCTTCAAAGACGCTTATAAGATTTATGGTTGATAATGAAAAAAAAAGAAAAAAGAGAGAAGAAGCTTATTCCAGACAACCCCACTTCCCTGGTGTTTTTCCAGTACCTTTTCCTTTTATTTTTAATACCGTATCCCTACCCTATCTCCCTTTGTTTCTATTAGTTTGTTTGTCTATTCCTCCGACTGTTAATTAATTTTTTTTACACTGTAAAAGGCGTATGGGGACAGACTTAAAGATCTCAATATGTATACTTTGGAGGAAATGCAGGCGAGGGGAGATATGATAGAGATGTTTTAAGTACCTATGTGGTATAAATGCATTTTTTAAGTACCTATGTGGTATAAACGTACATGAGGTGAGTCTCTTATTTATTTATTTCAGCATTTATATACCACTTATAACCTAAGTGTTTTACATTCAGGTACTCAAGCATTTTTTCCTACCTGTCCTGATGGGCTCATACTGTATCTAATATATCTGGGGCTTTGGTGTGTAAAAGCGATATATCAAGACATAATAAAAACTTAAGCCATGCTAAATGTTGGCCCTAAAGAAAATGGGCCCGATATTGAGAACAAAGGAGGGAGGCCTGAAGTCCTCAGCGATCCTGAATATTCAATGCCAGGGCCGTATCCGTTGACCGGCATTGAATATCTGGGTCAAAGTTCACCACCGCGGACTTAAGTGGCCATGCCAATAGTCACCAGCTGGCCAGCTAAGGTGCGTCTATCTGACTGCGTCCCTTAGCCGGCCAGCTGGTGAATTTTGATGGCGACTGGCTATGTCATGCAATAGAGCCAGACACCATCCAATCCAGCAAACCGGATATTCAACAGGAAATTGCCGGCTATCTCCCGCTGAATATCAACAGGCAGCCGGCTACGCGGTACTTAGTTGACTGGGAGCCATTCTCAGCCGCTTAAGTACAGCTGAATATTGGCAGAATGTGTCTCCTCTATGAAAGTTGGGCTGGCGTAACTGTTGAATATCGCAGTGGACAACACAATATGAGAACAATATACCCATAAATTAAAAAGACAGTTGGACTTTGGACCATCGACAATTCCAAGCAATTAGTTTGATCATACAGCTCAGTATACAGAGACAAACTGTACCTGCCCTGGCTTTATCCTCCTTGCAGACAGGGAGATATATAGCTCTATTGTTTATGTGGAACTCATGAACAAAATAAGAACTGCATCTCCCTACCTGTCCAGTTCTACAGAGCCCCACCCAAGTCCTGCCCCAGCCTCGCCCCCCCCCAGCCCCCACAACCTGTTCTCGTGCTCAGAGCCACGTCACGAGGGCATCTGTGCATGCGCAGGTATGACGCAATGATGTCACAAGCATGTGCGTGACATCACCCCGCTGCATCCCCGCCCCCTTTACGCGGTCCCGAGCTGGAAGCTTTTCAAGATCCAGACAAAGTGCCAGGTTTTGAAAAGCTGTCCGGGGAAATCCGGACGTCTGGTAACCCTCCTTTTGGCTCCTCCTACTGTGAAAAGTCTGTTGTCCCATCCCACTCTCTGCTTGTTTTCGTGGGAGTGTCTTCTGTTGAACTTCCTGTGCAATTACTTTTGAGGCCATGTCTGGGGGTCCGGATGGCTTTTCAAAACCTGGCACTTTGGGTTTTGAAAAGCCTCTTCTCACTCCCGTTGGGCAGGAGGCATGCGCGGATTGCCTCCTGCCTGACCAAAGCAGGCAGTGGGGGGGGGGGGGGGCAGAGCTAGGGCAGGACTGAGGCGGAGATAGGCGGGTCTAGAGTGTCCGGATTTTACAGTCGTAAAATCTGGCAACCCTATGTGCAATTGCTTTTAGCGTCTACAGTGGACAATGGCTTTCCAGTCCTGGGGCAGGCGGTTTTCATGCTGAAACACAGTGCTGTGTCAGGTCATGACCATTGTGGATGGATATATTAAACATTTATTTTACACAATCCTTTTGGTTCCTTCTACTGTGGAAAATCTGTTGTCCGATCCCACTCTCTGCTTGTTTTCGTTGGAGTGCCTTCTGTTGAACTTCCTGTGGAAGTGTCTAACACTTGTCACTGAGCCACTGGACTAGTTGCAGTCACATATTTATATCAAATCTTGTTCAAACTACTTGTTGTAGTGTTTTTGTGTGCCCTATTGGCTAATCTCCCTGATTTGTTAGGATTTACTGTTTTATCGTAAAGCTCTATGGGCTTTGTTCCAGGGGATTTTGACTACACGCCTGGATATACTGTGGTTCTGCCTCCCTCATACCAGCATATTTGCTGGATTGTCGTGTTGCTATCGGTATTATGATAAAGTCAACAGTTGTTTGCAAGAAATGATGAACATTGCCTGGCCCTGACCCTGGCACTGAATGTGACCTGTTGTCTCAATTGTTGAAATAACCTGTGTCCTGATGCCCCACTCATTCTCTCTTTGGGATTTTTGTTTGTGTTGGTTAAGCAATCTAGATAGAGCTCAAGAGAACAAAATCAATAAAATGAAGGGAAGCCAGTCCATTGCTCTATCTTGTGTCAGAATCACATGTAAAGGCCTGTAGAGACTAAGGGGGAAAGTCATCATGAACGACTGCAGTGTCTCTCATACTTTCTTGAGCCGGGGCACACTAAAGGTAGTGGCCACAGCTTGAAGCATCCAGAAGTGTGCGGCTGTCACCGTGATGACATCACGCCTATGTGTGACATCATCAGGTCCACGCATGTGCAGGGGCCCTCCAGATGGGCCCTGAGACGCCAGGGGGTGCCAGCAGGTTAGAGGGCCGGAGAGAAGGAGAGGCACTGGCTCCAGCTGATTGCCTACAGCAGTGTTTCTCAACTACTTACGTAAGAACATAAGAATTGCCGCTGCTGTGTCAGACCAGTGGTCCATCATGCCTATCAGTCCGCTCCCGCGGCGGCCCCTAGGTCAAAGACCAGTGCCCTAACTGAGTCTAGCCTTACCTGCTTAGGTTGTGGTTCAGCAGGAACTTGTCTAACTTTGTCTTGAATCCCTGAAGGGTGTTTTCCCCTACGAGAGGCTCCGGAAGAGCGTTCCAGTTTTTCACCACTCTCTGGGTGAAGAAGAACTTCCTTACGTTTGTACGGAATATATCCCCTTTTAACTTTAGAGAGTGCCCTTTCGTTCTCTCTACCTTGGAGAGGTTGAACAACCTGTCTTTATCTACTAAGTCTATTCCCTTCAGTATCTTGAATGTTTCGATCATGTCCCCTCTCAGTCTCCTCTTTTCAAGGGAGAAGAGGCCCAGTTTCTCTAATCTCTCGCTGTACGGCAACTCCTCCAGCCCCTTAACCATTTTAGTTGCTCTTCTCTGGATCCTTTCGAGTAGTAGTGTGTCCTTCTTCATGTACAGCGACTAGTGCTGGACACAGTATTCAAGGTGAGGGCCCGGTACAGCGGCATGATAACCTTCTCTGATCTGTTCATGATCCCTTTCTTAATCTAAGCTAAGTACCCCCTAAGTCTTACAAATATCAACTGAGTACCCCAACCACAGACCTCCCTAGGCCCACCCAAGCTCTGCCCCAGATCCCGCCCCTTTTACTAATTGTAATGAAATTTTTTCCATTCATTTTTCATATACACACAATATACACAGCAGATATAAATTCTCAAAACTGACACATTTCAATCACTATATTGAAAATAAAATCATTTTACCTACCGGCGTTCCTTTGCAGATTGCTGTAATTAGCTTTAAAGGTGAGACCGTGAGGCCGGAGAGAAGCCAGAGGATGCTAGAGAGAAGGGGGAAACATGCAGGCCTTCGGCGAATCGGACAGCACTGGCAGGCGCCTCTCTTCCTCCTCAGTGTGCCCCGGCACACAGTTTGAGATACACTGAACTACTGTTAAATTGGATTATGTTACTATAAATCAGGTTATTTTAGCACAGGGTTTCATTCCATAAAATAACCCAACTCATGGTAAAATAACCCGACTTAACAGTACCCCATGTTAATAAATTCCCTCCTAAATGGCTAAATACATTTTTTTATAAAGTGGGGTGTTTTGGTTTTTTTTTTTACTGTATGTGTCAGTGGTGTGATTATGAGTTGTTTCTGTCTTATGCATAATTTTGAAAACTAACTGCCTCTTATCCAAAGCCGCACGGCAACAGCCCCAAAGCCCTTGAAATTTCTATGGGCTTCAGGGCCGTTAGCGCAGGGCAGCCGCTAGCGCGGCTTTGTAAAAGAGGCCGTAAGTATCCCACATACGCCACCAGGGCAATATCTGAAAAACACAAATTAAAGTATAAATAATTTGGGGTTTCGTGAAAACATTGCTTCAAGCTGTTTCCCTAAACTTCTTCTCCCTTCAAAGTTGGGGAAATCTTCATTGAGGGCTATACACTTATTCCAGTGATTTTCTACTTTTTCGTTCTGTATTTTTCCGACGGAACGGAAAAAGTGGAAAATCACCGGACCGTGCGTATAGCCCTCGTTGGAGACTGCCCCGACTTTGTTGGCTGGGCCGAGAGCTTTTCAGCGGCCCCTCGTAATTATTCTTGTTTAATAATACCCAGTCTGAACAAGCAGTTCAAGGTGGTTTACAAAATTAGTCGTACGTGTAAGCTTGAAATCTTTTGGTGGCCCCTGGAGCTTTCTTGTAGTCACACTGCAGCCCTTTACATGAAAAAGGTTGGTGACCACTGCTTTACGCATTTACAAGGGGAAGGGGGGAAGTTGAGGGCAGGTGTACATTTTTCTTCTCTTTTTAATGCCAGAACTACTATAACATAAAGATCCCCCAGAAACTTGCAAGTATTAATTGGTACTAGTTCTATGTCAAGGGAATCTCTGGAGTTCTATTTCAGTATCTCGCAAAGCCGCGGCACACTAAACATGGTAGCCGTGGCTCGAAGCATCTGGAAACGCACGGATGTCGACGCAATGATGTCACAGGAACCTATCCGAAGGCCCTCTGGATAGGTTCCTGAGCTGCTAGTGGAAGGTGCTGGAAGGGAAGAGGTACGGAGAGAAGGAGAGACGCTGGCACCCGCTGACTGCCTACAGAGGCACATTCTGTAAGCAGTCAGCCGGCGCTGGCACCTCTCTTCCTCCCCAGTGTCTCGCAGCACATCTGGAATCTCGGGCGGCACACAGTTTCGATACACTGTTCTGTTTGGTGGCACATAAAAATAATTTGGTTAGTGGGCACCTGAGAGATCCATCCACCACACCTGACCCATCCCCCTCCCGCCACCTGTCCTTGAGTTGTGTTAGGTATTAATTAGTAGCCATGGCTTGTCAGCTCCCATGCAAACAGGAAACAAGACGTCAGGTAAAGGCAGCAGGGCCCATCTCATCTGCTTAGTTTTATGTCTGGTAAAATGCCACAGTTGACTCCTGGCTTCCTTCCTTCATGTCCGGGGTCCACTGTACTTATTCCAAGCTTTCTTGAATTCTATCACTCTCTACCAAATATTTCACCACCCAACAACTTTTGATTTCTTCCAGGAGGCCAAATGCGGTTACATTATCATCCTGATGGCTGTGTACTGGTGCACCGAGGTTATCCCTCTGGCTGTCACTGCGCTTCTGCCAGTCTTGCTTTTTCCTATGTTTGGAATCCTGGAATCTAAAAAGGTGAGTGTCACTGCGAGGAAAGCAAATTGATTGGCCTGTATTATTGCTCCTCCCCCTCAGATCCTCCTTGTCCTCTAGTCTTCAGCTCAGTCATAGCTGATCTCTAAAGGATGGGACTTTGGCTACAATAAAAGCAGGTTTTACATACATTATTACCTACGGGCACTTATTTCTACTTGGATCAATCAATTATTGGCATTAATTGGCAACAGTATGGATTTGCCTTGAGCTCCGACCATGTCTGGAGGGTCTTCATGCATAGATGACGTCGCATGCATCCGTGCATGCTCGGAAACCCTATAGACACGGCCTGGAGTATGGGGAAGAAGCGATGAGGTTTTGTGGGGGCAAAATAGGGCAAGGCTATGGGCGGAACAGGGCCCAGGACCTTGCGCCCAGGTTTTAACATCACTAAATATGGTAACCCTAGCCCTGAGAGCCTTGTTTATCGTCTCTTTCAGGTGTGTATGCAGTACTTGAAGGACACTAACATGCTCTTTGTTGGCGGGCTGATTGTCGCTGTCGCGGTGGAACACTGGAATTTACACAAACGAATTGCACTGAGAGTTCTGCTAATTGTTGGAGTGAAGCCCGCATTGTAAGAAATGCCACAAAGCGCCTTCCCCCATTTTTGCACTGGTGGAGATCAAGTTACTGGAAGCATTATTATCAGACCTACAAGATTAAAGCAAACAGAGAGCGAGACTGCTAGAAGAGCTTCCCAGTCTGAGGAAGAGAGAGGCAGAGACAGGGAAAGGGAAAAGGACTGAGTAGGATTACCAGATTTTCCCGAAGGAAAATCCGGACCCATGGCCACACCCCCAGGCCTGCCCAGTTCCACCCTGTTCCACGTGTGCCATATCCCGCCCCCAGACGGCATCTGCACATGTGTTGATGTAACGTAATGATGTCACACGCACACACCCATGCATATGACATCACCGCATTGTGTCCACACGCAGATGCCTCTTCCTGACGGGAAGCTTTTCGAAAGCCGGCCAAAGTGCCGGGTTTTGAAAAGCCGTCCGGACCCCCAGATGTGTCCTCGTAAAGTAGGATATGTCCGGGGAAATCCGGACATCTTGGTAACCCTAGGAATGAGAGTTATGCAGGCTGTCAAAGACAGGAAGACAGAGCTGTGAGAGATATACGCAGGGAAAGAGTGAGAAAGGGGGCCAAGATAGAGAAAAGGCAGGCGCTGTAAGAGATACAGGAAAAGAATTCTGTGTATATTTGTGGGAGAGAGATGGGTAGAGGGAGATGGGAGAGAAGAGAGATGGGTGGAGGGAGAAAGAAACTGGAAGCTGCTAGGGGCAGACACGAGAGAGAGCTAAGGAAGAGAAAAAATCAGTAAGAGATATGGGGGGGGGGGTGAGAGACGGAGAAGAGGTGAGAGTGAGGGACGTGAGAGAGAAAAGTGGTTTATAAGTGAATGTTGTGAGAAAGAAACATAGATGGTGGGACAGTGAAGACTGAGAGACACAGCCATCCACAGGAACCAGCTCTATGGGCTGCTGAGCACCCCCAAGCTTCTTCATTGGAATGATATATCAAGCACTGTACAACGCTGCTTCTGTACACTTTGATATCCTCAATCAGAGATCTATTCTCTGAGTCTGCTCTTCACATATTTGTGTACGCCCTGGTCATTAGATTACTGTAATGCCCTGCCTTTGGGTTCCAGATTGCAAATAGTTCAGAATATGACCATTAAACCAATAATGAATTCCAAGAAATTTGACTTCCCTACTCTGGTCCCATTGATCACAGAATAACATTTAAGATCCTTTCTATAATTTTTAAAGGCCCTCTTTTACTAAGCTTGCAGTAGAGATCATAAGAACATAAGAAATGCCTCTGCTGGGTCAGACCCGAGGTCCATCGTGCCCAGCAGTCCGCTCACGCGGTGGCCCAACAGGTCCAGGACCTGTGCAGTAATCCTCTATCTATACCCCTCTATCCCCTTTTCCAGTAGGAAATTGTCCAATCCTTTCTTAAACCCCTGTACCGTACTCTGCCCTATCACGTCCTCTGGAAGCGCATTCCAGGTGTCCACCACACGTTGGATAAAGAAGAACTTCCTAGTATTCGTTTTGAATCTACCATGGCCCAGAGAGTGCTAAATGCTCTGACACTGCTCTGAAGCTCAAAGGAATTCTATGAGCATCGGAGCATAGAGCGGGGGGGAAGGGGGTTAGTTCATTAGACTGGTCTCCCACTGATTATTTATCTCGTGTTCCCCACTTAGGACCTTATAACCCTCTTTATTTATTTTGATTTCTATCTTGTTGTCCCCAAAGAGCCCAGAACGGGTTACAGGTTTAACATACTTGGTGTATAGTTAACAGGTTACAATTTACACTAGATTAGCCAAGGTGAAGAGAAACGAGAGGGCACTCGCTAAAGTTAAAAGGGAATAGATTCCGTACAAGCGTAAGGAAGTTCTTCTTCACCCAGAGAGTGGTAGAAATCTGGAACGCTCTTCCGGAGGCTGTTATAGGGGAAAACACCCTCCGGGGATTCAAGACAAGGTTGGATAAGTTCCTACTGGAATAGAACCTACGCAGATAAGGCTAGACTCAAATAGGGCGTGAGCGGACTACTGGGCACGATGAACCACTGGTCTGACCCAGCAGCGGCAAATCTTATGTTCTTATGTTCAGTACATGTTTCCGATACAAGTTTTTTTCTAACTAGACACATATTTAGGGTCTAATATTAATATACAGTTTATTGGTTATAATTTACCCTGGTTATTCTACAGTACAAGTTTTATCCTAATTGACAAACAGACAGCTTATAGGTTGGATTTGCTTTCCTTAGGTGACACATAAGGGAGTGTACATTTCTTTGTAGTCCATTAGTCAAGGGCTTGGGTTATACCTTCTTGTTGCGTCATTGGCCTTGACACCATAAGACCAAAAATGTTAGCGTCACTGCGCCTTCCCTCTGGAATGCCTTACCACTTTCTGTTTGAGAGGAACGCTCAATGCAGAACTTTAAAAAGGATCTAAAAGCTTTCCTATTTAGTGTTGCTTTGGCTGAAAGTTGGCTAGATGCGTCTTGTTCCTGTGTGTATGTATGAGGTGGTGTGGGGAGAATGATCAACTACCATTTACTCTGCATACTATTTTAACTATCTCTTTTCCTGTTTGATATTTGAGTTCTTTTCATGTTTTCCTTTTGATTATTATGCTGTGAACCGCCTAGAATACTTCCTGATTGGGCAGTATACGAGCTGAAATAAACTTGGAAATGATTTTATATGATACCCATGCAAATCAGCAACGTGAGAGTAAGGACTGAGAAAGTGAGAATTAGGAGAGAAAATAGAAAGAGGGAAAGATCAAAGTAGAGAGACAGAGAGTGAGATAAGAGTGACTCTAATAAATGCTAAGAAACCAGACCCATGTTTTCGATCTGGCACAACAACATCTTACACAAAAAATAAAATCCTTAGGACAATATAGTTGCCAATTTTGTCCAATATACAGTTCAATGGAAGTTGGCTAACTGTTTAAATCCCTCGGGGAGAATGTTTGGCCTTGAAGAAATGGAAATATAACAAAATTAATTTTAACAAATGGACATCAGTATGGGCTCTCGGAATATAAATGAGGGATTATGAGCCCGGGCAGTAACTCGTAGGTGACCATAAGTCTAAATGACATAAGTCTAAATGAGAACTGCTCCATACATCATTTAGGCCTGATAAGTGTAAACAATCCAATTCAAATCTTATTTCAATCAAGATCAAACAATCACACCGGGGGAAAAAATAAAGTAAAAAGTGAAAAAAATAAAACAGTCAAAAATGAAAAAACAAGTGTAAATGTAAGAAATGAACAAACTCCCAAGAATCCACGGTATCCAAATCAATAATAATTGAAAGATGTTGCTTTCTCAGTTTCTGCCCAAGAGTATCGCCAACTTGTGTCCTTGAACATCATTATCTGATGTGTCCAAAATAGAGAAGAGCATAGTTCCTACCCAAAAAGCTTAAGAACACAGTATTTGGGACAAACCTTCCTATAAGCCCCATTCAGAGTACTTTAGACAGATAAGGACTATTTTTCTAGACACACTGTATAGATTCTGTTACATATGAATTGCTAAATCCAGTAAACCTCTATTGGAGATGACCCAGATCTTTGCAATGACTCTTGTAAATGCACCGATTTATCGATGACCTGATAAAGGGAGACTAGATCTCAAACATTAATCCATTGAAAGGTCTCAACTAGCCCTGTAGTATCTCTTGCATTGCCTACTTGGGTTTCACCTGATGCTAGTAAGCAGTGGCGTGTGGTGAGGGCTTTCAGGAGAGTCAGGGAATCCCCAGCTCTACAGCCCTGCTTTTTTTGTTTGATGCAGTTTGATTTGTTGAGTAGGCATAAGGTTACCATATGGCTCCAGAAAAAGGAGGACGGATTGAGACAGCCATAGGCAGTGGAATGCTGCTTGGTTTGGGAGGGCCCAGGAGCTCCGCTCTAGCCCCACGGAATCCTACGGTGCGGCATCTCCCCAGTTCCCGACACCCCATCCACCCTCTCCCGGCGCTGTACTTTTAAATCTTCAGGCAACCGCTGTGCAGCGTCAGCGAGCAGGTCCGCTCCCGGAAGTAGAATGAAGTGCTCAGGGGCAGGCTTGCTCACTGACGCTGCGCGGCAGCTGCCGGAAGATTTACAATTAGAACACCAGGAAGCGGGTGGGAGGGCAGGCACCACCAATTTTTGGGGAGGCCATGGCTCCTGTGACCTTCCCCGTTCCGATACCTAAGGAGACATCTACTGAAAGCAATGGAAGTAAGGAGGACATCTGGGCTTTACTTCTATTGAAACCAATGGAAATAAAACCCGGATGTCTCAATCCATCCTCCTTTTTCTGGAGCCATATGGTAACCCTAATTATAGGCAGCTTGCTCAACCAATCAAACTGCATCCAAGGAAAAGTAAACCACAAAAAAGAGCAGGGCTCTTGGGCTGGGATCCTCCGAACCCCCGTGAAGGCCCTGACAGTACTGATCTGAATTTGATTGGCTGAGCAGCATCTGCCTGTTGCCTGCTCAACCAATAAAATTCAGAGCAATGCGCTCAGGGCCTATAGTGTGTGTATAGGGGGCAATCCCACAAAGGCCCTGACCACACGCACTGCTAGTATGAGATTAGAAGAAGCTGGTGTTATTGTGTATTGCCAAACAACAGGAGTGCCATCAGGATCTGTGATACAACTTCTAGCACCTTTGTCCTGCCCACTGCACGGCATCCGAGCAAGGGAGACAGTGACAAGGAACAATATTTGCACCCCCACTTCCTTTGCGTCCCGTGCTGCTGCAACACTCACACAACCCTTGGGATGACACTGCCAAGTAATCTTGGGTAGGAAAGGTAGCAAATCTGCACTGTTGCTTTATACTGATTCTGAATTAGTTGTAGGTAGATGGACCGACACAGAATGTGAGCGATTTGTGGGTGAGTGTTTTTCCATTTTTATCAGGCTGATGCTTGGATTTATGGGAGTCACCGCCTTTCTGTCCATGTGGATAAGCAACACTGCCACCACCGCCATGATGGTCCCTATTGTGCAGGCCGTCTTAAGCCAACTCAATAAATCTGATTTGGATGCGGGACACAAGGAGTCTGCTGGGCAGGTGAATGTGGGCATAGAGCTGGAGGAGAAGAATGCATTGCCTATGGGATCTGTACCGGGTAAGACGCTATGAAGCAGCTCCTCGATCCACTGTCCTCACCTGGATTGTTGTTCTGTCTTCTTATCTCTCCCGTCACACCTCTAGTGTATGCTCTTGTGGAAACTCTTCTACTGTTCTCTGACTACCAGTTGGTGAACCTCAGGGCTCCCTTCTCTCCTGTCTCTATACTGAATCCCTCAGTGCTCTGATCTTCTCCCATTCTTTTCAGGACCATCTTTATATTGGTGACTCTCATATTTATCTCTCTAGAAATCTCGCCTAGAATTCTGGCCGACGTCTCATCCTGCATGTCTGTCATTGCTGCCTGGATGTCCCACCACCATCTGAAACTGAACGTGGTCAAGACTGAGCTTTTGTTTATCCCCTTAAACTCACCTCCCCTAGTCGCCCAATCTCTGTTTCTCTGGAGAGCAGCATTGTCCCTGTCTCTTCCGCCTGTAACCTTGGGATCATCTGACCCCTCTCTCTCACTGCACATATCCAACAGACTATAACCTATTGTTTCTTTCTCCATAACATCACCAAAATTCATTTTTCCCTTTCTGAACACACTGCCAAAACTCTTATCCACACTCCCATCACCTCCTACTTCGATTACTATAGCTTGACCTTCACAGGACTCCCACTAAACCATCTCTCTCCCCACTTCAAACTATTCAAATTTCTGCCATATGACTTCCCTTTTGCCTGTCTGTACACTCACATAACCCCTCTTCAAAAACCACTTTCTTTGACTCCCTATCAGTGACACATACAGTTCAAACTAGGGTTGCCATATTTTACATTTGTAAAATCTGGACCCCTAGATCCGCCCCCAGTCCCGCCCCATTACGCCCCAGTCTTGCCTCCAATCCGGCCCCCGTAGCTTACTCTGGTCGGACGGCAGGGCATCCACGCATGCGCAGATGCGACACGATGACGGCACATACACATGCTCAGGTGCCCTCTTGCCCGACACAATTTGGGGGGAAGCTTTTCAAAACCCGGACAAAGTGCCGGGTTTTGAAAAGCTGTCCAGACCTCCGGACATAGGATTGCCAGATATTACAATTGTAAAATCTGGACACCCTAGACCCACCCCCAGTACCGCCCATCTCTGCCCCAGTCCCGCTCCCTTGCTGCCTGCTTTGGTGACATCATCACATGACACCCATGCATGCACAGATTGCTTCCTGCCCGACGCAATTGAGAGGAGGCTTTTCTGGGGAAATCCGGACGTCTTGTAACCCTAGATGAAACTGCTCCTATTAACAACTGCATTCATTCTCCAGCTCCTCAATATCTCTTAAATGTCCCTACACCTCTCTCCAGGAACTCCTCTCATCTGTACCTTTCTCCTCCATGCCAACTCCAGGCTTTATTCCTTTCATCGTGCTTTGCCATGTGCCTGGAATAGACTTCCTGAGTCAGTACATCATGCTCGATTTCTAGCTCTAATTAAATACAGGCTAAAAATACCACCTTTTTGAGGCTTTCTTTAACTCCTTATTCACCTGTTATTCACATGTTGTTTAAATGTAACTCCCTAATCTCTTATTTGAAATTACTCTGTTGTGTAGGGATTGTGTCTTATATGGTGGTGTACAATGCTGTGTACATTTAGTAGTGATAATAATAATAACCAGGAGCAATAATTTATAAGGTACCAGAAAAAAAAATGTTCAGAGAAGCACTAAAAGATCTTGAGCCTGGCTCAAGTGTCTGTGTGGCTGGTTTTATAGAGACTTTAATGAGGTTTCCCTGGCAAATGAAGCTCTAGGACTTGTCCGGCCCATCAGCTACACAAAGTGTGTAAGAACTGAGGAAACAGACTACAGACACTTCTATCAGAGCTGTGGCAAGCTTTTTGTTCATTCGTTGCCAAGTCTTGGCAAAGATTCCTACAATACGAGAAAAACAGTAAGCTGCTGGTGTTTCAGTAAGAACATTTTCCTTCCAGGCTACGTCGGAGCACATGATGAAATTAGCTGAGCTAACTGAAAGCACATGCTGTTCCCAGATAGCGTTCCTCTAGGCCAGTGATTCCCAACCCTGTCCTGGAGGAACACCAGGCCAATCGGGTTTTCAGGCTAGCCCTAATGAATATGCATGAGAGAGATTTGCATAGGATGGAAGTGATAGGCATACAAATTTGCTTCATGCATATTCATTAGGGCTAGCCTGAAAACCCAATTGGCCTGGTATTCCTCCAGGACAGGGTTGGGAATCACTGCTCTAGGCCAAGGCCCTCTCTGGTGCCAGCTCATGACATAGTGAAATGGGTAGCACCCAACCAAAGTGGAAGCAGATGCATGCAGCTCAACCGAGAACTGTCCTGGTACAATACACCAGGTTCCTGTTCTGCTCTTTGCACATTGTCCATTAGATCAGGAAGGTTCCACTTTGGATTGGGTGATTTGATTGATCGTGCCGCATTTATCCTCCAGTACTCATGATTCTGAACTTTCGGAATAGATTAAGTTACACTTTCAACACATTGTCTTCAGAGTGCCGGGAAGGGACTGGCCGACATCTTTCGCTGTTAGGCTTTATCAAGATCAGCTCCCTCTAATGTCAAAACAGACGAGCGATGAGAAATTCCCCTTTAATAAACGATTTTTAATTTACTTTCACAAGGTTATACTACTTTCCTTACCTCTTCTGTATTGCCGCCTACCATCCCGACTAAACTGCTTTTGAGTCAAAGATGGCCGTGGCGTCTGCCCAATGATTTAATTAGCTGAGTTGTACTGATGACGGCAGCCAATCGAAACCTCAGACCAGAGACATGAAACTACGGCACCATTTTGAAAATCGTGGTCTGCGTCAAAGATAGGGGCTTGAAATGTGGGCCAGGGATTTACACACCTAGCAACGCCAAATGTCAACCCCGCCCATAACTATGCTCGTTTTGACATTTGGCACTGTTAAGCATTTGCATGGACGCGGTTCAGGTGCCTCTACTTTTTTCCCTTAATTAGTTTTTAATGGCGCAGTCAGTTACTGTGCTGATAATAGCCAATTAAAATGGTAACCCGTCAAAGGCGCGCCGGACTTTGGCACGTTGACAATCCCGTGGTGACATTTGCGTGCAGGACATATGCGCGCTTCCGCTGCTTGTAAGCCTTTCTGTTAGCGCTGTGAGGGGGTATGTGGGGGGAGGAACCCCCCACTATATTTACAAGTCCTCGCACTCCCATTGAAGGAGGGGAGTGGCCCCCCACTACACTGAAAACTCCCAAACAGCGAAAACGGAAAGGAAAACGGGAGAGTTCAGTGTACTGGGGGGTTTCCCCCCAATCCCCCCCAACGGCAGCCGTGAGGACTTGTAAATATAGTGGGGGGTTCCCCCTAACACTCACCCCCTCACAGCGCTAACGGAAAGGCTTATAAGCGGCGGAAGCGGCAGCACGCATATGTCCTGCACGCAGATGTCACCGTGGGATTGTCGGTGCGCCAAAGTCCAGTGCTCTTTTGACGGTGTACCATTAAAACACTTAACTTAGGCACCATTTGGGTGCCGACTGGCGCCTTCCAAATGGCGCTGTTTTGAGAATCCGGGCCAAAATGTTGAAATCCCTTCCCATGGACCAGACCTACCTTAATATCCCTAGTGGTTTAGTAGGGTTAAAGCAGAAGAGATCCCCAGTCATTCCTGCCCTTACCAGCACCTGGCATAAAATGGCACCAGTGACTCTAGCAGTAGACTATTTCTAGTGATCAGTTTTCATGTTTTTACATGCATTTGCCTGTTTATCATCTCATTAGCATTCAACCCACAGCAACTTAGAAAACTTCAATATATATAAATACATTCAAAATCTCTCCCTATAGTCACAGAATGGGAGAAAAGTTTTAGGAATGCCTTTTCATTGGGATATAGTATATTTCTTATAAACCACTTATATCCTAAGTCAGGGGTGTCCAATGTCGGTTCTCGAGGGCCGCAGTCCAGTCGGGTTTTCAGGATTTCCCCAGTGAATCTGCATGAGATCTATTTGCATGCACTGCTTTCAATGCATATTCATTGGGGAAATCCTGAAAACCTGACTGGACTGCAGCCCTCGAGGACCGACATTGGACACCCCTGTCCTAAGTAGTTTGCACTAAACAATAATCAGGTACTCCAAGTATTTTCTCTACCTGTCCCAGTGGGTTCGTAGTCTAACTATAGTACTTGGGCATTAGAGGGTTAAGGAACATGCCCAGATTTACAAGGAGCAGGGCTGGGATTGAGCCCACAACCTCAGGGTACTGGGGCAGCACCTCTAACCACTGGACCACTTCGCCACATGGGCAGGAAAATCTACACAGAGCCAGAGGTAGCTGAAATTATACCTAATTCAGCAGCAAAATATAGATACCAAAGAAAAGGGCAGGTTGAGGGAGGGACTTCACTGCTTAGTGATGACGGACAGCACTAGGGGGTGGGGTTAATTCTATATCAATGGTGTTAACCTTTATGCACCACATATATTAGAAGTGCTTAGTGCAATGGCTCTTTTTTTTTTTTTTCCAACCTCGTCTAAGCCTTCACCGTTTTGAGTTTGTCCCCTTGAGCAGTCTCTAATTCAAGCTTCCCCATGACAGAATCTGTCACTCAACTGGATAAACCAAATTTCAAATCAAATCAAACCAAGGAGGATTAGAACAATCTCTTCTTAATCTGGTAAACACTAAGGTTCTTCAAGTCATGCTGTTTAAATAACATGTACCGTTCTACTTCCAGTCACAGGAAACGGTCACATTCCCGATGACCCCAAAGCTCTTGATGATAGCACCGAAAAGAAGCGCATTTGCAAAGGGATGACACTATGTGTGTGCTATGCAGCCAGCATCGGAGGCACCGCTACGCTTACAGGAACAGGGCCGAACCTTGTGCTGAAAGGACAGATGAATCAGTGAGTATGAAGCAATTCTGCCCTCTCTTTCTGTAAGTTGCCTAATCACCTTGGCCCATTTCTCCTTTTGCTCATTTGGAGAATTATATTGAAGGTTTTGAGCTGTTGCTGGGCTGGTGAGACAACTTCAGTGCATTCTTGTTCATTTGTCCTAGCTCAAAGGAAGACTTTCAGGCAACAGAAAAGCAAAGGAATTTGGTTTATTTCATTTGTTTTGGCCTGGCAGTTTTTCATCTGGCCCTTTGGGGCTTCCAGCTGAATTAGAATGAATCTATATTGAGCCATGAGACTCTAAACCAGGGGTGGGACATTCCGGTCCTCGAGGGCCGGAATCCAGTCGGGTTTTCAGGATTTCCCCAATGAATATGCAAATAGATCTCATGCATATTCACTGGGGAAATCCTGGAAACCCGACTGGATTCTGGCCCTCGAGGACCGGAGTTGCCCACCCCTGCTCTAAACCTTCATTCATATTCACCACCACCTCCCCCAGTTTTTAACCCCATTCCAGTGACATTCCATGGCCAAGGGCTACAGAACACAGCTCCCTTAAGAACCAGGTACGTGTGCAGCCCCAGTTTGTCACCTTTCCACAGTTGCGGAAGCTTACCCACCACATTCCCGGTCCTGGGCTTGGAAACAAGTACGGTACACTTTTTTGCATATCCCTAAATAAAATCCTGTCGTTACAAAAGGTTCCTCAACAGAACCTTTTCTTTTCAGGTGACCACCCTGAATGCATGACTTGCCAAAATTGCGTTAGAAGCTTCCTCTTATCTTGATTTTAGAAAACAGATAAAAACTCAACTATTCAATAGACTGGCAACCTAATGTATCGTATTACTTACTTATCATTTTTATCTCATTTTAAATTGTTTGTATCTTCCTACTGTAAGCTTTTAACTTTGCCGAAATTTTAGATGATTTCAATTATAAATATCTATTTGTACTGTATGTATAATGATTGATTGATGTGAACCGCCTAGAACTCCCAGGTATGGCGGTATATAAAAATAAATTATTATTATTATTATTATTAGGCTGCTGCCTTAGGGGATCAACCATGAACTGCTGGAGTACATCTAGTTGATCGGGTTGTCAGGACTGCCACAATGAATATGCATGAAATAAATTTGCATATAGCAGAGACCCATTATATGCAAATCTGTCTCATGCATATTCATTGTGGTAATGCCGAAAACCTTTTCACAAGTTGTTTTATCAAAACTTGAAAAGGGGTAGCTATTTTAGTCTGGTCTAGGTACCCCGTAACTTTATGTCAAAAGGCACCCAGTACAGGGAGAAGTGAAAGAACCTCTCTGGCCTTCAAATCTCATATTCAGTGTCTCTTAATTCTTATTATATTCCACTGCAGCCTACAGAGAATCCAGGTCTCACTAAAGCCAATATGGCTTCTTGAGTCATGCATTCTAATCAGAAAGTTATAAGAGGGAATCAAACTTAACTTACGGGTCAATGGACCAGTCAAGATGTCTTAGAAGTACCTTTCCTATTTCCCTGTTGCTTACTCCCAGAAATTTCTTAGATTCCGTCGACTCATGTTCGAGACCTAGCGACTTGATGAATTACAGATCTAAAAATAAATTGATTTTGTGCTAATCCAGGAAGGTCCTCCAGTGTAGAGAATGACATGGGGACAAATTTTTCCCCATTCCATCCCTGCATGTTATTTCGCTGTCCCTGTCCTTGCCCCATTCCTGTAAGCTCTGCCCGGTCTCAGCAGCCATCTAAGCGGCCTCTGAGAATTGCACATGGGGGCGTCCTATATAGAATTTCCACTCCGATTCTCTAACCGGTGACCATGTCACAGGCGCTGGTTAGAGAGTTGCATTACCACTGAGCTGATCGCTACAAGGGAATCTCCCTGTGGTGATCAGTTTAGCATCCACAGCCACAGCAGGGAACATGTCCCCCCTACGAAGTTGGCCGGCAGGAGGGATGCTCACTCTCTCCTGCCAGAATCCCCGAAGCCCCCCTGAATGTCTGCGGCAAGAGGAGTGCCCAGTTCCTCCTGCCGCCACCACCCCTCCCCCGAGACATCCCCTGGCAGGAGAGACTACCACTCCCTCCTGCCGCTGGCCTCATCATTCCCCGAAGCCCCCCAAACACTCCCCAACTCCACCCCACACTCCCTGACTATACCCCAACACTCCCCGTCTCTACCCCTGACACTCCCCAACACCCCAGGATCCCCCTGACACTCCCTGAACGCCCCTGTACCATAATCTGATGGCCGGCAAGAGGGATGCTGATTTCCTCCTGCCGGCAGGCCCGCTACTTCCAAAAGGCAGGCTTGCCCCTCCTCGGTATATTCTGGGATGTAGTAGAAGTGGCCTAAGACTCCAATTGGCCAGATCCCTAAAGCCTCTGCCATGGGTGGTGGCGGCAGGATGAATTGGAATGCCTTCTGCCACAGACATTCAGGGGTGGTGGACATCATTAGGGCATAGACAGGGGGTGGGTAAGCAGAGTGGGCAGACTTGATGGGCTGTAGCCCTTTTCTGCCGTCATCTTCTAGTTTTTCGGCTAGCGCACGCTAAAACCGCTAGCGCACCTTAGTAAAAGGAGCCCATTGTCTTATAAAACATTACCTGGCTTCTTTAATCATTCTGTTTTCTCCAGCAATGGTTCTTCGTTCACTATTAGATAATAGACTAGTGATTCCTCACCCCTCAAAAACAAAATGGGAGAGAACCAGAAACTCAGCTTTCTTTGCAATTGCACCATCCTTATGGAATTCTTTACCAACTAATATACGTTTGGAACCTTCACATATTCGATTCCGTGTACTTTTGAAGACTTATCTTTTTGAACATGCTTTCTCTTAAATTGTTAATTAGTAGAGAACACGTTTTGCAGTGCTGGACCGCGTACGGTTTTTATTTCTTTGTACGAGAATAGTGTTCTTTCCTATATTTAATGGCGTTCTTTTTCTATTTCTGTTTTTGATGCAACTAAGCCTGTCTCTCAAATTTTAATAAACGATAAATGACTGAAAAAGGTTTTCTTAATCTACTACCTCTTAGTTTCATAGATGGGGCAAAATTGGAAACTGTAATTACAGCATTTGTACGTCAACTCAACTTGTACCCCACTAATCTTCTGTAAACCGCATAGAACTTAACGGTATTGCGGTATATAAACTGTTTATTATTATTATTCTCTTTGAAAATTGCCTAGGGAAAAAGTGTCTGGCACCTGATTTTTCTCACCGATACTTTTCCTTTTCAAAATGAGGTGCTTTCTTATGAAAATGGAACTCCAGTAGAACCAGGTCTGAAATATTTCAGAGCTGCATACATGAAAACCATTCTGTGATAAATCCCGCTGCTGAGGGTGCAGAGACTATGAGCAGTGAACTGGTTTATACCTTTCCTTTGGCAGGCAGATGAACAACGCAGGGCAATCGAGATCCCGAAATTTAAATTGCAATTCAGAGCAAACGCCGGTCACAAGAGAAAAGCACTGGGCTGTAGCAGAGGGAAATGAAATTCAATAAAGCACAAATTCCTCCTTAATGCGCATACTTGTTTGAAAAGATTTCTGGGCTATATTTAGGTAATGAAAAGCTTCGTCGGGTTCTATTTCCTAAAATTACACAGTGTGGATTTTGAATAGCTTTTACTTTGTATAAGCCTGGCACCTGATCTAAGCTAGTTGGTAAACCTCATTCATTGAACACTGGGCATGCTTTCAATGGTGAGCTGGCTCCCATGGTCAAAAAAGCAATTCTGTTATATTGTGTAAATAGTACAACTTCTTAGGCAACCCTGCCTGCAGCAGGTACTAAAGATGGATAGACTGATCCATCACCTCTAGATCAGGAGAGGAGAGGGGTGGAACCAGGGCAGGATTAATTCGTCGAGGGCCCCTAGACACACAAGTACACTGGGCCCCCTGCCCCGCCCCACCCCACCATGCGCCCAGGCGGAAACAGGAAGCTGCATCACAGGGAAGCTTTGGGCAAGCAGCACCACTTGCAAAATTACAGTTCCCGTTGCCTTTCTTACCCGCGTTGCTTGCTTGTCTTACTTTCCGTCGATGGAGGGGGGCCGCGTTGCTGATTGCGGGGAGGCCCGCGTTGTCGATCAGGGGGGCCCGCGTTGCCGATCGATGCTGGAGGGGGCCCATCGAGGTTTGGAAAAAACAATGTTGATGCCCTTCTTCATCTGGCCCCCCTGACCATTTCGGGCCCTAGACTGGGCCTATTGGTTAATCCTGCCCTGGGTGGAACTGCACAGTCTGATTTTCCAAACCCCAGCTGATGTATCTCTCTGCAACTGAGATCAAATTTAGGTGTCTAGACTTGATTCATTCAAGTCTAATCTAACCCAAGCTTGGTTCCAATTCTTATTTATTTGTGATCTGACCCTTTATTGTGGAAGTAGAAGGAGATGAGATTCAAGGCTGGGACGCCCACTAGGTATTTTTCTTCTGGTTTATACCTGGACCTGCGCTTAGGGAGTGATGTCAGAGGAAGAGCCACCGCTGCTGCTGCGACAGCTTGGAGATTGCTGCTCACGCCACAAATGTTGCAGAGGCAGGGGAGGAAGGGATGCAGCACCCACGGAGCAGGAGGGGGCGGGGAAGGAGCGTGTAAAGGTGGGCACCTGTCACCCATGCTGCGCCACTGGGTTTGGGGGAAGAGCAGGAAGCCACCAGGTCCAGCCTTCTTCTTCTGTCCCTGTATCTTGGGAAAGGGATTCCTCCAAAATAGCAGTCAAATTGCCATCAATTCTTGTATGGAAACATCCCAGAATTGTTTAAAAACAATGCACTTAGGGCTTCTTTTACTGAGGTATGCTAGTGTTTTTAGTGCACTCAGGAAATTACCGCGAGCTACGCTTCTAGAACTAACGCCAGGTAGGGAGAACGAGAGGGCACTCTCTAAAATTGAAAGGGGATAGATTCCGTACGAACATAAGGAAGTTCTTCTTCACCCAGAGAGTGGTAGACAACTGGAATGCTCTTCCAGAGTCTGTCATAGGGGAAAACACCCTCCAGGGATTCAAGACAAAGTTAGACAAGTTCCTGCTGAACCAGAATGTACGCAGGTAGGGCTAGTCTTAGTTAGGGCGCTGGTCTTTGACCTAAAGGCCTCTGTGGGAGCGGATGGCTGGGCACGATGGACCACTGGTCTGACCTAGCAGCGGCAATTCTTATGTTCTTAAGGTCTAGCGCAAGCTATTCCACGAGATAAAGCCCTAGCGCACCTTAGTAAAAGGAGCCTTTAGTTATATAGCAAAAAGATCTTTACATTCTGAGAATTTAGCTTTACTGAAGACGTCTATAAAACCAAGACTTGTCGAGACTGGTAAAATGACTTTGCGCTGTGCAGGAGTTAAGTTATGGAACTCCTTGGTGGGCCAGATACAAAATTGCCGTGAAAAGGGCAGGTTTAGAAAATTATTGAAGGCCCAGTTATTTGTAGATGCCTTTTTCTAGCTATTTCTGACAACGTTGGTGAATTATTCACGATTTTTATTATCTAAATTATGGTATTTTTCTGAAGATTGCTCGCATGTTAATTTTACGACATGATTATTTTATTAAGTATGTGTTTTATTATGTGTCTTATTTTAAATATTAGGCATGTAAATTATGTAAACCACTTAGTTTTAAACGGTATACAGTGCTCCCCCACAAATTCGCAGTCGGCGGTTCACGGTCCCGGTCATTCTTGGTATTTTCCGACCATGAGAGGGCAGCTGGAGAGGCAAGAGAGGGCAGCAAGAGTGCCGGCGAGTGAAGGAAATCACTCGCTGTATGCTCTGACCGCCTCTTCCTGTACTAAAGTCGGGCCTCACCAATCAGGAGCTGCTTTGACACCCAGCTCCCGATTGGTGAGGCCCTACTTTGTACAGGAAGAGGCGGTCGGAGCATACAGCGAGTGATTGCCTTCACTTGCCGGCGCTCCAGCTGCTCTCTCCTGCCTCCCCTGCCTAAAACCCGTATTCGCAGTTTTTCGAAATTCACGGCGGTTCCTGGAATGGAACCCCCGTGAATTCCGGGAGAGTACTGTATACATTTTTCAAATAAATTAATTAATTTGGCATGGCGGCTGCATCAATGTACAGAAAGCTTGTCTTCTGCTTTTCAGGTTGTTCCCTCAGAATGGCGACATTGTGAATTTTGCCTCGTGGTTTGGATTTGCCTTTCCCAACATGATTTTGATGCTGACCATAGCCTGGATCTGGCTCCAATTGTCCTTCATGGGATTCAAGTAAGTTCTGGGTAAAACATTTGCAAGCTGGGAAAAGAAATGAACGACCACTGTGAGACTGCAATTGCGTATCCTCTGTCCTTATTGGCGAGATTTTTGCAGTTATTAGTGTTTATCAACTGTCTTCCCAGTCGTAGTATTGTCAAAAGCGGTGTAAAGTATTAACAAGAATATGGACTATGTCCTGAAGAATGGTTTTCCGTGTTCTCCTGGACTGGCTGTTTCCATGCATCTACAGTCAAAAAAAGGGTCAGGCATTCAACACTAATGAAATGTTCTCTGCAATGGCATAGCAAGGGTGAGAGGCGCCCCTCCCCCACCTCCACACGCTCCTTCCCTGTCCCCTCCTGCGCTTCCCTTCTCCCATACCTCTGTAACTATCCTGGCATGAGCAGCAACCGCCATGCTTATGTCGCACCAACGTCGCCTCATTCTCTGACATCACTTCCTAGGCATAAGTCCAGGAAGTGACATCAGAGGAAGAGACAACGCTGGTGCGACAGCAGGTTGGAGGTTGCTGCTCGCGCCAGGAACGTTTTAGAGGTGTAGTTAATTTGCGTTAAAAATGTGTCTCTGTGGTTACTAGATAAGAAACTGCTGGAACATTCCCAACGGTTAGAAAATGGTAAAACTAGAGGGCATAATTTGAGGTTGCAGGGAGGCTCAGGAGCAATGTTAGGAAATTCTTTTTCACGGAGAGGGTGGTCAATGCCTGGAGTGGAAAACGGTGATGGAATTCAAAAAAGCGTGGGATAAACATAGAGGATCTCTAATTAGAAAACGAAGGATGTAAATTAAAGAACTAAGGCTGGTACTGGACAGACTTGCATGGTCTGTGTTCCATATGTGGTGGTTTGGTGTAGGATGAGCTGGGGATGGCTTCAAAGGGAACTCCAGTAACTTGGAACATGAGGATGTTACTGGCCAGACATTATGGTAGATATCCTGCAAACAGGATGGTTGGATAGGCTGGAGTGAGCTTAGACGGCAACTTCAGCATTTGGAACCTAGGACGATACCAGGTGGACTTTACAGTCTATGACCCAGAAATATCAAAGAAGAGACAAGTTAATATAATCATGGACAGACTCGATGGACCATTCAGGTCTTTATCTGCCATCATTTACTATGTTATATGTTACTATGGTTAACACAAAGGTTATGTAGTTACGATGCATTAATTTTATTTATTTTTTGGGATTTATTAACTGCATTTATGAAGGGATGAAATGATCAGGCATAAGCATAAAAACTATCAGTGAGGCAAACTTGGACATGGCAAATTCACCCAGAGAGTGGTAGAAAACTGGAACGCTCTTCCAGAGTCTGTCATAGGAGAAAACACCCTCCAGGGATTCAAGACAAAGTTAGACAAGTTCCTGCTGAACCGGAACGTATGCAGTGAGGGCTAGTCTCAGTTAGGGCGCTGGTCTTTGACCAGAGGGCCGCCGCGTGAGCGGATTGCTGGGCACGATGGACCACAGGTCTGACCCAGCAGCGGCAATTCTTATGTTCCTAATTTAAGAATTATTAATAATAATAAAGAACATAAGAACCAGTGGTCCATCATGCCCAGCAAGTCCGCTTACGCGGAAGCCCCCAGGTCAAAGACTAGTGCTCTAAATGAGTCCAGCCTCACCTGCGTACGTTCCAGTTTAGCAGGAACTTGTCCAACTTTGTCTTGAATCCTTGGAGGGTGTTTTCCCCTATAACAGACTCCGGAAGAGCGTTTCAGCTCTCCACCACTCTCTGGGTGAAGAAGAACTTCCTTACGTTTGTACGGAATCTATCCCCTTTTAACTTTAGAGAGTGCCCTCTCGTTCTCCCTACCTTGGAGAGTGTGAACCGTCTGTCTTTATCTACTAAGTCTATTCCCTTCAGTATTTTGTATTCTGCTTTATCCCGCTAATTGAAGTTCAGAGAGGGATAACAAGTTAAACAAAATACCATTAAAATAAAACTCATAGTAATGAATCATACAAGAAATTTTGAAAAAAGATATTGTTTGAACATCTTCCAAAACTGGAAATAAGACGGGCAGCAATGAATTCCATATATGGCAGAGCATCCCAATCGAATCGAATCTTTGAATTTTTTTATACCGATTCATCCCAACAGGAAGGCTCGACTCTGTTAACAAAATATTAATGAAATGATATAGGTGATTAATTTAGCTCTAAACAAGATTTACGATATTCTGATTTCAGTCTAGTTCCCTGGAAAGACTGATATCATAACAACAAATATTTCTGAGCTGTGATAACTGCCAAATCTTACTCATTGTGTTTAAATATAGCATATTTTCTACAAGTGGTAGTTCTTTTGGCTGTCTGTAAAGTGTGTAGAACCTGTGGAAAGTGTGGGGTGATGCCATTAATGCATTATTCACGTTTTTGCCTTTTGTCTCCATCTAGTTTCAGGAAAACCTGGGGCTGTGGAGGGCAGAGAACAGATAAAGAGAGGGCTGTGTACAACGTGATTAAGGAGGAGCACCGGAAGTTGGGGCCCATCTCATTTGCCGAATTCAACGTGCTTATTCTGTTCACTCTGCTGATTGTTCTGTGGTTTACAAGAGACCCAGGCTTTGTCTCCGGCTGGGCCACTGCTCTCTTTAATACGGATGTTGAGTGAGTTCTGCTTTCTATTTGGCATTGCAGTCATGGCATCAGCCATTTTTCATACAGTTGGGTTTTTTTACACACTAGAATAGGGACCAAATGTTCAGAGAGAGATTTTAAGGTTGTATATTATATTAATTTTTTACTATCTTGTTCTTTGTAATCAGACATCACATTACGATTTTGCTTGCCATATATAAACTTCCTTATTTCTGAAGTCACAAGCAAGGTCTGTAACTCCAGTTCCATACATACTGGGTTTAAAAAAGGTAAATATGAGGAAAAACACTACTTATGCCTGGGGTCGGTAGCATGGAATCTTGCTACTCTTTGGAATTTTGCCAGTTACTTGTGACCTGGATTAGCCACTGTTGGAAGAAGGATACTGGGCCACGTGGACCTTCAGTCTGAGACAGAATGGCAATTCGTATGTTGAAAACGCAATTATTCGTTAATGCATTCCTATGTTAATGTCTATCTAATTTTAAAAATATAGTTCTCCAGAATATTCTGACAGGAATTTATGATTTAATGCCTTTTTGCATCTCTAATTGTTGAAATTTGACCTGATAATGCCTATATATGTTGATTTGGTATTTTGACATGTACTATGGGGGGAGGGATGTTAAAAAAAAGAAAAAAAAAGTTTGTTCAGTTATGTTTGTGTTACATGTGTGCTGATCGTAGGAAGTATGTAATATGTAAACCGCATACACTTCCTCCTCCGAATTCGCGAATTCTGTATCTGTGGATTCGCTTATTCGTGGTTTTAAACCAAAAAATGCATTTTCATTTTTCAGGCTATTTAAGCCCTGTAAGTCCCCCCCCCCCCCCCTTAAGCCTTACCTGGTGGTCTAGCAGGTTTTTGGGGCAGGAGCGATCTTCCCAGTGTTATAACAGTGTTATAACTGTTTCCTGAGGTTAAAGGTCACATTAATTAAAGGCTTTCCCAAATGGTATAGAATGGAAAAAAGCATGATATAATAACACAAAATGCTAAAAATTATTAATAGAAATCAATCCTAAAAGTTATTGATTGATTTCTATTAATAATTCTTAAGACACCTGCTGTCAGTCCCTACAATCAAGATCTCAACCTGAAAATGCTACAAAGTGTAAAAATTCCAAACAATCAGAAAGTACCTAATCACATTCCCGTTTTTCACTCAGGTACGTCACGGATGCCACGGTTGCAGTATTTGTTGCAGTTTTGCTTTTCATAGTGCCTGCCACGAAACCCAAATTCAGGTGGTCCAGCAAAAATGCCTGTGACACCGGAGAGACTGAAGCAGGTGAAGTCAAGATCTAACAACCTAAGTTTGAAAAGGATTCAGATATGCAAACAATTTTCAGCAGGATGCAAAAGCTCACTACAGGCACAGTGCAAGTTCTCTCTGACATGTCAGCAATGCAAAGTGGTAATTAGAGATGGGCGTCATTTCAAGAAAACGTCGTCCGCCAATAAGCATGTGCACTATTTGTAGATAGGGTCTGATTCTATCAATGGTGCCTAAAACCTAGGCATCGAGTAATGTGGCACGTAGGCACTATTTTATAAAGGTTAGGCTCATTTTTAGAATCATGCCTAATGGTGACCCGTCAAATGCGCCCTACGGTGGATACTATTTTGTCTTTTTGAGGGGAGGGGACCCCCCAAACCCTCCCCCCACTACACTCAAAATATTCACTTCCTAACTAGTGTTAGAGTAAGATATATCTGGAAGGCCCTGATTTGCTCAGACTCCTCAGGCCCCGTCCTTTGGGAGGGGCTTGAGGAGTCTGAGCAAATCAGGGCCTTCCAGATATCCACTTATGGCAGATTCGGTCACGGGACGCAATTGAAGGGGAACCAGTGTCATGTGCGCACTTGTCCCTGCACACAATTGGCGGGGTGCATTAGTCGGGGCACAGTTACATGCGTGGATTTGTCAATATACTATGCCTAACAGAGCCTAAAGTGGGCCTAGGTATCAATAAGCATCCAAGTTTCAAGTTTATTAAAAATTTGATATACCACCTTATCAGTATAATTAAAAATTAGGGTAATACAAATAGTATATTAAAACAATTAACAACAAACAAAACATCTGGACAAAATTATAAAAAGACTAAACAAACAGGTACAAAAGGGAAAAGGGAGAACTACGATGTGATGTTAAGGAAAGAGAAGATCTCGGGAGAAAAACAAGAGGGCAGGGTAATAACATGAATGGACCAAGAAAAGTTTAAAAATCCTTATAAGGACAGTCAAACTTGGAAGGCATCCTTAAAAAGGAACGTCTTAAGAGAAGATTTAAATTTTACGAATGTCGTTGTCTCTCTTAACGAGTCGGGGCTGAATTCCAAAGGGCGGGAGCAACCATGGAGAAGATAATAATAATAATAATAACTTTATTTTTGTATACCGCAATACCACAAACAGTTCAGAGCGGTTTACAATGCAAGAGACTGTACATACACAGCGGAGATATTTATACAGTGAAAATACAGTGCGTGAGACTTGTAGAGCAAAATACGATGCAAGAGGCTGTATAATGCGGTTAAGTGGATTACTATGCAAAGATAGTTACATATATAGCGAGGATACAGAGTGGTGAATGACAAGAAGAATGCAACCAGAATCAGTTACGGGAGGGTGCTGAGGGGGAGGGGTAAGTAGGAAGGATGGTCGATTCCGCAATAACCTCCTCTGGGAGAGCATTCCAGGTGTCAACCACTCTCTGCGTGAAGCAAAACTTCCTGATATTTGTCCTGAACTTGTCCCCCCTTAGCTTCATTCCGGGTCCTCTTGTCCGTGTCAAGTTGGACAATGTAAGTAATTTTTTCTGCTCTATTATGTCGATTCCTTTCAGTATTTTGAAGGTCTCGATCATATCCCCTCGCAGTCTCCTTTTCTCAAGGGAGAACAATCCCAGTCTCTTAAGTCGATCCTCGTATTCCAGTTTTTCCATCACTTTTACTAGTTTCATTGCTCGTCTCTGCACTCTCTCCAGCAGTTTTATATCCTTCTTTAGGTTGGGAGACCAATGTTGGACGAGGTATTCCAAGTGGGGTCTGACTATTGCTCTATAAAGCGGCATTATGACCCTCTCTGATTTACTCGTGATTCCCTTCTTTATCATGCCCAACATTCTACTTGCTTTCTTTGCCACCGCCGCACATTGTGCTGACGGTTTCAGGGTCCTATCTATCAGTACAGGATCCTGAAAACAACTGGCAGCCAATGTACAGTAATTGTTGAAGATGGGATGAAATATGATCGTATTTCGATATTCCCATTATCAATCTTGCAGCTGAGTTTTGCACATAACTTGCAGTGCCCTGCACTTTGTCTTAGTTTTTCCAAGGTACAAGGCATTGCTATAATGCAGTTTAATTATTATTTGTCTTTTTTATTATTATTATTTAGACGAAAAGTCATTTTTCCCTGCTCCTCTGTTGAATTGGAAGATCGTCCACAAAAAGTTGCCATGGAGCATCGTTCTACTTCTGGGAGGAGGATTCGCTTTGGCCAAAGGAAGTGATGTAGGTTATGTTTCTTCAAACTGGCAATAAGGGTATGCTTGGATTAAACCTTTTATTTAATTTTCTATTCATTTGGTGGGGGGGGAGTGGAATATTTGGTTTCATATTCATTTGGTTCCTGTTTCAGCACAAACTCATTTAAAAACATTCCAGACCTGTGTGCATTTGATATCCTGCTTAATGCAAAAGTACTATTCTCCTTTGATACATACATTTTGGAGATCAATTTGGGATCAAGTGAACAAAATATTGGAAAATCCAGTGGCACTGACGTACGATATCATCATATTTGGGCTAAAAGCCAAATATCTGCTCGGAATAACAAACTTCTCTTTATAATGACAGGGGTTGCCATACAACTTATTTTGAGGAACTGGAAAAACTGGGATTGGTTAAATTTTTTGGGTGGGAATCTCTATGTCACACTTTTAAAATTGAATGTATGGTGGCCGTACAACAGGGGCATTATAGGAAGTTTATGGATATTTGGGAGCCATTGACAAAATTCTGTAAGGAGTGATTGTTGATTTTTCCCTTTGGTAATACACATCCAGGGTGGGTGGGAAGATATTTTTAATTTTGAGTGCAAATTTTTGGATAAGTAGAAGGGGGGATGATACATGTATTTGTTATGGAATATAATTCTGATTGAATTTAAGTGCTGTTAAAGTGTAAGATGACCGTATAATATGTAGCACTTATTTTTGGCTTTAAAATGAATAAAGATTTACAAAAAAAAAAACCCCCAAAAAGTCAAAGCGGCTTACAAAATTTGAAAAAGAAACATATAGAAAAAAAATGCCAATAATAAGGAAAGATATAACAATCAATCATAAAATACATTTGATTCAATAAAATAAGTAATAAATAAATCATTAAAAAATAAATCTACTAGTGCCTGGTATTCAATTCAGTCTACTCTATCATAGGAAGTGCTTTCTGGAAAAATTGTTCTTATATTCCGCAATACCAAATTACAGCTGAAGATAGCCAGCATGTTCTGGTGAATCGCAGTCTATATTAATAGCAGAAAAATGACAGAGAACAATAGATATAAACAGTATTATCTAAAGTAACATCCTAAATGATCAAATATTTCACAAACAATATCATAATGCAAGTAAGTAATCAAAGGGCTTCTCAGCTCCATCCTTGGGGATATCCTCAGCCAGTCGGGTTTTCAGGATATCCACAATGAATATGCATGAGATAGATTTGCATACCAAGGAAGCAGTACATACAAAGGTATCTTATGCATATTCATTGCAGATATCCTCACTAGAGAATGACATGGGGCCAAATTTTTCCCCATCCCCACGGGAACTAATTTTCCCATCCCCGCGAGTTCTTTTCCTGCCCCTGCCCCATTCCTGCAAGCTCTGTCCTCATCTGCACAAGCCTCAAACGCTTTAAAACCATAAGTAGCAACATTCTAGAGCTCAGATTGTGATGTCATAATGCCTCATTCCACCAATGCCAAAGCTCCATCCTCATCTGCACAAGCCTCAAACGCTTTAAAATCCTAAGTAGCCACATTCTAGAGCTGAGATTGTGATGTCATAATGCCTCATTCCACCAATGCCTAAGCTCCGTCCTCATCCGCATAAGCCTCAAACGCTTTAAAATCCTAAGTAGCCACATTCTAGAGCTGAGATTGTGATGTCATAATGCCTCATTCCACCAATGCCTAAGCTCCGTCCTCATCCGCACAAGCCTCAAACGCTTTAAAATCATAAGTAGCCACATTCTAGAGCTGAGATTGTGATGTCATAATGCCTCATTCCACCAATGCCTAAGCTCCGTCTTCATCTGCCTAAGCCTCAAACACTTTAGAATCATAAGTGTCCGAGGCTTGTGCGGTTAAGGCAGAGCTTGCAGGAATGAGACAGGGGCAGGGACAGCGACAAAACTCGCGGAGACGGGAAAAATAAGTTCCTGCAGGGACAAATTTGTTCTCGTGCCATTCTCTATTCCTGACAACATGACTGACTATGTATCCCCAGCCCCAACAAGAAATGGGTTGAAAATCACTGCTATAATGAATGGCTTCCTCCTCCTTATATTTAATCCCCCAATTATTTCCTTAAACAGCCATTCGGGTATATCGTGTGGTATGGGGAAAGGTTACCTCCAGTGTTTGCAGCTTTATCGTGCGCGACTCTTAATCACGCGCTAACCCCCGCGCTAGCAGAAAAACTACCGCCTGCTCAAGAGGAGGCGGTAGCGGCTGGCAGTTTAGTGCACGCTACTGCGGCTTCGTAAAAGGTGCTCTATGACTTTAGAACTGGTCTTGTCAATAAAGCTTTAATGCAAATTGTCATTGGTCCCTTTCAATTCCCCTTTCTTCTTTTTTTTGTGCTTTTATATTTTTTTTTTCTTTTTAGATTTTTCTAATTGGTTCTTAATTTCATTAAATTTGGTTTCTAATCAATAAGTTGATATATTTTCCAACGTCGTAACCTTAACAATCATTTCTAGGGAAAAACAAGCTTTCTCTTTAACTCGTGTACTTAGGGCTCCTTTTACGAAGGCGCGTTTTAAGTTTATCATTAAGTTTTTATTAATGCTTGATAAATCGTTTATTTAATTTCCTAAGCGATGTACAATTCAAATTAAAAAGTGGGCAGTGAATGCAATAACATTAATTAAAACTTACTAAGTAAGACACACATGAGTCGTGAGGGGTCGGAGGAGAAAATGACAATTTATTTGCAGAATATGAAAAACACAGAAGGGAAGTTAACACAAGGAGGGGTAAAATTAAAAATATTGAGCCCAAAAAATTGAAAATTCTAAATCGGTGGGTCATAGATTAAACGCATCTTTAAAAAGGTAGGTTTTTAAAATTTTTTTGAAGGATGCGAGATCCTTTGCGTCTCTTATGTATTGAGGTATAGAATTCCACAGAAGAGGGGCTGTAACCGAGAACATGTCCTGTCTTCTGGTTCCTGTTATTTTCAAGGATTGAACTGTTAGCAGGTTATTAGAGTCCAGGGAGTGTTATATGGAGTGAGCATTCCGGTTATGAACTGTGGTTCATTATAAGTTAGAGATTTGAAAACTAAGAGTAATATTTTGAATGTGATTCGATGGCTTGCGGAATGGTGCGCGCAGCCTCCTCTTGAGCAGGCGGTAGTTTTTCAGCTAGCTAGCGCCAATCCGATGAGTGCGCTAAAAATGCTAGCGCATCTTCGTAAAAGGAGCCCTTGCCTTTGTTTTCCCCGGCCGGCTTGATGATCTAATCTTCTTGCTAGGTTTTATGATGAAATTAGAGTGCTCAACGGCCAGGGCAGGATGAATTTGTCGAGGGCCCCTAGGCACACAAGTACTCTGGGCCCCCTGCCCCGCCCCACCCCCACCATGCGCCCAGGCGGAAACAGGAAGCTGCGTCAGAGGGAAGCTTTGGGCAAGCAGCCACCGCTTGCACAATTACAGTTCCCGTTGCCTTTCTTACCCGCGTTGCTCGCTTGTCTTACTTTCCGTCGATGGTTGGGGGCCACGTTGCCGATCTGGGTGGGGCCCGCATTACCGATCGATGCTGGAGGGGCCCATCGCCATTTGGAAAAAACAATGTTGATGCCCTCCTTCATCGGGCCTCCCTGACCATTTCGGGCCCTAGGCACGTGCCTACTTGGCCTATTGGTTAATCCGGCCCTGTTGACGGAGCGTCTCCGTTTCACTCTGCAGTTTAAATGCCGGTACTAACGCAAGTGACTGTACACACTCTTTCTGGATTGTTTTTAAGTTATTTGGACGTTTATTAAACGACAAACTGGTGCATCCGATCTTCTGTTCCACAGTCACTTTGTTGTTTTGTGCTTCATTTCCTTTGTGAAACCTTTTGGTGCTGTGTGGATTTTGTTGTTTTGTATTCAAACTTACGCGCCGTTTGTAGAATCTCTTCAAGCATTGTCTAAATCAAGTGAGGCCCTGGTAGGCGTCTACAACATATGTGCCGGCATTTTAAGCCAGGAATTCTATGAGCTGTTACCGCCATGACAGGCATTAAAAACTGCACTACGGTTTTGTAAAAGGGGGCGTAAGTTAGGCACCCACCGGAAGTCGCTGTTTATAGAATCAGGGCCTTAGGGCCCGAATTTCTGCTAGATGTCCTCATTAGTATTAAGCTAAAATCCTGATATGTGCTAACTATTTTTCTTCTCAGGCCTCTGGATTGTCAAAATGGCTGGGCGACCAGATGGTGCCACTGCATGCTATTCCCCCGTGGGCCATTGCAGTGGTGCTGTCCCTTGTCATCGCTGTCTTCACTGAGTGTACCAGCAACGTGGCCACTGCGACCCTCTTTCTTCCCATTCTTGGATCCATGGTAAGAGCTGCCTGTGTTTCATGTGCTTGACTTTAAAAAGTCCAGGCGTGCTTTACACCAGCGTTGTAAGTTGCTGGTCCTGATGAACAAGATTATATGCAGTTCGCATGGGTGACTAAAATTTTAAACAGCATGCAGATCACCTGTATGTTCGTATAGCTATGAATTAATGTATGTACGAGGGCTGTTCAAAAAGTCAGACCTTTATTCATAAAAAATACTCGTATTCAGATACAACAATCTTAGACTAATCTCCTTCAAAGTAGTCCCCTTGGGCTGCCACACACTTCTTCCAACGGTTCTGCCACTGTCGGAAGCAGCTCCGGAACGCCTCTTTTGAGATTGCTCGCAACTGGTCCGTCGCATTCTGCATGGTGTCTTCTCTTGACTGAAATCTTGTTTGTAATGTCAGTTCTCTCTTTTTTACTAGTCGCAGTCTATCAAGATCAACCCCCTCTATGTGATGATTCCATGTACACTCTGCGCTTCGTTTGCCTTCATGCTGCCCGTAGCAACACCTCCAAATGCAATTGTGTTTTCTTATGGCCATCTCCGTGTTTCTGATATGGTAAGAAGACTATCATTTGTCAAACATGTACAGTAATCCCCTGAAATTCGCAGGGGTTCCTGGAATGGAACCCCCGCGAATTTTGAAAAACCACGAAGGCGGTTTTGAGTCTGTAAAAAGTCAGGAGAGGGCAGTTGGGGCGCTGGCGGGCGCAGTAAACCATACATGGTATGCTCCGGGGGGTGGGAGGAGGAGGAATCATCTGTGCAGAAGGCTGATTCGTTGGCTCATTCCCTGTATTTTCTGACTGGAAAAGGCAGTCAGAAAATACCACAAAATAACTGAGTCCACGAATCGCCAATTCGCGGGGGCACACAGTATAGCAGAGTCTTGGTAGCCTCCTTTGACTGATTGTTGAAACTGGAAATAGAAAACATTAGCATGGTACACTTGGAAGGAGGGGAGCAAGCCATGTTATGACAAAAGCAACACAACACAACTTTCTCGTAAATCTGTCTTGAATTTAATAATGAGGTGGGGCAAGTAATAGTTTTCATGGTTCTGAAAATGATTTGGGGGATTTCTTTTTGTGCTGTCACTCCAGATGTTGTGTCAAAAAATCTATTCAGATGGATAATAATAATATGGAATGGCAGCAGTTTTTAGTAGCCCTCTTACTAAACCGAGGTAAGCACCACTATTCCCTGTAAGCTGAGTAGGAGTCCTCCAGTAGGGGGTGCTGTTTCATAAGAAGTTGCCTCCGCTGAGGCAGACCAGAGGTCCATCTCGCCCAGCAGTCCGCTCCCGCGGCGGCCCATCAGGCCCATTTCCTGAGCAGTGGTCCCTGACTATCCCTATGACCTACCTCTACTCCTATCTACCCCTCAATTCCTTTATCCTCTAGGAACCTATCAAGATCTCATTTTCAATAGTGAGGGACAGGCAAGCTCTGCTGGACTCCAGGGCACCTGCCTGTCCTCGGCGCACCCTCCCCCCCCCCCCCCCACACACACACTGGCAGCAATGCATTTGGAGGACTCCCGCTCAATTCAGAGGGAACAATGGGTTTTGAAAATCCGTCCAGATTTCCGGACATGTTCTCAAAAGGAGGTCATGACTTGGGAAATCCGGACATTTGATAATCCTAAACATGTGCTCGATGGGCTGTAGCCCTTTTCTGCCGTCATCTTTATGTTTCTATGAATAAATGGGATACCCATGTGGGATCCCTACGAGGGTCAAGATAAGAAAATTGGGTCATTAGGGCATAGACAGGGGGTGGGTAAGCAGAGTGGACAGACTTGATGGGCTATAGCCCTTTTCTGCCGTCATCTTTATGTTTATGTTTCTATGATGTAGGGTAAAAAGCGATATCATGTCGTTGTTTTGAGTTCCCCTCCCTTCAGCTTTATATGAAACATAAAATATTAATGTCTCTTAATTAAGAAATAAGAAAAAAGGGCCATTTTGGAATAGATTAATAGTGTATCGAGCTATGCATTCTTCCCCTGAAAGTGGCCCATCTGGAAGATCCTAATAGGAGTGTCATGTGGCTCACTCCATCTCAGAAGGAAGAGGTGAGAACATTCAAGTCGGTCTGGCAGACATTTATGTTCCTGAGTTTCAGACATTTTTATAATTTAGCTATACTAGTAGCTTTGACCATATTCTTAGCAACAAATTCTAGAGCTAACTGTGTGTTCTTGAAGTGTACTCGATATTTGTATGTTTTTATCATCTCCCTCCCTCCCTTCTTCATTCCTTCTTGCCTACTGTAGTGGTACAGTGCCTGTTTGATTTTTGGAATTCATAAAATTTATTCGGTTTTATATTTGGCTACGCAAGCACTCCCAACTTTACCATGCATTGTAGCTAGAAAATGACACGGTGACAAAATTCATCACCGTTCCCGTCCCCGCGGATAACCGCGGGAAACCATCTTCCTGTCATTCTTTAAGGAGAGAGGGAAGAATCAGGGTATAATTGGGCACAACCACTGACCCGCAAGCTTTGCTTTGAAGAATGCTGAGATTGAGCAGCAACATTCCAGAGCAGATATTGTGATGTCATAATGCCTCATTCCACCAGTGCCTAAGAGCCAATCACATCAGTGATGTCACAATGGCTTCATTATCCTTGGCTCACATAAGAATCAGAGTATCAATGGCCACAACCACTGACCCGCAAACTTTGCTTTGAAGAATGCTGGTGTAGAAAGACCGAGGTTGAAATAGACACTAGAAAATGACATGGGATTATTTCCCGCGGTTATCCGCGGGGACAGGAACGGTGATGAATTTTGTCACTGTGTCATTCTCTAATTGTAGCATCTTATGCTTTGAGCTTGCAGAATGAAGCTATAAAGAGAGGTAATGATCCTTCCCCATCTTAAGCTTCTCCATTTGTGAAATGCTCATGGCAACAGCTTTTTAAATCTCATGATTATGTAGTCGCTTTTTCTCCTCCCTTCTCCAGGCTAAAACTGGAATAACGATGAACATCATTGGAGTACTTTGTGTTTCACTGGCTATCAACACCTGGGGCCGTGCCATGTTCAATTTGGATACCTTCCCGGCATGGGCAAATGTTACAATCGGAGGGTGAAGCGGCCAACAGAAAGAAAGGACTCATGTACAGTTTCCACATAGCCACTCCCCTTCAGGAAGCTCTGAAGTCTTATCAGTGCACTAGAACTCGGGTTCACCTAGAGTGTTTTCAGGCATGCCAAACCACTTCCAGGTCCCTGGAGACCATGACGGAGCTGTTGACTTCAGTCTAACCCGTGGCCTTAATTTCATCTCTTTGAAGGCTCAGCCCTTAACCCCCTAAATCTCACCTCCCCAAAGCAAGAAGAAATGCAATGACGTGATTGCATCTTTTTTTTTATTACTGCTATTGAAAATCGATAAGCACCTAAACTTTTGCCAGTATCTCTTACCAAATCACTCACGCAGATCATATAGTATATTCAGTATGGATGGATGACTGCAGTTCAATACTGCCTGACACAGCCATGAGAAAACAGAGGGGTCAACAGCCTGGACAGTTTCTCATAGGAATGTGTGATCTGAAAGAAAGGTCAAGTTGCAAAAGCCATGAAAGAAGTCTGCAGTTTAGCCCGTGGATCTCTTTGGTTAGTTTGCTTTTTAATTAAGAGAGGCCAGTCACTGAACAGTCATCCTTGGATCTATGTAAGTTTCCTTGAGATTAATGTAAAAAAAAAAGGTTTAAAGGAATCTTTCCCAGAGAGCTCAGGGAAATCTGTGGATTTTAGTCAGACCAAACTAGAATCTGCCCAGAATGAGTTTCCACTTTGAAATACAGCAGTTGACTAAAATATTTATACTGTATAGTGAAAGCAGTAGCTGTTTGGACTAAGGTCAGTTTCTCAGTCGATATGAATGTCAGCATTTTTCCTTTGAAACTGGATTTTTTTTTGCGTATGTGAGAACAGACATAAGCTATGGTGTCTAGTATAAGGCCCTGTCTCTTGAGCTGCGAAGCAGCCCACAGGAAACACTGTACTGGCGATAATATTTATTTAACACTTTTAATATACCCAGTTATGTGCACACACACACACACACAAAAAAAGCCCAAAGACCATACAATCTTAATTTGAACACTTTAGGGCTTTGGTGTAGAAACAGAGTGAGTGAAAGTTTTCGAAAATAGAAGCCATGGTACATACATAAGGGAGTGTGTTCCATAGTGGTTAGAGCTACAGTCTCTGCACCCTGAGGTTGTGGGTTCAAATCCCATACTACACTTTGTGACCATGGGCAAGTCACTTAAATCTATAGCACTAAAATACGAGTTCTTGAAGATAGAAAAGTGAGGTAAATAGAATAACTCCAAACAAAGCAAATCCTCACTCAACAGGAAAAATTGCAAAAAAGAAGACAGACCAACTTGTATCCTGCCCTGGAATTATGAGGAAGCCAAAATAAGTGCTCCCTGCTGGAAGCCTTGAAAAAGCCATTGTTGGCGAAACGGGTCCCGTCGGGCAAGAATGTTTGAAAAAATGAAGAAATTTCAATAAAGAAATAAGAAGAAAGATACAAGTTGGTCTGTCTTCTTTTTTGCAATTTTTCCTGTTGAGTGAGGATTTGCTTTGTTTCAAGTCACTTAATCCCCTATTGCACCAGGTACATTAGGTAGAGTATGAGTCCACCAGGACAGCTAGGGAAAAATGCTTGAGTGCCTGAATGTAAACCACTTATGCTATAAGTGGTCTATAAATACAAATTAAATATATAATATGTGGACTGATAAACGTCGCACCATAGGGAAGGACATGAAATTTGAATCTGAGTGTGCTCATTTAAAAACCGTTTGCACCAGCCACAGGGCTACATTCAGTGCCATAGTAAGAGGGGGTGCTGCTCTACTCCCCCCCCCCCCCACATGCCACACTCACACCCTCCCTTCCCATACCTATGTAAATCTTCGCCAGCGTGAGCAAATTCTCTGGCCTGCAGCTTGTGCCAGCTTGGATCCCCTGTGAAATCACTTCCGGGTCATGGGGCCAGGAAGTAACATCAGAGGGAAAGCCAACACCGGCATGAGAAGCTGCTCGTGCTGGCAAAGATTTAAAGAGGAAGGGAGGGCGCAGGGTGCACCTCCGACCCTCACTATTCCACTGGCTGTAGTGACTCCTTTTAAATGTTACAACCCTATTTCTGAACTGAAGGAACAGCTATATTCATCGTTAAATGCTAGGGGATCACAGGCTTCCCCTCTCTTATTTCACCCATCAGACACAGCTTGGTCAATATTCAAAGAGACTCACGTATTTGGTGGCCACCAGTAAACATAGTAGCACTATACAGATAGTCCCCCAGAAATCAGGAGTGGGCCATGAAAGTCCTCAAGTGCCACTACCTAGTTGGATTTTCAAGGTTTCCGCAATGAATATGCATGAGATTGATTTGCATGTACTGCTTCCATTGGTCCCCTGCTCTAAATTCTGGAGGAGTGAGAGCATTCCACCTAGCTATACATAGTGCAACAATAGGCAGACATTTCCTTGTAGCTTAAGTGGTTTAAGTTAGACCTGTGGAAAAAATCAGTCCTAAACTAAACCAATTAGCTAAATGTTTTGGGTTCATTTTTATAAGTGGGAGTGTCAACTTAGGTACCACGATACACACGATGAAAGCCTATTTTGTAACAGCATCTAAGCACCCAGATTCCATTATAGAATGCTAGTCTACCCTGGCATGGGCATGCCTACCATTTGCATGTGCATGGTTACACCAGATATACACTTGGCATAAGTACAGTTGTGTGAATGAGGCAGAGATGCATGTAATACTTGAAAGGTATTAATATAGAACCAAATCTTTTCCAGAGAAGAGAAAATGGTAAAACTAGAGGGCGTAATTTGAGGTTGCAGGGAGGAAGACTCAGGAGCAATGTTAGGAAATTCTTTTTCACGGAGAGGGTGGTAGATGCCTGGAATGATGCTTGAGGGAAGTGATGGAGAGGAAAACGGTGATGGAATACAAAAAAGTGTGGGATAAACATAGAGGATCTCTAATTAGAAACAAAGGATGTAAATTAAAGAACTAAGGCCAGTACTGGACAGACTTGCCTTAGTACTGTGTCCCATATGTGGCGATTTGATATAGGATGGGCTGAGGAGGGCTTCAAATGGAACTCCACTAACTTGGAACATGAGGATCTTACTGGCCAGACTTTATTACATTACATTACATTACGGATTTCTATTCCGCCTGTGTCTTGCGGTTCTAGGCGGATTACAATATAGAAAATATCTGGGACATTCCAGTAGAATTACATTTCAGGATAGGAGTAAGTTACAGGAACAGTGAAGAGTTATGATATTACAATTTCGCAGAAGATATTACTTATTACAGAAGATAGTACATATAGCAGAAGATAATGCATTTTGCAGAGGTAATATATGTCAACTCGATCAGTTAAGTCGGGTGTAGTGTAGGAGAGTTACAGTACATTCTTGATCACAGACAAAGAGATAATATGGATGAGTGATTCCGAAGTCGTTGAATGGGAACTCATTGGGCGGTGGTTAGAGTGATGGGAGATATTTTTATGGTAGATGGTTGGATAGACTGGAGTGAGCTTGGAACCTAGGACAATACCAGGTGGACTTTACAATCTATGACCCAGAAATATCAAAGAAGAGACAAGTTGATCGAATCATGTATTTTTAATGGGTATAACTAATGGGCAGTCTGGATGGACCGTTCAGGCCTTTATCTGCCGTCATTTACTATATTACTATGTTACATTGTTTCAGATCATCAATTGAACCGTATCCATGTGATTCTCTTGGTTGGGCTGGGGACTCGAAATGTGAAGAATTTGTCTCTGGTAACCAGAGCTGAGATTGTGATGTCATAATGCCTCATTCCACCAATAAGAGCCAACCTCATCAGTGATGTCACAATGGCTTGGCTGTCCTATACTTGGCTCATTTTTATTACATAACAGAGGGTGCTGAAAAGTTCTCAGTCCAACCAACCAACTTCCTAAATTCTGAGCAGGGTTTTTTTTCTCACACTAGCTGAAAAGAATGTTATCTTATTTCATTAAGTGCCAATTTTTTAAATCATGTATTTTTAATGGATATAACTAATGGGCAGACTGGATGGTCCATCCAGTCTGCCCATTAGTTATATCCATTAAAAATACATGATTAAAAAAATTGGCACGTAATGAAATAAGGTCTTTATCTGCTGTCATTTACTATGTTACTATGTAGTATTCTGTAAGTGACATGCACAAGTGGTAGTCCCACCCATGTCCTGCTCATACTCTGCCCAAAATTTTATGCCCCTTGAATATACACTCAGTGCCACTTATGCATACCCGTAAAGAATAACGCCACCCTGCTGGCACTTTCCTGGGTAAGTATACACTTACAAGTGTAAGTGCCAGTATTCTATACATTTACATGCATGAGGGATAAGTTAGTGTGAGCACCCAAGCAATGATAATAATAATAATAATTTTTATTCTTATATACCATCAAAGCCATATAAGTTCAAGGCGGTTTACAGCAAGAGGCTACAATCAAAGTCAGCAATACAATCTTACATAATATAGAAGGTGAAAGCTATAGAGTTCTTAGGGTTACTGGATTGAATAAGCAGTGCTGAGTAGATTCTTAGTTAACAAATCGATTGAACAGATTCGTTTTTAATAGTTTTCTAAAATTGAAGTAGGATGAGGAGAGCGCGAAAGCGTTACTAAAGCCAGTCGTTCCATTTGCCTGCCTGGAAGGCAAGAGTTCTGTCCAAGAATCTTTTGTAGTGGCAGGCTTTTATTGTCAGATAGGTGAACAGATGTATTCTTCGTATGGGCCTAAGATAACTTGCCAGATTGAAGTGGGAAATCAGGTAGGTGGGGGCCAGACCAAATATTGATTTATAACATAGACAAGCAAACTTAAAACAGGATTCGCGCTTCTAGGGGCAGCCAATGGAGTCTTTGATAGTAGGGGCTTATGTGTTCCCATTTTTTCACCCTAAAGATCAGACGAACTGCCGAATTACATAGTAACATAGTAGCATAGTAGATGACGGCAGATAAAGACCCGAATGGTCCATCCAGTCTGCCCAACCTGATTCAATTTAAATTTTTTAAATTTTTCTTCTTAGCTATTTCTGGGCAAGAATCCAAAGCTCTACCCGGTACTGTGCTTGGGTTCCAACTGCCGAAATCTCCGTTAAAACCTACTCCAGCCCATCTACACCCTCCCAGCCATTGAAGCCCTCCCCAGCCCATCCTCCACCAAACGGCCATATACAGACACAGACCGTGCAAGTCTGCCCAGTACTGGCCTTAGTTCAATATTTAATATTATTTTCTGATTCTAAATCCTCTGTGTTGAATGACTCGTAGTCTTAGAATGGTTTTTTTGAAGGAACCCAAGTAAATAATGTCGCAGTAATTGAGCAAGCTCAGGATGGAAGATTGAACCTTAGAACTGCCCTTAGAGAGGCTGAATATTAAGGCTAGCTCTTTCTACATATATTCCATACTGCTGACCATCCAGATAGCGGTGCTGAATATACACTTCGGACCCGATATTTAAAGGACTTAATGCACCCAACTTTGACAGTTATGCTCATAAACTGACCTCCTGGAAAATTTACTAGGGCTGAGTGCAAAAATCTTCACTCAAAATTCCAGTGAACTATTACATTAGGGGCATGAAAAGTGGGTGGTAACAGGGGCAGATTTGGGGGTAAGAGAAAAATGGTAGGAGCTTAGCACTGATTTTCAGCACTAGGCCCATAAATCTAAAGAAATGAATGGTGGGTTTAATTATATTCCAATTAGATTCCAAGGAGTAAAACAGATTTTATGCGGCTTATCCTAGAAATAAGCAGTGGATTTTCCCCAAGTCTGTCTTAATAATGACATATGGACTTTTAGGAAATTAGCCACACTTTTTTTAAACCCTGCTAAGCTAAATTTTTGTCTTGTCATTTTTGGGGCTAAAAATGACAAGGGAATGAGATCTTCCATGTCATTTCAAATGAAGGCACAACCCTACTAACTACTACATATTCTTTGGAACTATTGTACTACATATCTGGTTGGAAGCAGCTTTCAATTCTGCGCAGCTGGGATATGAACCTCTGACACAGTGAAAGGAAAAAAGGATCCCAGCAGTATGATCTGTAGTCTGCGGTTAATTGATACAGTGAGTTGCTGCTTAAGAAACTGTGCACATTTAATATATGATAACAAGCCAAATATATCTTCCTTCTCTGTACTGCTGTCAAACTAGAAGTTGTTGATACAGATTGTGATATACTGCTGAACTAGAGCGGTCTTGTGTCAAAAGCAGCAGGTGAATATTCCTTGTTTTTCAGTTCCTTATCCAACGCTTCTACAAGGACAAGCATGCATAATATTCTCACATGTAGGCTGATGTCATCCACAAAACCCGGTACTGTTTTTCATTTCTTCTTCTGGAAGGTCATTCCATGCATCTACCACCACCTCCATGAGCCTACCTCATTGGAACAACTGAAAATACTTCATGGATAGGGTGTTTAACACACGGAATAGCTTATTGTAGGTGATGGTAGAGACAGAATTCAGAAGGTTCCCTAGTTATGAAGGTGTGAGGAGAAGACAAAAATGAACTTGGATCTATGACAGGGGTCCCTAAGCCTTTCAAAAGAAGGTCTACATGGGATATTACAAACCATTGAGAGCCAGTGTGTGTGCATGTGTGTCTCCCTTAGAGTTGGCTGAGTAGTAGAGAATCATCCTTAACATTTTCTGAGTTCATTGCCATATCATCATCTTCTTTGGCTGGTGGACCCTGAGCAACCTGCCGGCCTTGTGGGCTTTGCTGCTACCATACATGAGTTACTATACTAAAACTTCTCCATAGGCCAGATTCAGCCATGGAAAGGAAAAGTACAGTGGACTGGAAGAATGAACTCCACAGGGCTGTGGAATGGGTACTCCTGGTCCATGTTGATATAGCTGGAATAAAAACTGGACAGATTAAATGGGGTTTATAGTCTTTTCTGCTGTCATAGTCTGGAAAAAGTGTGCTTTGAGATTATTTTATAATAAATCTAATGTATATAAATAAAACTGAAAATGTCATCTTTCATGCAGTCTTGTTCATGATGTTTTATGAAATCAAAAACAAAAAACTGTGGATACAGATGTTCTGGTGATAATTTATTATATGCTGGCATATAAAAACATGAAAATTCAATGATAAAAATACTGTGATAAAAATCCAACCGGACCCTACACGGTCCATGTTTCGGCAAACACGCCTTCCTCAGGGGTCCAATGGTTTGCAAACGCACATATACAGAATTGGACTGAAAACAGTCTATTGTCTTTAAACATGTAAGCAAAGAACACCGCGTTTTCTTGCTACTTCAACTTGTCTGCGATGTTCTTTGCTCACACGTTTAAAGACAATAGACTGTTTTCAGTCCAATTCTGTATATGTGCGTTTGCAAACCATTGGACCCCTGAGGAAGGCCTGTTCGCCGAAACACAGACCGTGTAGGGTCCGGTTGGATTTTTATCATTGAATTTTCATGTTTTTATAATAAATTATCTCCAGAGCATCTGTATCCACAGTTTTTTGTTTTCATCGGTGGATCGTTTTCACTGTGGATCATTGGATCTCCCCTTTTTTCTTTGTTTTATGAAATCAGACGTTCTTTTCATTTCTGGAATTGTTGGAGACGAAAGGCAATGAGGTTCTTTTGTGCATAGATCTAAGGCACAGGAGATACTTGTGGGAAGGTGAGAGTCTCAGCATGTGTCTTTGGAATAGCGGGACAAACCTGAGTCTCCATTGCTACCTTGTTTTGCTTTCCACCAGAAATGGGTGTTCCTAGAAAATCACTTGCCTAATAACTCACGTCAACTTATGTGTATACAAGGCTGTACATATGTAACTTTATCTGGGCTGACCGGAGGCATTTGGAGGGGGCCTCGTTGGGGAAGAATTTGCACTTGGGAATTTGCTTATGAAACTTCATGCAAATAAATGTGCAGATGCCAAAGAGCAAATGTAACTGTGTCCACATAATTTCCCTGGGGATAGTTGAGACAAATCTGCTTAGCAAAACCTCTGCATGTACTCATTTGTAAATATACCCTGCCGTGGTATAGTTGGTTACTCTTTCATTATTTTTCTACACCGTTCTCCCATGGGAGAACATGATTTTATTCAGGTACTCAGACATGTTTCCCTGTCTGTCCTGGTGGCCTCACACTATCTAATGTACCCGGGGCAATGGGGGGATTAAGTGACTTGCCCAAGGTCAAAAGGAGCAGGGTGGGTTTGAACCCACAACCTCAGGGTGCTGAGGCTGTAGCTCTAACCACTGCACCACACTCTCCTCCAATACAATATCAGAAGTGAGCCAAGTATAGAACAATGAAGCCATTGTGACATCACTTATGAGGTTGGCTCTTAGGCATTGGTGGGATGAGGCATTATGACATCACAATATGAGCTCTGGAATGTTGCTACTCTGGATTTCTGCCAGGCATTATGACATCAGGGAAAGGGATTGGAACTTGTATGCTGCCTTTTGTAGTTTTCTAACCACACTCAAAGCGGTTTACATATAGGTACTTCAACCATTTAACCCTATCTAACCCGGTGGTCTCACAGTCTATCTAATGTACCTGGGGCAGTAGAGGATTAAGTGACTTGCCCAGGGTCAAAAGGAGCAGGGTGGGTTTGAACCCACAACCCCAGGGTGCTGAGGCTGTAGCTTTAACCACTGCACCACACACTTCCCTTCACAGTCAGTTTTAACATTGACATATTTTCAAAGGGATTGTTATGGATTTCTTTTGTCTTTATTCATAGGCTGACTATCAATGGAGTTTACATTCAGGTACTCAAGCGTTTTTCCCTATCTGTCGCAGCGGTTTCACAATCTACCTGATGTACTTGGGGCAAGGGAGGGTCCAATGACTTGCCTAGGGTCTCAAGGAACTATGTGAGCAGTGGTGTAGAATTGGGGGGGTGGGGGGTGGTCCGCCCTTCTGCCCCTCTGCTGCTTCCCATTCCTCCCCTCACCACATCTGCGCCCCCCCCCCCCCCCATACCTCTAGTTGCTCACCGCCGTGAGGAACAACTTTAATGTGCTATCGCGACTGCATCGTCTCTCCCACTGACATCACTTCCGGGTGCCGTGTATAGGAAGTGATGTCGTAGGGAGAGCCGACAGGGTCGTGAGGAGCACATTGAAGTTCCTGTTGCTCATGGCAGTGAACAACAAAAGTTATGGGGAAGGGAAGCGGGGGGTAAGCATGCGGCAGGGGGGAGTGAGAGGGCAGAGATGAGTGTGGGCTTGAATCCACAGCCTCAGGGTGCTGAGGCTGTAGCTCTAACCACTAGAGTGAGACCTTGGACTTGTTTATATGCTTTAAAAAGAGTGAGCCATCTCTGCAAAGACCATCCTTTGTCAATATGTATCCAGTTGTTAATGATAAATCCTTTCTTTCTTTGATATATGGCCAGCCCATGGATATGTCACACTCTGTGTGAACCTGCAGCCATGTGTCCCCCACCACCAGGCAGCTCAAGTCAATCTATTACCTAAGGCAAGGGATGATATGGCATTCTGAGAGGCATACCTAGTGCGGTAGCCACCCAGGGCAGAGCATCTCCCTTCTTCAGCCAGAGAACCTCCCTCTAGGCAGTAGGGGATGCACATGGAGAGGTTGCAGGGCAGTGGCCCACATGTGCTTGGATGTCGGCTCTACCAGTCCCCTGATCCGGAACAGGAAATTGGCATTAAAGGGGGCAAGGCCAATAGCTATGTGCATAGGACAACAGCCCATGCCCACTACACCCCTCCACTCCCTGCACCTGGGGTAGACCATCCCCACTGCCCTGCCCATAGTACGCTAGAGCAGTGGTTCCCAACCCTGTCCTGGAGGACCACCAGCCAGTCAGGTTTTTGGGATAATCCTAATGAATATGTATGAGAGAGATCTTCATATAATGGAGGTGACACACATGCAAATCTGCTCCATGCATATTCATTAGGGCTATCTTGAAAACCTGACTGGCTGGTGGTCCTCCAGGACAGGGTTGGGAACCATTACACTAGAGGACATTCCCCAAGGTATTGAACAGAGAGGACCCCCCCTTCAGAGCTCCGATTAAGAAGGTGAAAGGGAGAGAAGGAAAAGAATGCAACATATATTCTCTCCCCACACTCTCATCAATCTCTCTCCTTCACCTTTCATCCAGGGCCGGCATACCAAAGTTTAACATTTAAAAGTATGATGTCCAGTTTTGCATTTTTACAAATGGAACAGACTGATCCAGTCTTGCCTTTGCCCCTAGGATCCATGAATCTATAGTTCTGAATTATCTCCATTAACATTGGAAGGGTAAAGATAGGGTGATTATGAATGAGTTTAATTAGCAATTCTCAGGGGAGGCCAAAGGGTCTTAATTTCCTTCTTGGACAATACAACTCCAACAAATCTTGAAAACATCCAGGGGATTTATGCTACAAGACTTGATGTGCTATCAATAATATTTTATATTGCACTCTTTGATGTACAGGAAGCCATCTTTCACATTCAACTTTCCTTATATTTTTCTTCCTCCTCATATCTGGTTTTCATTTCTTTCCTTCCTCCTCTCCATGGGCATCATCTATTCTAACCTCTTCGCTCTTCTTTTCCTTTCCTCTCCCCTCTACGAGTACATATTTTCCCTTCTCTTCCCTTCTTCACCATGAGTACCATCTCCCTTCCTTTCCCCTTCTCGCCATAGGCACCCTTCCTCCTCTCCCTTCCATGGGCTCTATGCTTTGGTCTGAGTCTCCTTCCTGTTCTCCCTGATGGCATATATTTCTCTCTAGGTGCTCCCTCAGCTTTATCCCCTACTCCACCCCTCCGCAGCCACCGTATTTTCTCTTACCTCTGCTTCAGGAGCCTTTGTCTCCTGCCAACTGCGTTTTCCAGATGGTATCTCATCCCTTTCCCCCTGGCAGCCCTCTGATCTTGCCTGTATATAGGCTGCTCAAGCCAGAGACTGAGAAGGGTGGTAAGAAAATGAAGGGAAAATACTGTCCCAAAGTGGAAGAACCCTACCAACACCTCAATCCAGAACTAGAACAAGTCAGGGAAGGTTCAGTCATGAGCAGGGAAATACTTATTTGTTTTCACCTGAATTAAGAAAGGGGGAACAGCTTGCAGGTGGAACTAGTAGTGCTGGGAATAGTGTTACTAGGGGGAATGTTTACAAGAATACTCACAACATTCATGGGGGACCCAGTTCAAGTCAACACCAAGAACCTTCTAATCTAATCTAATCTAATCTAAACCTTAAGTTTATATACCGCATCATCTCCATGAGAATGGAACTCGACACGGTTTACAAGAACTTAAAATAGTGGTAGAGAAGAAGAAAAAGGATTACATGAACTTATGTGTAGAAGGGGGGAGAGAAAGGGGGGAAGGATAGAGCTACAATTTGCAGAAAAAACAGGTTTTCAGTTGTTTGCGGAATAACTGAAGGGAGCTCAGGTTCCGCAGCGGGGTGGTGAGGTCGTTCCAAAGACCTGTGATTTTGAAGAGAAGGGATTTTCCCAGTTTGCCTGAATAGTGGAGAGGGGAAGGCTAGTTTAAGCCTTTGGGCAGTTCTGGAGGAGTCGGGACTGGAGGAGTTGAAAGACAGTGGGGATAAGAGGAGGCAGGATTCCGTCAATGATCTTGAAAGCCAGGCAGGAACATTTGAAATGGATTCTGGAGATTATTGGGAGCCAATGAAGTTTGGCAAGGAGTGGGGAGGCATGGTCAGACTTGCGTTTTGAGAAGATCAGTTTGGCTGCAGTATTCTGGATTAGCTGGAGTCTTAGAATACTTTTTTTTGATAGATTTAAATAGATGGCGTTGCAGTAATCTAGTTTGGAGAGGATGATGGATTGGACAACTAGTCTCCATTTTAGCCAGGAACAAGCAACACCTGCAGCTCATTATCCTGGGGCTTATAAGGGCCAGCAGCAGTGTTCAGAAAGGAAGTAGCCACTGAACCAACCTGAGCTGGAGCGGAGACGGAGTATTGAAGGAAGACTAGTTCCTAGGACCCGAAGCAGCATACCTCAAAGGAACACACAGGTCAGAACTAATCCTTTTGATTCTGAAATGTTGGAAGATTTTAGGAGTGAAACTTCTGAGAATGAAGAGTATTTAGGCCCTGAAGAAGTCATGGACTTTAGTGTGGGAAATACTGAAACTGACCTGTGTGTTATATGGAAACTGATTGAGTTTGAACTGAGGTTATGCTGGGTTTTTGCCAAATAGCAAACTTGGAAGTTGAAATAGTTAGATAGTTTGCTAAAGAAGTAAAGGGGCTGACTGCCCCAGTAAACTCAAGTTTGGGAAGTTTACTTTAGAGCCTTAATGCCATGTGAAGGTTTTGGAAAAAACCTGAGTTTTTCTAGGCTGTGGAAGTTTGCACTGCACAGCCCTGGCAGTGGTCTTTTTGGATATTATTTCATTTTTTGGTTTTCTTTTTGACTGGATTGTGGGTCCTGATGGGGAGGGACTACAACCAACAGTCGCTGTGGGAGGAGGTCCCTTCTGCCCTGAGCTCTGCTGTCAGAGGAGCTCAGAGGCAAGATCCAGTCTGACGTGGCCAGTGATAATTTTGAATAGAAACTGTGAAAGCATTTTTGAACCAGTTGAACATAGTACTGGGGTTGCAAGCATTCCCTGGTGTAAGAAGTTTGAGTGGACCAGGCCCAAGGGAGGCCATTTTGGAATATATTTTTGAAAGCCAAGTTTCTCTTTTGAACCATGTATGTTTGGTTTTTTTCAGGAAAATTGGAGTTCCTGAAGGAATAAAGTACTTAAGTTTGAATTAATCCAGGTGTTTTTATTACTGATCCACCACTCCAGTTGGGAACTGATTAACCGCTTGGTCAGTGCCTTGTGCTCTGGGCTCTCTCGGCCATACCCGCTTGGGCCCAGCCCGGCCTGGTGACGCACGGTGACAATATACACAGTATTTTATGGACTTCTAGTGGTTTGGCTTTCAAAAATGGACATTTCAATGCTTCTGACTTTTGATGTTTAGGGGGAAATTTGCAAATTAGACTTAGATGTCCTTTTCGAAAATGGCCCTCCACCGGGTCCTATTCCTAATGTGGGCTAGAGTGGCGTGCGCTATTTGTAGCATGTGGGTTATCCGTGCGCTGAGGCCACTTTTTAGTGTGCCTCCTAAATGAGACAATTCCACTCTGGTTCTGTACTTCTGAGTTTGTGGTTTTGTTTCCCCTGGTCCTTTTTGGACACGCCTACTCTCCATCACCAAACACATTTTATTTTTTTAGCATGTGGGAACTGAACCCTCAGTTAGCTCATGATCCTGAATGTGGCCCACCTGTGCCATTTTTAGGCAGCTGTAAGCAGGCATTAGTGTTTACTGACCCTTAGCAAAAGGGTCTCTAAGCAAAGTACGAGAGGCCGCTGAAAAGTTCTCAGCTCAACCAACAAAGTTGGGGCAGTCTCCATCGTATTTTTCCAATGGAACGAAAAACGTGGAAAATTGCTGGACTAAGTATATAGCCCTCGATGGAGACTGCCCCAGCTTTGTTGGTTGAGCTGAGAACTTTTCAGCAGCCCCCTCGTATAGCCTTTTTTTAATGTTTATTAATTTTCAAAAAGGCAACAACACACACAGGCAAGTGAGACATGGTGTTCAACAATACAAATGAATACAGTCATTCTCCCAAAATTCACCCCCCACCCCCCAACCCCTAACCCCCCCCCCAAAACCAGATCCAATACAACAGAATACACTCCATTCCCTGTAGTGCCACAAAAATTTAAACATTTAGCAGATGACTACGAGCTCTGTGGGTTAACGTAAGCCAAAATGGTTCCCAACAAACACTGAAAGCTTTACCCCTCACCGAGTCAAAATCTGAGAATTGTAAACGTTCCAGAGAGGCGTGTTGTAACATCAAGGTATGCCAGTGGGAGTATGAGGCTTAGAGAGCATAGCATTAATTGAAAGCTATAACCTTCCATGTGACTCTTGGTAGACACACGGCTGCCTGTTGATAAAATGTGGCTTCCAAGTGTACGAAAGGCCTCGTGGCCCCTCAATACTCCCACCCTGCTGTATTCTAAAATCCACGAAATGAGGTCTCGCATTAATTAGACCTGGTTTTAGCACTTGCTCCACCTGCATTTTGAGCAAAACTCACATTCAGGTTCCTTTTTTTGGTTGTGTTTTATTTCAGTGAAGAAGAAAAAAAATGTCCCAAAACATTGAAATCAAAGTCTCTTTTGGAAGCAGGAGGTGGATAAGGGATTCTTGGTTACACTGTTATAACCATTCCGTGAGGCTGCATCAATTCATGGAAATAAAAAGCAATTATATAACAAGTAGATGTGACATTCAGTAAAATTTAACATTCTTAAGTAAATCATAAATTGTAATAAGAAAGTATTTGACACTTGAGAGACAAATTGACCCACCTGGTTTACCCAGTTAATGTGTCACCAAGGTGAAATGTTGAATGGAAACTGGTTCTTGGTGGACCAGGTCCATCTACTACTGAGGCAATCACTTATCGTTCTATTTATTAACTAACATTGTCCACCTCTCAGTATTTAAGACACTGGATGTGTTTCGGGAGTGCAATATAAATGTTATTTTAGGGAACAAAGAGTGCAAAGAGGCTTTATTTTCTACATTCTGCAGTGCAGAGCTCCCCCAGATCTGTATTTTGCTCAAAGAATTAAGAAAACATGGGAAAATAAACACAACCATTTTTACGATAAAATCTCAAAGGGAGAGGCATGGGACAGAGCATGTCGTGTCCGTCTTGGCAGGGGTGTTACCTCTCCTCCCCACATCCCCATGATAGTAGGGGGGGGGGGGTGTCTCTTAAATAGGGTTACCATATGGCTCCAGAAAAGGAGGACAGATTGAGACATCTGGATTTTACTTCAATTGAAAGCAATAGAAGAAAAACCTGGATGTCTCAATCCATCCTCCTTTTTCTGGAGCTATATGGTAAGCCTACTCTTAAATGCACAATCCCTGTACCTCTTCTAGTCTTCACCGGCAGTGAGCAGGAATTCTTCCCTGCTGCTCATGCCGGCTCCAGCCTTCCCCCTGATGTCACTTCCTGTTCATGGGGCCAGGAAGTTACATCGGAGGGCAGGCTCAGTTGGCACAAGCAGTAGGTAGGAGACCCTGCTTGCTGTTGATCAAGACTAAGCGAGGTATAGAATGGTGAGTGGAGGAGTTCATCTAACACCCCACCCTACCACCAAGGGGACAAATGCTAGGTGCCTCCACCCCCACCCTGGTGCCAGCTCCCCTCACTACACCACTATGACCTTAATGCCAGAACAGAATAAGTACAACCCAATTTCAGAAGAAAAAGGGACCTTTATATCCAAAAATATGGACATGTGTATTTAGACCTGTTACTTCGTAAGTCTCTCAAGTTACAGCAGGTGTTCTGATTGAGCAATTCTCCACTGAAGGAAGGGAAATCACTATAGGTATTTTTCTGTCCCCTGAGGGCTCACAATTTTTTAAAAAATGGAAAAAGAGAAAGTTATCAAGAGCCACAGTGGAATTTGAACCAACATCCTCTAAGTACTGTGTTCTGGTTCTCAGCAAGCTACTCCTCCACATGGACGGCTTTGTGGCCATTTTATAATATGTACTAAAATACTAATCAAATCAGTTGATTATAAATAATATAATGTGTAACAGTGTTCAGACCTACAGCCAAAAAAGTGTCCAAATGTGAACAAAAGGTTGTTCAGTAGGACCATCATAGCATCTGTTAGTCCTGCCGCCAACATTTCAAATAATGAATCATTGTCAGTGTGATTATAAATCAAATGTCAAAAACCACATAGCTGAACATGTTTGGCGGCAACAATGTCGGTTCAAATCCAAGCTAAAGGCTCACTTTTTTGAAACCCCTTTCAACTCTTAACCCCCACTCACTGCTGTCGGATATCTAGACCCACTGTATCATTTCCTCTCCCAGAATCTCCCCAACCCTGTAATGTCCTGTCTAAATTAGATTGTAAGCTCTTCTGAGCAGGGACTTGTCTATTGTATGTTAAAATTTATTATTTCTATAGGCTTTTCAGCGCTATAGAAATAATAAAAAAAAAAAAGTAGTAGTAGTGGTCGGTCCAAACCAGAACAGCCTCATTAAATATATTCGTGAAACAAATATGTACAGTCCTGAAGCTGCAATAAACGAGTCTCCCTCCCAAAAGCAATGAAAGTAGAACACGGACGTCTCAATCCGTCCTCTCTTTTTCTGGAGTCATATGGTAATGAGAGGTCACTTGGACACGCAAAGTCAGAGGCGTGAAGAAAGTACAAGAAATTTATTACGGTATACCGGACTCTAGTGCAGTTAATAGCCTGCCTACTAGAGTGTCAGAAACAGGAAATACATGGACTTTTATGCCCTTTTTGCAAACTAATATATGGAAAAACTACAATTTTAATTTGTTACTTCTATAACTTTTCTACAATTATCTAACTCTTACAGTTCTAAATGTTACATGTACAGAAGGGCAGGGTACATCATGGCTCAAACTCTTATCTATTTAGCTTACAATGTGGTAAGGCAGGGACATACATTTTAGGCAGATGAGGTCAATAGATTGTACACTGTTTTCAGCTATGTAGGCCAGAGCAATATTTTAAACAACAGTTAACCATTTCATGACCCTACATTAACTCTACTGATCACTAATTTGCAGCCACAGTCACCTAGTGGTTAGAGCTGCTACCCCCAGCACCCTGAGGCTGTGAATTCAATTCTGGCCTGCTTCTTGTGATTCTGGGCAAGTCACTTAACTCACTATTGCCCCAGGTATCAGTTAGATTATGAGCATGCTGGGATAGATAGGGAAAATATCTAAGAGCACCTGATCTATTTAATGTATTGTAAATCATTATGGGTGAATCTCTTCATGAAAAAGTGATTGATAAATAAATAACCCCTCTCCCCTTTTTTTTTTTTTTTTTTTTTTTTACTAAGCCACGATAGAGGTTTCTACCATGGCCTGGAGCACTAAGGTCCTCTTACTAAGGTGTGCTAACCGATTAGCGTGCATGCATGTATGTTAGTCTATGGACGCATTAGCGTGTAGCTTGTACTAATTAAGTTAGCACATGCTAATCAGTTAGCGCACCTTAGTAAAAGAGGGGATAAATGTTCAGACACTGCTCCGATGCTCATAGGAGCATTTAGCGCCCCAGGCCGCGGTAGAAACCTCTACTGAGGCTTAGTAAAAGAGGGCCTAAATTAGTGCTGCCGAAAATAATCGGCAGCAAACTGCAAACCGACTGTTCTGGGGGCGGAGTCATAAGTTGGTCAGTCAAGTGCCCACATTCAGCACTTCACCAGCCATTTAGAATATTGTGTACAATTCCGGAGGCCACACCTTCAAAAAGATATAAAAAGGATGGAGTCGGGCCAGAGGAAGGCTACTAAAATGGTGTGTGGTCTTCGTCATAAGGCGTATAGGAACAGACCTAAAGATCTCAATCTGTATACTTTGGAGGAAAGGCGGAAGAGGGGAGATATGATAGACATTTAAATACCTATGTGGCGTAAATGCTCATGAGTCGAGTCTCTTTAATTTGAAAGGAAACTCTGCAATGAGAGGGCATAGGATGAAGTTAAAAGAGGTGATAGGCTCAGGAGTAATCTAAGTAAATACTTTTTTACAGAAAGGGTGGTAGATGCGTGGAACAGTCTCCCAGAAGAGGTGGTGGAGACAAGACTGTCTGAATTCAAGAAAGCTTGGGATAGTCACGTGGGATCTCAGAGAGAGGAAGAGATAATGGTTACTGTGGATGGGCAGACTAGATGGACCATTTGGCCTTTATCTGCCATTGTGTTTCTGTTTCTATTTCTATAACCATAAAGTTCTATGACATCACAATGCAGGTGTAAAGAGCCTTAGCCAATAGGAAGAGGAGGAGATGGTGGATATTGTGGATGGGCCATTTGGCCTTTATGCGCCATCATGTTTCTATAATAATGAGTTTGCATGGCCTGTGCTAGATGGGGAGACGCAACCTGCGCTGTGGAGACCCTGGAAACCAAACTTACTGTGAATAGGTTTGGAAAGCGCTGCAGTAGGTGGCAAAGCCTAATGAGCTATTTTCAGTCCCCAACGCAGCAAAATGCAAATAAAAAGGGTATTGTTTACAACCCACTCTGATTATATGCATAATTAATGCTCTGAGATTGCAAAACAGTGGTCTAGAATAGATTATATGCTAGCCAAGCAAATAAATGTAGACAGGATGGCCACGCTGATGTAAGCAACCGTTTATAGCTTTTCAGAAATGTTGACTTAATCTCTTCCTCTCCCCGAAGTGACACCATTCTACCAACCCATCGGATTTGCTGTATTAACAAACTCTTTGGCTTATCCGCAGACGATGTCTGTGCATTAATCACCCAATGTGAAACAAGGTGTAATGATTTAAATGGCATTATTACATGTCTCTTTCTAGCACAGGTCTGTCTGTTGTCCTACTTATCAGCTCAGCCCCTTAATACCTGAAAGCAGCAGGAACCAGCAAAACCTTATTAAATAATTTGGTTGACAGTCAAAACAACAACATGGTGATCTCTCACACTTCTGCTGATCTTTCATTCCAATGGAAAACAGTCATGTGCTTTTTAAATCCTGTCTGACGGTTTTCTCGTCCTCCTTCGTGGCTTCCAGCTCAGTTGGAACTCATATCTGCTTGGCTACAGCTGCATGAGGCTGGCTCACAATAGAGAATGACATGGTGACCAAAATTTATCACTGTTCCCTTCTTGCGGATAACTGCAGGAAACCATCTCCATGTCATTCTTTAAGGAGAGAGGGAAGAATCGGAGTCTGAATTGGCCCAACCACTGACCCTCAAGCCTTGCATTGAAGAATGTTGGGGTAGTAGGTCTGAGGTTGCGATAGACACTAGAGAATGACACTCTCTGGTATCCAGAGCAGATATTGGGATGTCATAATGCCTAAGAGCCAACCTCATCAGTAATGGCTTCATTACCCTATACTTGGCTCACATAAGAATCAGAGTCTGAAGTACGGGCAGAACCACTGACCCTCGAGCCTTGCAATGAAGAATGCTGGTGTAGAAGGACTGAGGTTGAGATAGACACTAAAGAATGACACGGGATGATTTCTCGCAGTGCATCAAGCAGCAGGCCTGCCTCAGAACCCTTCATTCTACTTCCGGGGGCAGGCCAGCTCGTAGATGTTGTGTGGCAGCTGTCCGAAGATTTAAAACTATAGCGCCGGGAGGAGGTGGGTGGGGGACTTGAGAGCTGCTGAGAGGTCGTGCTCTAAGGCAGAGCGCCTGGGCCCCTCCCAAACAAAGCAGTGATCCGCTGCCTGTGGGTATGGATATAACCCATCCTGTTTACTGCCAATGATAGACAACTCAAGAAAAGATAACACTGAAACACAGCTCAGCTGTTGAAGACAAGATTTAATGAATGACATTTTAAAAAGAAACTCACCAATATGGAGGCAAATTATAACATTTATTTGAAGAACAAAATGTTATGACAACAAATCAAAGGCCAAAAATAAGGCCAAAAGAGGGAGCAATAGCGCCAGAAATAAGTTAGTTTATATTCTGAGCACTCTTCTTAGGAATGGAGCTCTAGAAGCTATTCCCTGGAAACGGTCAGACCCTGCCAATAGGTAGACTAGGCACCCACCTAGGGCAGCAGCATTTAAGGGACAGCGGTGCAGCATGAGAGCATCAACTTATCTCCCTTTCCTATCCTGTTCCTGTGTCCAGCACATGTAGGGTTACCAGATTTTCACCAATGAAAATCCAGACTAATGGCCCCGCCCCCTCAACCTGTTTGTTTGTTGGGGCGACATCGAGCGCATGCGCTGATGTGACACAATGATGTCACGTACATGTGCATGACATCACCACGTTGCATCCGCCCATGCGCAGATGCCGTCCCGACGTCGCTCGTTGCTAGAGGCTTTTCAAAACCCGAACAAAGTGCCACGTTTTGAAAAGCCGTCCAGACCCCCAGATATATCGTCCAAGGAGGACATGTCCGGGGGAATCCAGCCATCTGGTAACCCTTAGCATGTGTCCGCTGCTGTTGCGCTTCTTCATGTGTTAAATTTTTCTAATAGTGTCCCCTGAAGAAGTCTTTAATACGCTGAAACTTGGATCCTTGTTGGGACTATTTGTTTAAATAAAGACTTAATCACTGGTTGAAAAGATGCCTCCCTTGCCTTTTGTTAAGACTGTTTGCACCTCTTCCTAGATCATTTCAAAGGTACTTCCTGCTGGTGTGGGGCCTTGTAGTAAATGTTTACACCCAAGCATAGCTATCAACAACTCTTCACATGACAGGAAGTCCTTCATCTGGGAGAGGATGAAGACACTTGAGCCTTTACAACAAGGCCCCGTGCTGACAGAGTACATTTGAAGCAGCCTGGAAAGAGGTACACCAGTGGCAGTGGTGGAAAGGGGAGCCCGCTGGGACCAGGGTAAGGAAAGGGAGATGAGATGCTGAATTGGGGAGCAGGGGGGTAGAGAGCTGAAAGGGAGATGTTGATTTCAAATACCCTGGAGCTAGACCTCCCTGAAAATCAACATGCTTCAGATGTCATCCCAACATCGCTGCTAGCTAGAAGCTTTTCAAACCCTGGACAAGTGCCAGGTTTTTAAAAAAACCATCCAGACCCCCAGACATGTCCGGGGAAATCTGGATGTCTGGTAACCCTACCCAAGCTGAGTCTTTTGTAACTTTTTATTGCAGATGTTGGGGGTAGAGTAGAGAGCTTCGGCAGTGGTGGCTGGAGCAGAAATCTGGGGAAATGTTCCTCCTCCCCCTCATCTTGCACCTATAGGTGCCAAAATGTTAAATTCATGACTGGGTTTGGGAGCGAACTGACACCATTTGACAGACAGAGGCAAATAATTACTATGTAGAGCAGGGCTTTTCCGCAAGCTGCCCTGGGCCATTTTTTTTCTGTGCTAGAATCAAAGCGGTTTACATTTAATATATGCATGTGCACAATTAATATGCATTGAGTTACATTTCTGGGTCTTCAATGTGTGCAAAGTTTTCTCCTGTAAATTCTTTTTTGAGATCCTGAAAACCTAATTGGCTGGGGGGGGGGGTCAGCACATCAGGTTTGGGCAGACAAATATTTATTTACTTATTTATAAATTTCTTACATACTGCACATCTACAAATCTGGGCGGTTTACAAAATACATGCATAATAAATCAGACGTACACCAGAAATGGCTGGGTCAAAAGGGAAGTAGAAAAAAGCGACTCGGATAGCACTAGTGTAGCAGAAGAAGATTTTTTAAGAAAGTTAGATCTTAGCCTTGAATTCTGGCTCCACTAGCCTCCCCCACTGGGCATCGAATGGGTGAATGACATGCGCTGGTCGACCTTGATCATCCACCAATGGCTTCTGCCCTGTGACCCATCTAATCAACCCGCCTTCTAAATTAAATACCCTAGGCTGATGTCCAGGGCTTTGCTCCATCTCTGCTGACAGGAGTTTATTCACGCTCTGCGCAATTATAGAACCTCGGTATCCCACAAAGCAGTAACAAACGATATCTGCTTTCCGTTTGCGGGCTGCAATAGACAAAATTTCCAATTACAACAGTGACTCAGAACAGAGGCAAACAGTAGAATGAAATAACCTGTAAAATATTAAGGTGCACTAAACACATGCTTCTTTTTATACGGGGAAGGGGAGAGGAGTGAGATGTGATCTATATGTAGTTGATGTGTCTTCAGGATATATGGACTCCTGTGAAAGGAATGGAAGGGGGACTTGTATATTGCCTTTTTGTGGCTGTGGCATTTCAAAGCTGACAATCAAAATAATGGAGGATTGCCCAGAGTCACAAGGAGCAGCACCGGGAATGGATCTCAAAACCTCTGGGTTCGGAGGCAGCAGTTCTACAGGTGAGCCACAGCCACACCTTCAGTCTGTCCCAGTATAGCAATTCTTATGTGAGCTGGGAATAGGACAATAGAGCCATTGTGACATCACTGATCAGACTGACTCTTAGGCATTGGTGGAATGAGGCATTATGACATCACAATTTCAGCACTGGAATACTGCTACTCTTTGGGTTTCTGCCAGGTACCTGGGGCCTTTTTTTGTGGCTTTGGCATTTCAGTGGTGGGCACTGGAGGATTAAGTGACTTGCCCAGAGTCAGAAAGAGCAGCACCAGGATTTGATCTCACGACCTCTGGGTGCAAAGGCAGCAGCTCTACCAGTGAGCTACACAACCTTCCACACAAGGCTAGTATTGTCAAAACACAGACCCTGTCGGGTCCTATTATTGCACTGCATCTAACCCACAAAGTACAGTTGCCAACCTATTAACAGACTTTTATAATAGATGCCTTTTTGACATATTTTCCTGTATACATCCGGATACTGTGTGTGTTTTTTGTTCCACTGTTTTGCAACATTTTATAATTGTTCTTTAGAACCACCAGCAGGCATGAAGGAGGTAATTTTCTAAAAGGACACCTAGGTTAAGTAAGCAGGAAGGCACCATTTTTTCTGCTTTTATAAAGATACACTAGTCTTTAAGCCTGTTACATTAACGGGTGCTAGAATAGATGTGTGTCTTTCTTTTTTTTTTTTCTCTCTCTCTCTCTCTCTCCTTTGCCGCTTTCTGTCTGTCTCTCTCTCCTTGGCTGCTGTCTTTTTCTTTCTTTCTTTCTTTCTTTTTTTTTTTCTTCCTTCCTCAGCTGTCCACCAGCACCCCTTGCCTGCGCCTCTTCCCAGCTCTCTAATACCTGCTCCCAAACCGCCGTTCCTACCCTCCCTCCATTCCAGTTTCCTGGTCTTTTCTGGCCCACTGGCATCTGTTTATCGTGCCCCTTCTCCCACCTACCTCCTTTTTTTTTTTTTTTTTTAATCGCATTTATACAGTGAAGGACAACTGGCGCACAGTAACCGCCGCAGGATAGAGGAAATTGTGCGATAGATGCCTTTCCAATTCTATAAACGACTGGCACCTATTGCATGGCGCTTAGCACTTAACGCCTAAGTGGACACTTTTAAGGCTGGAGCATGACTTAGGCGCAGCTAAGCGTGATTCTCCAAAACTTAGGCACCTGGAACGTCAGCCTTTAAAACCTTCGCCTGCATTATTATTGCATAGGCGCCGCAAGCCACAATTCTGTAAATGGTGCCTACGTGTGATTGACACTAGGCTGGTGCCTATTTTTTTTTTTTTTTTTTAGGTGCCGGATGATTTAGGCATCGTTCATAGAATCAGCCCCAAAATGCACAATTACTATTAAAACATTATCACTTTTTTTCCATACTATTATGATAGGAATGAAGTTGATCACTTTTCTTGGTGGTTTTTTATTTTTTTAAGTTCTTGCAATTACTTTATTCAAGAAAGACTTCACAAAAACTGTCATTTGTTAATCATATTACTATTTTTGTTCATGCAAATCTATTCCATACCTTCCTGGACTGATTTCTTCAGAAGTTCTTGGAGCTGATCGCCTTCTGGATCAACAATGACTCCCCCTTGTAGATGGCTAATATCAAATTCAGTTTTGTTCCGTATGTCCTATGGGAAATCGTGACACGAACATTGTTCAAGATCATCGTTCAGTCAAGCTTTACGAACTGCTTTTCTTTATTTCTAGAGGTGTGTGGAATTCAACTAGAATTTATTTCACAGGTTGCTAATATGTGAGTATTACATACCGTTTAATGGCAGCTACATATCAACATTGGTTTAATATTTCTCAAGCATTTTAAACTCAACATTACAATTTTGGTGGCATACATTTAACTTATTAAGCTACGTCAATAAATGCTAACATAAGAATTGCCGCAGCTGGGTCAGACCAGTGGTCCATCGTGCCCAGAAGTCTGCTCACGCGGCGGCCCTTAGGTCAAAGACCAGTGCCCTAACTGAGACTAGCCTTACCTGTGTGTGTTCTGGTTCAGCAGGAACTTGTCTAATTTTGGCTTGAATCCCTGGAGGGTGTTTTCCCCTAACAGCCTCCGGAAGAGCATTCCAGATTTCTACCACTCTCTGGGTGAAGAAGAACTTCCTTATGTTTGTATGGAATCTATCCCTTTTCATTCTCCCTACCTTGGAGAGGGTGAATAACCTGTCCTTATCTACTAAGTCTATTCCCTTCAGTATCTCTTGTCAATGACATTTAAGCGCTTATTACAGAATCATGCCTAACTTAGACGCCTTTAATCAGTGGCATAGCGAGGGTGAGAAACGCCTGGAGCGGTAGCACCCCTCCCCACCCTTGTCTCTGCTCCCCGCTCCTTCCCCCATTTCCCCCTGCTGTGCATGCCCCAATTCCCTTCCCCCATACTTCTAGTTGTTCACCGCCATGAGAAGCAACTTCAATGTGCTCCTCATGACCCCCGTTGGCTCTCCCTCTGATGTCACTTCTATGCATGGCAGCCGGAAGTGACATCAGCGGGAGAGCCAATGCGGTTGCAAGAAGCACATTGAAGTTGTTGCTCAATCAATGCTGTTAATTGAAAGTGCAATTTTTTTAAATAAAATGATTTAAAAATGGTTTTAAAAAATGAATTAGCTAGTTAGTGCTTAACTCAGGAGGTGCCTAGCACTTCAAGGTAGGAGTCTCTACCAAGGTGCGTACCAGAAAGTAGGCGTGGTCAGTGGTGTAGCGAGGGTAGGTGGCACCCCCTCCCCCGCACCCTCCTCTCCACCTCCCCCTTCATTCCATGCCCCCACACACACACACTTGTACCCTCCCTTCTCACCCCCATATCTCTAAATCATCACCTGCGCGAGTAGCTTCTCCGGCCTTCTGCTCATGTTGGCGTTCCCTCTGGCGCGGCTTCCTGGCCCCATGACACGGAAGTAATTTCAGAGGGACCCAGGCCAACGCGAGCAGCAGGTAGAACAGTTGCTTGCGCTGGCCAAGATTTTTAGAGGGAAGGGAGGGCACAAGCATGACACGGGAGGGGGTGGAGAGGTGCCGGTGCCCCCACCAGTCTGTTTCCCCCCCCCCCCTTCCTATGCCACTGGGTGTGATTAGGAGCGGATTTGGTGTGTGATTTGACTCAGGCACATTCATTTAAGCCAAGTAAACCTTGGTCTAAATTAGGGGTGTCAAAGTCCCTCCTTGAGGGGTGCAATCCAGTCTGGTTTTCAGGATTTCCCCAATGAATATGCATGAGATCTATTTGCATGCATTGCTTTCAATGCATATTCATTGGGGAAATCCTGAAAACCCGACTGGATTGAGGCCCTCAAGGAGGGACTTTGACACCCCTGATCTAGAGCGTCCCACCTAAGACTCGCAGAAAACAACCGTAAAGTCTCAACATGCCAAACCCTCTTGGAACAAGAGCAGGCAGAATGACAGTGCCAGAGAGTCTCACTCCCACACCTCTTCTAGGGGCAAGTCAAACGCCCAAAACAGGGGTCTCAAAGTCCCTCCTTGAGGGCCGCAATCCAGTCGGGTTTTCAGGATTTCCCCAATGAATATGCATTGAAAGCAGTGCATGCACATAGATCTCATGCATATTCATGGGGGAAATCCTGAAAACCCGACTGGATTGCGCCCCTCGAGGAGGGACTTTGAGATCCCCACCTGACTTCTTATGCTGCACTGCAGTTTAATAAACGGATATACATTATCACAACATATTTACCATATCACTCTAGAAATAAATACTGGTAATCTTTTGGCCACTAATCCATTTTATAAAAAGACCTCAAAATATCATTTACAACTTCTCTCTCCCCCCACCAAAAAATATCTACAGTGCTTTACAATTATACAAATTGTCGGGAGTGCTGACAAAGTGGTTAAACACGTGAAAACATCATTTACAGGCTATGATTAAGCTCTGTTTTCATGTTTGTTTACCCCACAATGATTAAGGTTTCTTTAACTCTCTGAGCTGCATTTAAATGAGCCAGACATTTTTTTTTACAATTCTTTCATATCATGCTAACAATTAATTTGGGAACTTTGTCATCAAAAGAGCCAGGTGTGGATAGTTGCTCCTACTAGAGTTAAAGTTCATTCAAGATAAAGCTTCCCTTATACAGCTTTTCCATGCACCACCTAGGCAGGGCACTTTTTATTGAGGGGGTACTCGGGGGTACTGAATACCGGCACCTTTTCCATAGAAACATGACGGCCCATCTAGTCTGCCCATCTGCAGTAATCATGATCTCTTTCTCTCTGAGATCCCACGTGCCTATCCCAGGCCCTTTGAATTCAGTCACAGTCTCTGTCTCCACCACCTCTTCTGGGAGACTGTTCCATGCATCTACCACCCGTTCTGTAGAAAAGTATTTCCTTAGATGACTCCGGAGCCTATCACCTCTAAACTTCATCCTATGCCTTCTCATTGCAGTGTTTCCTTTCAGATGAGATTCAACTCATGCGCATTTATATTACATAGGTATTTAAACATCTCGACTTGTGCGCATTTACATTATGTAGGTATTTAAACATCTCGATCATATCTCCCCTCTCCCCCCTTTCCACCAAAGTATATAGATTGAGATCTTTAAGTCTGTCCCCATACACCTTATGACAAAGACCACATACCATTTTAGAAGCCTTCCTCTGGACCGACTCCATCCTTTTTATATCTTTTTGATACAAATTGCCCACGGCCCCCGGGAGTTCAAGTTCTGCGCACTCAGTGCTGCCTTTCCATGGATTCTGTGGCCTATTGCAGGAGGCCTGGCTGCTGAGGTGTGGATAGCGAAAAGCAGCACGGCCAAAAAGATGTGTAAAAAGCCAGTTCAATTGTATTGTGCAGACATCAGATAAAGCCCGACAAAGGCGGTTTGGGTACCATAGGAGGCCAGGGGCTACACTGGATTTTATAATTTTATTTGAAAGTGTTAACCAGATAAAATCAACGTATTACTTTTACAAATTACACACACGAGGGGCTCTTTTACTAGGGTTACCAGACATCGATTTCCCTGGACTTTGTCCGAGTTCTTAAAAGCCTCCTCAAATTGTGTCGGGCAGGGAGGAAATCCACAAAGGGGGTGGGGGGTGCTAGGGTTAAACTGGGGACGGGGTTAGGGTGTTACAGGGCAGGGTTGGGCAGAACTGGGTGGGCCTGGGAGGCGGGTCTAGGGGCTATGTTAAACAGGTAGTGTGGGATTTACTGTGCATTAAATGTTAGCTTTTTGGTTGTATCCTTTGATCAATTAATTTTGGTCTGCCATCCTATTATTTTTTCATTCTTTATGGGGTAATTCGAAAGTGGGTTGTCCTAATAATAATAATAACTTTATTTTTCTATACCGCCATAGTCAAAAGACTTCTAGGCGGTTCACATTGAAAGAAGGCTGGACAATCAGCAAATTACAGAGTGCTTGAAGAGATAAATTACATAATAGATTGGAGGTACATGGGGAGAGCATACATAATAGATTGGAGGTACATGGGGAGACAGTTCATGCATGCAGCAGTACTGTATGCCAGCTTTCCACAACTGCCAATAGTCGCACTTACGAGCCCTCGGAGGAAGCAACAGATACACCTGCGCTATGGGCAGTCCAACAGCACTGTTGCTATCGGAAGAGGCTCCACAGTGGCACTTTGTCCTATTCTTCCTTCCTGACACCCCCCCAGTCTCTAATCTCCCAAACATCCCCTTCAACATCTGATCCCCTCAATACCCCCCTGCTCTGAGGTAGAAAACATTTAGCCCTGCCCTGGGGTGAAAAATGTTGAGCTGCCAGCTTTCGGAGGTTATATCAGTATTAACCTTTTATTTATTCTATTTTCAAATACTGTTCTCCCAGGGGAGCTTAGAAAAGTTGACATGGTTTTTAGTGTACGCACTGGATTAGTGCACACTAGCCGAAAAACTACCGCCTGCTTAAGAAGAGGCGGTAGCGTCTAGTGCCAATACAATATAAATCAAAGATTGTACCACCCAAATCTTCTGGCTCACATTTCAGCCATTATACTCCCTGATGGTGGAGATACTGAGCCAAATAAGCAGTTGGCTTTGTAAAATAGGCATAGATTTTTTTTTTTTCCATCCCTAAATATTCAGACACTTGGACATAGCAAATACCAGCATTTACAGTCCTCCCACTGGACATTTTTGTAAGGTATATTTCAACATCATGCTTGCCACTTTATAATCTCTGGCAGAAGCTGCATGGGAATATATGTAATGACTCGAGGATAGTGTCACCTCGGAGGCAGTGGACATATGGACTGAGACACCACAAACAAAAGGTATGGGCTTGACTCTGCCATGGTGGCAGAGAATTGTTTCAGTGCCACAGACAGAGGGGTTGTGGGCAGAATGATGAACCATCGAGGATCGCAGAAGGGACCCGCTGCACCCCAGAGAGGGAAGGGGAGGACAAGGGGCCAGGTGAGAGGCAAGAGGTTGTTGGTATGGTATTGGAAGGGTGGAGGGTTGTGGGAGAAGGCAATGCTGTGGGTTGTTAGCTGGCGGAGGGAAGGGGATTCAGATGACAGAAATGGCAGTCGGGCTCACAGACGCTATCTCGGCGCTCTCGTACATGCTGTGGTGGCACTTAGTCTTGAGTTCTAGATAGTCTACGTTCCGGCGTAGATTTTGCATTGACTGTACATCAATGGGCTATCTGGAATCGGGGATGAATGCTTCACCCTGTGCTACCCTTGACATGCCTTCGCCAGCTCTAGACATTTTAGTGATATACACATTTTGTCCTGCCATTTTGTAAAATACTGGCTTATACTTTTTAGATGCAAAGATTTATAATGTTCTGGGATTGGGACCCTTAAAGTGCAAATAGTGCATAGTATCATCAGCGAATGACATTCATCAACAGCCCATCATAAGAACATAAGAATAGCCTTAGTGGGTCAGACCAATGGTCCATCAAGCCCACTAGCCCGTCCCTAGTACCTGGCCAAAACCCAAGGAGTAGCAACATTCCATACAGAATCTTGACGAAGAGCAAGATTCCGGAATCCCAGAGAGTAACAAAATTCTAGAACCCCCAAGGAGGAGCAACAATCCAGGGCAAGCAGTGGCTTCCCCCATGTCTTTCTCAATATCAAGACTATGGACTTTTCCTCCAGGAACTTGTCCAAACCTTTCTTAAAACCAGCTACACTATCCGCTCCGTTCCCACCCTTAGATTCAGCAGGTAAAGCAATAAAGTAGGGTGAATGTATGCATCCCATCTTTGAGACTTATTAAGATGCTGCAGTGTTGCATGTTGGGCATTCCTTCAAAGCACTTTATTTTTTTAAGCTCCCTTTGTGGCTAAGGCTCTGACAAGCTGTGCTTGACCGTGACGTCACTTCCTTACTGGCTGCCCCTCAACTTTGGAGAATTTCAAAATAGGACTTTTAATGAAGAGTTAACCCAAGTCTTTAATTAGTTGATCTTCAAGCAATCATTTGACTCTGTAATGGACATGATCCTTGCTGCTGTGGAATTACAATTACAGATCAGAAGGGCAAAAAAAATTGCTGTCTCTGTAAAGGGTAGTTTTTAAATAAACCATAATGTCTGCTTTGCTCTGTATGATTTACCATATTTAAAACTGGAACATTGTGAAAGTGGCAGAACCTCTGCCTGACATCCACCCTGAGCTCAGAATATTTAAAGACCTATGCGCTAGCAGTCATGGAAAAACAAAGCACAGGTATGCTCAAGGCAAAAGAGAAATTCCTGCTTTCAGCTTTTTCCACACAGAAAAGAACATAAGAATTGCCAAAAGACTGAAGGTCCATCAAGCCCAGAATCCTGTTTCCAACAGTGGCCAAGGCAGGTCCCAAATTCCTGGCAGAAACCCAAATAGTAGCAACATTCCAGAGCTGAGATTGTGAGATCATAAAGCCTCATTCCACCAGTGCCTAAGAATCAAATTCATCAGTGATGTCACAATGGCTTGACTGATCTTGATTGGCTCACATAAGAGCATAAGAATTGTCATTCTGGGACAGATAGGAGGTCCATCAAGCCCAGTATCCTGTTTCAAAGAGTGGCCAATTCAGGACCCAAGTGCCTACTGTAGCTAGATCCCAAGTAGTAAAGCGAATTTTATGCTGCTTATCCTAGGAATAAGCAGTGGCCTATGGACTTCCCTTTTAGGAAATTATCCAAACCTTTTTAAAACCCCACTAAGTTAACTGATTTCACCACATTATCTGGCAACTAATTACACATTGTGTGAAGTCATTTTTCCCGTTTATTTTAAATCAACTACTTAGTAGCTTCATCGCATGCCCCCTAGTCCTAGTATTTTTGGAAAGAGTAAACAAGCGATTCACATCTACCCTTTCCACTCCACTCAGTATTTTAAAAAAACCTCTATCATATCACCCTTGAGTCATCTCTTCTCCAAGCTGAAGAGTCCTAGCCACTTTAGCTTTTCCTCACAGGGAAATCGTCCCATCCCTTTTATCATTTTTTGTTGTCCTTCTCGATACCTTTTGTAATTCTGCTATATCTTTTTTTCAGATAAAGCGACCAGAATTGCACACAGTACTCAAGGTATGGCCGAACAGTAGAGCGATCTAAGGGCATAAGATTTTCATCTTTGTTTTCCATTCCTTTCCTGATAATTCCTAACATTCTATTTGCATTCTTAGCTGCCACCACACATTGAGCCAAGGGTTTCAACGTATCCTCAACAATGACACCTAGATCCTTTTCCTGGACGATGACCCCTAACATGGAACCCTGCATCACGTAGCTATAGTTCGGGTTCCTCTTTCCCACATGCATTACTTTGCACTTGCTCACGTTAAACGTCTGCCATTTTGTCTGCCAGTCTCACAAGGTCCTCTTGCAATTTATCACAATCCTCTTGCGATTTAACTGTCCAGAAACTGCAATCTCAGATGGGGGTCAAATCTAAATATGGCTCGGATAGAAGAGACCACTTAGTTAACAATCAGTACCAGAGGCATAGCTAGGTGGAGTGTGAGGGGAGTGGTCGATCCACCAACAGATTTTGAATAAAATGGTGCCTATGGAGATCAGCCCTTCACACCGATGCCTATTTTACAAAAGGTCAGCTCAGCCCTGAAATCAAAACCTAACTTCGCTTCTGATCAGCACATGGTTATTAAGACATTTTGATATGCCCAGTGATGTACTAGCTATCACGGCCTGTGGAAAATTTTTATAATGGCTCACCTTTAGGTGTATATTTTATAAAGGCACCTAGGTTTCAAAAAGCTAAACTTTTCTGTATTCATTGATAATAGTCAGTGCGGTAGATTCAACTTTGAAGGAAAGGCGAGAGAGGGGAAATATGATACTGTAGAGACATTTAAGAATCCACATGGCATAAATGTGCATGAGGCGAGTCTTTCATTTGAAAGGAAGCTCCGGAATGAGAGGGCACAGGATGATAAGATATGATAGGCAAGAATAATCTGAGGAAATACTTTTTTAGAGAAAGGGTGGTAGATGCGTGGAACAGTCTCCAGGTAAAGGTGATGGAGACAAGACTGTCTGAATTCAAGAAAGCCTGGGACAGGGAGAGGAAGAGATGATGTGGATGGGCAGTCTGGATGGGCCATTTGGCCTTTATCTGCCATCATGTATCTATGTTGCTCACTAGAGTACTATCATTTTAAAGTGACATAAAAACATTAATGGCATTTGCATGAGGGAAACAAATGATGAATAATTTAATAACAGTTCTGTGCTTAACTGCTAGCATCCTACAACTAATGAGCCCAATTACAGCCCGACTTTAAATGTCCTATTATCAGTAGAGGAAAAATATAAATGAAATCCACGTGTTTGAAGCCTCACAAAACCTGTACAGTCGGAGCTACAATTTACCTGTATCCACTTTCACCTGCTCAAGAACAGCTGTAAATTACATGGGTGAAGTCTGCACCTAGGTGGATATTTTATAAAAATACATGCATGATTACTTAATGATCCCACCTGTGCCCCATTTAGGATTACCATATGGCTCCAGAAAAAAGGAGGACAGATTGAGACATCCGGGTTTTGCTTTCAATGGCAGTAAAACCCGGATGTGTTGATCCATCCTCCTTTTTCTGGAGTTGCATGGTTACCCTAGCCCCACTCAAACTACATGCCCAAACATGCCTACACGTGGGTCATATGAAAGTACTGTATCTACCTTCTTGTCTCTGTTATCTTTATGCATGTAACACCGAGGCCTTTTAAATGCACACAATGATTAACATGTGAAATATTGTTGGTAAAATTACACCCATAGAGGGGGCAGTTCTATAAATGTTTAGTTCCTCCTAATGATGACCAGAGTCTCCATCTCTATGGTTGACTACTCCACCCAAGGAGCCTGCCCGGGGCTGATTTATCTTTGCCCGTACTGATGTCTCATTTATAAATCCTCATTTGCTCCTCATTGTTTTTTCTCAGCGGCATGGAAAAGTTTTGGCCAATTATATTTTGATTATGAACTATAGTGAGACAGATGAGTCTTCTTAAATCAGAACTTGAGTTTTTACAGGGCTCAGGGAATTTTCCCAAAAGCCAGATCAACTAAGTGACCTGGCGACTGGAGAGAGACTTTCATCCATTGCTGGATGTAGAGCACGCATCCTGAAATATTTTGCATTTGAGGAGGGAAGCGGGGGTTGTCAAAGCTCTTGACGTGGCCTAAAGTCTTCCACCAGAACATGGATCGCTTGCCAGATCTTTTAATGCTTCTCCTGCCCACCCACTGTAGTCACACCCAGAGCTTTCCCACATTCTTCAGGGCCTGAAGCCAACAACTTATTTGGAGGCTGTATTCTTTGTGGGCAGTGAAGATTGCTTTGAGAGTGAGGACAGCTGCGTCTCTCCCCTTCACTTACCCTGAGACTTCAGTGATGCTTGAGATTTAGTAACCGTTTCATCATTGAGGCTAGCTCAACCAGGCAGTCACATAGGGCAGTAGCTTCTGGGGTTCATCATAGATCTGCCGCAGTGGAAGCAGAACAATCCACCCTGATAACCACACAAACTCAAAGAAACAACGGGAGGTACTTTTACCAATAGTGATGGTGGGTAGTTTTTAAATAACACAAAACATAGTGGGAACGGACAATGAACACTCCACAAAATGAAAAAAATAAAATAATTATTTTTATTTTTATATACCGCCCTACCACATAGTTCTAGGCGGTTCGCATACAGTACTAAAAGTATACAAATAGTGAATAAAAATACAAAATCTAAAAAAACTAAGATTATACAATAGTTAAAATGCATTCGCAAAAATAGATAGATATTACTTAAAGTTCATCTGTAAAATCGATGTGCAAATTTCCCATCAATATTCTAAAACATCAGTTTACAAACTTTTCAAATAAATCAGTTTTCAATAGTTTCCTAGAAGACATGTATGAACAGGCCTGAGAAATAATAGAACTTATCCATGAATCCATGAAGTACTGTTTGGTATGGCGTCTAATTACCTGTCTCTATGTTTTGAAAGATATAAACCTAAAAGAATAACTCGAGGGCAATACTTATTTGTGTTCCCGATTATTAAGCCTTGTCGTTACATGAAATTCTTTGATAAATTGCTTGAAAACCAAGCAGTTTATCAAAGAATTTCATGTAACGACAAGGCTTAATAATCGGGAACACAAATAAGTATTGCCCTCGAGTTATTCTTTTAGGTTTATATCTTTCAAAACATAGAGCCATACCAAACAGTACTTTAAAACTGGTGTAACCAAACTCAAACAGTACTCTAGCCTCAAAAGGCAGCCAATGCAACTGTTTGTAGGATGGAGTAATATGGTCATGTTTTTTCATTAAAAATTAAACGGATTGCTGTATTTTGTATAAGTCTCAGTCTTTTTTTGAAGCTTTTTTTGGGATCCCATGTATATTATATTACAGTAATCTAGAATGGACAAAATGGCTGATTGTACCAATAATCTAAATGATGCCTTAGCAAAGAATTTTTTTATCGTCCGAAGCTTCCAGCCTCGTATTAACAAAGGACTTGTTTACCTGTGCATTACAACACTTCGGTGACCCCTGAGGCAGGCGGTTTGAGTCGCCGAAACACAGTACTATGTCGGGTCAACAGTTAATGCTTCTCCTTTTGTTCTGGAATAAACAAGTTTGTTGTATTTTTTTATTTTTTTTATTTTGTGGAGTGTTCATTGTCCGTTCCACTATGTTTTGTGTGGTTTTGAACCGGTGGGTTCTGGTCCTGTTGGACTTTTCTTGTTTGTTTAGTTTTTAAATAACCCATTTATCCAGATTATTCTGAGAAGGGTAGGGTTTCAGCGATTGTGACTGGAGGTGGGGTAAAGGGAACAAAAGTTATTTAAGGAAGGGGGGATAGACATGACTGAAAGTTTGCCTAGGGTGCCTCATACTTTTGCACTGGTCCTGTTCATTGTGCATGTAATTCAGTATTTAAGGTGAAATTCTAAAACTGGCATCCGACGCCTAAGTTAATTGAACGCCATTAGAAACGGCAAAAAATGTCATTGAGGCACCTGCCAACGCCTAAATAAAAGGTACCAGAATCATGTCTCTGGAGGTGCTTTAGGCCTCTGAATGCCATAGGAGATATGGCCAATGCCGGAAGTGGCATTAGGCTATCTAAAGCGCCTACGTAGGCTTGGAAAACCCTGCTCTACATTTCAGGTGCCTGACTTTGCCAAGGAATCCTAACAGTTCACAGCCTGCCATCAGCTGATCACAGCAGAATCCCCGATCAGTTGAGCCGGCAAGATTCCCTGAAACCGTGGCTTCAGGGTGTCCTGCCGGCTCAGCTTATCAGGGATTCCCCTGCTACGAATAGCTGAATCGGCAGCGTGATCCCTGATTTCTCTCTCTCTTTCTCTCTCGCGCTCTCTCTCTCTCTCTCTCTCCATCCCACCCACCCACCAACTGCAAAGGAGTTATCCTAGTTGGTTTAGTCCACAAAATCGCCTTTTATCCAGGGATCTCTCTGAATGATCCTATTCTTCTGGATAATTTTCCCCTTAACTGTTACATCAACAAAAATTTTAGGAGTTATTTTTGATTAAAAAATTGACATTTCGCAATCACATAAGCTTTGTAATTCCTGTTTTTTTAAGCTCAGGATGAGATCCGGTCAATTTCCAAATTCCTAGAACTGAAATCTTTGAACATATTAATTCATTTACTAATCATTGCAAAATTAGACCACTGTACAGCCTATTCATAGGAACAACTCAGAAAGAACTAAAACGCCTTCAAATAATTCAAAACGTTGCAATTAAATTAATAACAAAAACTTGGAAATATGATCATGTAACCCCATTACTTTGGAATGCTCATTGGTTACCAATCAATCAAAGAATTTCCTATAAAATTTCATTAATAAACATTTAAAACGATACATTCTAAATCTCCACAATTCATCGACAAATATCTTGTTCCATACGAGCCATCCCGAATTCTCAGATCATCTGATCATAAATTGCTTTCGGTCCCCTCTCTAAGTTAAATAGGAACAAAAAGGAATGAAATTTTTTTTCAGTGGTAGCCCCACAACTTTAGAATACCCTTCCAGCCCCTGTAAGGGAGGAGAATAACCTTGTTCGTTTCAAGAGCCACTTATTTAAAGAAGCGTATAACATTTGACTTTCTTCAGTCTTTAATTTTTCTCTCAAAAAAACAAGTAGCAATGTTCCCTCGCCTTTTGTTTATTCCTTATTCATCTTTTTTTCCTATATAACTTGTAGTTCCAACCCAGATTCCTTTCTGTCTCGTGTTTATTAATTTTGTCAACCATCAGTACGCCACTCTTTGATGTTTTATTTAAATTCTTTTCAACTTTTTGTCATTGGTGTTTTGTTATTATTTTATTTTAATATTGTTTAATATGATTTTAACATTGTATTTTGTGTTACATTTGAACTCAATAGGACCCCTGATGAAGGTTGTCCGAAACATGGACCGTGTTGGGTCCCCTGTTTGGTAAAAAGGTTTTTTAGATATACTTTGGTTGTCACAATAAATTTTGCCTATATCGTTGTACATATCTGCAGTTTTGGTTTGTTTGTTCCTGGTTGGTTTTTTCACTGCAGACAAGGTTGGACCTTCCTTTTCCTTTGTTTTTATTTTTATCATGTTTTTGTTTAATTATATTTTAATCTGTAACTCGCTTAGAATTTAAATAAGCAACAATAAAATTTAATAAAAACTTGATATGGTACCCCAGTATGTGATATTCATACCTTTTTAGGACCCCGAGGAAGGAGTGTTTCTTTGAAACATGGCCACAAAAAAGAAGAAAACAAAAATTGTTCAAAGAAACAATATCACGTAAAAAGAGAACAAAAAATGAATCAAGTAAAAATAAAAATACCAGACCTTATGTTTCCCAAGGCATCATTTTATTCAAATACTCATTGCCTATTGAGAAACAAATTTTTAACGGTCATTTGGTAAAGTGTCTTCTGCTGTGCAAAAAAGGTTTTAACACTTAAAGTGCATAGCAGAATACTGTAGGAAAGAACAGATCCCTAGAGGTCTTAGAGTTAATTTACAGCCTCAAATATTTAAGGATGATGATATTTTCATTGGCAAATGGAACCGGATTCTCAATAAATGTTCTCTGGATATCATGGAAACCAGTAGTACCATCTTAGAAAAAGAAAAAGCCAAGTTGGATGAAGAATTTGTGAAATTAAAATTAACTATTGGCGATTTGGAACTGAAGCCAATTATAAAGTGATAACTGAATCCATGGAGAAGTTTAAAGAGGGTGTAAAAAAACATAAATTAAGAAAGTTATCTAGAGATGCTAATGATTATTCATCAAATAGAGTTTACCCTTGGATATACAACAAGATTTCTTCTTCCAATGTTCCTAGAACCGTTTCTGTTTATGAGGGTTCGACGTCAGTTATCTTCTAATGTTCTTTCTTCGAAACATGGACCATGTCGGGTCCCGGTTCATCAACCTTCTTGGACCATATTTTGGATAGAAACTGTTTTATGTTCATATCTATGTTTATTGATTTAAAAGACTTGGCATCTTGTATACCAATCCTGCAGTTTCTTTTCGTTGTTCGAAATATCACTGCAGTTCTGTTGGCTTTTTTTTTTTTTTTGCTTTGTTTGTATTTTACAGTGACATAGCCCCAGGTAGATAGGAGCTTTTGGCTCATGCCCATATAGCAGCAGCACACGTTTGCTGTGGCTGGTGGGGGATCCCCACCAGCTGAACTCCTCTAGTGTTACACACAGAAGAAAGTTCCTTTTCATACCAGTGAATCAAAAGACACAGTGAAGGCGACCTCTAGATCTTTGTAGAACCCAGAGGTTGCCCTCACTGTGTCTTTTTGAACTTCTCCAGTGGCCAGAACGCTTACCAAGCTCAGAAGCTGGTGACAGACTCTCTGGGCTGGCACATCACGTACGATCAGTTTCACACCTCTGTGAAAACTGAGTGCGCGCGGGGGGTTCCTGTATCGGCGGAAGCTTGGACACTGCTGACGACTGCCAAGCTTGGTAGGACTTGTGGCCCTCGGAGGACGAGGCCTACAGCTGCTAGGCTTTGGAGGATCCCCACCAGCCACAACAGGGTGTGCCACGCTGGGTTGGCATTTTAAAGGCCCACCCAAATTACACTTAGAACATCCCCTTTTTCAGATCTGTTCATTTGGCGTTTCTGAAATCACTACTCCCAAGTGTATGACCATTTACTCAGTTAAAACAGCTTTTCACATGTCAGTGGTGTCCGACCTTTTTAAAATTGCTTCCATAGAGTGTTAGTTAGACTTTGCTTTCTTGTTTATTCTAAAACCACATCCTGCCGTAAATTACTTGTATATTTATTGTTTTAAGAGCTCTGCTTAAGTTTTTTTTCATTCAGAGATTTTGCTTCATTCTTTCTCAGTGCTTTAAACATTACCCTGCCAAGCTGATTTGGCATCTCTAACTGGTTGTTTGCCACCGTCTCTTTTTTTTTTTTTTTTTTAGGAGATTCTGGCATGGTATGTTACATTTTGGGAGAAAGGAGAGACTCGAGTGGGATATGGACTGAGACACTGAAACCCTCTATTAACTCAAAGCATGTGTTAAGAGTGCTACTAGCGTTCTTATTTTGGTTTTATGATCACAGCTTTCTATAACCTCAGAAAACTAGGTGGGAGGATGGGGAGGGGCAGAATGAGAAAAAAAAAAAGCATGCCAACCCCAGTACATTCACAAGGGGCCAGAAAAGCCACCTTTCCCACATCTCAAGCTCCCATTTCCGAAAAGAAGAAGGAAGCAAGTTGCAAAGGAGAATGCATGATTGAGAATAAATGTCAGGATGCATGAAGACACGTTGTCTTGTATTTCACCATCAGAACTCTGTGGGACAGAGATAGCCCAGCAGCAAAGCTGGTGAGATAATAAACAGGGTAAAATAAAGTACATTTTTTAAGGGGAGTTGAGAAGGATACATCCTCTCTATCCACATCCGGTCCTCGAAGTCTCAGATGGATTCTGCCAATGTCATCCTCAGAGTATAGTATAGCTAGAAGGATGCTAGGGTGGATAGGAAGGGGTATGGCCAGTAGGAAAAAGGAGGCATTGATGCCCCTGTATAAGACTTTGGTGAGACCTCATTTAGAATATTGTGTTCAATTCTGGAGGCCACACCTTCAAAAAGATATAACAAGGATGGAGTCTGTCCAGAGGAAGGCTACTATAATGGTGTCTGGCCTTCATCATAAGGCGTATGGGAAAAGACTTAAAGAGTTCAATCTGTATACTATGGAGGAAAGGCGGGAGAGGGGAGATATGATAGAAACGTTTAAATACCTACGTAATATAAATTCGCATGAGTCGAGTCTCTTTCATTTGAAAGGAAGCTCTGGAATGAGAGGACATAGGATGACGTTAAGAGGCTCAGGAGTAATCTAAGGAAATACTTTTTGACAGAAAGGGTGGTAGTGTGTGGAACATTATCCCGGATGAGGTGGTGGAGACAGAGACTGTCTGATTTTAAAGAAAGCCTGGGATAGTCACATTGGATCTCTTAGAGAGGAAAAAATAATGGTTACTGCGGATGGGCAGACTGGATGGGCCATTTGGCCTTTATCTGCCATAATGTTTCTATAGAAAGGGAGTCACAATCGGGGCTGGCTCAAGCATTAGGCACGACCAGGTAGTCACCTAGGGCAGCAGCTACAGTGCCAGTCAATGCAAAATAATAGGTACTGGTAATCACACAAACTCAACTTCACTGGCTCCCAGTGATTTCCAGAATCCATTTCAAATGCTCCTGCTTTTAAGATCATTCACGGCATCCTTCCTCCCTTAATCCCACTATCTTATAACTCCTCGAGTCCTGACTCTACCAGACCCGCCCAAAGGTATAAATTATCCTTCCCCTCTCTACACGGTATTCGCTATGCAGGCAAACTGGGAAAACCCCTTCTCTTCAGAATCACAGGTCTTTGGAATGACCTTACTACCCCGCTGCGGAACCTGGGCTCCCTCCAATTATTCCGCAAGCAACTGAAAACCTGGCTTTTCACTAAAATGTAATTCTATACTCCCTTACTCTTCTCTTCTATATAGAAGTTCATGTAAACCTTTTTTTTTCCTTCTCTTCCTATATTTTAAGTTCTTGTAAACCGTGCCGAGCTCCACGTCCGTGGAGATGATGCTGTATATAAACTTAAGGTTTAGTTTAGTTTTGACCCAAGAAAGTCAGAAATAACAGCAACATATTAAATACAACAAAATTTCTGCACAGAATGTTACTTTTATACACAAAAGATCATTCTAGCACATGAGCATAACGTCCGCACATTAAAACCCTGGGCATAGATACCGCTGTCCTGATACCAATAATTATTAGCACAGAATAGCATGCCAGCGCATAAGCAATAGTAAGTTAAAGGTGAGCGGCGTAGTAACGGTGAGCAGCGCCTGGGGTGGTGGCTCCCCTCCCCGCACCCCCTTCCCTTTTCCTGTAATTTTTTAGCTTCTCCGGCGTGAGCAGCATGCTGCCCACATCGGTGTTGGTTCACCCTTTGATATCATCTCCTAGGCGCTAGTCCAGGAAGTGACGTAAGAGAGAGCGCCAAGGCTGGCATGGGCAGCAGCCTTTGCACTGGGGAAAGGTACAGGGGAAGGGAAGGGGCGGATGCATTTTTTTTTTTTTTTATTACATCATTTGGAAGCAATATCTTTTTTTTCTGTATAGTATATTAGTGTTAGGAAACCGTACTTTGAGATTTAGGCCCTCTTTTACTAAGGTGCGTTAAGTGTTTTACCGCACGTTTAGTGCACACTAATCAACGTGTGCGCTAACGCGTCCATAGGATATCATGCATGCGTTAGCGTTTAGCGTGCACTAATATTTACCACATGCTACAAAGCATAGCACACCTTGGTAAAAGAAGGGGTTAGTGCACAGCTCTAATGCAAAGTTACTACATTGGCACTATGGTATTTCTTTCTCCATAGCAGGGGTTCTCAACCTCTGTTCCCTCAAAGCTGAGGAGTCCTCCATCTGCAGTCCTCCCAGTAGGGGGTGCTGTTTCATTATCACATTTTCATTAATGAGGGAAAGGCAGACTCTGCTGCAGGACTCCAGGGAGCCTATCCTTAGAGATTGAAAACCCAGTATTGAAGCACCATTCCTACTAGTAGTAATGCAGTTGAAGGACACCCACTCAGCTTAGAAGGAATAGTGTTCTTGGACTATTCCTCAGAATACCTACATTGAATAGGCATGAGATGGATTTTCATAGAAAGAAGGCAGTGCATGCAAATTTCTCTCATCTCAAATGCACTGAGGGTATCCTGAAAAGAAGTCTGTCTAGGTGTGTCTCGAACTGGGCTGAACCCCTGCTCTAGAATGGATGGATTATGCCACCAAGTCGGCCACCGACTCATGGCAACATGCATAGTGAGGAAGCCACTCTGATGTTTCACAGCAGAGTACAGGAGTGGTTTGCCATTGCCTTCTCCCACATAATGCTCCCAACATAGGGCCCCTCAGCCTACAGCTCTCCCATCCAGGTACTAGCCAGGCCCAACCCTGCTTAGCTTCTGATAGTAAGAGCTAGGGTTACAAGATTGTAAGATGGTAAAATCTGGACTAATGACCCTGCCCCCATGCCCGCCCCATTCTACCCAAGGGATGCCCTGTTCCGCCCCAGCCCCGCCCCAATCTCTTCTCGAGCTCGGAACTGCATCAGGAGGGCATCTGCGCATGCGCAGGTATGACGCAATAACATCGCATGCATGTGACATCACCAGGTTGCATCCACCCATGTGCAGATGACCCTCCCAACACGGTCTCAAGCTGGAAGCTTTTCAAAACCCAAAGTGCTGGGTTTTGAAAAGCTCTTCGGATGCCTAAAGAGAGGACGTCCGGTAACCCTAGTAAGAGCGGGCCTTCTCAGCTGTAGAATAGTAGGTTTATTACTGTAGAGCAGGGGTTCTCAAAACAGTCCTCGGGGCACATCTAGCCAGTCAGGTTTTCAGGATACCCAATGAATATGCATGACGGAGAGGGTGGTGGATGCCTGGAATGCGCTCCGGAGAGAGATGGTGGAGAGTAAAACTGTGACTGAGTTCAAAGAAACGTGGGATGAATACAGAGGATCTAGAATCAGAAAATAATATTAAATATTGAACTAGGCCAGTTACTGGGCAGACTTGCACGGTCTGTGTCTGTATATGGCCGTTTGGGGGAGGATGGGCCTGGGAGGGTGTAGATGGCTGGGAGGGTGTAGATGGACTGGAGTAGGTTTTGACGGAGATTTCGGCAGTTGGAACCCAAGCACAGTACCGGGTAAAGCTTTGGATTCTTGCCCAGAAATAGCTAAGAAGAAAAATTTAAATTGAATCAGGTTGGGCAGACTGGATGGACCATTCGGGTCTTTATCTGCCGTCATCTACTATGTAACTATGTACTATGAAATAGATTTGCATACGATGGAGGTAGAGTGTGCAAATATAATTCATGCTTATTGTGCCAAGGCCTGGATTGAGAAGCACTATTCGACAGCCATTCCTTACAAACATCTGCTGACCTCTGCTGGTCACATCAGATTTTATTTTCCTTTCTCATATAGTATTTTTGACATGGCTGAATTAAAACTTGTTCTGTTAGAGCAGAGCAGAATGTCCACACCAAAATACTGAGAAAGCACTGAACAAAAACAATGGCCAATAGAAAACTTTTTCATATTCATTTTGATCCATTTTTTTTAAAAAAATGTCTTTGCTTTGGGGATGCAGTTCTCAGCTCAGCGTTTGGGGAACCAACCAGCCAACTGGCTTCTCAGGGTCTCCTCCATGAACATGTATGAATTATGCAAGTATTTACATATAATGGAAACATAGAAACATGGCGGCGGATAAAGGCCAAATGACCCATCTAGTCTGCCCATCCACAGTAACCATTATCTTTCTCTCTCTGAGAGATCCCATATGCCTATCCCAGGCCCTCTTGAATTGTTTCAACCAGCTCTTCCAGGAGATTGTTGCACACATCTATCATGCTTTCCGTAAAAAGGTATTTCCTCAGGTTACTCCGGAGCCTCTCACCTTTTAACTTCATCCTATGACCTCTCATTGCAGAGTTTCCTTTCAAATGAAAGAGACTCGACTCATGCACATTTATATTATGTAGGTATTTAAACGACTCTATCATATCTCCCCTCTCTCGCCTTTCCTCCAAAGTACACAGATTGAGCTCTTTAAGTCTGTTCCCATACGCCTTATCACGAAGACCACACACCATTTTTGTAGCCTTCCTCTGGACCGACTCTATCCTTTTTACATCCAGAATTGTACACAATATTCCAAATGAGGTCTCACCAGAGTCTTATACAGAGGCATCAATACCTCCTTTTCCTACTGGCCCTACCTCTCCCTATGCAACCTAGCACCATCACCTTTTCAACCTGTTTGGCCACCTTAAGATCATCACATACAATCACACAAGTTCTTCACCCTCCCTAAACTGTACCGTTCCCTCTGGTTTTTGTAGCCCAAATGCATGACAGGGAATGTAGTCTGTAGAGCCAGACTGACCCCTGGTTCCTCAGAACAGGGCAAAAAAACACTGTGTTTATAGTGCTGGTCAGTCTTTGATACCCAAAGTGACCATCAAAGCCACAAAATCCTAAGAGAATAAACTAAATGAATGATGTATGGAAAAGACATATAAAATTAGGGGAAAATCTGTTTATTTGGAGGGGCCTGGTTGTTTTCTCCGACTCTTTGAGCTTCAAGCTCAGTAGGAACTAGGGGTGTGCATTTGTGACCGTGCATTCAGACCCCCTTTTATGAAGCCGATTACTGCGGCAAACCACGGTAATTGTACCTGAAGCCCATTGGGGAATGAATGGGTTTCGGTACCATTGCCATATAGCATTATAAAAGGGGGCTTCAGTTAAGGCTCCTAGGTTTAAAAAAATAGAGATAAAACAAACCAACAAAAAAAAGACGATGCCTTGATGAAGGGAAAGTATGAGTGTAATTTTGATGTATTTGATCTCCTCTCTCAGTTAACTGGGCCTTTTTTTTTTTTTTCTTCTATATTGGTTTAAGTTTCTATTAATACAAGTCACAATTCTCAATATCTTGGATCCAATTTGAGGACTTGAGTTGAAGTTAAGCTATAATTTTTCTTGCTGAGTATTATATGATTGTTATCTATGTTCATTTTGTTTTTCTCTTATATTTTTGGATAATTGAATGTCACCTTTTTGTTATTTGCTTATCTTTAACTTTCTGTACAAGTGGATACTTGATATGTAGTTTTGAAAATTGATAGATAATTTAAGAAAAGGAAAGATGATACTTTTTTTTAATTGGACTAACAATACATTTTTGAAGGCAATACCTTCTTCCTCAGGTCAAATCTGTGTTCCTATAAATTTAAAGTGCACCGAAATTACTTGCAATTGATTTTTTTGCATATTTTAAAAAGTGCACGCATAAAGAATAAATGGGTGAAACAAAACGCAAAAAATGCCCAAATTTTCTTTCTGGCTGTGTGCATCCCTAGTAGGAACCAGGGATGCGTTCCAATGCTATGGATCTTCTGAGGGTTCCCCCTCTCCCAATTTTATATCCTGTTATGTGGGAAGGGAAGAAATATACAGGTAGGGTTATACTACCGTCCCCTGGGAAAGAATGAGCAGAAAGATGAAGAAATGTTTTCAGAGATTAGAAAAGCTGGCAAATTGAGCAACAGTGTAATGGGTGATTTCAGCTACCACAATGTAAATAGGAGAATGAGTAAGTTCTCAGTCGTAATCACAATCACTTTCCATAACTCTTACCCAAAACTACAAAACATTGTGTACTGTTTAAAGCAAAAGATGGTAGCTAACAATCCATTAGGTGGGAGGAAAAACAGCCTCAGTTATGCTTCATAGGCCGCATTAAAAACTCCCTAACCTCCAGTAGTTCCAATCGTATACACTTTTTGTGTAGATAGGAAAATTATTTCAAAAATCTTCAATCCATCAAGATTAAACACAGCACTGCAGGCAAATACTTCCAAAGGCAACACATCAGTAGTGTAAATTTCAAAAAATTTACTTAGCTTGTTCTGATTTTCAGCCTTGCTTCCTCAGACTTCCCACAAAAACTTCAGTGGTATTTCATCACTCAGAAGTGCGAAATCCAATGCAGAGATCCAGCCAGATTTCTGCGCTGGATTTTGCGGCATCCCTCTGAAATCCCCGACATCCCCGATGCTGGCGTGAGCAGGTTAAGGTTGCTGCTCGCGCCTTGAATGTTAAAGAGGTATGGGGACAGGAAGGGGGCGCATGTATGCAGTAGTGGGGGGCAGGGAGGAACGAGGAAGGCGGAGAGGAGGACGGGTGCGACACCCTTATCAAGACGGTGCTGGGATGGACCACCACCCCCCTACTCCCCCTCCCTACACCACTGAACCCAGCATCCTGTTGCTAATTCACAAGTAGGATCCCAAAGATTAGATCCCTTAAGATCTTCCAATCAACATCTGCTTTGGGTTCCTTCAATAAAAATGATAAACACTCGCTGGACAACAATATTTTCAATAACTGCACCCACAATTTGGAATGCCCTGCCTATTCATCTTAGAGTAGAACAAAATCTAGACAAATTTAAAGGAGGCTTAAAAAGTTTCTTATTCAAAGATGCTTTTGAATATTGAAATCTCTATTTTCATCGGTTCCAACACTTTTTTTTTCCTTTTTGGCCCTATTTTTTTTCCATATAAGCTCTTTCCTATAATCTATTGTCGTTTTTCCCCCTTTGCTAGTGTTTAATATATCTGTTATATGTCCTTCCATGTGTGTTAGTTTTTAAACGTCTTTCTGTTTTTAAATTTGTTCTTCCCCTTAATTCTTATGTTTGTAAAACACTTAGGGGCTCAAAATTGAAACAGACATACGTCTAAAAACTGGCCTAAATCGGCACTTGGACGATCAGTAACACAAGTCGTCCAAGTGCCAATCGAACCGGGTTTTAGACGTATCTAAAAAAAACTTGGGCCTTCACAGTGCTGTTGTACGCCCAGAGCTAAAAGGGGCATTTCAGGAGGAGTGTCGAGGGCGGGACATGGGCCATCCTAGACTTACTCGTACTGCATGTATAACCGAAAGTTTTACAACGCTGCCTAGATGGAACTTGGACATTGTGACTTAGGCCATCTAAAAACATGTCTAAGTCCACAGAAAGTATCCAAAGTAACCAGACAACCACTGCAGACACAAAGTACAGATCCCCACACACTGCCTCAGTGACCACTGATCCCCCCCCCCCCTAAAAATCGTATTCATTTTACATATCTGCCCCCAGAACATCAGAACCTGGCAACATGGCATAGGAAAGCCTAGTAGAGCTGCACAGAGGTGGATTAAGTAGTCTTGGGGGTGGGTTAGTGAACCATGGAGAGGAGGACCCAGGCCCATAAATCATTCTAATCACTGCATTCATGGTGAAACCCCCCCCCCAAACCCTTTTGTACTGCCATATAAGTGGCACCTGCAGCAATAAGGGTTATTGGGGTGGTAGACAAGTGGGTCTAGTTGGCTCTGGGGGGTGTTTTGGGGGTTCACCATGACCTATAAGGGAGTTGTGGTGAGATGATTGTGGCACCCTTTTTATGAAGTTCACAGCAGTGCCCTGTAAGGTACCCCACTAGTCTAGTGCAATGTTTGGGTGGCCAGTCTATCACTTTGCTGACCCCACCCACATCCAAAAGGTCTTGTTCTGGGTGTTTTTTACTTGGGACAAATTTATGGACGAAAATGGGGTATAACGATAGATGACTTAATCTGGATGATCAAACAGCTAGTTGTCCAACTAGACGATGTTCGGAAAAAAAATATTTTGGACATATTTTTCAGGAATGGACATTTTACTTAGCCAACTTTGGGCGATTAGCAACTTAAGCCAAAAGTATTTGATAGGTATTTAATCAAATTTTTAAATAAACTTGGGAACTTGGATTCCACACTGCTTCCTCCAGAGATATCTCGTAACCAGTGGAATTCTCAAATAAAACCAGGATTCCAAGGCTGATCTCAATTTTCCTTTCCAAACTGGATAACTTGGCACCTGTCCCTGATTACTCCACCTCTCCCTACACACGTATTTCCAACTGATGTTGCGAGAGTCCTTCCATAAGTCTGTTAATGACGAGCAACTTACCAGAAGTAGTAGTTTGTCCCTTTTCTCCTGTATCCAGCTTTGAAGTGTCGTGGCATCCACAATCTTCACGTCAGGGTAATTCTCTCCAAGCCACTTTAGCACTGCATCTACCATTTCAGTAGAGTCTGTCATCTTCAGAAGACCCAGCTCCTCCAGAAGAAAATCTGCCTCTGACATCTTTGACGTAGAGAAGCTGTTCTTTCCAGCCGACACAAAGCTCTCTACTTCACCTAACAGATAGAAAATTGCCTTTTATGAGTTTTATTTTAAGCTGGCACCTAAATTTAGGTAAATCATTCACAGAAAAAAACATTAAAATATATATATATACATACAATAAAAAGAGATCAAAGGCCAACCTGTGGACTAAATTGAACCTCTACCGTTGGCCACCTACTTCTGATATTCCTAAAATCAAAAGAAGCAAACACATCACTGATTCTTTCTAAATAGAAATGCCTCAATCCTTTTAAATCAATGGTTCCCAACCCTATCCTGGGGGACCACCAGCCAGTCAGGTTTTCAGGATAACCCTAATGAATATCCATGGGGCAGATTTGCATGCCTGTCACCTCCATTATATGCAAATCTCTCTCATGCATATTTATTAGGGCTATCCCGAAAACCCAACTGGCTGGTGGTCCTCCAGGATAGGGTTGGGAACCACTGTTTTGAATCATACTTTTGGTGAAGAATAAGTACGAGTTTTTGTGATTGAAAGTAACTGAAGTATTCAATCACTGCAATGCAAGGATGGCAGATCTCCGGCATGCAAAGTCCTCCATATAGCCAATTTTCAACGTGCTTCAAAATGATAAAGGACTCCCCAACATTCATACAGGCATATATCCACTCTGGGTGTCAATAGTGCATCTGGTTTATGGAATATTAGTGCGTATATGCATGATTGGTAGTTACTAAATCACTTTGGGGCGTAGTTATCAATAGGGTCTTTTTAATAAGCAGCATTAGAATTGTCACTTTTTAGCTAACGCAGCTAGAAATGGAATACCATGGAACATGCTCAGGCTTCCTGCAGTATCTTCAAAATGTGTGTGCTCACCTGCACTAAAAAATATTTCTACATTTTTTTATTTAAAGGGGCATTCATAGGAGGAGGGTGGCACAGTGTCTCAAACTATTTTGAGATCCGGCACACTAATTGGAGCAAATGTTTTTCACGGCACATTATAATTGAAATGACTTTCAAAACCAACAAAAAATTACCTTCCACCCCCCCACACCTTTTATGAAGCCACGTTAGGCTTTTTTATCACTGGCCATGGCAGTATTAGCTCCGACGCTCCATAGGAATTCTGTGAGCATCGGCGCTAATATTGGTGAGACGTAAGACCCTACCTCCTCCACATCATTGGCATAAAAAACTTTCGTATATAGCACTGACGGGCAAAAAATAAATACATTTTTTTCAAATAACCGTTGAATCACTGATTTTAATAGTATATATCAAGGTTCCGTTCGGCAAGACCGATCGTTTTGTGGCATACCACTACTTCCTCAGCACCCACGAACCTTGCACAAGTACCACCCTACAAAAAATAGGGCCCTAGAGCCGCCAAAAAAAAGATTCAACGTAATAGACAAGGGTAGTAGATGACGGCATATAAAGACCCGAATGGTCCATCCAGTCTGCCCAACCTGATTCAATTTAAATTTTTTTTTTTTTCTTCTTAGCTATTTCTGGGCGAGAATCCAAAGCTTTACCCGGTACTGTGCTTGGGTTCCAACTGCCGAAATCTCTGTTAAGACTTACTCCAGCCCATCTACACCCTCCCAGCCATTGAAGCCCTCCCCTGCCCATACTCCTCCAAAAGGCCATGCACAGACACAGACCGTACAAGTCTGCCCAGTAACTGGCCTAGTTCAATCTTTAATATTATTTTCTGATTCTAAATCTTCTGTGTTCATCCCACGCTTCTTTGAACTCAGTCACAGTTTTACTTTCCACCACCTCTCTCGGGAGCGCATTCCAGGCATCCACCACCCTCTCCGTAAAGTAGAATTTCCTAACATTGCCCCTGAATCTACCACCCCTCAACCTCAATTTATGTCCTCTGGTTTTACCATTTTCCTTTCTCTGGAAAAGATTTTGTTCTACGTTAATACCCTTTAAGTATTTGAACGTCTGAATCATATCTCCCCTGTCTCTCCTTTCCTCTAGGGTATACATATTCAGGGCTTCCAGTCTCTCCTCATACGTCTTCTGGCGCAAGCCTCCTATCATTTTCGTCGCCCTCCTCTGGACCGCCTCAAGTCTTCTCACTATTCAGCTGCCTCGGCGTCCTAAAATATCCCACGGGGACCAATCAAGTTACACTCACTACTGATTGGTCCGCTGGGATGCCAGACAACCAATCACAGCAAACTAAGAGGAAAACCTCGTATGTAGAAAAAGTAGTAGAAAATTTTTAAAAAGTCAAGATTTTAAGGGACTTTTGCATTCAAACAGACCGACATTTGGAACATACGAGGGGCTGCTGAAAAGTTCTCAATCCAACCAAGAAGAGAATGACATGGATATGGTTCAATCAATGATCTGAAACAATGTCAAAACAGAATTTCATTTCTACATATTGACACTTAACAAAATCAGATGACACTCTTTTCAGCTACAGTAGCAAAATAATGCTCAAAATTTAGAAAGTTGGTTGGGCTGAGAACTTTTCAGCAACCCCTGCTATGTAACAAAAATGAGCCAAGTATAGGACATCACTAATGAGGTTGGCTTATTGGTGGAATAAGGCATTTTGACATCATAATCATAGCTCTGATTACCAGAGACTGAAAGCCTTCACACTACAAGGGGGTGCTGTAAAGTTCTCAGCCCAACCAAGAAGAGAATGACATGGCTATGGTTCAATCAACAATCTGAAACAATTTCAAACCAAATTGGCCCTTAACAAAATAAGGTAATGCTCTTTTCAGCTACAGTAGCAAAATAACGTTCAGAATTTAGGAAATGAGTTGGCTGGACTGAGAACTTTTCAGCATCCCTTCGTAGTACATCCAATATCACAATAATCAAAAAATGATACTATTATTTTCACTGATGTTGCTATACTGGGAGATACAAGAATTAAAGAGAAAGAATTGGCAAAATCTACAAAGCATTGAGATCTAACAGAAATGGCAAGACTATCAAACCACGTCAGATTATTTGTATTTTTGTAGGCTCCATAAACTGTATTATGCGGCCACAACTAGACAAATTTCTATAAAACCTTGAAACTCCAGATTTGACAAAGTAGACTTACGAAAAACAGCTATATTTTGCGATGATACCGGTGAAGCTCAAATTCTGCAGACAAATCTTTGTGCCTTGCATGATAATATTTTTACCTGAAGAATGTCTCTCTGAAACAATTATTCCCAAGAGGAATGTGGAGTGAAGTGTCCACTGAGCTTGAAAAAGCAAGTAGGGTGGCTGCAGCTGAGTTTTAAGAGGTGTGTACAGTCCTCCTAGGGTTTCTCTATTTATATAAGAGGACATCCTTTTCTAGCTCTGGATTAGGCTCATAGAGCAGCTTTTCAACAAAGGAATGTGCCAGTAGGGATTAACAGTGAGCAGAGGAGACAACCCAGTGGAATTGGCCAGCGAGCAAGGAGACTATTAGAGTAATTAGGGCCCTGCGGTTCTCCTAAGGCAGAAGCTACAAAGGGAAGTGTGTAAATAATTATACAGTAGAGTGCTAGCAAATAGTCAAAGCTGCCAACTTTCTCTCTTTACAAGGGAGAAAAACTGGTTTCTGGGTGTAAGGTTGCTTTTCAACTACACCTTTTGAAAAGATTCCAGAACTGCGACCTATTTAAAAAAAAATTTATAATGGCAATAGTGCATTTGACCTTCCAAATCATAGCATCAATGCAGATATTAACATATAAAACTCCGTGGGGGGCATCCAATATTAGTATGCAAAATAGGATCCTTGAAGTAGGAAAGTTCCTTGTCCATTCCTCTGACATTGCTTTTTTTAAATCAACTTGCATCGTTCATTGTATATTAAAAACCGACTTTTCAGATATCTGATTTTGCTTTTTTTTTTTTTTTTTCATTTGCATTAGCCAAGGTAAAGAGAACGAGAGGGCACTCGCTAAAGTTAAAAGGGAATAGATTCCGTACAAGCGTAAGGAAATTCTTCTTCACCCAGAGTGGTAGAAATCTGGAACGCTCTTCCGGAGGCTGTTATAGGGGAAAACACCCTTCAGGGATTCAAGACAAGGTTCAAGACAGCCCAACCTACTGGAACAACCGACTAACTCAATCCACCTCAACCAAACACAGGAGAACCTACACACTATTCACACACCCGCCAACCAAAAATGTCAAATGAAGAAAACTATATATGACAACCTACTGGCCACCAGAGCAGCAAAACTGGACAGACAACTCACCAATCTGCTGTCTTCGACCACAGACTACAAAGCCTTCAAAAAAGAAACAAAAACCCTACTCTTCAAAAAATACATAAAACCTATATAACACAACCAGATCTGGCCCAAGCTTCACCTACAATACTATCTATTCCTTAGCAAATAAAAAATGTTCAAACTACTCATCATGTATTTTGTAATATCATGACAATTCTTATGTAATACACCTTGAACCGCAAGGTAATGGCGGAATAGAAATCACTAATATAATTTAATGTAACGTAACATACGCAAGTAAGGCTAGACTCAAATAGGGCACTGGCTTTTGATCTAATGGCCGCCTTGTGAGCGGACTGCTGGGCATGATGGACCACTGGTCTGACCCAGCAGTAGCAATTCTTATGTTCTTATGATATTCCATCAGATTATATGGTACTTTATTACACTTTCCACAGGCTACAGGAGTAAGGAATACACGACAATTCAACTCTTGCTTACGCTGCCCTTACAATTTGGAATAATCTACCTGTTCACATTAGGACTGATATTTTTAAGAAGCTGTAAGTAATTAATATGAAAACTTTAAAAAAATGATTTGTTGCAATATTCACGATATAATAATATTTTAATTATTGATTGCTTTATATTCTCCCACAGATTTTACAGCTTCTTTGGACATAACCCACCTTGAACCTTTTTGGTATAGTGTGATTATTAAGTTGTGCCTTAGATTGGATTAGCAGTATCCTGAGATTTCTGACCTGTGATTTTAGGAGAGGGGAGGGGGGTTTCATACTTCCTAAAAGATATTTTGAATTCGGGCATTTGCCCACTTGTGTTAGAAGCCCAAAGAATCTCTGTTTTGCTTGGGTTCAGGCAGTTTGCTGTTTGCCCATTCTTGAGTTGTGGTTAGACAGACAGTCAGTTCACTGAAAGCTGTTTCATTGGGTGTAAGTAGCTGCAGATCATTGGCTTAGATATAGAATTTTGTGACCATTGACCAAAGCAGCTAAGCCAGAGGATTAAGGTAGATATTAATTAAGATGGGAGGCAGATGGACCCCTGTGGTACCCCACAGTTCAGTGCCCAAGGAAATGATGCGCTATTGCGGAACAGAACTAACTGTTGTCTGTTTTGCAAAATAGGATTTGAACCATGTAAATACTGTGCCACAGATACCCATTTCTGCCAGTCTTGTAAGCATGATATAATAAACAGTGTCAATCCTGCTGAGAAATCCAGCAATACAAGTATTGAGGCAGATCCCCTGTCACGGTTTCTGTACAGATCATCAAGAAGGGACACACAAACCGTCTTTGCTCTGTACCCAGATTGACATAGGTCTAGGGCAGGCAATTATTTTCAGTTAGTCAGTCATTGAGTTGAATGTAGACTGTCTGTACTGTAAGTTTTGCCAGAAACCAGCAAGGTTGACGCGCCTACCGGTGCTTAAATAAAAGGTGACAGAATCATGCCTACATAGGCACTTTAGGCCAAAATAGGTGTGGCCAAGGCCAGAAGTGGGGTTCGGCAGCTTAAAGCGCCTATGTAGGCACAATTCACGCAAAGATTGACACCGGAAATGTAGGCCTGGAAAACCCTGGCCTACATTTCCGGCACCTATATTTCCCATAGGTGCAATTCTGAAACCGGCACCGATGAATGATTGAAATGCGATCAAGCGGCTGCCAACATTGGTGCCAGTTATAGAATCTGGCCCCAAATACCAACTTCACCTGATTATACATTGCTTCGATAGATTTCAGTCATGCAAACGGTAAATAAGAAATGAAAGAAAAGAAAACAATGGTGAAACATGAAACATGAATTGGCTCAGACCCTACACTTGGATACTAGTCAAATCCTCTTGTTTAAGTCTCCAGAGCAAAAGAAAAGTTCCCAAGTGAACCAAATCTAAGCCAGTTCACTTAAGGTGCAGCTGACACAATACATTAATCTGTGGTGCTGATTTCAAATTGACGTTGGATGACAGCCGCTCCCCCCTCCCTCCCCCCCCCCCCCCCCCGTTTCCCATGGCAGCTCAGGGATTCATTCAGCCGCGAGAGATGGAAAATGTGTCAGATTTGCATAGCTTGCATATTAAATGTATTATAAAAACTAAGTGATCAATAGTCAGCCACCATGATGAGCGTTTGGTTGGTGTCCTGCACGTAGCGAGAGACCAAAAAGTGACCAAATCCAGCATGCAGGAGCGGAGCCCGATGCCAGATAGACTTGTACGGTCTGTGTCCTGCATGTGAAAGTTTGAAAGCAACTTCTCAACAATGTCCATTTAAAGTAATGCTCTACTGGCACTTATTAGGGCTTTGCTTAATCTGTTCACATAGTAACCCCAAGTCTTCAAAACTCTCCCAAGTAATACTTTAACTAGGAGGTTGATGTATCATATAAAGAAAGGTCTCAGTACATACAACCTCTTATAACAAGTCCTTATCCTGAATTGGCTAGTACCATATAATCATTTACATCACACCTCCTTCCCACCCTTTAGACTTCATTGGTGTCTAAGTTTTACTTTTACTTGTAATTCAAAATCGCTAAAAAAAAGTTGGGAAATTTGTCCAAAAGAAGAAACAGCAACACTTATCTAAATGGCCGTCTGCCAAATCCAACGTAGGTAAATACTTTACTGAACATTCGACGCTTTACCTTTTCAAGAGCATTTCAGCCTAAACAGACCTTCATGCCCCGATAAAGGTCTATTTAGGCTGAAACGCTCTTGAAAAGTTCACGTTTACTGTGTGAACAGATTGAGCAGGATGTTACTTATATTTGTGATTTTATGTTTATGAGTAAGATTGGTTTGTATTAAATATTTAAACGCAGAGAGAGGGGTGACATGATCGAGACATTCAAGTATCTCACGGGCCGTATCGAGGTGGAAGAAGATATCTTCTTTTTCAAGGGTCCCGCGGCAACAAGGAGGCATCCGTGGAAAATCAGGGGTGGGAAACTGCACGGGGACACCAGGAAATTCTTTTTCACTGAAAGGGTGGTTGAACGCTGGAATAGTCTTCCACTTCAGGTTATTGAGGCCAGCAGCGTGCCTGATTTTAAGGCCAAATGGGATAGACACGTGGGATCTATTCACAGAGAAAGGTAGGGGAGGGTCATTGGGGTGGGCAGACTAGATGGGCCGTGGCCCTTATCTGCCGTCTATTTCTATGTTTCTAGTTTTCACTATCCAGGGAAACCCCCTTTTTTCATAAAGTCATCACATCGTGGGTTGCATACAGTTAGAATAGATCCATTCTTGTTTTTCTGGTCATCATATCCACAGTTAAACTAAACCTTAAGTTTGTATACCACATCATCTCCATAAAGATAGAGCTCGGCACGGTTTACAGGTAATTCAATAAATGAGGGAAGGACATAATAAGCAATTAGGGGTTATGAAGAGGATAGCTAGCTTTACATTTTAAATAGATAGCTTTACGTTTTGGAGAAAACCCAGGTTTTCAGATGCTTTCGGAATAATTGGAATGAGCCTAGGTTCCACATTAGGGCAGGGAGGTTATTTCAAAGCTCAGTGAATCTGAAGAAAAGGGATTTCCCTAATTTACCTGCATACATGACGCCTTTTAATGAGAAAGAGAGAGAGAGAAAAAAAAAAGAGAGGAAGAGAAACTAAATTAAGTTTGTATATCGCATCGATAGGCAGGTATATTTAAAGTGAATCCTAGAAATCGCCGGAAGCCAGTGAAGTTTTGACAAAAGCGGGGAAACATGATCGAATTTTCTTTTAGCCGCAGTGTTCTGGATCCGCTGAAGTGTTTGAAGATTTTTAGTGGTTAGACTTAGATAGATGGAATTACAATAGTCCAGTTCTAAGCAGGTTACCATGCGCAGAAGACTAAATAAAGTAAATGGTGCCCAGATTTGTTAAGCACTAGTATTCTATAAACAGTGCTCTGAGTTGGGTGCCATTAATAGACTAGCACTAAGGGGCTGATTCTATAACGAGTGCCTAAAGTTAGACGCCTAACTTACTCCCTCTTTTACAAAACCGCGCTAACAGCTGCCATGTGGCAAAAGCCCCGAAGGCCTTAAAATCCCTAGGGGCTTCAGAGTCGTGACTGCAACATCAGCCGCTAGCATGGCTTTGTAAAATGGGGGGGGGGGGGGGGGGGGGGGAGGGGGGAAGGTTAATTGGCAAAACACCCATAGCCTCAGTAATTAGAAAAAAATTTAATTGAGCAATAGGCACCTATCAGATTCTATTAAAAAAACCCAGGCACTTAGGCATTAGGCGCTGCTACTGCTGGGTTTCTGCTCTGGGGCTAACCCTCAGTCCACTTTACACAGCCACACACAAAATTATTGAATGTGCTCTGCACGCCTTCCTCTATGCCTGGTTTTTAGGAAATTATTAAAACCTTACTTATTTGATAAATAAGAATGCTGATTTTTAAATATTTACAATGGTGTTTTTAGTTTTTAATCTTTTTCAACGTATGTTTTTTATTGATAGCAATGCATTGAAATTGTATTTTAGCTAATACTGTTGTATGTAGTAGTGTATTTTTGAAATTGTATGTTCTCCTGAAATGTTTCAGTATCTTCTGTTGTGAACCGCCTAGAACTGCTGGTGGGGCGGTATACAAGAAAATAAATTATTATGATTATTATATTATTATTTCATTTTCTTTGTTGCAATATCTACTGTAACAACTAATGACTAATCTGTGTGGTTTACTTGCTATCTGTCGTAGGAAGGATATTAGTATGGCACGGCGCCCTGTGGTTTTTAATTTACAATGCACACTTTCAAATTATAAATATGTATCTAAAGATTAAAAATATCATCACGCTTCGTCTTATTAATAATAAGATTTACATTTTTCAAAATCCACATTGGGAGAATGGCCGATGCCCATGAAGTGGCGCCATTCTTGGATTTGAAAAATGTAACTCTGACTAATAAGATGAAGCGTGATGATGTAATCCGAAACGAGGCTTGCAACGCACGCCACACCCTCTTTCCAAGCGTCTGACGTTCGTCCGGTCGCCCGAGTCGGCGGAAGTTGTTGTTCGATTAAAAAAAAAAAGGTCTCCGCGAAGCTGTTCGACTCGGTAAAGGCGGGTTATTCCCGTTCAGACCTACGGAGTTTGGAGTTTGGAGCTTGGGCTGTCTGACCGGGCGCTATGGCCGCTCCCAGTCTGGAAACAGGTTCAGTATCCTCCCTAGTCTCTACAAAACGTTGCTCCCTGGGGGTCAGCTCTTCTGGTCTGGTCCATTTAGTTCCGTTTAAGTTCTTCATCTGTCTGAAATTTAAAAAAAAAAAAAAAAAAGCTGAATTTTTTACTTGCGGAATTAAAATGTTAAATTTGTGGTTCAAGGGTTCTTTATGTTTTTGTTAGAAAAGTCAGGGATACAATTTTTTTTTTTTTTTTTTAATTCAAATTATTGTGTCTGCCTTTGAAAAAAGAATGGCCAATTTATTTGATGATCTGTGAATGAATGAATATTTCAGAGCTTTATTTTAAAAAAAAAAATCTATTGATTTTCAAACTTTGATGGTGCAATACAAATGGTAAATAAGAAAAACTGCACAAAACATACTATTACACTAAACAAACATTTTCTCGCATCCTCATCTTAATTCTTATTAAAAATTATTTATTCATGTTTACACTTTCAATAAGTGAAAACAGTAAAGAATATATTTTATACGTAAAACAACACTTAATATCCTCCCCCCCTCCCCCACATTATCCATTGGTTATCAGAGTTTATGATAAGTGCTCTATATCAAATATATCTTATCCACATATTAAACATTTATAAACCTTAAGAAACTGTTGCATAAACCTTCCCTCCTCTCAATCTCACAAGGAAAATAAAAATTCATGTAAAAACTTTATCCTCACCCTCCCCTTTCCCTGGATATGCAAATTAATACATCAATAAAAATCAATTTGAAATTTTTTGTATTCCCTGACAGATCAGCATTCCTTTTTGATAATTTATAAATTAAACATAAATTTGCCCACCAAAATGTAAAGTTAAGTCGATCCCCTCATCTTAATTCTTAATATAATCATACATATGATGTGTTTACAAATTATAATTAAATAATTTATTCAAAATACATTTCCCTCCCCCACCCCCCCTCCCTTGATGTGTAAGGAAATCTAATGAAAACGAAAGAAACATGACCCTGATTATAATGCAATAAAAGTAGTCAATGGACTCCATACATTATAAAAGGACTTACTTATTTCAGAGCTTTATGATATCTGCTGTTGGTGTATCCAGAGTGGCAAGCTAGCTGATTTATGGGCCCTTTGACCAAGCGGCAGCAAAATATGGCTCTAGCACTAGGATGGGCGTCGGAATCTCTTCTTATTCGTCTTTTGGTGCAAGTTTGTCACTTTAATCTGGCCAACTTCAAGTCTTTTTACACCCCCCTTTACAAAACGTCGATAGCAGTCTTTCGCGCAGGCCAGCGAACTGAATGCACTGCACTGCTCCTGATGCTCATAGGAACTCTATTTGTGTCGGGAGCAGCTCAGAGCATTCAGCACACCAGCTTACACTAAAAACCACCATTGTAAAAAGGGGAGTAAAGTTTGTAAACTTTTGCAAAGTTTAATGCATCTTGTCAACAATCTATATTTTGCACTGTCAAAACACGTCAAGGTCAAATACACACTTTTACCATTTAATGCACACACTTCCCTATCCCCTTTTTACAAAACTGTGCAAGAGGTTTCTAGCACCGGCTAGCACGCTGAATGCTCTGCGCTGCTCCAATGTTCATAAAGTTTCTTTGAGCGTCAAAGCAGAGCATTCAGTGCCCTGACTGGCGCTGAAAACCTCTTGCACAGCTTTGTAAAAAGGGGGGGGGGGATAATTTGGCCAGAAGCACGCATTATTTTCTTAACACTCCTGAGTAACTGTTCCTCTTGGATCTGAATCGTAACGGTATTGGATTCCTGTTTTAAAAGGCATAGAAGACATCTGAACAGAGAGAAAAGGGGGACAGCAACTTTTTAGGGTATGGGATCAAAATAGATTGAAACCAATGTATGTATACTGAAATAAATTAATTTTTGGAAGATTAAATCAGTCCAAAAAGTTCATGTATAAGGATCTGTTAACTTGTAGTTAAAGCTTTCAAATGACACACATAAATAATGCACCGTTGTTTTTATTTCTATATTCAGATGACCAAGCTCGGATTCGATTTCAACTGGAGTTAGAATTTGTTCAGTGTTTAGCAAACCCAAATTACCTAAACTGTAAGTATTTAAAAGTTAACATTTATATGATATGAGCAGTGAGCTTTAGTGAAATATTTATAAATCGGGGATTAAAGTTTACATTGTTAAAACCCTTGTTAAAACCCTTGTGTAAAAGGAGCCTAACGGGGAATTTCTATAAGAGACATCTAACTTATAAGTAAATTGGCTTCAATTATGAACTTTAACAAATTCATAATTTGGAAAAAAAATTAATTAGGAGATGGGTGCAGTTCTACAAAAGGCTGCTTTTAAAGAGGCAGTTCATCTGGCCATGTTCAAAGTCCTTGGAAATATGGCAGCTTGCAAGAATATCTCATCAGCGAATAGATTTAGGGATTTGCATAATGATGAAGCTTTAAGAGGAATATGAGAAACTAAAAAAGAACCAGCACAGATGCAACAAATGTAATCTGGTAAATCAAGAAGCCTTCAAAGAATGTCACATTCATCTTTTTGATGTTGCTACTACCACTGATGCATTAATCACAGACTACATTCCCCCTGTCATATTCTCGGGGGTTAGGGGCACAGCCCCCTCACAAATAAGCAGAATTAGCAAATAACTGTAGGGCTGACTGAACCACCCCTTCCTCCCTCCCACCTCCTGGCCCTCTCCACACCTTACTTTTAAAGCCTGGTGGTCTAGCGGTGAAGCAGGGCAGGGGCAATCGTCCTACACTCCTGCCCCGTGTAGCGCTATGAACAAAAATAGCTTCCTTAAGTTCCCACTGTAGTCTTGCGAGACCATGGGAACTCTCAGCAGCTGTTTTTGTTTGTGGCTCGGCAAGGGACAGGAGCATAGGAAGATTGCTTCTGCCCAGCTTTACTGCTAGACCACCAGCTTTTATTTTTTTTTTTTTAATTCCTTACTTAATTTTCAATTACATTTCCAAGCATACACATCTTGAACAGAAAGAATGGCAGAAATAGAACATACAAATAGTACAAGTTAGAGAGGAAACTTAAATAAAATAAAAAAAATAACAACAATTCCTATCATTCTCAAGTCCTCTATTATAGGGATCCCGGATTCAATCAAGTGAAAATTACAATATAGAAATACTTGAATAATAATAAAATAACGATAAAGCAATAGCCTGTAATGGTGGGAGGTTATCTTCATTAGAATTGCTGTCACCTATTCTTTATCAAGGCGTTTAAGAGACAGAAATCCAGTCAGCTGGGATGGATCATAAAAAAACATTTGAAGGATTTATATCCGATTATGCACTTGCAAGGATATCGTAAGAAGAAAACTCCTCCTAAAGCTGTCACTGCGGGTCTCATCAGCAGGAACTCTCACCTTCTTCTCTGGGTGTCTTTAGAGACAATCAGGAAACATCAGTATTTTGTGTCCCAAAAATTTTTTAGATTTGTTTTTCAAAAATAACCTCAATATCCATTCCTTATCAGGAGCTAAGGCAACTGTTACCAGAAGTGTTGATGATTTCACAATTTTCTCCTCCGAGGTTTCCAATAATTCAGAAATATTAAGGGGCTTGTCTCGATAATTTTGTTCTGGATCTGATTGTTCCAGCTTTTTTTTTTCTGGAAGATAATATACTCTAACAAAGGGAGGTAAGACCACCAGGTTTTAAAAGTAAGGTATAGAGAAGTCTGGGAGGTGGTAAGTAGGTGGGGTGGTTTAGAGACTCGAAGATAACCAAATTCACAACTCCTAAACCTGTGAATATGGAAGGAGGAGGGGTGTACCAGTATTTGAAGCAGTCAACATCATCGGTGCCAGTAGTCAATGACTCCAAGGACAGAGGAATTGCCTTAATGCAGCAGTATAATACAAATCTCACAAATAATGAGGAGCAGAAGCAGCTTCTCCTTTGCCTTTTTGCTCAGCGCATAAAGACCTATCCAACTTGCTCCAAAGCCACACTGTTAAATACTGACTGAATGTAGAACTACCGTTAGCTTTGCACATAACATTTTGTATTTACTGTGGAATAATGATGTTAGTTACCAGACATCACTGAACACTGAAAAATGCATAAGTCATTAGGCCAACAAGCCTTTTTTTTTCAGCTGTAACAGTGTAACTTCTTTCCAAGCACATTTGCTCACAATTTAGGTTTAGACGGAAAATTTAATATAAATTATGTATTTGTATTTTTATGTATTAAATTAAAAATCACTGAACGACCAGCAAAACTCGACAACCAAATCTCCAATCTACTAATTATGACCCCCAGACTACAAAACATTCAGAAAAGAAATAAAGACTACTTTTCAAGAAATTCCTGCAAAAGACTTAATACCACTTGCTCCTTCCCACTTCCCAATCCCTTCCAGATTCCCTAAAGCAATCTCATCTACTCTTTATCTCCTCTAGAAATTACCAGATCTTCCTGTAATATGTCTTTTGTAATCCGCCTTGAACTGCAAGGCAATGGCGGAATAGACATCTCTAATGTAATGTAAATATTCAACAAAAGGCATAATCAACAAATTTGGCATAATCAAAAAGTGGCCAGACATAGAACAAAAATAGACTTGTAAAGGTCATGTTGCATGAACTTCAAATTTTTTTTTTTTTAAACACCCTGCTGCATAACCTATCCAGATATCATCTCAAAATGTTGCTTTCATATTAGCTGCATTATCGGTCACATAGATCAGTGTTTCTCAACCTTTTCAAGCCAAGTATCCCCCTAACCTAACAAATACCACCTGAGTACCCAGTCTAAACTCTGCCCCTGACTCCACCCCCATAATAATAATACTAATTGGAATGCAATTTCTTTCATCCATTTTTCATTTACACATAATATAATCTTATTGATACATAAATGTAACCACAAAATTAAATAAAAACCACAATACACTGTACGTAGAGAAAATGTTAATTATCATTTATATTCGGGGGATTTTCAAAGATGTCAAGGCAATGTCAGCTCAGTAACAACCATAGAAAAATAGACAAATATAGTGCAAAATATAGACAGCAGATATAAATTCTCAAAACGTTTTGATCACTAAATTGAAAATAAAATCATTTATCCTACCTTTTGTTGTCTGGTGATTTCATGAGTCTCTGGCTGCACTTCCTTCTGACTGTGCATGCTTCCACTCCTCTTTGCATTTTTATGTTTTAAGCTCAGGTGTTGGGATCAAGCTTCCAAGTCAGTGTTCATGGGGACATAATCTGATAATAACTTTTGAGATGTTTGTCGAAAAAAAGTCCCTACGAATGGGTAAAGTATGTTCATAGAATACTAAGTACTTAGACACACAAAATAACATAGAAAACTATGGTACTTTGTATGTCTAAGTGCTTTGAAATTTATCCTCCAAATATCTAGTGACTCCAGGCTTCATGAAAATAAATTCTGCACATTCCAGAGCATCCTGGTTAAGTGCAACTCTTCATGTGCAAATATTTGCATTCAATGTAGAAATCTTCAGATTAAATTTAAATCTTATTTCTTGTAGTTCTCGCCCAAAGAGGGTACTTCAAAGACAGAGCATTTGTGAATTATCTTAAGTATCTGCTTTACTGGAAGGAACCTGAATATGCCAAGTATTTAAAGTAAGTAAGGAACGGGGCTTGAAAGTTTGGAAGTTAAATAGAGGAAGGGGGAGGAGTGCTGGGGATTGGGTCAAGCATGGGATTTTAGTATCCCAACTGTCCAGGATAATATAGAAATCCAAAGATCACAAAAGCCTCAAATATCTGAAGAGGTTAAAACAAATAGTTGATAAGAGAAACCTGCTCTTAGATTTCCAACTCTCAGAGCACAATAGACAGTATTTTTGTTCCTCGCCTAGATATATATTTTCTGAGGGGCCCTGATCCTTATATAGTTCCTATGGCCACAAATTTGGACTTGGAGAATAAGATGTACAATGTCAGCGTCTATGAGGCAGACTTGGTTTTTTCTGTTACATAGAGCTTTTTGGACCCCAGTTGGATTACAAAAATTAAATAGTTCCTTGTCTAATAGATGCTGGCATTGTAATATGGATGTAGGGACTTTGGATCATCTTTTGTATTATTGTCCCCATATCTTAGCCTTTTGGAACTCAATCTGGGATCAAATAAATTGTTTATTGGAAAATCATGTAGCGTTATCTTATGATACTGTGATATTTGGAATGTCCATGAGAAAAAAGAGTCAGATATCATCGAGTAACAATAAACTTTTATTGATCATGACAGGAGTTGCCATCCAACATATTACTAATAACTGGAAAGATCACAGTAGACTTAATTTTAATTTCTGGTGGAATTCGTTGTGTCACTTATATAGAATGGAAAGATCACTGGCGGTACAGAATGGAAAGTATAAAAGTTTTATAAAAATATGGGAGCCATTAACATCTTTTTGTCATGCCATTTTTCTATTAATTATACACCACTTAGTGTTGAAAGAGGGGAAGGGTTAATGGGAGGGTTTATGATCTTATGAATAATGGGCTTATAGGGTGGGTGGAGGGAGGGTTGCATTTATATTTATAAGATACAATGATAAGATGTTCAAGTGATCTAATTAAATGTTTATTATGATTTCTGTACACTTGATGAAAGTTTAAAAACAAATAAAGAATTAAAAAAAATATATATATATATAACATTCCATTCCCAAGATTTAATTCCACAGCAAAGCTCTTCTCTTATGGCTCATTTCACAGTGTAGGCCTTATAAACCTTCATATATATTTTCTGAGGGGCCCTGATCCTTATATAGTTCCTATGGGCAAACTAGATAGGCCATTTGGCCTTTATCTGCCATCATGTTTCTATTGGGCCCATCAGCCCCCCCCCCTTTGATCCACCACCCACAGGAGATCATACAGGTTGCCTAATCTCTCCATCTCAAGTTGAGAGGGGGTGCGAGACAGTTTAGGGGTAGTTTGGACACTGCTGGACTATTAGATGGACTTTAAACCTAAAAAAGAGGAAACAGATGACCACTAAGGCAGCTATAATACCAAAAACACTGAATAATAAGGTTCTCAGCCAAGCAATGCTGGGTTTCCATGAAAATCCCATAAGGGAGTCCTTCCATTCCTTTTATCACTTTGCCTGACCTTCTCTGTACCTTTTCCATTTCCACTTTTGTGAGATGCAGTGACCAGAATTGCACATAATACTAAAGGTGCAGTGGCACCACAAGAAGCTTTATGATACTGTTTTACTCTCTATCCTTTTCCAAATACAGTGGTACCTTGGAATCCGAACGCCCCAGAACTCGAACGATTTGGAATCCAAACTTTTTTTTTCCCCTTCATTTTTGCCCCAGAATCTGAACGCTGCTTTGGAATCCGAACTGCAAGCAGTGCTCAGCTCAAAGCTTCCCCTCTGATGCAGCTTCCTGTTTCTGCCTGGGAGGGAAGCTTTGGGCTGAACACCACTTGCAGCTGCCATTGCCGATCTTGCTGCCTCTGCTGCTGGGGGTCCCGATCTAGCTGTTTCTGCCAGGTAGGCCCGATCTTGCAGAGTTTGTGGGACCAAGGAATGGATTAATCCAGTTTCTATTCTTTTCAATGGGAAAAATTGTCTTGGAACTCTAACGTTTTCGAACGGGGTTCTGGAACGGATTAAGTTTGGATTCCAAGGTACCACTTGTAATTCCTAATATTGTGGCCTTTCTTTGCCACTGCTACATACTGAGTTATACATAAGAATGTATGAGCATGAGATTTGGGGAGACTTATCAATAAAGGGCAATGTCCAAAGGAGTATTTTTAAAATGTGAAAAATGGTTTTTCTGTAGGTGTTAGCTATCTATTCTGTGCTGCCAAGCAGTGCATGCTAAATGCTGAGCAGCCCGTTCTGTTCCTCTGGGCGACTGAAGCTGCTTGGCAGTGCAGCTTTGTAAAAGCCCACCCGAGCTTTTAGCTTTGCTCCCATAATCTGTATACTATATTGTTCCCCTATAGCAAGGGTATCAAAGTCCCTCCTAGAGGGCCGCAAGCCAGTCGGGTTTTCAGGATTTCCCCAATGAATATGCATGAGATCTATTTGCATGCACTGCTTTCATTGTATGCTAATAGATCTCATGCATATTCATTGGGGAAATCTTGAAAACCCGACTGGATTGTGACCCTCTAGGAGGGACTTTGACACCCCTGCCTTATAGGGAAGTGTAGAAAAAGGATAGCCCACAGTTTTTCAAGCAGTCTATAATGTACAATTGGTTTTATGCACTCTGCTCTTTGAACGGAGTTTCTGCTGTCGAAATAGATGCTGGCTGCAGTCTTATTCCTTTTGCAGGTATCCTCAGTGTCTCCACATGTTAGAGCTTCTCCAGTACGAACATTTCCGGAAAGAGCTAGTGAACGCACAGTGCGCCAAATTCATCGATGAGCAACAGATCCTTCACTGGCAGCATTACTCCCGGAAACGCATGCGTCTTCAGCAAGCTCTGGCAGAGCAGCAGCAGCAGAACACTTCAGGGAAATGATTGTGGGCAAAGACTCGGTGTGTCAAACAGGCAGCTGTAGTTCAGACAATAAATGAAGGAAGTGCCCTTCTCATCATTGTGTACCAGATCAAAGTGGTGGTAGCGGACATGGAGCAGAGACTACTGAAACCAAAGCAAAGCTGTGCTAAACCTGCTTCCTATAATGAAGCAACTGCTATACACGAGGTTGTTTAATGTAAACTTTATATTTTTGAAGGAGAAGATACACGACCACAGCAGCCCAATAGTATAAGATGGAAGAGGAGCAATTTTTTTTTTTAACTTGCATTTTAGAGAATGACTGACTGACCTGTGAACACAATTCATGCTATGTGAGTGTTGAACACTCTGTTCATCATGTATATTCTTGCCGACTTTTTTGGACTATTTGATTTCCTTTCCTGAGACTCAATATCCCGCCCAGAACTGTTCGTTAGGAATTGTAAGAAAGCCTTTAATTTACTAAACTAAACCGTAACCTTATATGCCGGGTCTTCAACCAAAGGAAGCTCGATGCGGTTAACTATTTGATTTCCTTTCCTGAGACTCTCCTTTTTTTTTTTTTTTTTTTTTCCAGTTCAATCATTTTTTATTAATATTTTTGTTACAGAATATAAGATTGCATATACGATCGGTCAGTGAAATAGCTTCAAATACAGAAAGTAAAGAAATAACATAACAAAACATAACCCAACTATCAAACTGATCAGCTGTGTGTACAGATCATTAATGATCACATGAGATTAAGAGAATATAAGACCACTAAGAGTATCACTGAAAGTTATAGTATGGCCTATATAATTATATAGACAATGAAGAGGAGACAAGACTCTCCTTAATACCCCGCCCAGAACCATTTGTTAGGAATTGTAAAAAAGCCTTTAATTTACTAAGAAGTTTTGCACCCCAGACACAGAAAGGTGGAAAATTTTAATAGGAAACTGTACTACAAGGCTTTATTTATTAAGACAGCTTTGAATGAGGTACAGAGAGGAGAGCTTACTACAAATCAAGTGGTGACATGATGTTACGACCTGATATCTAAAGGCTTTTTCTTCATTCTGTATCGATAGGGAAAAGCTTGAATGAAGCAAGCCCTAAAACTGTCACTCTTAGAACTGTATATTTGTGCCGTTTCTACTATGTCCCGCACAAATTTGTCACCTAGATATCAGGCCCTTGAAATCAGTTTCACTTCTTATAATTGTCCTCTGCCTATTGTGTGTGTATAAATTGGATTTTAGGACATAGCACGCAGGCCTTTACTCGCAGAGAAGCCCAGTCTGTTAGAGGTCAGATACATTTACCAACTGTAAAAGCTAGTTCCAGTGTAATAGGAATGGTATGAGGAACCATAGGATTTTCCATCTGTGCTCACGAGCATATTGCAGAAGATGTCAATCACAGCTTTTCAACTCCTCCTCCGCAGCCTCTACTGCCCCCTTCAGTTCTTCCTTTTGCATGTCTCTGATATGCTCTAAGGTGGATTCCCTGGTAGCCCAGGTTACCAAATGCACTTCCCTGCCAAGTGAGGAAGGCATAGTTTTGAAGGATCTGCAGAGTGGATATGGTCCTCAGGAGGCAGTTTGAGGCTCTAGCCTTGGGAATTAAGGCTGCAGTTGCAGCCTTCTTCATGGCATGCACCTGTTATTCCAAGTTACGAACTCGGAACATGGTGGAGGCTGAGCCCTTGCCACAACTTGTGTTAGCTGGAGTAGACTAAGAACAAAAGAAAAGCCTTACTTGGTCAGATCAATGGTCCATCAAGCCCAGTAGCCCATTCTCAAAGTGGCCAATCCAGGTCACTAGTACTTGGCCCAAACCCAAGGAGGAGCAATATTCCATGCTACCAGTACAGGGCAAGCAGTGGCTTCCCCCATGTCTTTCTCAATAACAGACTATGGACTTTTCCTCCAGAAACTTGTCCAACCCTTTGTTAAGACCAGCTACACCATCTGCTCTTACCATATCCTCTGGCAAAGCATTCCAGAGCTTAACTATGAGTAAAAAAAAAATTTCCTCCTATTGGTTTCAAAAGTATTTCCCTGTAACTTCATCGAGTGTCCCCTAGTCTTTGTAATTTTTGACGGAGTGAAAAATTGACGTGCTTTATGATATCAGAGTCATGGGGAAAGTCTCAGCATATTCGATCTCTGCTCATCTTATGCTTTGGACCAGACAATGTGTGGGTGATTCAACCTCTAAATCAACACTGAGCAGGCTCCTGAGTAGCCAGTTGCCCTTTTGTAGATCATGGAAGGAGAGCTTTTCAAGGTTCCAGACACCATACCAGCTTTTTAAAAAAATCTTATTTCCTTTTTCTTTTGCTCCTTTTTTCAGTTTCCACCCCCCCCCCCCCCCAAAAAAAAAAAAAAAAAAAATAATAATAATAGTTGTGGACTTTGTAGTGAGATTGAGAGTTGGTATGATTTTTTTTTTTCTCTGTACATAATTTGTTGCAAATGCTTATAATTTTGTTATACAGGAGCAAGTTTATTCTTGTGAATTTCATTAAAAACACACTTTCTAGTGAATCCAACAACATATTCATAAGTGTGTCTCTTATCAGAAGACAAACTGGTATAGCGGATTCAATTGTCAGTTTCACACCTGGACGTAACAGGAGTCGCCCGTGCCATTTACCAGAAGTCACTGAGGGCCCCTTTTACAAAGCCACAGTGGTGATGCATCAAATCGTAGAAATTGAATGGGCTTCGGTGCCTTTACTACGGCTTTGTAAAAGGGGCCCTGAATTAGCTAAATTAGTACAAGGGCAGTGGATGGTAAACAAATTCTGGTGGACAAAATGTTGCATAGTGTGTTGAGACAAAACCACGTTTCCATCTTGCTCCTACAGCACATATCTGTGAAGCAGAAATAATTTCTTCCTTATCAGCAGCAGATGAATCCAGATACGAGTGGGTTATAATCATCCGCCAGCAGGCGGCGATAAAGAACACCAAACTGAGCTCTGTCATATATCGGATGGTAAGTTCCTTGGCAGCCATTTTGGTTCCCCCCCTCCTTGTGGTTGGCCTTTAGCCATCTGGGCTGTTCATTGTTCACTTCTGGGCCTAGGAGAGGTGCTTAACTTGATTAATAAGGTGTTTGACATGACAAAAAATTTGCAACTATCCCAAATTCCATTACCAACTGCAAATGACTTGGCAATTTTCTTTAGTTCTAAAATCACGGGACTACGAACCTCTTGTTCTTCAAGCCTAGTAAGTATAAACAATTACTGGGAAAAGTCACCTGATGAAGTTCCAGTCGACCTAATATGGTCCACTTTTAATGATCCAGATTGGACGGATTTTTCTAAATTATTTTCCAGATATTCTAAATCTTACTGTATGTCGGACTTCTGCCCAGCTAATTTTATGTCCTGCGCCCCTCTGGAATTTAAAATGAAAGTGCTAGAATGGATTACTGATTCACTAGATAAAGGTATTTTTCCGCAAGAAGAGGGTAATATAATTGTTACACCTATTATTAAAATAAAAAAAGAATCTTCTCCTTACCGATAGCGTCCATCCCCTTCTTTACTAAGATCATGGAGGAGTTGGTGCAAATTCAATTAACAAAATATTTGGAATCTCATTCTTCATTACACGATTCACAATCAAGTTTTAGATCTCACCATAGTACCGAGACAGTATTAGCTTCACAACTGGACCATCTGAACAGTCTTCTGAGTAAGGGTAGTAATGTGTTTGTGCTTCAGTTTGACTTGAGCAGCGCTTTCAATCTAGTAGACCAGTGGTTCCCAACCCTGTCCTGGAGGACCACCAGGCCAATCGGGTTTTCAGGCTAGCCCTAATGAATATGCATGAGAGAGATTTGCATAGAATGGAAGTGAAAGGCATGCAAATCTGCTCCATGCATATTCATTAGGGCTAGCCTGAAAACCCGATTGGCCTGGTGTTCCTCCAGGACAGGGTTGGGAACCACTGCAGTAGACCATGGTAAATTGCTTAAGTTTTTGGATTCTTTAATCCAAGGTAAGGCACTCTCATGGTTTAAAGCAGGGCTGCCCAAGTCCGGTCTTCAAGATCTACTGGCAGGCCAGGTTTTCAGGATATCCACAATGAACATGCATGAAAGAGATTTGCATACCAAGAAGGCAGTGCAGGGAAATCTCTCTCATGCATATTCATTGTGGATATCCTGAAAACCTGGCCTGCCAGTAGATCTCAAGGACCGGACTTGGGCAGCCCTGGTTTAAAGGATTCCTAGAATCAAGACTATCAGGTTAAATTCAAGGATGCACTTTCAGGAATATTGGAAGAATCCGTGTGGAGTCCCACAGGGCTCCCCACTTTCTCCTACACTTTTTAATGTGTATCTTCTTTCGTTGGGTCATTGGATGAGTAAATTGGGTTTGAAGTTGTTCAGCTATGCTGATGATATTACAATTGTTATTCCATGTTGTAATACACTATCCAACAGTATTCAATTTATTGAGTCTGTGCTAAACACAATGGATGCTAGAATTCAAGCTGAAACTAAATCGGGGAAAAACTAAATTCTTTTTTTGTGTCTTCACAATAATTAAGATCAAATCAGTATCATTTACAGTAAGCCCCACAATCAAAATTTTGGGAGTTGTTTTTGATTAACTATGAAAAATCAGATAGATGCAGTGGTTCAAAAGAGTTATTATACCTTATGGAAACTCTGTACCATCAGATCCTACTTTGATGCTACTTCCTTTACACTTTTAGTTCAGACATTACTTTTGAGTATTTTAGATTACTGTAATATTGTATATTTGACAAGTACTAAGAAAAATTTGGCTAGACTGACCTTGGTTCAAAATATAGCTGTAAGAACGATTTATGGCCTGAAGAAGTACGATCATGTAACTCCTTATTATCGTGAGTTGCAGTGGAGGCCCGGGTGATTTTCAAGTTGGGATGTTTATATTATAAAGTTGCTTTTGGTGTTGCCCCTTCATATCTTGTTGATAGATTTGTTATTGTGACACATGAGAGGAGTAGAAAAGCTCATGCCCTATTTACATTGCCTTCAGCAAAGGGATTTAAAAGTAAGAGACATCAAGGGCATTCATTGTCTTTCCTATCAAGCTGCTTCTTATGACAAAGCTGTCTGGCCATTATTGATTAGATCTATATGTTATAAACATTACAGAAAACTTTTCTTTTCTCTAAATTTTTGGCTAGCTAAATTTCTGTGCATCACTTTATCTCTGTATTTTCCCATAGCATAATCTTTTGTTAACCGCATTGAACTAAAGGTTATGCGGTCTAGAAATTTGCTATTATGTTATGTATGGTTATATAGCCGGATCACATTTACTGTACCTTTCCAGATGATGTAAAAACATATATAAGCAACTGAATCTTTGGGAAGGTTGTACTAAAACCAGACAGAAATGGAAAGCTCTTATTTGTGATTTATAAACAGTTGTACAGAATATTGCCCCTTTTGATACTTTAATAAAAAGATTTAAATATAAAATCATAAGTGTTCAAAGCATGTGTAAATGATGAAAGCCCCCATCATCGTCCCAAGAAAACTGAAAACCCATCTGTTTGACACTTAATCTCCTATATCCTCTCCTCCTCTCCCTTCCACCTCTTCCCCATCCCCTTTCCATCCCACTTCCTCTCTCCCCCTCTTACCTCTCCTCCCCATCCTCTCTTCTCTCTTTAAGTCACCTTGAGCCTGTATAGGTATGAGCGACACACAAATAGAAGATTAGATTAGAAGGAGTCTATGGCAAGGGTGTCAAAGTCCCTGCTCAAGGGCCGCAATCCAGTCGGTTTTCAGGATTTCCCCCAATGAATATGCATGAGATCTATTAGCATACAATGAAAGCAGTGCATGCAAATAGATCTCATGCATATTCATTGGGGAAATCCTGAAAACCCGACTGGATTGCAGCCCTCGAGGAGGAACTTTGACACCCCTGATCGATGGAGATAGAGCTTGCAGGGACAGGAACAAACTTTGTTTCCATGTCATTTTCTATCATAGACCCTAATTTTCAACATTTCTAAATCACTGTAACTTTGAAAAGAAAATTTTCATCTAAGTTTGCTTCCAACATGGGGAAACACCTGAACTTGGGGAAAAATGGCTTCTTCTTGACTAACTCTTTGCCTCTGCAGAAAACATTGAATTTATCTCCAGGACTAAAGTTGCTAGGGCCCTTTTCTTCAGTTCCAGTCCATAAGGGCTACAACTGAGTTATATTTTCAAGATATCTCTAATACATATTCATGAAAGACTTGTTTGCCAATCTCCTCGTCTATATTATTAGAGAAAAGCTGACCCACTCATTGAAGACTAAAGTATTGAAGACTAAAGTAAAATCCAAAGTATTAGGGCAGTGCCGCATAACCCTGTCTTCATCACACAATAACTAGGCAGAAGATAAATTTGCATATAATGGTACTCCAGTACACATAACTGGCTAGCTATGCCTTCAGGCCAGGGTTGAGAAATACTGCTAGGGTGTTCAGAATGATTGCCAGTGCTCAAGGCAGAATGGCCACCAGATAGAATCAACAAGGGCTTGGTCACCATCTGGGTAGGATACAGCAACATTGGAAGTTTCTACAAAAGGGAACCTCGTTTGTTGTAAGTTTTTATTATAAATCTGGTTGTATTTTGATTATCTTCAAAGTGGGATTCAACACATTTGTTAAAAGTGATAAAGCTATGACATCATAGCCAGAGTATTATGACATAGTTATCGTTCTTATCTGCCCAATCTTTCAGTTCAAACTGTTTTGTTGAGGGCGTTTTTAGAACCGTCACGTTGCAGCAAACCACCATTCAGTCGTCTGTAAATAGCATCTGCACAAGCGCGGACTTAAAACATTCTTCTTCCACTAGCTTCTGAGGCTGAAGAAAAAAAAGAAAGGTTATCAACAGTCATACGTAAATAGAAAACCTATGATATGTCTTAATGCAGCCCTTTCAAAATTAATGGCCTGATGTACCTTATGTTTTATTCTCATGTTCTATCTATGGTAGGAGGAAGGGGAATAGTATACAAGATCCCTAAGTTATGAAGACAATGAAAGAACAGCCTATCTAACTTTACTTGAAAGTAATTTTTACTTGGTTCCTTAAAACGATTCTTACTGCATAAGTTATCAGCTGCTCCCTTAACAGCCACCTGACAAGGCTACATACAAAACCTATAGGCCTAATTTCCAAGAGAAAAAATTGACCTTAAGTTTCAGATGTCTGTCTCGCCTCTCCCACTACCTTTTAAAATTATTCATCCAATGCTATCCAATTCTGCCATAGACAGCACTAAGTACTCCATCAGTTAGAATCCCCTTATTTCCTATAGGGAAAGAAAGGAGGTAAGGGTTATGACAGCTGTTGTAGTTGGTGATTCAATCATTAGGCATGTAGGATAGCTGGGTGGCTGATGGGCGTGAGGATGACCTGGTCATGTTCCTGCCAGGTGCGAAGGTGGCAGACCTCATGCGTCACTTAAATTTGATTTTAGATAGTGCTGGGGAGGAGCCAGCTGTCTTAGTATATGTAGGTACCAATGACATAGGAATATGTGGGAGGGAGGTTCTGGAAGCCATATTTAAGCTCTTAGGTAGAAAGCTGAAATATAGATCCTCCAAGGTAGCATTTTCATAAATGCTCCCAGGTCCATGCGCAGGACCCAAGAAGCAGGCAATGTGTGGTTGAGATGATGGTGAAGGGATGAGGGATTTAGATTTGTTTGGATTTAGATTGATTAGGAACTAGGCGACCTTCTGGGAAAGAGGGAGCTTGTTCCGAAAGGATAAACTCTACCTTAACCAGGATGGAACCAGGCTGCTGGCACTAACATTTAAAAAGGAGATAGAGCAGCTTTTAAACTGAGATGTTAGAGTACCGTATATAGCACTGAATGATAAGGTAGATATAATAGGCATCTCGGAGACCTGGTGGAAGGAAGACAATTAATGGGACACTGTATTACCTGGGTATAAATTATATCACAAGGATAGAGTAGATCAAATTGGAGGGAAGGGGGAGGGTGCGCTACAACGGGAACTCCCCACAGCCATTTCCTATTGGCGATCCACACAGGGCAGGAGCATAGGAAGATTGCTCCTGCCCCGAAAGCCTGCTAGCCCACCAGGTGAGCCTGGGATGCCGGGGGGAAGGCTAAACTATGGGGTTATTTTCTTTTTCCCCCTCCCCCAAAAATCATGAATATGTGAAATCGCGATTGTCGAAACTGCGAATGGGGAGGGGGAAATGTACATCCCAGGGTGCTAAAAGAACTCAAACATGAAATTGCTGATCTGCTGTTAGTGATCAGGTACTACAGATGATTTTAGCGACAGGTTACAGAAGATTGGAGGGTGGCCAATGTTACAAGGCAGTCCAGCAATTTGAATTTTGGCGGGAAAGTCAGTTGGTCTCTTTTTCCATAGAATAGAAAAGTCTCTGGTGGGTTTGAGATGTTCCTGTGAAGCTGGGTTACATGTTCTCTCAGGGTTTCTGCAGCTAGCATTGTGCTTGTTGCAGGTTTCTGGGTCTCAGCTGCATCAATTCATTATACAGTTATTGCTAAATGCAGATGGTGAAGCTATGAGCGGAGGATGGTTCCTTCTTGGCCTACAGATCGAGTCAACTTTTCAAAATTATTGGAAAGTACTAAATGCAATGGAAATTACCTCTCCATGGCAGAAAGTGTTAACACTGGGGGTGCTCAAGCTCCCATGGCATCCGACTGCACAGGCGTGGAGGTACAGGCAGTACATGTTTAATAAAGAATTTTACTTTCTATGTAGTTAAAATATTAATGCAATTAATTGTGTTAAATGCCCACTTCTACCTAAAACATTTCCCTTTTTCATTAACCATGTTTTTAAAACCAATATCACCTCAGGTAGTATACAGCATGTTAAACTATAAAAAATCTATGTAGATAGAGCAAGGGCTTGTTTATCTCAGAGATAGTTTCCCCACAATGTAGAAATAGATTCTAGTTCGCCCACTCTTGAAGAAACCTGGTTTGGATGGCATAGTCCCAGCTCACTTTCAGTCAGTGTCTCATTGGCCACTGATCGCCACTTTGTTGGAGAAATTGGTTCTATTGCAGCTGGTTTTTTTGTTTTTTTTTTAAGAGAAGGCCCATTCCTTTCATCTGGAACAATCTGGCTATATAGTGATCCTTCCAGTAGATGCTATTTAAAAAATAATCTGCATGGTTTCTGAAATTTTCCTTGTCAGTCATCCTGGATCCAGGGGGTTGCCTTGTTTTTAATCTAATACGTTTACAGTGCTTTTCTCTTCCCTGCCACTGACATACAAGGAATGTATGTTCCATAATGAGAAACAGCCACAAGCTGGTAAAACATGAGAAGTTTACAATGGATCTTAAATTAAGCCATTTCCTACCAAATTATAAGAAAAGAAGGAGAATGATCTGGATCACTTAAGTTTGACCAAAATCTTCAATACTGCTTTAATCTTAATTCAAAACACAAGATAAGTTTGAAAATGCTCTGAATTTGTCTTCTCCTTCTTGAGCACCCCACATTCCCTGAAAGTTAGTGTTAACAAGCACTCTTCTGTTGCAAACACTGCACTTTTTGTCTGATAGGTTGTTGAGTCTGTAGCAGGTTGAAATGGAAAACCGCCATCAGTGTTTAGAACCAGGGCTTAACTTCTGGGCCCACAGACTGGAACACAGCTCTGCCTCTTCTTTCCAGGGTCCAGAACAGCAGGAGTATTATTGCTCTAGCCCAGTGGTTCCCAACCCTGTCCTGGGGGACCCCCAGTCAGTCGGGTTTTCACGATATCCCTAATGAATATGCATGAGAGAGATTTGCATACCTGTCACTTCCATTATATGCAAATCTCTCTCATGCATATTCTTTAGGGATATCTTGAAAACCCGACTGGCTGGGGGTCCCCTAGGACAGGGGTCTCAAAGTCCCTCCTTGAGGGCCGCAATCCAGTCGGGTTTTCAGGATTTCCCCAACGAATGTGCATGAGATCTATGTGCATGCACTGCTTTCAATGCAAATTCATTGGGGAAATCCTGAAAACCCGACTGGATTGCGGCCCTCAAGGAGGGACTTTGAGATCCCTGTTCTAGCCTCTCCCTTCCTTGCAACCTGCAGAGGGGGAGAACAGGTGAGTCTGGAGCAGAGTGGAAAATACTCTACTTCCTAATCCAGACACTCTTCTCCAGCTGCTTCTGCCCCACTTAAACTGCCTGTTTCTAACATTTTGCCAGCTCCAGATCTGTTTTTAGCTGCTAGGGAGGCTGGGATCACCCAAGAACTTGGCCATTTGTAAAGTACTTTACCTCATCTGTGCTTGCCACTGGACGAAGTGCAATCTGTGCTCAGTAAGGAACAAGTTGTACTACGACTTACCGTCCCACATTTAAGAAGCGTAGGCACTCCAGTCAGCTTCAGATTTTGTTTGAATTCATTGCTGGGATTTTTCCAGCTGTGTAAGGAAATGAAGAATTATGTTTCTCTCTCCTCAGTTTGTCAGTATCTATATGCAGCTCTAGCAGATTAGTGGACAAGGTCTTAAGTCTTTACTTACTAAGCAGTGGGATATACAAAATGTAGGGAGGAGATTCATGCACTAGCAGACAAATATATATAAATATAGGAAAAAAGTTTATGTAAGCAATTGCACATTTATACAGATGAGTATGTGTCTTATCAGTTAACTAGCATTACCAAATATGGAACTAGTTACTGCTTCACATGACCTATAACTGCTCTGTTTTAAAATGTAGATCACAGAGTTGTTAGAACGATAAGGGGCAGAATTATGCAACTGTTTAAAACTCCTCAGATTCATCCTAAAATATACTGAGGCAATTTTCAAACAGCCAGGTAAACCGTTTGAGAACTGCCCAGTCCTGCTAAAACTAATTTAAAGAATGATCAAAGATTTGCTGATTTTAGCTGGGTAAAAACAAGAGAAGCCAGGGACTTGTTTAGGTCTGGGAGAGAAACACACAATCATTTGTATGTAATAAAGCAGATACAAATTTTCTTGGTAATTTTCTCAGGGTAAAAGAGAAAGTGTGCGCATACTTTCCCTTTGAAAACTGAGCAAAGCAATAGATATGAATATTCACAGACTTCGCATCCCTCCTTCCCACCCGCCTGTCAAAGTCGTGGCAAGGGATCCCGCCTTCCTGCTCACACGTTGAAGCCACCGGTAGGAATTCCTCCTTCCTATTTTTCTATAATTGTTATTGAGGTGACATTGCATATTTTAAAGTCATCCGCCTTGACCTCTTTGAAAAAAAAACCCCGAATATAAATGATAATTAACATTTTCCGTGATTACAGTGTGCTTTGTGGGGGGTGATTTATTTTGTGGTTACCATTATTTAAGATTATATTGTAGGTATATGAAAAATGGATGGAAGAAACTGCATTACAATTAGTACTATTATGGGGGTGGGGTCAGGGGCGGAGCGTGGGCAGGGGTACATGGTTAATATTTGTTAGACTTAGGGGGTACTTGGCATGAAGAAGTTGAGAACACTGGCCTAGTTTATAAAGGTACCTTGGATGCCTTAGGCATTTTGTCCAGCTGACCTGTTATAATACCTTTGTTGTTTGGGGGAGGAGAGAGAGGGATCTAACAACCTATTTTATAAAGGAAATGTAGATGTCTAAGTGTCTTTATACAGAAGATAACTAGATTTCCTCCCAGTATGGCACAATCCTCACACACAAAAGATCTAAACTAGAGAATGACACGGTGACAAAATTCATCACCGTCCCCGTGGATAACTGTGGGAAACCATCTTCATGTCATTCTTTAAGGAGAGAGGGAAGAATCAGAGTATAATTGGGCACAACCACTGACCTGCAAGCTTTGCTTTGAAGAATGCTGGTGTAGAAGGACTGAGGTTGAAACAGACACTACAGAATGACAGTCTCTGGTATCCAGAGCAGATATTGTGATGTCATAATGCCTCATTCCACCAGTGCCTAAGAGCCAATCACATCAGTGATGTCACAATGGCTTCATTATCCTTGGCTCACATAAGAATCAGAGTATGAATGGCCACAACCACTGACCCGCAAGCTTTGCTCTGAAGAACGCTGGTGTAGAAGGTTGAAATAGACACTAGAAAATGACATGGGATTATTTCCCGCGGTTATCCGCGGGGACGGGAACGGTGATGAATTTTGTCACAAACAAATGCAAGGAAGTTTTTTTTCACCCAAAGGGTCGTGGACACTTGGAATGCGCTACCGGAGGAAGTGATCAGGCAGAGTACGGTACAGGGATTCAAACAGGGATTGGACGGATTCCTGAGGGATAAAGAGATCGTGGGATACTGAGGGAGGAGCTGGGATGTAACACAAGTATAGAAAGCTAACCAGGTAATAAGTATAGAAACCCAACAGGTCGTGCATGTGCAAGACCGGAGGGTTAGGACTACGATGGGAAGATAGGACTTCAATGAGAAACCAAGGTGGCAAGGGAGCCCCTTCTGGTGATTCAGACAGGTCGTGACCTGTTTGGGCCGCCGCAGGTGCGGACTGCCGGGCAGGATGGACCTATGGTCTGACCCGGCGGAGGCACTGCTTATGTTCTTATGTCATTCTCTAATCTAAATGTGTACCTACCCTGCATTTTTTTTTTTACACATGTATTTTACAACTTTATCCCCTAAATCTCCACTCCAGTCCTACTCCATCCAAACGATGACTCTGGGAACAAGTTACACATGCACTTTTATACCAGTGTATTGAGAAGCATAATGGACAAAAGTCTTATTTCACATGTACACAATGCTTTACTTCCTAAAATTGACTCTCTGTACAATGCTGCATCTGACTAGAAATAAGCATTTGTAATTTAAAAAATGAATAAGAGAAAGCATGTGAATAACTTACTATTCTCTTTCTCCAACATCACAGTAAATAAAGATAGATTCCTCTGGGAGATACTGCAGATTTTCTTGCACAATTGGTTCAGCTACAACACACAGAGATGTCACCTTTAACATTTTTATTAAAAACTTTATATACTGCATAATGGCCTAAAAGGATCCAAGTGGTTTACAATGCATCAATCGCATTCATTGAGAAAAGAACTCCATTAGAAATAGAAAGGAAAGATTAAGAACAAAAGTTTAAAAAAATTTTCCCTTAATAAATATAACAAACCACATCTCAATAAGAATCATTCTAATGGCAAAACAATAAAACACTCAAATCTCAATGAACCATAATTTATACAGACAGCTAAAAATTCTCCATTGCAAAACCAGTTATTACAGATCACAGCCCCAAACTCTATTCTAAGTTGAGAAAGCGAATTGAAAAAAGTGCTTTTAAATGTCTTAAAATTTATATAGGATTCTTCTTTTCTCAAGTCCATGGGCAGGTTTAATAGGTAGTGAAGAGCTTACTACTAAACTAAACTAAAGCTTAACTTTGTAAACCGAGTCATCATTCTGAGAAAGCTCGACTCGGTTTATAGCAATTAAATAAATAGGGAATGATTTACAAATGATAAACAGATAAGGATGAAAGCAGAAAATCTAAAGAAATTGTAGTTTTGGTAGAAACCTAAATGACAAAAATCTATATGTTATACTTAATCACACCCGAAAATGCTTTCTATACTTTCAATCCATGTGTTTTGGGTCTTTTTTTTTTTCTTTTTGAATGAGAAAGATTTATGTATAAGCACTGCAGCATAGTTATATTCCAAAAGGTAGAGCTCCCAGGGCAGGCTTAACTATTAGGCAGATTATTGGCTACTTCTGGTAAGGGAATGGGTCCCCAAAACCACTAGCAGGCTGTAACCCCTTCGGTTTCAAGCAGGCTTGGGGTCTCTGGTAGCAGGTGGGCCCAGGGCAATTGCGCTCTTAATACCAGCTGAGAAGAGCTGCAGTCAAAAGTTATATAATTGATTGGTTTTGGAGTTTGTGTAGCTCCAAGCATCTTTCTGTACTTTTTATTTGCAGGGAGAATGGGCAATATTCAAATAGCTCATTTACAAGGATGAATCAATGACTTTTTTAAATTTGCAAAAATATCCAAAAAACTATTTGCTAAACATAATCTAGAAGGTGCTATGCCACAAATACATCACGTATGTGCAACAACAAGGAGCCTCTTATTTCATTGAAAAGCTGCTTCAGGAGGAGGGAGATTAGATCAGATCAACCCTATCAGCAAAGAGAACCACTGTCTGTTCTACCACCACCACCACACAAAAACCACACCAATGGGAGGACTCACATTTTTTTCTTATCCTTACATGTGTGTCTAATGATTGGTTGTATATTGATTAATAGTTTAGTTACCTTTGTTTTCTTTTTAGATGAGGATGTGAAGGTGTATATTTATCCCAATGCAGATATCAGCTGAACCATAGGCTTAATGCTATTTCAATCACCTCTTTCTATAATTTTTTAAGTGTTAAACATTTTTTTTTACCTTTATACCTTTATCATATATGTTTTCTTAGTTAATATGGCTATTTCCTTCATCTTGGTATTTCTCTGTGCATCCCTACAGAACTGGGTAGAAATCCAAGAACACCTTCCTGCTTCCTCTTTCCCTTTATTGCAACTACATATGCTCCAAAATCAGTTGTACATACTTTTAACTATTGGGTGGAAGACAATTTTCAGGAAAAAAAAAAAGTACAGTCCTTTCTCATTATTCACAGTAGTATAGTTCCCAAAAATGTTTGTGAAAATAGGGTTAGGTTTCTGCATGGGACAGCAGTTGGATGCTTGTAATTCACTCTCTGGACGCTTGGGGACCATATCTAGAAGCAAATACCAGACTATGACATGAAAGTAAAAGCAAAGAAAGCTAGTTTAAGAGCAGGTCTATGAAACACAGCAGTGCGAATTGGGAATATCAATCACAATGGATGCAACCTCAGATATGTGAACACACAAATAACAAAAACAGACTGTACCCAAATTGTTCCCCACTCTGTATATTTTTCAAAAGCTCCAAACCCCCCCCCCCCAAACAAACCACAACCTAACAACATTTAATGCTGCCTTGATTGATTTGCAAAGCAATACACATCTTCCTTGGTATTTGCGGGGGATAGGGGCAGAGCCGGACTGCGAATGGAGTAAAACCGCAAATATCTTCTCGTCCGGCTCTGATCCACCCCCGCCTCCCTCCCGGCCTTACCTGGTGGTCGAGCAGGCTTTCGGGGCAGGAGCGATCTTCCTACGCTCCTGTCCTGTGCAGATCGCCAATAGGAAATGACTACCGTGAGTTCCCGTAGTCTCTCGAGACTATGGCGGGAGCTCAAGGCAGTGAAAAAATATGGTTTCCCCCGCCCCCCCAAAAAAAAAAATCGCAAATTTGTGCAACTGCGAATGGGGAAGTGTACTACACTTAACTCATTATACTGTAGATTTATACCCTGGATGCAGAGTCTGAAAAATTTCACTCTTTGGCCTTCAGTCTCACTCCTTGACATGATAAATATCACTCTTGATATCTCTGAATGTTTGAAACTCCCATTTTCACCCCTATTCTGCAATCCCTTACATTTGCTACTAACTAGAGCAGCACAGTGAATATACTAAAATCCTCACTCCACCCAATCCACTCCAGCCCTTGAGCGGAGACAGATGGAACCCAAGGTATGACCTAGGGCCCAAGTGTTTGGGGGGGGGGGGGTCTGTTCAGGTGAACTAATTCCATAGCTCCTAGGATAGATTTTTGCTGAGCAAGTGAAATGTGTCCCTTTTTTTTTTTTGCTACTTCTCCTCCAGCGTAGTCAGAACCACACAGGACTCCCTTCTGACGTCACTACTTGGGCGCGAGACAGAGCCTTGACGCAAGGGAGCAGGAGGCCGGCGCGAGCAGCAGGTGAAGGACGCTGCTCGCGCCGGCGAACATTTAAAGGGGGAGGGAGCTTACGTCACTGCCCAGGGCCCCGTTTGATTGCTGCAATACAGTACGGGTCCCGACTTAAGAGAAAGTTAACCTAGAAAAGGGGTGGGGTGGGTTGTTTTCACCTTTCACGCAGTCAGGGCACCAGCTCGCTCCCGTTTCGTTTTTGGAGCCACAGAACAAGGCAAACACGAGCTGCTCCGGGAACCTCGCCAGGGCCTGGATGAATTCCTTGTAGCCGCGAACCTTCACCTCCGTATACTGCGTCTGGGACATCTTGTCGGCGTGCTGCTCGGGGCTGGAGAGGCAAGAGTCGGACCTTGTACCCGCCTCACTTCCTGTTTGAACTCTTGGCGGACCGGCTTCTTCCCAGTACTCGGAGTCTGATGCCTCGCCGCCTGGGAGGGGCGCCGCCTCCGCTCCTGCGTCATCCATCCAACAGAGCTAGCCCAGTCCTTGTTTTGCCCCGTTGCATGCAGGGAGTTGTAGTGAGGTGGGCTAGAGCGACGTGGAAGAGTTTTCTCGGGACTTCGAAGCAAAACGGAGTCCGCTCGGGGGTCTCTCTGGAAAAATTGCAGTAAAGGAGCATTTTAGAAACTCTCCAAAATAGAACCAAGAGGGCGATGCAATTGGGAGCGTGTTTTAGCCGTGAGGACTGAAATGATAGATTCACTATATTCAGCTGTTTCCTTCTGCCTGATTTATTTTTTTTTTTTTTTTTTTTTGGGGGGGGGATGTGTCCCGCCTTTTTTGTCGCTTTGGCAATTGAAAGCTGATCTTCAAAGCGGTGACTTGCCCAGGGGTCACAAGGAGCAGCGCCGGGATTTGAGCTCACAACCTCTGGGCGCAGAGGCAGCGGAAAAGTGTCCTTCCTTGCGCCCCGTCCGACGTCGTTACCTGCTGCTCCCAGCAGGCCCTACGGTTGTTGTCATGGCGCCGATGTAAGCGGCGGGAAGGGGAGGGAAGAGTTCTGCGTTGGCGACCGGCGACCTTCTGCTAGTAATGTGAGCGGAATTTCATCATAAATATTACCTTAGATATGTTTGGCGCTTGTTCCCTCACCTTTGCATCTGCTGTCATCTTTCTGTTTGGCACTATAAGTCCTTGCTTCCACCCTGCCCCATACATTCCTCTTCATGCTAGTCTTGGGAGTCCTAAGGTGTGTAGGAGACCGTTAATAGAGCCCACGGGATAATGTAGTAGTTAAAAAAAAAAAAAAAAAGTGGGTTAAATGAGTAATTGATGTGCTTTCTGCCTGTGTGGCGGCCATCTGGTCTGGCCCAAGTCCTCAAAATCTCTTCTTTATAACCTCTCTATCTCCTTCTTGCCTGCTCCCAACTTGCTAAGTTATATTGATTGATTGACTTATTTGTAAATTTCGCTGTAGATGTACAGTCTCTTGTCATGTAAACCGCTCTGAACTATTCTGGTACTGCGGTATACAAAAATAAAGTTATTATTATTATTATTATATCTGGCCTCCCTAGTCCTCTAAATATTCTTCATTCTTTGACCTTTAACTCTTTATTGTAGTTCCTTCCTATTACATCTCCTGTAAACCGTGCCGAGATGCCCTAAGGATTAGATTAGATTAATTGTGACTTTAAAGCAACTGCTTATTCCTTACCTTTATCGCCATGGGTATGTTATTTTAAACCGGGGGCTGTCTATTTTCAGTGGTACTTTGCAGAGTGTGCCAGGAAGAATTACTCTGCTTCCGTGCTATTCAATATTTATTTTTTTTTTAGTCTATGTATATTTTATTAAGAATAAAAGGTTTTTACAAAACCACTGCAGTCGCCAAAATTACATGACAAGTATGAAGGAAAAGCAAAAGTTCAAACATGAAAAAAAGTTTAAACCTAAAACAATATAGTAGGTCTAGATCAGTGGTCTCAAACTCACGGCCCGGGCGCTACATGCGACCCGCCAGGTACTATGTTTAGCATAATCACAAAAGTAAAATAAAAGTTTCTTGATCATCTTTATCTATAAATGATAATATTATTATTAAGACTTAGCCAAAAGGAAAGATTTATAAACTATAAAGAGTTTTACCTCATGCAAAATTGTCATTTCTTTAATAATAATATTTTTTTCTGAGGCCCTCCAAGTACCTACATATCCAAAATGTGGCCCTGCAAAGGGTTTGAGTTTCAGACCTCTGATCTAGATCAATATAACATTATAAATGACTGCAGATAAAGACCCAAATGGTCCATCCAGTCTGCCCAACCATAGATGCGTTAAAATTCATGATATAAATTAAATTGTCTATTTTCTTAGATATTTCTGGGCCAGAGACTTAGAGGTCTGCCCAATTCTGTGCTGAGGTTCCAACTACTGGAGTCTCTGTTGAAGCTCACTCAACCTTATCTAAACCAGGGGTGTCCAACCTGCCACCCAAGGGCCACATGTGGCCCCTTGACGTATTTTGTGCGGCCCTGGTCGAGGGCGATGCAGTGTTTTCCTCTGCACCCTCTCCGGGTGTTTACCGTCTTGCCGGCTCCCTCCTCTGTCTTGCTGCAGCGTTTGCGTGTTTGTGCGGCTCCAGAAAAAAATTTTTCGGCCAATGCAGCCCAGGGAAGCCAAAAGGTTGGACACCCCTGATCTAAACCATCCCAGCCATCAAAGCCCTCCCCAACCCATCCTCAGCTGAATGACCTTACATGGGACACAGACCATGCAAGTCCGCCCAGTACCAGCCTTAGAAACATAGAAATATGATGGCAGATAAAGGCCAAATGGCCCATCAAGTCTGTCCATCCACAGTAACCATTATCTCTCTCTCTCCAAGAGATCCCACGTGCCTATCCCAGGCCCTTTTAAATTGAGACACAGTCTGTCTCCATAACCTCTTCTGGGAGACTGTTCCATGCATCTACCACCATTTCTGTAAAAAAAAGTATTTCCTTAGATTACTCCGGAGCCTATCACCTCTTAAGTTCATCCTATGCATTCTCATTGCAGAGTTTCCTTTCAAATGAAAGAGTCTCGACTCATGTGCATTTACATTACGTAGGTATTTAAACATCTTTATCATATCTCCCCTCTCCCGCCTTTCCTCCAAAGTATGCAGATTGAGATTTTTAAATCTGTCCCCATACGCCTTATGATGAAGACCACATACCATTTTAGTAGCCTTCCTCTGGACCGACTCCATCCTTTTAATACCTTTTTGAAGGTGGGGCCTCCAGAATTGTACACACTATTTTAAGTTCAAACAATTTTTATTGATGCAAACAACAACAAATACAACATTAAAACTTTGTATAACAATGATGATGCATCAAATATAATAATATGATGAATATATTGATGTGGTCAATATTACATACAACACCAAGGTGCTTAGTATAATAATGAGGCATCGAGTAAAATACATCCCATATAAACCTAGAAAATACCTTCATCCCCCATCAAACCCCACTCTATGTATGACTACATGTTTTAAATCATTTAATACCCTCTACCATCCCTCCCTAAACACTCCCTTCCCTTCCCCATTCAAAAGTACTCTCCTTCATCCCCCATCAAACCTCAATAGGACTACATATTTGAATCTATTTAATACCCTCTACCTTCCCTCCCCAAACCCTCCCTTCCCTTTCGAATGGTACTCTCTACCCCTCCTCAATCTCAGTTAGGACACCCATCTTAAAACCGCACTATGACCTTTAGGAAATAAGGCTTGCAAATATGGATCTCATATTTGCATAAACAACATCTGTACACAATATTTTAAATGAGGTCTCACCAAAGTCTTATACAGGGGCATCAATACCTCCTTTTTCCACCGGTTTGCGAGTGTTTTGCAAGACGAGCAAAACACTCAGCAAACTTTTGTCTCGTAAACCGAGCACTGCCCTGATAAATGAGCACTCAGCAATGGTGGCCCAGAGGTGAATATCTGCCTGCAGGTGCTGCAGTGATTCCAAAGTGGTGCATTCCTTCCCTCGGGGTCCCTGTGCGGCTGCCCTCCCGCTTCAGCCGATGCCTCTGCCATCCGTCAGCGCCTCCCGGCTCCCATCCAAGCCAGCCGCCATCCTGAACGAGCATGCGCGCAGCTTCTCCTCTCCTCTCCTAAGTCAGCCGCTGCCCCGACAACACACTCACCACGTACAAGCACGCAGGACGTCCATTGACGAGGCGTTAGTATTTTGGCTTGCCGTGGGGGTTAGCGTGTGATGAAATATCCGACGCGCTAACCCCGTAGCGCACCTTGATAAAAGGAGCCCTTAGTTTCTTTTCGAAATAGGCCATAAGACAACATGGCTCCACTTATATAATTACCCAGCCAGGACTGTTGTTTAATTGCTTGAAATGCAAGCATCCTATCCAAAAAAGACCTGTTATGAGAAGGTGTAGAGAGCCTCATTAGTGTGTAAGGTCATTTAGGTCCCATATATTAGATTGCTAAATATCCCAAGGAAATCATTTGTTTTATATATTAATATATTTGTGTTGTACCAGATAAACCCCCTCTTTTACTAATGCATAGTGCAGGCTTTAGCGCTGGCAGTGGTGGTAACTGCTCATAGAATTCCTACGAGTGTCGGAGCAATTACTGCTGCTGCCGGTGCTAAAACCTGCGCTATGCGTTTAGTAAAAGAAGGGAAAGGTGATTTAGACTAGGAAGTTGTTGATTTCTAATCCATCTCTTTAGGTGCTTTATAAGTATCTTTTAGAATAGGATTGGAAAGTAATGATGTTGATAAACGTGCCTGGAGCTTTAATTAAAGGTATATGGTATACACTTCCCCCTCCCCATTTACGGTTTCCGCCCTCGCAATTTCACATAATCGTGATTTTTTTTGGGGGGGTGGGAGAGGGGGAAAAAAAACAAACCCATATTTTTGCCTTCCTCCCGGCATCCCGGCCTTACCTGGTGGTCTAGTGGGCTTTTGGGGCAGGAGAGATCTTCCTACGCTCCTGCCCCGTGCAGATCGCCAATAGGAAATGGCTGTGGGGAGTTCCCTTCGTAGTCTCGAGAGACTACGGGAACTCACAGCAGCCATTTCCTATTGACGATCTGCACGGGGCAGGAGCGTAGGAAGATCGCTCCTGCCCCAAAAGCCCGCTAGACCACTAGGTAAGGCCGGGATGCCGGGGGAAGGCGGGAGGGAGTTGAGGGTGGGTCAGAGCCGGATATTTGCGGTATTTCCATATTCGTGGTCCGGCTTTGCCCCTATCCCCCACGAATAACGAGGGAGATTTGTAGTTTATTTATTTGTATCCCGCTTTATACAAAGTGGGACACAGTAAATACATACACAATTATAAAACACAGTAAATAGATACACAATTCTAAAACATCATTACATACAATACAGACTAAGCACAGACAATGAAATTGATTGTTCAATTTGTAACCATCTTTGTGAAGATATAGGGCTCCTTTTACAAAGGTGCACTAGTGTTTTTAGCGTGCGCTATAGCTGAAAAACTACTTCCTGCTCAAGAGGAGGTTGCAGCAGCTAGCGCGCGGGGCTATTTTAGTGCGCGCTACTCCGTGCGTTAAGGCCCTAATCTGCGATAGCGGTTTTAACGTGCGCTAAATTGCCGCGCGCACTAGACGCTAACACCAGCATTGAGCTGGCATTAGTTCTAGCTGCACAGCGCGGGTTTAGCGCATGCGGCAATTCTGCGTGCACTAAAAACACTATCGCAGCTTAGTGAAAGGAGCCCACAGAGTTTGTAGATGTTAACCTTTTCCTATCGTGTGTCCCGGATGATGGGACATTCCAAAAATGTCATTGCCATCATGGATAAACAGTCTGTATGGACTAATAAAGAGCCAGGAACACAAAGTATTTGAATTTACAGACTTATGACTTATTTACATTATGTTTACAATAGCCGTAAATGATAACGGTGAATAATACAAAACTTTGCTAAAATAATTACGATTGGAACCAGCGTAACGTAAAATTTATTACGATAGGAAAAGGTAAACTGTTCTGCTGTATGGCATAGTAAATAAGTTTTGTTATAGTTGTTGTGGTGGGTTTTTTTGGGGGTTTTTTAAATTATATTCGTGGTGTTTTTTTTCCATGAAAATGAGTCATTAATATTTCTAGAAATTTGTAGAAAGGAATAACATTGGAAACATACATTATTTAATGTGTGTAAAATTTTGGGGATTATAGTTATCTTTAAATAATCCAGTCTTCCCTACCACAATAAATATAGGGGTGGCCAAGAATTCAAAGTTGCTTTTACCTTATCCATGATTTTTGACATATTCAGTTTAAAAGAAGAAATCGTTGTCAAAATATAAACCGATATTTAATATTTTATACCCTGTAAAAAGACAAGTATATTAAATAGAAGACAATAATTACTAAGCGGCATTAATTCAGTTTTATCCCAGTTTACCTTGTAACTAGAAATTTGGGAAAAAGGAGATTTTGATAAGTTCTACTAGAGAACTTTGTGGGCTGGATAGATATAATAAGATTTTTAGTGCAACATACACATTATTTGTGAACCTTTGGTTAGTCAATCCATTCCCATGAGAATTATTGTAGCATTCCCATGAGAATTTCCATGTAGTATTCTTGCAGCATTAGCATCTTTTTTGCTCCACTTCCCATCTCTCTGGACTGTCCTCCAATTCCCCAGTTACCTCTACAGCGAGATGGTAGGAGCCACTCTTTTTTTTGCTCGTGTTTGGTTTTCTTTTAAATTCAGTTTTTACTTGCCATTTGCAAGGCTTTCTGGTGCTGCAGAGGATTCCTGTCGTGAGACATCTCTGGCTGTGGGAAAACGCAGACTCTCGTTAGAGATCTGCATCCAAGGAGCAGACTGCCTTGCAGTGCGCCCACTTGGACAGCCTGCTCTAACAGGTGAAACAAGTCTTTGGGCGTAAAAGAAATTGTAAGCTTAGCAAGATAAAATAGCAAGCCAGTATGCAGCACTTTGTAGATCAGAGTGAGAATTTTTAATTGGACACTATTCCACAGGAAATCAATATAGTTTATAAAATAGAGGAGAGACCCTATCTCTCCACTATGCCTCAGCATTGGACCCAAGCAGTAGTGTTCTGTAGAGATTAGAGTCTCTTCAGAACTGACATGATCTCTTCAGATATGACCTGCATAGATTACTCATACTGTACATTGTAGTAATTGAGTCTAGAGCCTAAGAAGGCATGAAAAAGAGTATGTACAGATCTTATTTTACAGAGAGCTATGAAACCAGTTTTTACAATGGAAGAGATTTAGGAGAAAAACTTAATTTTGAATTGAGAATGACCCCTAAATACTTAAATTGGTCAACAGGATGTACTGGTAGCACAAATAAAATGGGAATAATAGTGGAAGAAGGTGCATGCTGAACAATCTAGAAGGCTATGTTTTGTGTTTTTTTTTGGAGTGGGGCTTGGAGGGGGGGGGGGGGGTAAAGACGATGCTTCTGAAGCCATTCTGCCACTTTATCTAGGCAGTGTTGAAGAAGACTAAGGTCTAGATTTCAACTACTAGTGTAATTGACAAAATATTTCTGCATAATAAATATGCAATAATGCCAAGCTCTTGTACTAAGGCAGCAAGGGGGCTAAGAAAGATCTTAAAAAGAAGAGGGGAGAGTATTGACCCCTGGTGAACACCACATGCCAGAGGGTATAAAAATGACTTATTGGACATCACTACTTTGAAGGTACAATTTTGAAGAAAGGAGGCAAACCAATTTAGGGTTGTACCTGAAAGACCGATTGAAGTAAGACGTTTCAGAAGGAAATCATATTCAATAACATCACATGCAGCTAAGAGATCAAGTGAGATTGCCAATACCACATAACATTCTAACTGCCTATATGTGATAGGTGGGTGACAAATTGTCAACTGCCTTACTTTTGATGCCAGTGTTAGACCAAGAAAGAGTGGGGATTCACCTCGCCCCCTAAAGACAAATTCAGATCAGTACTGTCATGGGGTTTGGAGAATCTCTAGCCCAAGAGCCCTGCTTTTTTTACTTTTTGTTTGATGCAGTTTGACTGGTTGAGCAGGCTGCTATCTTATTTGGCAGGCTGGTTGGACCATGCAGATTTTTTTTCTGCTTTCATCTACTGTATTGCTGTAGAATTTTAGCATTTATATGTTATCTGGCACATCTATATTCAAGTTATCACTTATTTTTAGAAAGCATATCAAATTTGTTATTTTGGTAACAACTTGCTGTGATTTATTTATTTCATTGTGCTTTTAAATCATAGTAACTGCTGTGTCTTGTGTGCTTGCCTTTGCAGAGAAATGCTAAAAATGGCTGTAGATTATCAACATCAGAATACAGTGTCAAATGCAAAGGGCTTGGGAATATCAAATGTATCCCATGCTCAGTTTGCACCAGGAACAAAGTTAGACAAGAATAATCATCTGAGGAATCCTCCATGTCTACAGACACAGGTAACCTTGGATGAAAAGCTATTAATACATCATTGTTATTATATGCTTCTTTTCCCCTCTGTTTTACTGCTATGTGTGTCAGTTGTCCACTTGCATCAAGGTTTTCTTTAACTGTAAAATGTACTTGGAGTAATTTTTTGTCCTGCTTGCATAGTTGCAAAGTCTGCAGATACATTTACATATGGCCTTTCACCAGCTTTCAAACAGAAAGTGCACATACATATTCACTTTGAAAAATGCCTCTAGAAAATGTACTTACAAACGCTTGCATCTTCATTTTTTCCATGTACTTCTGGCCAATACAATGCTCATAATTTTGAAAATACAAAAGTATTGCGCTCTGTTTCAATAGAAACATAGAAAACATGACTGTAAATATAGGCCAAGTGGCCCATCCACTGTCATCTCCTCTCCTTGAGATCCCATGTGCCTGTTCCTTGCTTTCTTGAATTCAGATAGTCTGTCTTCACCACCTCCACCAGGAGAATGCTATGCCACTTACCTACCACCCTTTCTGTATTGTCTCTTCCATGGCATCCTTTCCATTATTCCAGACCAGTGGGATAGAATTGTCCATTGACCAGCAGGTGAGCTGTCTTACATAGGTCCTACCCAACCACAGCCCTTCATTATTTTCTGTCTCCAAGCAGGTGGATGGTGAGAGTATGTGTCTCTTAGAAGTGTGCAAAGTTCTTGTCGGGTATTTGAAGGTCACAAATGACTTTCGAAGGTCGATCGGTTGTCCAGTCTTTGGGGTTTTCAGAAGCATGGCTGCTCCACATCAAAACTATACAAAGTAGGGTAAATATAGTCAATTGCGCTTTGTATTACATGTTATTGTAGATTTTAAAGATGAAATAAATTTTGTTAGTTTTTAGGATATGAATTGAATTAAAGAAATCAATAAAGTAAATATTTAATTAATTTTATATTATGTTCCACATCAAAGCCAACAATTGCGAGATTATTGAAAGAGGTGGTCAGTTCGGCATATTTGCTGGTAGAGAAACAGGCACCAACCCTATTATGAGCGTACTCAACGAAGTGCGTGGTGTCCTCATGGGTCAAATCGGCCCTTTTTTTCTCTGAAGGAAATTTGCAAAGCGGCCACTTGGTCGTCTGTCCATTCCTTTTGTCAGACATTACCATGTGGATGTGAGAGTGCGTTTAGATGCTCAATTTGAAGCAGAGCTTTTGTGGGTGACTGCTCCAGGGGCCTTCCCTTGCTGGGATTTGCTCTGAACATCCCACTGGTCTGGAATAGTGGGAAGGAGAAATTAGGTCTTGCCTAATAATTTTCATTTCTTTAGTCCTTCACACTCTGTGGAGCTGCAGTGACCCTTTATTCCATGCTTTCTGAGGTTGAGTCTTGTTCTCTCTGCTTGTTAATGTAAAATACTGAAAGACTGTGGTCAGGTAGGACCTATATAGGACAGCTCTTCTTCATGGATTCTATCTCTACCTGCTGGTTGATGGGCAAGACTATATCACTGGTCTGGAATAGTGTGAAGGACTAATGGAACAAAAATTATTAGGTAAGACCTAATTTCTCCATCTTCATCCTATGCTCTCTCATACTGGAGTCTCTTTCATTTGAAAAAGGTTCACCTCCTGTACATTAATACCACAGAGATATTAAACATCTTAATCATATCCACTCCCTCCCACCTTTCTTCCAGAGTATATTTATTGAGGTCTTTAAGTTGGTCCCCAAATCCCTCCTTCCTTGTCATCAGCAGACGATGAATCCAGAGATGAGATATATATGACAAAGCTCAGTTTTGTGTTCTCTATAGGATGGTAAACTCACTGGTAAGCCAGTATTCTCTATTTCCAGCAGGAGGATGGATGATCTTTCTCCTGCTCCTGGTTTTTTCTTCTGTGCAGTGTGACCTGTGAGAGGTGGCTCCTGTTTTGGCTTTGCTGATTCAGTTGAGTGAGGGAATTAGGCTTCCTAGGTGCCTATTGCAGGGTATAGCTGGTGGTGCCAGCTCCTGAGCTGTCCCGGGTGGCCCCATTTGGAATTGTCCTGCACGCCTTGCTCCTTCCTCATTACAAAAAAAAAAAAGAGAAATTTAAACCCAAAGGGAGTGCAGTGTATTGGAGACAAGTTTAGACAGTGTATATGGGTTGTTTGCTTGATATCGTTTTCAGAACATAGTGGTGAGTACTGCATGTTGTTGCTCTTTCCTCTTTACCATTCCTTCTCATGGAGATTTCTCCTTGCCAATACTTCCAGCAATTCTGTTTCTGAGCAGTGGCTTTTAGGGCAGCCAAACTTAGGGAGCTTTCTCCTGTGGTGAGGACCCAGGGGCAGTGTTGGGCCATTGTCGGAGACAGCTTGAGGGGGCAGTGCAGACTTTTGGGGGGGTTTCTCCTTCCCACATTGGAGTGATTTTGGCGGGCTCCTCTTCTAATGGTGACTCAGGGCGGCATCTGGGGATTCTATGGCCTAACTGAAGACTATCTTTGAGCTGTTTATGTGCCAAAAAAACCCCATGGGTTTAGTAAGACGCTTGGCTTGGACTACGCCTTCTTGCCTTTGAGTGGCATTTTGGACCCAGTTTGGGTCCAATATTCCAGATTGGTTCTGGTTAGAATGGAGGCTCATGTTTCCTTTACGTCTTAATCATGTTATTAGTATTCAAATGTCAAGGTTATATAAAGAACATAAAATATTTGTTGATACCTGGAAAACTTTAAGGTATATAAGTAGTCTAACTCCTATTCCAATAAATAAATCAACAACTCAAACAATTGGCTAAACCCCAAGATCAAGGCTGGCGTTTTTAAAATCATCTGGAAACATTGGATGATGGCTGGAATTTGTACTTTAGAGGATGTGATAAACAAAGGTAAACTGTTTGAGTTTTCACAATTGCAAATAAATTTGGTTTAAATAAATCGCAATATTTTAGGTGGTTGCAATTGAAGCAGGATATTCAGGCGGAGTTCCCTGAATGGAAAAATCTTAATAATTATCATAGCCTGGAATTCTTATGTTTTCAGATAGATTCTATGGGTCACCAGGCCGCAATGTGGTATAAATTAATATCTGGATTTGTAAATAAAAAACAAAAACATGGTCTTAGAGACATTTGGAGCATTGAGATTAAGCATCAGGATTACTGCATCACAATGGCCACGTCTTTGGTCTTGGAGGTTAAGATGTACAGTTTCAGCATCTAAACTAAACTAAACTAAACCTTGGGTTTATATACCGCACCATCTCCACGAATGCGGAGCTCGGCACGGTTTACAGGAAGAAAGATGAGAGAGGAACTACAGTGGAGAGATTAAAGAGTTTTGGACCCCTGTTCGTGTACAAAAACTTGATAGCTCTAAGTCTAATAAATGCTGGCACTGTCATCTTGTGGCGGGGACATTAGATCATCTTTTATTTTATTGTCCATTCATATTATTATTTTGGAAATCAATTTGGAGAATCCAGTAGCCTTGACATATGATACGATTTTATTTGGCACAGCAATGAGAGCACATAGTCAAATTTCTTCAAATAACAACAAACTTTTATTTATATTAACTGGAATAGCAGTTCAACAAATAACATACAATTGGAAAAGTTATGACAGGTTAAATTATAACTTTTGGTGGAATTCGGTATGCCATATATATAAAATGGAGCGTACATTTGCAACACAAAAAGGGTATATAGATAAGTTTAAGAAGATTTGGGGACCATTAATAGATTTTTGCAATGAATGATACAATTTTCCTATAATAAGATATTGATAAGAGGGGGTGGGTGGGAGGGTTTATTTTATTCATCTTATAATATAAATAATTTATCAATATATCTTGTAGTATTATATGCAGTTGCCAAGGGGAGGGGATGGGTTTATAATTGAGAAATAGTTGGTATACTTATTAAATATTATATACTGTTTCAAGATTATAGTAAAAGATTATATAATGATACGTTATATATATATAGTAATGTATGAAGGAATATCAAGTGTGTACGTAATGAAATTGTATAAATTTAAGTGGTACACTTGTTATATGAAAAATGAATAAAAATCTTAAAACTAAAACTGTATATTTTTTTCTAATTTTCTTTTATTATTGCAGCTGCAATTCAATAGGAATGTTCCAGCCCATCCATCCAATTTAGCAATCAGATATTCTACTCCTGGACCAATTATAATAGAAAAGCTAACACAGTCACACTCTCAAAGTAATATTCAGCAGAAAGATGATGATGTGCAGAGCTCCAGGAGTTCTCTTTCCTTTTCTGTTGTGTCTGAGGATAAACTTAATTTGGCTGTTCAAATGGCGAAAAGAGATATAAAACGGAAACATCTAGAAGAAAAACTGAAGCAAGATGTGGCCAAAAAGTCTCAGGAGAAATCTTCAAAGTTTTCAATATCTAAAGAGACTGCCCATAAAAGACCTGGAAATATTGCAGACAGAAATAAATCAAGAAGTCAAGTACATTTTAAAAACAGGCAGCAGCTGCCTTCCGAAGTTACTGACTCTGGAGCTAAGGTGTATGTTTACACCCCAAATGATGGCGTTCTACATCCTGCTTTTTCAGACTCACCTCCCACCCATGATCCAGGGCCAGGACCTAAAATGAGCCCTCAAAAGGAGAGTGACAGAAGTGTGCGGGAGGTTCGAAGATTACAAAAGGAACTAAGCAGGTACATCCAGAAGATAGAAGAACTGGCTAAAAAAGGTAAAATGAGCACAGAATCTGTCTCTCCTACTGCACTAGCAACTCCCCCTCATTATTTTCTCAAACTACTGTATATACTCAAATATAAGCCTAGAATTTTGGGCCAAAAAATGGGAGTCTTGGTTTATATTTGTCTCACTACTACTTTTTATTTCTCTAGCGCTGCTAGATGTATTCCAGTGGTCTTAAACCCTTTGCAGGGCCACATTTTGGATTTGTAGGTACTTGGAGGGTCTCAGAAAAAATAGTTAATGTTTTAGTAAAAGAAATGACCCTTTTTTATAGTTTATAAATCTTTCTTTTTGGCTAAGTCTTAATAATAATATTGTAATACGATCAAGAAACTTTTATTTTACTTTTGTGATTATTCTAAAAATACCGAGGGCTTCAAAATAGTACCTGGCACGAGTTTGAGACCACTGATGTACACAATGCTGTGCATTAAACATGTAAGAGACAATTCCTGCTCAATAGAGCTTATAATCTAATTAAAACAGACAAACAGGTCAAATAAGAGGGAATTTCTCAAAGAAGGAATGATAAAACAAACATGGACCTATCGTAGGCCTCTCTCTGGGCCTACCTTAAGCCCCGCTCATCCAGTGGTGCGCCAGGGCAAGAGTGATCTTCCTATGCTCTTGCCCTATGAAGTCCCACTACTCAAAATGGATGATGCAAGTTCCCACAGTCACCTCACGAGACTTCTGCGAGTTCAGTTTTATATTCGTGTCAACTTTTTTCACCTTTGTTTTTTGGGGAAAAGGTTACCTCGTTTGTATTCAGATGGGTTTATATTCGAGAATATACGATAGGGCCATTATAATGGAAGAGTAGACCATTACATAACGTAAAAAAAACAAACAAAGAACAGAGCTTCATAGACCATCTGTGATAAATAAGTAAAATTTAACAAAAACAATAGGAAATAATGCTAGATTGCTTGTTCTGAAAATATTTGCACTATACATGATTTAAAATTTCCAAAATTCTGGTTAATGGTGTTTTCTATGTATACTTCCCATGGTCTTGTGGGCCACATGAAATTCAATGATAGATCACAAGCTGCCCACCCCTGTGTTAGAGCAATAAGCTGAGAAGCAGAGAAGCAAATCCCACTCCTCTCACTAATAATTCTTATGAATTGGGGCAAGTTACTTCAAATCCATTGCCATATAAAGAAAGTTGAAGGAAATAGAAACTGGCAGGGCCAAATTTTGAGTATTGTTTGACTTTAGTAATCCTGCAGCTTTAAATAATACTTTCCAGTGCAATAGGTGAGATATTCTAGACAGATGGGTTATTTCCCTATAGCCGAATGCTGCTGCAAAAGGAATCTACACTTCCCCCTCCGTATTTACGGGGGTTATGAGCAGAGCTGGCTCGCGAATATTAAAAAAACGCGAATAATATTCGGGCCGGTTCTGCCCCTAACCCCTGCCTTACCTGGTGGTCTAGCTGGTTTTCAGGCAGGAGCGAACTTCCCACGCTCCTGCCCCGTGCAGATTTCTCACAGGAAATGACTGCTTTGAGCTCCCGTAGTCTCTTGAGCCATTTCCTGTGAGCGATCTGCACGGGGAAGATTGATCCTGCCCTGAAATCCCGCTAGACCACCAGGTAAGGCTTAAGGGGGGGCTTACAGGGCTTAAAATAGCCCAAAAAATAAAAATAAATTTTTAAAATTTAAAACCGCGAATAAGCGAATCCATAGATGCGGAATTCGCGAATATGGAGGGGGAAGTGTACTCTGGATTTTTCACTCTGCCTTTGCTGTACTTCACTGGGTTCTCTAACTGTCCACATTTTATTATTTTTAATTGATGGAATTTCATCCCTTTTTGGGGTAATTTGGTGCTTGGAGCGAATTTGAAGCTCTGCCTGCTTGAGAATTCACAAACCGCCCTGTAGCTGAAAGGCCGATCCCATTGGGCACCTGTTAGCCAGCCTGCATAGTTTTCTCTAGAGCTCAAGGCCTCCCTGATTTGGTCTCACCTTCAGTTAAGCAGAGGTTTAGCGCAGGCTGTTAAGCACCCTTAGGAGGCTCAGCAGTGTCTCGCAGGGTGCCAGCTGCATCTTCACTCCTCCGCCCATCCCGTTGGTCCGCTGGGGTGGAAGTGTAATCAAACATAGGAGTCTGACTGGCAGCCCAAAGATCAGCTTTACAGAACCATTCCCAGCATTTTGGTAGTGAATTTTCTCATCCAACTACTTTGAGAGAGCTGAAAGCAGGCTGCAGCACAGATCCTATGAGGTCACAGTGAGTACACAGGCTGTTAAGAAATGTATGATGCAATACTGGTCCAAAGTTGCATCAGTTGAGAGGTCTTGAACAGTTCTTACAAAGGAGCAAATGGGGGCCAAATTCACTCTGCTTAAATCATAGTCTCTGAATTCTGCAGGAGGCTATGGAGCTCTGTATGAAAGCTAAATTAAAGGATTTCACTTTTACAGGTTCTTTGGGTTTCCAGTTGTTATCTCATTGTTTGATTCTTTGAGGAAGGAGAAGTTCTTTCTGCATTTTTATGAGGCATACTGATTAACCAAGGAGCATACTGTCCTATATATGGCACACTTCAATTCAGTGCTCTCTATTTCCACCTACTGGCAAATAGATGTAACCCACAAGTCTCTGGATTCATCTGCTTTGACTAAAGGAAAGAAAATTATAGGTAAAGCATATCTTTTCCTTATCTGGACTAAAATTAGAAAGCTTATCTGTGTTTAAAAGCCAGGATCAAAATTTGGCTGTTTTTACTGGCCTTTGACAACAGGTAGCTGGGTTCAGATTCTGACTAGCAACTTTACTTCTCTCTGGCTGTAAATCCATGATATTATGTCTTCCATCTAACTTATCTCTCCAGCCTATTATTTTGAACAAATAATATATCTTCATGTATCTGTGTTTTTCACTTAAATTACTTATTTTAGGATCATAAACTACCTTGAAATATACTGTATTTCTTGCTCCATAAGATGCACTTCCCCCCCCAAAAGTGGGTGGAAATAAGAGTGCATCTTATGGAGTGAATACTTCCCGGTCCCATACCTTTATTTAATCCCGGCGGTCCAGCGCTGTATTGGCAGGAGCTTTCTGTGCTCCTGCCCTTCCCAAGCTAGACCACTGCCTCCTGATATCTTCTATGTTCTTTTTGCAAATACAGTAAAACCTTGGTTTGCGAGCATAATTCATTCCAGAAGCATGCTTGTAATCCAAAGCACTCGTATATCAAAGCGAATTTCCCCATAGGAAACTCAGACGGGATTCGTTCCACAACTCCAAAACTTTAATACAAAATACTATATGTACTTATATTGCAAGACCTTGCTCATTTAGAACAGTCACTACATTCCTTCGGCGTCAGAGAGAGAAGAACCATCGGCTCAGTTGTGATGATGTGACGCGTGTATACTATATGTACTCGTATTGCAAAACCTCGCTCATTTAGAACAGTCAAAGCGAAGAACCAATGGCTTAGTTGTGATGATGTGATGTATGTATACTGTATGTACTTGTATTGCAAGACATTGCTTGTATATCAAGTTAAAATTTAATAAAATGTTTTGCTTGTCTTGCAAAACACTTGCAAACCAAGTTACTTGCAATCCAAGGTTTTACTGTATTGTAGTTCTTGCCCATCTCCTTATGTTTAGTGTATGTCCGTAAGACAAGTAATTTGTTGTACTAATAATATTCCCTAGTATTGTCCATCTTTGTTAATTTTATAATTTGTTTTTATAGTATCTGCTATCTGTATTATTAGTATTGTATACCACCTAGAAGCCTTGAAACTTGATATTATGATGTTTGTTCAGTTAAAATGTTTAACATGTTATATTTTCAGAGCAGAGCAGATTTGTAGTTTAGGGAATCTCCCCGTATCCTTCCTTTGCATGTGTTTCTATATAGGGTTATCACCTGCTTTGGTACATGCTGAAGGGGGCAGCAGAGCCCTCTGGTGAAGGAGGAGGAGTTGTAAAGCTGGAATGGATTCCTTCTGCATGGCTCGCGAGCATGGGGAGAATACCCTACAGTTCAGAATGACACATCTATCTACTAGAAAAGATATTAGCAAGGTAAGAACTTAATCTCTTTTTCAGAGAGATCTGTGGAAGTTTTGGATCCAGATGAAGAACGCAGAGATCGCATTAGACAGCAAGAACAAAACATCCGATCTGCTAGGATATTGTATGTGCTTCAGCAGCAGGTGAGACTCATGGGTTACTTTGTAAACTGTTATTGCAGTCAACAGGTGGTGGGAACACAGTTCTGTTAATTTGTAATTGAAAAGACAAAATAAACAATAACAAAAACTGTTGCATTTGCATAAGGACCAGCAAAAGATATACAAAGCCCTTGTAGAGATCTGTTAAGCTTCTTTGCATATCCAATAGCTGTCTCAGATTATTGTCCTTTAAAGGCATTTGAGACTTTCTGTATCAGAGGCCAGGTAGGGAGGAAATTATCAACAAGGGCTGCCATTAAGAAAGGTTATTTTAGGACAAGTCATTCTATTTTAACACAGGGTCCTATTTTATACAATGAGACCCTGTGCTCAAATAGCCAATTTTGATCATTTCCCCCCCTCTTATAGAGCTATATCTTCCAGTGTACTATATGATGGGCTGTTTTCCATACAGCTTGGTTCAATATAACACAGAATTGCTTATAGTGTTCTCAAGGGTTGTACTGTATTTTTGTTGTTGATATTACATATTACACTATGAACCCAATATAACATGGATTCACTTACACAGCAGTCAAATATTTTGGAGCCCAATGTCTACTTTATATGGGATCTAGAGTGTAGCTGCAATTGCTTACCTTGTAGCATAGATGCATTGCTTAGCAAGAAGTTTATCATAGTGTCCTTCCAGTATTGCAATAAACATATTATCGATTCTAGAGGAAACCTGTATCCTTAGCCAGAATGAATTTCCTGGTCTACCTCTTTAGAAACATACCACTAGAGGACAAAAGGATCTGCCTTGGTGTAGTGCTCTACAATAAAGATGTTCACAGGAACATAATCTGGTCCCTATTCCCCCCTCTCCCCCCATTCGCTTTTGATCCATCCCTTTCCATTCTTGCTGTACTATCTGTGGGAGAAGGTAGCTGAATACAGCTGTCGGCTCCCTTTATCTGCTACTCAATGGACTGCTTTCGATGTTAAAGTGCCTGACTCTGTCTAAGGCAGGAGTGTCAAAGTCCCTCCTCGAGAGCCGAAATCCAGTCGAGTATTCAGGATTTCCCCAATGAATATGCATGAGATCTATTTGCATGCACTGCTGTTATTGTATGCTAATAGATCTCTTGCATATTCATTGGGGAAATCCTGAAAACCTGAATGGATTGCGGCCCTCGAGGAGGGACTTTGACATCCCTGGTCTAAGGTAATCAAAATCACAATTTAAAATTATTCAAATTGTTAAATCATGAGCAAATTATGAAAAATTTGATTGTATTTTTTTTTTTAAATTTCTTTATTCATTTTATAATTCACAACAAGTGTACAGCCAAATATTAAACAATATATAAGACAATAACACTTGAAAATCCACCATATTATACAACAGAAAAAGAAATATCCACATTCATATTCATCAAAAGAAAAACCACAGGAATATATTGTCTTATCATTCATATGTAATATTAATAAAAATCCAACCCTCCCCATTCCATATGCAAAAATTAAAATTGGGAAAAGTGGAAATCATTCATTATAATAATTTAAAAATGGTCCCCACACATCCTTGAATTTCTTATAATATCCCTTCTGAACTGCCAACGCTCTTTCCATTTTAAACACATGACACACTGAATTCCACCAAAAGCAATAGTTTAGCCTTGTACAATCTTTCCAGTTATATGTTATTTGTTGAATGGCAACCCCTGTCAATATCATTTGCAGATATATTGATTGTATTTTTAATGCGGTGTTTAATTTTAGTTACTGTACTCCTAATGAAAATATTTTCAAAACATGGCCCTACTAGGTATTTGACTTGCGTATTGATCTGTACTAATAGATTCTTGGACTATTTGAATCCACTGTTTTTTATGGCCAGGGACAGTATTGAGCCTGACAAAACTTTATAATCCCCGAGATTTGATATCTGCCAATCAGTTTCTTTAGGTTATTGTTACATCTGGGGGTTTTTTCCCTATACTCTTGGTTCATTATAGTTTAACCTTTTCAGCTTCTTTAGAGTTTTATACAGGTTTGCATATTTTGGAGTTGCACTTTAAATTGTTGTTTTTATGTCTAAAATTCAATTTTTCTGAATTCTGCAGAGAAATTGCATTTTTTACTAAAATGAAATTGTGCTTGGGCAAGTTTGTTTTACCTTTATTTTCAACCAACAGGTTAAAGAAATTCAAGCTGATCTTGAGAAATTAAGTCCTCATAAAATCAAGCACACCAAGAAGGTAAAAATTAGTACTGGCTGCTATTTTTTGCAGTAGCTTCATGGGAAAAGTTGGTGACCTTTCAGTTTTTGTTTTTTTTTTTTAATTTTAATGGAGCAGTTCCACCAAGTTTATTTGTAATCCACATTATTATAATATTTGCAAACCTACTGTAGCTTGAGTTAATGGCAAGAGTCCATTCGGACGTCTGGCATCTATCACTATTCTGTGTAATTCCTATGATTAAAGTGTGGCTTCTTTATTTCTTTATATGGCACTGATATTTTGATGATTTGCTACCAAAAATGTTCTTTTTAAAGAATTTGAGTATTAATCTAATTTTTATTGTTTGATGTTTTAACCAGTCTCTTGCCATGTCTAGACTGGCAGCTGCTCACAGAGCTGCAATTCGAGCTTTGCAAATGTTTGTCACTCAATTTAATGACCAGACAGAGCAACAGATCCCTGCGCACTACAAGGAACTGGGCCAGTTGATTCGCCAGCTATCCCTGTGTTCTGCCAAACTTGATAAAGAAGCAGATTCATGTCTTTCTGACACGATCATCTCCATTCTTCAACAAGTTGAGGTATGTAGAGTGCTTCACCTACAGAGCTGGTGTTTTTGAGAATCTGAATAAGCCTGTGTGTGGGGCTAGTATGCCAGTCCGTGGAGGCTGTATTCACTGCTCTCTGGGAACACTCTATGATTGGACTCTGTGTATGCACACCAGGTTCTGGAGGAAAGTGTGGGCTTTGGTAAGGATTGTTGTGATGAGTGGGCTCGGCGGGAGCAAAGGTTGGGGTGGAAGGGGAGAATGAGAAAACTAATTTAGTAGATTATAGCTATCATTTCTTGCTATAGTGAGAGTCTGTCAAGATTTTGGTGGGTTTTTTTTCTGCTAGTAATATTTTTACAAATTGCACACTATTTTGCTGTCCATCATATTAAAAGTGGTATATAAAGCATTTAGGGCCTGATTCTGTATAGGACACTTGGCTCAAAGACCTCCTAAGAAGCGACTGAGAATCGGGTACCAGCATCCTATGCAGAATCGCATCTGCCTAACAACCCCTCCCCAAATTCTCTAACCGGCAACCAGGTCACCAGTGCCAGTTAGAGAATCGTGCCTTAGCCTAATCGCAAAGATAGGCAGCTTGCCATTAGCTGATAGTAACAAGGGATTCCCCAATTAGCTAAGCTGGCAGGACTCCCTGAAGCTATGTTCGGAGAATCCTTCCAGCTTAGCTGATCGGGGGGAAATACCCTTGCCGCGATCAGCTGAGCTGGCTGCGGCAGAGGCCCCCCTAAAATTGGCCTGAGGGATGCACACTCCATCCTGCCTAACACCACCCAACAACCCCCATCGCGATTGGCAAGAGAGATACCCACTCTCTCCTGCCACCGGTCCCCCTCCCTCCGAAATCTCGCCATCATGATTTGCAGTCTTGAGGTTTGGGGGTGTTGGCTGGGGGGGTTTGGGGGATTGAAGTGGCCGGCAGCAGGAGGGAGTGGGCATCCCTCCGGCCGATTTGGGGGAGGGGAGGGGGAGGGTACATGTTGAGGAGGGGGAACTCTGCTGCAGATGGCTCAGCTGATAACAGCAGTGGTATTTAACCCCTAATCAGCTGATCCAGCAAGATTCTTCGAAGCACAGCTTTGGGGAGTCCTACCGGCTCAGCAGATTGGGAATTCCCTTGCCGCAATCGGCTCAGCTGGCTGTGTCTACTTTTAACTTTTGAAATGTAGGCTAGCATTTTGCTGGCCTACATTTCAGGCGTCTGTCACAGCTCTATGGAGATGCCTAGGGCCGCTTAAATTTGCCTAAGGCCACTTCCCAGCCTTGGGTGAGCTTAGGTGTCCCTACCCGTTTTCCTAGAACTTCGATAAACGCCTACAGTGTGGTACACCTTCAAAAGCGCGCCAGACTTTGGCGCACTGACAATCCTGCGGTGACATTTGCGTGCAGGACAGATGTGCTTCCGCTGCTTTGAGGCCTTCCCGTTTGCGCTGTGAATGGGTGTGTGGGTGGGGAAAACCCCCCCCCCCCAGTAAACTTATAAGGCCTTGCATTCCCGTTGTCCTTCCCGTTTTCACACTTCAGGAGTTTTCAGTGTCCCCCCCCCCACCACCACCACCAACGAGAGCGTGAGGTAAGTTTAGTTGGGGGGGGGGAACCCCACACACACCCTCGCAGTATAAACGGGAAGGCCTGAATGGCAGTGCGCATCTGTCCTGCGTGCAAATGTCACCATGGGATTGTTGACGCGCCATTGTCTGGGGCACTTTTGACTGTAGGTGTCCTGCCTCGGCGAATTGGGCAGCACTATTTGAGATATATTTGCATGCTCTAAGAATCCTTACTTTAGACAAGGCAGATAAGGAGTGAAGAAACATGCTTTTGGTTAGGACAGTGGGCTGAGAACCAGGGAAGCTAGGGTTCAAATCTTACTTCTCACACTGATGCTTCAGCAAGTCATTTTACCCTCCATTATCTTGGAGACAAAGTTATTCCTTCTTTTTTAAAAAAAAAAAAAATCTTTATTCATTTTCAAATCATACAAGTGCACAAAAATATATCATACAAATAAGTCCAATATAGCACCATAATATCTAACACATAAGATCTAATAGTGTAAAAAACAAAAAACCCCTACCCACTCACCCACCCACCCTTCATGTTTAAAGTTTCAAGTTTATTAGTTATTTGATTAATCGCCTATCACAATTACTAAGCGATATACAAATAATAACATAAATTTTTAAAATATACAAAAAATACAAGGTAAACAAAAACAACAATATAAAAATCATTAAAAACTGATAAATTAAAACAAGGTAATTAAAACTATTACAAGGAAACAATGGGGTAGAAGGGAAAGAAATACAATTTATGATAGGAAAGAGAGAACAATTAAGGTAAAATGCAAAAGGAATGGGAAAAACATAAAAGTATTGGAAATACTTAAAAAGGTAAAATAGAGAGCAGATAGAAAGAGCAATTAGCGTTTCAATTAGATATTGAAAGCATCTTTAAAAAGAAAGCTCTTAAGTTGGCTCTTGAATTTATCCAGATTCTTCTCCTCTCTTAAATAAAGTGGAAGTGAATTCCAAATCGGTGGTGCCGTAACAGTAAAAATGTATTGTCTTCGAGTATTTATGGTTTTAAGAGTGGGAATGACTAATAAAAGCTGTTCATTGGATCTTAAAATTGTAGGAGAAGTATATGGAATTAAAACTTTGTAAATAAAAGCTGGGGTTTTGTATAGTAGCGATTTAAAAGTGAGTAAGGATAATTTCTATAAGATTCGGTGTGCAACTGGGAGCCAATGTGCCTTTTGGAGTAATGGAGAGACATGATCGAACTTCTTGGCTCCCATAATTAATTTGATGGAAGCATTTTGGATAATTTGCAATCTTCTAATTTCTTTTTGAGCCATTCCCTTGAATAAAGCATTACAATAGTCAATTTTAGAGATAATCATTGAATGAATTAGTATATTTAAAGATTTAGGACAAAGGAATTTTGAGATAGATCGTATTTGACGTAATCTATAAAAAGTGGCCTTAACCACGTGACTGACGTCATGATAGGTTAGATTTTCATCTCATTTTCAACTAAAATAGAGTGTACTATATTATATAACATATGATAACCTATCTTATTAACTTACACTCCATACCCACCCTCCCCCTTGAGTGTGCTAAATAGATCTAAAAAAGAAAAGAAAAGAATTGATGTCTATTCATCACAATACTTTACCAATTTGGAGACAAATTTAGTTTAAGTTCTTAAGCCCTCTAAGGTAAAGAAATAACCTATTAAAAGATGAGTAATTTAGGATTTGGATCTTATTAAGCCTAAAATACAAATCCATTAAAAAAAACATTAGACACTGGTTGTATTGATTTATAAATAATACTATCTTCCCGCTTATTAACTGTGATACGTACAACTAGTCTGTTTCATGTTTAAGTTATCTTTTGTATATTTGCTTATATGTATATTTGCATATTTATAATAATTATTTGTATACTTTGTATATTTATTGTGAAAAAACAACCCAAAAACAAACAAACAACGGAATTAGTGCATGCAAGTACAATAGTGTCTCAATTATCTGATGTAAATGGGACTGATGGATGGTTAGATAATTAAAAAATTGGAAAATATAGAAAAAGTGAATGAGATGCATATTTAAAAGAGAAAACGACACTGACATCAGCTAGGTAAGTCAGGTAATCTAGGAGGTTGGATTAGCGCTTTTGTATCAGTTTTGTAACTTAAATTTAGTACATAATTTCACCTGCATTTCATCAGGCTAAGTTGGAAGCATTATGAAATACAAATTTTAAATTGGGAAATATGGTTTCTCTTAAGAATTTAGACTCTCTCCTGGAAAAGAAGCAAACTCCCAAGAAAATGAAGAAACTTGTTTCAAAAGTTCCGAACAGATCTCCTCCTGCCAGAGAGCTGTTCCCAGTCAGGCAGCAGAGTGTCTCCCCAAGGCGAGGGAAGAAAGCACCCGTTCTGAAAGAGCAGGAGCCACCTGCACACACAGGTCTGGAGGTCACAGAACGACCCCTCACTGGTATGTGATTTATGGATTTAAAGCAGGGCGGCTGTTTCCCCTTTCTTAGAGCCATTCACTAACATTTTAATTCTTTCCACTGCCAAGCACATTTCAGCACTGAGTTGACCTCAGCAAGATCTGTTTTGTACAGGTATCATCTTCAAACAATGGACATGCCAAAAGATGTTGCATTGATTTGCCTTTCACCACAGTTATATATTTCAGACCTATTTAGGATCTTCCTAATTTGCACTTTCAGGTCTTCATCTGCTGACATAGGCATATAGAAGATTTTGCATTTTCCAGGTGGTCCATTCCTTTTCTGCACCTGCAGGAAGATGCTCAGTCAGTATGATGCCTTTACTTATCTTAGAAATAAGATCTCCAATTCACCAGGCGCTGACTTAACTATCATCTTCTTAAGGAAATGGTTGTTAAGAAGTTGATGCTTGTGGAAGATGTCAGATTGACAGTACTGCACTGATGATTTCTGTTTAGCAACAGAACAGATGCAGCACAGGGAACTGACACACATGTATCTTCCCCTCTGCTATACTTCCACTTGCCGCTCTACTCCTATAGTGCAGAAACTGACAACCAGGGTATAAGAAGTGGTTTTGAAGCACGATTGCAAGTCTGTACATCTATTTTTATCCAGTTGGTTTGAGTGACCAAGGAAGCCTGCTCTACAGACATCTAGAGCCCCCTCCCTTTAATGAAACAACTAAAAATACTTTACAAAGCATATTAAAACTTTAGACTTGTGTATTATATGTACTATTGTTATGCAGCTAAGGAGAGTTGTAACTTCACTGCAGCACAAGATTGAGGTACAATTTCTAGCAGCAACTGACTGGTGTCATACATGTGGTTATGCCATTAGCAGCTATGTATCTTGGAACACAATCTTTTTATGCAGGCTTATAAAAGACCAAAACTTTTCTGCAAAAGCATGTTGCAATAGAGCTGTTCCAGCAGTAGGTTTCTACTTTTAAAATCATAGATGAAAGAGGTACCACTACTTATCACTTATATAGCATTGAAATGTGTATGCAGCGCTGCACATTTTGACATCTATAGATGGTCCGTGCTTGAGGGAGCTTACAATCTATCTTGGACTGACATGACAGAGGGTAAGGGGATGCATAACCCAAGGTGAGAGGAGTTAGGAATCAAAAGCACTCTCAAAGAGGTGGGCTTTTAAACGGGCCACGAACGTTGCCAGACGGAGGGTGCCGTAGGGATTCGGGCAGCTTGTTCCAAGCATATGGTGCAACAAGGCAGAAGGGACAGAGTTTGGAGATGGCAAAGGAAGAGAAGGGCACAGATAAGAGTGACTTACCAGCTGAGTGGAGCTCTCAAGGAAGAACATAAGGGGAGATAAGTGAAGAGAAATAGTGAGGGGCATTTGTAGGTCAGTAAGTGGAGTTTGAATTGTATTTGTAAACGGATGGGAAGCCAATGAAGTGACTTTAGAAGAGGAGTAATGTGAATAAAGCAGATCTCCTGGAATACGAATCATGCAGCCAAATTCTGGACGGATTGGAGGGGAGCAAGATAGCTAAGTGGAAGGCCTGAGAGTCTAAGCGTGAGGTGATGAGGGTGTGGATAAGTGTTTTGGTAGTGTGCTCAGAGAGGAAGGGTCGGATTTTGTACAATTGCTATTTTGAGCCAATCAGGGCCTTCAGCCCCTCCCCTGTATCACCAAATGCATTGAGGGTGAAGCCCCATCATTTGCAGCATGCAGCCCTGTATGCAGGAGGGAGTGAGCTTCCCTCCTGCCATTTTTTCATCCGAAGGTACAGGGGGGTCCAGGGATGTGGGAGCGGGGATGCAGGAATGTGGGGGGTGAGGTCCAGGATGTTGGGGATGTGAGAAGGATGTAGGGGCGGTCCAGTGATGTCAGGGGGAGGGGTGTAGAGCTCCGGTGATCCTGCTAGGGGGAATCCCAATAAGGTGAACCGCCAAGAATCCTTGAAACCGTCTGATTTGATGAGATTCCTTCTGCCGCAATCAGATGAGGTAATTGATGGGTACATCTACAAAATTTGCTTTGTATGTTTTTCACGTGGACATTTTTATTTTTGAAAATGAGCAAAAACAAGTAGATGTCTTAAGGACCAAAACTTATACCTAGTTCATTTTCAAAAATAAAAGATAGACGTTTGGTAGCTTTGAAAATGGACATTTTTTCCAACTGGGTTTATGGACATCTTGCACAAAACATCCATCCTCAGACTTATGCACACTTTTGATTATGCCCCTCCACGTGAATACCTCCTTCCATGAACTGTTGCTGAAGGATGTCAAACATATCTTTCAGCTCCGTCTCCTTCCCAGTGGATTGTACTGCCACCTTCAGTTTTTCCTTTTGCAAGCGAACTGAGAAGGTGTCTTTTCTGTACTCCTGACAACTTTGTTGTTTTAGGCGTTTCTTTGAATTTTTGAGGCATCAGTGCCTAGAGGATCCCTGTTACTCTGGGAGAGCTCTGCCTGGGAGAGGATGCAAGTTCTTTTCCTGTCCCTGCCCCATTCCTGCAAGCTCTATCCTCATCTGCACAAGCCTCAAACACTTTAAAATCATAAGTATTCGAGGCTTGTGCAGTTAAGGTAGAGATTACAGGAATGGGCAGGGAAAAGGACAAAACTCGCAGAGACAGGACAGGGAAATTGAGTTCTTGCAGAAACGGGGAAAAATTTGTTCCCGTGTCATTCTCTAGTCCCAGCAGTCTCGCAATCTAACTGTGGTGCCTGGAGCAATGGATTGTTAAGTGACTTGCTCAGAGTCACAAGAAGCAGGCTTGGATTGAACTAACAACCTCAGGTTGCTGAGGCAGAAGAAGCTCTAACAACTAGGCCACCCCACCATTCCATGTCACATGGTCCTCTTTTGGGCCCTTTATGTGGAGCTTTTGAATTATAGAGAGAACTCGCCAAATTTTAACAATGGCCCCTACATTTTTAAAATTTGTTGCAATGTTCCTTTGTGGTGGTCATTATTCTTTCATATTTAACTATATTATATAATGAGGACCACCAAAATTGAAAACAAATATGGATTATGTTGAGGAAAGTGAGATCCTGCTTCCGCCAACAACATTTTACTGTCCTTGTACAATCAATCATTCTTTCCAGACTGGACTATTGTAATTCCAACTATCTAAGCCTAACCAAGAAAAATCTTCAAAGACTTCAGCAGACCCAGAACACTGCGGCTAGGTTGATCTTTGCAAAAAGCAAATTTGATCATGTTTCCCCGCTTCTGTCAAAACTTCACTGGCTTCCGGTGATTTTTAAATGTACCTGCCTAATTTTCAAGATCCTACATATCATTCTTCCTCCCCTAATTCCACTATCCTGGAATTCTTCAAGACCTGACACTACCAGATCTGCCCACATACTAAAACTATCTTTCCCCTCATTAAAAGGCGTCATGTATGCAGGTAAATTAGGGAAATCCCTTTTCTTCAAATTCACTGAGCTTTGGAATAACCTCCCTGCGGAACCTAGGCTCATTCCAATTACAGTCAAACCTCGGTTTGCTAGTGTTTTGCAAGACGAGCAAAACATTCTTGCAAAACTTGTCTCGCAAACCAAGTGTTGACTCGATTTGCGAGCACCCCCCCCCCCTGAGAACTGGCATCGCACCCCCTGCCAAACAACTTCAAACTTGCCCCCCATCTGGCACCGGCACGCAGCCCACAGGACATGCCGGTGCCGCTTGAAGAACTTCCTGCCTCTGCCAGGCCTTGAGCATGCATCTGCGCATGCTCAAGGCCTTCTAATTCTCCCTCTCGCCTATGGGGAAACTCGCTTTGATATACGAGTATTTTGGTTTACGAGCATGCTTCTGGAATGAATTATGCTAGTAAACCAAGGTTCCACTGTATTCCAAAAGCATCTGAATACCTGGCTTTTCTCCAAAACGTAAAGCTATCTATATAAAATGTAAAGCTAGCTATCCTCTTCATAACCTCTAATTTCTTATTATGTCCTTCCCTCATTTGTTGAATTTACCTGTAAACCGTGCCGAGCTCTATCTTTATGGAGATGATGTGGTGTACAAATTTAAGATTTAGTTTAGTTAGTAGATATCGTAGTTAACACTATCGGTATAAGAATGTCAACTACAGTAGTCTTTTAATGTTATTAGCAATATAACTAGATAAAGAAGCAGATCTCAAGATGATATAGATGTAAGACATGGGAAATTTAAAATTAGTTGTTGTTTCATCACAAACCTTGTAACATATAATGTAACATTCCAAAAAGATGGCAAATTAGGTCAAGTATAACTTATTTTCTAAAATACCTATATCATGATTGCAAGACCAACAGGAATTAGGAAAATTGGAGTTGGCTTTCTGAGAAGAACAGTTCTTGTTACCATATAGTCCTTTCTATTCTATCCCCAGAGCAAACCAAACACAGTGCTATCACTCGGAATATAGGGAGCCACCTGGACAAAGATCAACTGAGTAAACATGGAGACAGCATTACTATTCCCAGCAGAAATGCCATTCCAAAAGCAGATGGAGAATCATTGGCAGAAGCAGGAATCTTAAAAGGAGATGCACAACCGGAAAGCGAACCACTGAAGAATAAGGGAGTGTTGTTGCCAGAGCGACCCCAGGTTTGTGTTTTGGGAGTTGCATGGACCTCATTCTTGGCCCTTTATGTGGGACTTTTGCATCAGAATTACTAGGGACAGCTGTAAGAGCAATTGCTCAGTGCTGTTTCAAAGTGGAATAGCCACTGTTGGAAGCAGGATGCTGGGCTTGATGGATCTTTGGGATTTCTCAGTGTTAAATCAGTACAATGACTGGATAGAAATGATATGTTTTAAGGTAGAGTGTTTAAGAAGCAACCTCCTATAGACTATTCCAGTGCAATAGGTGAAGCATTGTAGACAAGTGGATTGTGTCCCAGTGGCTGTGAACATAAGAACATAAGAAATGCCTCTGCTGGGTCAGACCCGAGGTCCATCGTGCCCAGCAGTCCGCTCACGCGGCGGCCCAACAGGTCCAGGACCTGTACAGTAATCTTCTATCTATACCCCTCTATCCCCATTTCCAGTAGGAATTTGTCCAATCCTTTCTTGAACCCCAGTACCGTACTCTGCCTTATAACGTCCTCTGGAAGCGCATTCCAGGTATCCACCACACGTTGGGTAAAGAAGAACTTCCTAGCATTCGTTTTGAATCTGTCCCCTTTCAACTTTTCCGAATGCCCTCTTGTTCTCTTATTTTTCGAAAGTTCGAAGAATCTGTCCCTCTACTCTCTCTATGCCCTTCATGATCTTGTAAGTCTCTATCGTATCCCCTCTAAGTCTCCTCTTCTCCAGAGAAAAGAGACCCAGCTTCTCCAATCTCTCAGAATATGACAGGTTTTCCATACCTATTATCAGACGTGTTGCTCTCCTTTGAACCCTCTCGACTAACGCCATATCCTTCTTAAGATACGGCGACCAATATTGGACGCAGTACTCCAAATGCGGGCGCACCATCGTGTGTGCCATATGCAGAAGGAATCCACTCCGGATTTTTTCTGTGACTCTGCTCTACTTTACTGTGCTCTCTGGCTCCACCTTTTCTTTTTAAATTGTGAAATCTGATGTATTTTTCTTTTTAACTGTATATACTTCTTTTTTTTTTTTCAATTCTTTATTCATTTTATCATCTTACAACAAGTACACAATATTACATCATAAAAAATAAACACATCACTTGAATTTCTTACTAATATCATCCTAAATATATAAATTAATCCCTCCCCACCCACCCTTCCCTTAAATATTTCAATCAAAAATATCATATAAATATTATAAACTTATTTAATAATAACCTTTAAAAAGAAATTTATACCATCCCCCCACTCCCCTATGTATAAATATACTATTTTAAAGAATTGGAAAAATTGGAATAGATTAAATTATTCATTCTGGTGGGAATCCCTATTTTATATCTTTAAAATGGAAAAGTTTATGGCCATTCAGAAGGTGGTTATAAAAAATTTATGGAAGTTTGGGAACCATTAACTAAATATTATAAAGATTGATTTATCTGTATAATTTGGGGAAAACATGCACATCCGGGGAGAGGGGAGGGGGATATGTTTTGGCATTTGTTAAGAAATATAGAAGGGTTGTTTACAAGTATTTTATGAAGTGTTTGTAAATTGAAAAGTGGGTGGGAGAAAATAAGTCTTGTCTTTATTCTATTTAGTATATTGTGCTGTAATGATATTAATTTATGTAAATGCATCATCTTTTGTGTACAACTGAAGTTTTAAAAATGAATAAAGAATATTAAAAAAAAAAAAAAATAGCCATGGCTCACTTGTACCTTGGCACAGGAGTGCCAACAGCTTCTGGGTCAGCCTCGGGTGGATTCTTTGGTTGTACAGGTGACTAAATGCACTTCCCTTCCCAGTGAAGGTGGTGTGGTGCTTAAAGATACGCAGGACCGCCGTGTGGATGTAGTCCTCCGGAGGCGTTTTGATGCAGCTGCTTTGGGTATAAAGGCAGTTTCAGTGGCATCCTTTGTCACACACGTAGTACTCCATTTCTGCTTGCAGGATTCTCTGGATCTGGCAATGAGCTGGTAATTCCACTTCCAAAACTACTTTGGCTAGACTTCCCTTTGAGGGGCAGTCATTGTTTTGCAAGGGCCTGGATGACCTCATAAATTCTATGGTGGACCATCCCCCAAATACCCTGCCTGATAGCAGACCAAGACCCTCTAGAACAGTGGTCTCAAACTCAAACCCTCTGTGGGGCCACATTTTGGATTTGTAGGTGCTTGGAGGACCGCAGAAAAAAAATAGTTAATGTCTTGTTAAAGAAATGACAATTTTGCATGAGGTAAAACTCTTTATTGTTTATAAAACTTTCCTTTAACAGTTAAAAGGAAAGATATATAAACTATAAAGAGTTTTTACCTTATGCAAAATTGTCATTTCTTTAATAAGACATTAACTATTTTTTCTGCAGCCCTCACATTTAAAGCTTAATATCTTTTCTTTCTCAAAACTGACACATTTCAATCACTATATTGAAAATAAAATCATTTTCCCTACCTTTGTTGGCTGTTGACTTTATTTTTCTGTACTTTTAACTATGTTTCCAGGGCCTTCTTGTCCTTTGACTGTTTTTATCTCCATCTTCACTTTCTGCCTTGCATCCATCTTTGGCATTAACTTAATATTCAATTTTTCTGCTTTCTTTACAAAATCTACATTTCCATGTCTTACCTTCCCTTCCTATCTCTCTCTTCTTCCGTCCTATTTCCAAGGTCTGACATCTCTTTCCTTCCTTTCTCCTGGTCTGGCATCTGTCTCCTTCCCTCCCTCCCTCCCTCCCTCCCATGAACTTGGCATCTCTTGTTCCTCTCCTCTCCCTTGTCTTCCTTCTCCTTCCTTCCCTCTCTTTCCCCAATTGGGTGCAGCAGCAACAGAAGCAGCATTTCCCTTCCCCCTTTCCTGTGAAGCAGAGGCATTTCTCTTCCCCCTTCCCTCCCTTTCCCTGTGCAGCAGCAGCAGCATTTCCCTAGGGTCCCCCTTTACTATGCAGCAGAAGCATTTCTCTTTCCCCTCCCCTTCCGTTCCCTTCCTTGTGGAGCAGCAGCGTGTCTGGCCAGCTCCCTTGCTCAGTCGATAATTCCGTTCAAAGGCACGAGTGGTGGAAGCCTCTCTGATGCGATTTCACATAAGTCACAGCCTTCAGTTGCAGGCTCTTCCAGACCTCTCTCAGGGTCCAGTCTGTATGGAGGATCTCGGTTGCTTAGATATTCTGATGTAGTCATTTCTACTCTTCTGAAATCTAAGTCGTCGTCTATTGTGTCTGCCTATTCTAAGGCATGAAAGACTTTGCTGCATTGGTGTGACCAAGAAAATATGGAGCCGTATTCCGCTCCTATCTCCATGGTGCTCACCTTTCTTCAGGTGGTCCTTGATAAAGAGCTCACTGTTACTTCTCTGCAGATCCAAGTCTCTGGGCTTTCTGGTTTCAGAACCCGGGATGGTAGTCCTTGCCTCTCACCCTGATGTGACCAGATTTCTGAAGAGTGCTCTTTGCATTAAACTTCCCATCAAACCACCATTCCTTTCATGGGACTTTAACTTGGTTTTGTCTGGCCTCACCAAGGCTCCATTTGAACCTCTGAAAGATGCTTCTCTCTTGGACCTGATGCTGAAGGCAGTTTTTTTTCTGGTCGCCATTACCTCTGAAACGTGTCTTGGAATTCCAGGCTCTATCTTATAAAGAGACTTTCTTGAGAATCGCAGAGACAAGAGATCTCTCTCCGCACGGTTCCTTCGTTTCTACCAAAGGTGGTGTCAGTGATCCATGTTAATCAGGAAGCGTATTTGCCTGTTGTGGAAATTGGACGTCCAAAGAGTTCTATGTTATCTGGAGGTCACTAATGAATTTCGCCTCTCTGACCATCTTTTTGTGCCGACTCATTCTTCTAAGCATGGTGCTGCCACTTCCAAGGCCACTATTTCCAGGTGGATATGTAAAGCTATTTAGTCAGCCTACATTCTTTGCATTAAACAGTCTCATGTGTTTGTTTTAAGGCACATTCTGCCAAAAGCATGGCCTCCTTGTGGTTCGAAACTAAAGCTATCTCCTCTGAGGAGATCTGTAGGGCAGCTACTTGGTCCACTCTACACGTTTGCCAAATTCTACAGAGTGGATGTGGGTGGCGAGACCAGACTCTGCCTTTGGGTCCTCGGTCTTGAGGGTCAACGCAGTCAGCCCACCCTAGCTTTGTGGGACTGCTTTTGTACATCCCACTTGTCTATTGCACTGGAAAAAGAGATTATGTTCTTATCTTGGTAAGCTCTTTTCCAGTAGATAGGTGAGATTCTAGACTCCCACCCTGTCCTTTCTGCACCTGCTTACTGTCTCAGTTTGTTTATACTTCTCCAAGTTGATTCTTGGATGTCAGTATATATGTTCCTGCTTTATACAGGGGTCGTTTCTGCCCTCCTTTGCATTTGTTGGCTGTTTGCAATTAATGTTCTCATATTCATTCTTGAGCTGAACTGTTTATGAACTTGATTGCCATGGATGTCTCTACTTCCTGTGCTTCGGTACTAACTAAAGGTGGAGCCAGAGAGCACAGTAAAGTAGAGCATAGTCACAGAAAAAAATCCAGAGTGGAATCTTTCTGCAAATGGCACACGGCCATTGGGACACAACCCACTTGTCTAGAATGTCTCGCCTATCTTCTGGAAAAGAGCTTACCAGGGTAAGTACATAATCTCTTTTTATAGGGTCCTTTGTTCATTGACTGAGAAAAGGATTGCAGTAATCCTCACATAAGTATGCTTTGTATATGAGTTTATTAGTTTGATAATATTATATATTAAGAATAAAAGTTAAGAGAAATGAATATTGAATTACGAATAGAGTATGCAAGTACAAAAAATGAGTCAAAGAGGCTGTAACTAACAGAAATACTAAAGGCAGCTCTTGAGGTTACTCTTAAGGCAGCTGATATAGGTCATAAGAACATAAGAATAGCCATATTTGGTCAGACCAATGGTCCATCTAGCCCAGGGATGGACAACTCCGGTCCTCAAGGGCTGAAATCCAGACATGTTTTCAGGATTTCCCCAGTGAGTATGTATTGAAAGCAGTGCATGCAAATAGATCTCATGCATTCATTGGGGAAATCTGAAAACATGACTGGATTCTGGCCCTCGAAGACCGGAGTTGCCCACCCCTGGGCTAGCCCAATATTCTATCTTTATGGTGGCCAATCTAGGTCACAAGTACCAGGCAAAAACCCAGCAGCATTCTATACAGGGCAAGCAATGGGATGCATTGACAGAGGAAGTGGTTAAGAATGGTTAATGTAGTTGGTTTTAAAAAAGATCTGGAAAAGTCCATAGACTGCTGTTGAAACAGACATAGGAGAAGCCACTGCTTGCTCTGGATCGATAGCATGGAATGTTGCTACTATTTGGGATTTTGCCAGGTACTGGTGCCTCTGTGAAGACAGGATACTGGGCTAGATGGACCATTGGTCTAAGTCTATTCAAATGGTATTTCTTTTGAGCAACTGAAACTCCACCATTCAGCCAAGGAATATGAATGCTGCCTATGCAACATTTCCAGCCCTAGCTGACCGTTGGAGCAGAAATATTGTCAGGGTAAGGTGTGATTCTAAATATATCCTGTCACTATTTTATAGTTTTCTTGTCTTCCCCCACCACCCCCATTTACCTTTGAAAATTGATCACGCAGATCCAAGAAGTTGCTTTGGGTGTATTTTTGGAGGCTCTCTGATTAAGAAGCACATTAGCATTCTGTCTGCATTAACCCAGGTTTATCAGTGTATATTAATACATTTGATTGTATTTTGAAGGGATTTCGTCAGGTTCGAAAGTTGAGACCCAGACAATCTACTGTGAAGTCTGCCCGCTTTCAAGATACAACTGTGTCTTTCAGGCTAAAAGAGAACAGGCCACCTACTAAAGAAAACAAGACTCCTTGGGTACCGACAAACCCTACTTCAACACCTGCTTCACCACGGCGGTATGCAAGAGCAGATTTTATTTTCATTTGCAGTGTGGATCCTGTCTGTTAATCACATGACTTACTGTTTGTTTTAATTGAAATAGTTTTGAAGAACCATTGGGTGAATTTTCAAAGTTAAATATCTGGATAAATGCTGTCAATATGCAGATATTTCCAATAGGTAGTGCTGGACACCAATATTTAATAGCACTATCCTTATTGAATGCCATGGATAGGGCCAGAAGGCTGCATGACATACATAACATAACATAACTTTATTTTTCTATACTGCCCAAATCAAAAGAATTCTAGGCGGTTTCCACAAAAGAGAAAAAAACTGGACAATCAGTGAAATACAAAATAGTAAAAATTGAATACAACCTATTGTATTAAAAAAGACATTAAAAATTTTAAATTAACAGAATAAAATTAATTGTGTTAAAAATGAAAGCACAGGTTAAGAGATAAAATTTGTCAAATAATTTCTTTTCTAAAAGTGCCATAGGACAGCATGGCTCCATTGATATAATAACCAAACCAGGACTGTTGTTTGCAGCCTAAAATCTTCAGGTAAATAGGTTGCAATTCCTGGTTATCCTCACAGGATTATATAGCACGAAATGAGATAGCAGGTATGTAGGTGCCAATCCCCAGACTGACTTAAAACAGAGGCATGAGAATTTAAACATTACTCGTGCCTCTACTGGAAAGGAGCGATTTTCAAATTGCTATCCAAATAACTAGGCAGCCGAAGAAAGAGATGATTGCCTCTGCACGACCAACCACAAGTCCAAAAAAGAGCAGAGTGTGCCTGGTCTTCAACCCCACTTTATTAGCAACCCATCATAAAATTCACAAGGACATATATAGTAGACAGTAAGTGCAAACATGGACATGGGCTCAACACGCCGTGTTTCGGCTAGGGTGCCTGCATCAGGAGTCCACTAGTCCACAAGGGGGAGGGTGGATTTGGGGTATAATTTAAGAAGATTTGTTATCATATGTTATATACATATACTATACTCTATTTTAGTTTAAAATGTGATGAAGGGTGGGGTTTGGTTTTTTTTTTTTTTTTTTTTTTACACTATTAGATTTTATGTGTTAGATATTATAGTGCTATATTGGAATTACTTGTATGATATATTTTTGTGCACTTGTTTGATTTGAAAATGAATAAAGATTTTTTTTTTTAAAAAGGAGTCCACTAGTAAGCAACATATAAAAGTTCCCCGTCAAATCCAAGAGGAACTCTGTGAAGAGTAACGTGACTAAGCATGTCAAAAGAATAATCCCAAAACTTTTATATGTTGCTTACTAGTGGTGGACTCCTGATGCAGGCACCCTAGCCATAACACGGCCCGTGTCAAGTCCATGTTCCACACTAGAAAATGACATGGTGACTGTTACCCACGGCTAGCCGTGGGTAACCTGCTGGAATGGGGGGGAATAATTAACTGATTGACTCGGGTACAGGGACAAGGCCATTTACTGCCCCGTGGGGCCGTAGCCAGACCAAAAGGAAGCCCCCAGCACTTTCCTAAATTCTTTCAGTACCTTTGGATGTATCCCATCTAGCCCCATCACATTATCTACCTTTAGTTTAACTAGTTTTTCACAGTCTTCTGAAAATTGTTCCAAGATCCATCATACTTAGAAATAAAACTTATTTTGGCTTCATAAAAGAAGATACACATATGTCTCTCTATTGGTTTCTTATAGAAGTTGTAGCTTCATAAAAGAAGGCATGCATATGTTCCTTGTATCAGTTTCTTATAGAAAATGTCAACCAGCTTGGGGACCAAATATTCCTGCAGCTATTTAATTAATGTTCTGAAGGGAGATGATCTAGTCCACAAAAAAAACACAAAAGAAGCACCAAAGGTCATCCGGAATCTTGGAAAAAACTTTATTCTTGGACCCAACCCGATGTTTCGGCATAAAAACGCCTACCTCAGGAGTCCATAAAGCTTGAAAGGCCAATCTGGAATGCCTTGAGGTCTCAAACACCAACTTGGGGAAAAATAATGAGACAAAAACAAAGTTTGGCTGCCATGGAGCGTGGGTCAAAACCATGCAGCAGTGCAGCTTTATTGTTTTTCAAACAAAAAATTGCTTTATATAGTTCAAGAGCTCTTGATTAGAGAATGACACAGGGACAAATTTTCCCCCATTCCTGTAGGAACTCATTTTCCCGTCCTGGAGAGTTCTTTTCCTGTCCCTGCCCCATTCAAGCTCTGTTCTCGTCTGCACAAGCTTCAAATACTTTAAAATCTGAAGTGTTCGAGGCTCGTGTGGTTAAGGCAGAACTTACAGAAATGGGACAGTGACATAACTCGCGGGGACGGGACAGGAAATTAATATCTGTGGGGACGGGGAAAAATTTTTCCTCGTGTCATTCTCTACTCTTGATCAATTACTGTTACTTCTTTGGGGAGGTGCGATAGAAAATGTTAATTTAAACCAATCATTAATGTCTCACTGTGAAATTCCCAACTTGGAAGCATATGAATTGCTGTAAAAATCTGCAAAACAACTGGCTATCTCTGGAGATTTTAAGAACCAGTGTCCCATGCTTATTAATGTTGTTTATCCTTTTCTTCAGCTGCTATAAAAGCAGTTTACTTGATTTATTAGCATGTTCATAATACTATCAATTTGTTAAATTTTGATAATGATCCATTTGCACTGATTCTAATTTAGCAATCTTTCTGTGCTCCTTCATCAAATTAGCTGGAATTTTATTATTCCCTAACAATTTAAACCACTTATGTTCAGCTTCTAAAACCTTTAATCAGGCTTGAAGATCTGTAAGAGTAGCTGTTTTTTGTTTTTGCTTGTTGCAGGTTTCTGGGTCTTGTTGCGTCTTGTTTTTTTGTTTTATATGAGCAGTAATTGAGATAATACTGTAGAACCTCATAAAGTGGCTTTTTCTGCATCCCACATTATAAGAGAATGCACTTCTAAGTTATAATTAAAATGGGCAAATTCTTACCCTGCTGTGGTGAGTGTGTCTAGGAATTGAGGATCATTAAGAAGATATTTATTAAAAGACCGGTTTTTGGGAGGCTTATGTAACTCAGGATTGCTAAACATAAGGTCACTGAAGCACCTTGAAAAAAGGAGACTGAAAGGGGATATGATTTTTTTTTTTTAATTCTTTATTCAGTTTTAACTCTTGCAACAAGTGTACAAAATTCAATCAAATAATTCGTACAAATCAAGATATTGAAGGGAATTGACTTAGTAGAGAAAGAGAGATTGTTCACCCTCTCCAAGGTGAAGAGAGCGAGAGGACAATCTCTAAAATTGAAAGGGGATAGATTTCGTACAAACGTAAGGAAATTCTTCTTCACCCAGAGAGTGGTAGAAATCTGGAATGCTCTTCCGGATGGTGTTATAGGGGAAAACACCCTCCAGGGATTCAAGACAAAGCTAGACAAGTTCCTGCTGGACCAGAACATAAGCAGATGAGGCTAGACTCAAATTGACCTAAGGGCCGCCGCGTGAGCAGAATGCTGGGTATGATGGACCATTGGTCTGACCCAGCAGTGGCAATCAGGAAAGAGACAAACTACACTACATTCAGAAAAAAACCTGAAGACCCACCTCTTTGACAATTAACTGTTTCAGCTTCTGTATAGCACCCCCTACTTCTAGGTTCCTCTTCTTCCTTCTCCACGCCCCCGTCCCCTACTACTTTCCCACTTCCTCTTTGATTTGTCACCTTGAGCTTGTATAGGTTTATGCGACTCAGAAATGGAAGATTAGATTAGATTAGAATTCTTATGGTCTGAGGTGTTCATCGATATAAGCACAAAAGAAACTAACCCTCTAGACTAATCAATTGCCAATAAGTCCAAAAATCTCTACATGAATAAATAATTGGCTTAACTAAATAATTTCCTACAGGGAGATTGTTTTAGCTTGAAAAAATATAACAATAAGACAATCTATGAAAAAAATAATCTTAAAGAAAATAATCTTAAGAAAGATAAATTTGAAAGGCCTCAGTATGAGCTCTTGGAATACAAACGGAGGACATTGAGCTCAGGCAGTGATTCATGGAGGAGGAGTGTGTGTGGCGCAGTGGTTGAAGCTACAGCCTCAGTACCCTGGGGTTGTGGGTTCAAATCCCGCGCTGCTCCTTGTGACCCTGGGCAAGTCACTTAATCCTCCTTAGCCCCAGGTACATTAGATAGATTGTGAGCCCACCGGGACAGATAGGGAAAATGCTTGAGTACCTGATTGTAAAACCGCTTAGATAACCTTGATAGGCGGTATATAAAATCCTAATAAAAACTAAAAAAAAAACTGATGGATGACTAGCATCAGACCGAAGTCTCAATAAGCACTGCCTCATACATCATTAGGCCCTTGCTGTGCAAACCACGCTGAAATAAAGTGCTAAAACAATCAAATGTAAACAATTGTCCCTGGGAAAGAATAAACTAAAGCTAAAAAAAACTATATAATAACTCCCAAGAAGCTACCTATAATAAAGTGCAAGTGCAAATACAAGTGCTGGGATTCTTTTCAAATGGAAGAATAAATTAATTAATAAAGACCCCTCAGTAGTTAATAGTATTTTGAAGAATAAGTTAGTGAATTGATAAATTGATAGTCATGTGATCCAGTATACAATGAATATACTAAAAATATTGTTCTAAGATGCTATAAAACACATACATGCATGGCTTAACTAAGATAAATAGAGGATTGAAAAACACTGAGAAGCATGCATAGAAATAACATTAAAAAGAGCTAACACTATGAGTTCATAAATTTCTCAAATCAAAAATAATAATAGATATTCATAAAGTCACTTCATTTCATAGACATTCAAATAGCACCATAATGAAACTTAAATGAAACCAAACCATTAATACACGAGGAGTACTTTTTTGAGTGGCAGTACTTTTCTCTCCATTTGGTTTACCAAGTACTCCTCGTGTATTAATGGTTTGGTTTCATTTAAGTTTCATTATGGTGCTATTTGAATGTCTATGAAATGAAGTGACTTTACAAATAGTGTGTGAAGTGAAGTGACTTTATGAATGTCTAACTTCTAAATGAAGTGAAAGATATATATGTTATCTGTACAGATATTAGTGTAATGTATGTAATACCTATTGTTTTGATCATTTGTATGACACTTTTAGATTAAAAATCAATAAAGATAAAAAAAAAAAAGAATAGACATGAACAAAAGTGGGCTTGTTAATATAATTGTGCCTTTTTACGTACTTTGGACAGTATCCATGCATGTTGAGGAAAGTGCAACAATTGAACCTAAAAAGATGTCATAGAAGCTTTCAACGTACAATCCTTTTTGTTGACAGCACGGATCTTGAAAGTCAACCAATAACCTCCATATAAACATCAAGAGATGTCTAGCATGTATTTTGGCTTCCAGAAAGCCAGCTATTTCATAAGAAAGTAAGAGTTGCCAAATCAGATGCCCAGTATCATGTTTGCAACAGTCACAAGTACCTGGCAAGATCCCAAAACAGTAAAACAGATTTTATGCTGCTTATCCTAGAAATAAATAGTGGATTTTGCCAAACCCATATTAATAATGAATTTTGGACTTCTCTTTTAGGAACTTATCCAAACCTGTTTTAGATATAAGAACATAAGAATAGCCATTCTGGGTCTGACCAATGGTCCATCTTCATGGTGGCCAATCCAGGGCAAAAAAACAAATAGTAGCAACATTCCATGCTACCAATCCAGGGCAAACAGTGGCTTCCCCCATGTCTGTCTCAATATGAGACTATGGGGCTCATTTTCAAAGTTCTTAGACACACAAAGTATCATAGAAACCTGTACTTTTCCTCCAGGAACTTGTCCAAACCTTTTTTAAACCCAGCTATATTAACTTCTCTTACCATATCCTCTGGCAATGTGTTCCAGAGCGTAACTATTCTCCGAGTGAAAAAAATGTTTTCCTGGTATTGATTTTAAAAGTATTTCCCTGTATCTTCATCAAGTGTCCCCTAGTCTTTGTAATTTTTGATGGAATAACAAATCAATCCACTCTAACACCACTCATGATTTTGTAGACTTCAATCATCTCCTCAACTGTCTCTTTTCCAAGATGAAGAGCCCTAATCTCTTTAGTCTTTCTTCATATGAAAAGAGTGCCATCTCCTTTATCATCTTGGTCGCTCTTTGAAGTTTTTCTAATTCTGCTATATCTTTTTTGAGATATGGCAACCAGAATTGAACACAATACTCAAAGCGAGGTTGCACTGTGGAGTGATAGAGGCATTATAACATTCTTAGTCTTTTTTATCATCCCTTTTCTAATAATTCCTAGCATCTTATTTGCTTTTTTGTCTGCTGCCACACGTTTCAGCGTATTGTCTACAATGACACCCAGATCTTTTTCATGGGTGCTGACCTCCAAGGTGGAGCCTAACATCTGGAAACTATGATTTGGACTATCCTTCCCAATATGCCTCTCTTTGCATTTGTCCACATTGCATTTTATCTGCCATTTGCCTAAGGTCTGTCTGCAATTTTTCACAGCCCACATGTTTTAACACCTTTGAAAAGTTTAGTGTTGTCTGCAAATTTAATTACTTCACTCATCGTTCCTATTTCCAGATCATTTATAAATAAGTTAACTAGCACATGTCCTAGTACAGATTCCTGTGGCACTCCACTATTTTCCCTTCTCCATTGAGAAAAATGGCTATTTAACTCTACCCTCTGCTTTTTGTATGATAACCAATTCTTAATCCACAATTGAATGTTGCCTCCTATGTCATGACACTCTTGAATTTTCTCTGGAGTCTCTCATTAGGAACTTTGTCAAAAGCTTTCTGAAAATCTAGATATACTACATTACTTACCTGGCAGGTGTGTCATTTTAAAAGTTTTTTGTTATTTTTTTCATATTTCAAAACTGTCTCAACAAAGAATATCATTTATTAAAAAGCAGTATTAGGATTGTACGAAGATTTTCTCTTAGGTATATTCATTATAGAATTTAATTTTGTGGTTTTCTGTTTGTCTTTTTAAAGTGTTATTTGGGGAAAGGCAAAAGTTAGTCCTTCAAAACCTTTTGGAAAAGGAGATGCTAGCAGAGATCAGGCAGCTCTGCCCAGGGACAGTAAAGAAGAAAGGCAATTGACAGGTGCTGAAAAGGAGGCCATAAGGTAGGTAGTCTGATATATTGGAACCATTTCAAACAATAAAACATTAAGAGGACTAACCTATTATTTCTCCAAGTCTTGAGCCTTTTATCAAGAAGCAGGCAGCTAAACCACAGAGCTAGGAGTCATGTGTTTTTTTAGGATGTGTCTGAAATTCCTGCAAACGACTTAATACCACTAGCTCCTTCCCACTTCCTGATTCCCCAAAGCAACCTCATCTACTCTTTATCTCCTCTAGAAATTACCAGATATCTTCCTCTTGTAATACGTTTTTTGTAATTCTTTTGTAATCTGCCTTGAACCGCAAGGCAATGATGGAATAGAAATCTCTAATGTAATGAACAACTGACTTATTCATGACACATTCTGTTGAAATAGAAACTAAAAGGTTTTTTTTTTTAACAGAGTTACAGTTAAAATAGGATCAAGATGATCTCTATATGGAGTTAAAAATTCTGTGTAACCTTGATCTGGGAGCGATTTTGGCTGACTCTTACTCCTATGGCCCAAAGTAGACTCTTGAACTTGTAATTTGCGTTTTGCTTGGCTCCCTGTGCTCAGAGATTATTATGTTTGTGTTTCTATTCGGAGGGATGGGGTGGGAGTGATTGTATTAGTGCACAAATATAAGAATTTTGTTGTGTTTTGCTATGGATGTTTCTATGCACGTTGAAAATGAATAAACATAAAAATTCTGTTTAAATGATGCATATCAGTGCAAATGTAGGTAAATGTAAGGATGTTCATACTGTGCTGGCTGCTGCTGCCTTCTTTTGTTACTCATGGACTTCTCTCAGTAATCTCAGAATCTTAATGTATGGTTAAACTTATCAATCCACCACATCGTTCAATTATTCCTCCTTGGAATTTAAGCTTGGTTTTGTCTACCCTAATTCAGCCTTCTTTTGAACCTCTGAATTACCCCAGCCTTAAAAGATATCACCTGAAGATACTTTTTCTTGTAGCTCTTTGTTCGGCTAAGCAAATTCAGATTTTTTGTCCTTGTCCTATAGAGAAGCTTTTTTGGTCTATAGCAAGGAAAAGGTTGTGCTTAGACCAGATCCATCCTTCCCAAAGTGCTGTCATTCTTCCACATCTGAATCAACCTACCTCTTTATCTCTTTCTTAAAAATGAGGAGAGGAAAGCACAGTTGCCTTGCACAAATTGGATCTGTGATGCATATTAAAGAAGTACCTGAAGGCTATGGAGGCAATAAGGGAATCTATCTGATGTATATGCAGTAGGGAATCTATTGGAAAATATATGCAGAAGCAACAGCTTGTTTAACCCATTGAGCGACTATTACTTTTGATGCTGCTTTCCCTTTATAGGCTCCACCAAATAAGAATAACAAATTTATCTTTTTTGGGTGGAGCATATACTTTCTATGGTTGTCCAGTTCTAGAAGTTTTGAAAGCTCATTCTAAAAGGGGTCAAATTGCTTTTTGGACACAGCACTCCTTAATTCCTCCTCATAAAAATTTGCCTAGTGACATCCTGGAAATCTGTACTTTCTTTTTTCTGTTGAGGAACGTAGGGAGAGGGGAGACATGATCGAAACATTTAAGTACCTCACGGGACGTGTCGAAGTGGAAGATTATATTTTCTTTCTCAAGGGACCCTCGGCCACAAGAGGGCACCCGCTCAAACTCAGGGGCGGAAAATTTCATGGCGACACCAGAAAGTATTTCTTCACAGAGAGAGTGGTTGATCATTGGAACAAGCTTCCAGTGTAGGTGATCGAGGCAGACAGCGTGCCAGACTTTAAGAATAAATGGGATACCCATGTGGGATCCCTACGAGGGTCAAGATAAGGAAATTGGGTCATTAGGGCATAGACAGGGGGTGGGTAAGCAGAGTGGGCAGACTTGATGGGCTGTAGCCCTTTTCTGCCGTCATCTTCTATGTTTCTATGATGGGTCATTTGGACTTTATCTGCCATCATGTTTCTATGTTTCTATAATTAGAAAGTTCTATGACATCACAATGCAGGTGTAAAGAGCCTTAGCCTATAGGAAGAGGAGATGCAAATGTTAAGAGCCTTAGCCAATAGGGAGAGGAGGAGAGAGTGGCTGCTGCAGACACCAGAAAGTATTTCTTCACAGAGAGAGTGGTTGATCATTGGAACAAGCTTCCAATGCAGGTGATCGAGGCAGACAGCGTGCCAGACTTTAAGAATAAATGGGATACCCATGTGGGATCCTTACGAAGGTCAAGATAAGGAAATTGGGTCATTAGGGCATAGACAGGGGGTGGGTAAGCAGAGTGGGCAGACTTGATGGGCTGTAGCCCTTTTCTGCCGTCATCTTCTATGTTTCTGTATGTTTCTAATCATGTGGCTCTTAGGGCCAAAATGTTGAATGCACGGATTTCCGTGCCCCCCTCCCCCCCTCCCATTTAATGCTTTGGTATATCCCAAGTTTCTGACCTTCTCTGGTGGGATGATAAGGAAACATAGAAACATAGAAAATGATGGCAGAAAATGGCCATGGCCCAACAAGTCTGCCCACCTAATTTCGTCCTTGAAGTGATCCCAGGAAGGGAAAATTAGTTCTGAAGTGATCATTATCCCAGGACAAGCAGGCAGCTATTCTTGACTGATGGGTGACGGCACCGACGGAGCCCCGGTACGGACAATTTTAGAGTGATTGCACTCTAAGAACTTAGAAAGTTCTGGTAGGCCGCACCGCGCACGCGCGAGTGCCTTCCCGCCCGACAGAGGCGTGCGGTCCCCAGTTTCTTAGTTTCCGCGGAGCTAAGAAGACGCGTCTCTCTCAACGGCTGTTGTGAGAGGATTTTTTGTGAACTTCCCGCTCGCGTAAACTTTTTGAGGAATCTTATTTCCTTTCCTTTTTTCTTTATTTTCTTTAAAAAAAAAAAAAAATCATCAGTTAGAATCAGTTTTTCTTCTGTCTTCTGAAGCATGAATATTTTGATTTTGTCTAGTTAGTTATTCCCGTTGGATCTTCAATCCAGAAGACTTATCTTTTGTTAGAGACTATCTGTTGAGCAGTTCATTAGGTCCTAGGGCAATGTTTTTCCTAATTACCTTTGCTCTTCTGCTTTATGATAAATACCAACTGGTCAAAGGGTTTCACAGGGTTCCTAAGTGATGCCATCACAACTCAGAATTTTTCAGTTTCTACCTGCTAGCAGGACAGCATAAACTGAAGTGTTTGGACTGGTTTTAAGGGACTTAAGGAAAGAAAATTAGCAAGTAAGAACTAATTTACTCATATATTTTTGTAACATTCTATACATTTGTAATGAATTATATATGCAAACTGTATAAACTTTTTTTTTCAAATCTAAAAGCCAAGTGTAACATCTGGTTTCTTGTTAGACTAGCTTGGCTTGATTCAGAAACGGCAAGAAGAATGGATCAGCTAAACAAACTCCACAGAGAAGAAATGGATTCAAAATATAAACTTAGGTATTTGTTTCTCGCTTTCAGAATTATAGTAAAGTGGTGGTTTTGGTTATGACTATAAAGCCTCATACTTTTAGAAATTATCATAATTGAAGATGGTTAGCCCGTGACTCTGATAAGTTTTGCTATTTTTACACTAGAAAACGCCTTCTTTTGCGACTCACAAATGGAAGATTAGATTAGATTAATATTTAAGCTCACAGTATTAGGTTGAGGTACATGCATAGAAGATGAACCTTTTAAACATGTAAAATACTGATTTATATATGTTAAAAGCCTCATAAATTAGGTCATGCATAAATATACACACAGTGCAAGCAAGAACTTATTTGTGGAGTAATTATGCTCAGTGGAGGAGTTTGACCAGAGCATGGACAAAGTTGAGATTTACATGCTTCTGAACACATGCAGAGATGCCCATGCCTTCAATATAGGTGCAGTTTCTGCAGGATCTGTACTGATATTTTATAAAGATAAATAGGCACTGTAATTTCTTTATAAAATAGGCAGCTTCATGCCAAATTAATCTAGGTGACTCTTTTATAAAATTAGCCTCATTCTCTGAGTAGTTTGAAGCAGAAGGATATGGCGATACTCAAGAGGGTCTAGAAAAGAGCGACACGATTGATAAAAGGTATGGAAAACCTTTCATATGCTGAAAGATTAGAGAAACTGGGGCTCTTTTCCCTGGAAAAGCGGAGACTTAGAGGGGACATGATAAGAGACTTACAAGATCATGAAGGGCGTAGAGAAAGTGGAGAGGGACAGATTCTTCAAACTTTCAAAAACTACAAGAACGAGAGGGCATTCGGAAAAATTAAGAGGGGACGGATTCAGAACCAATGCTAGGAAGTTCTTCACCCAAAGGGTGGTGGACACCTGGAATGCGCTTCCAGAGGGTGTGATAGGACAGAGTACAGTTTGGGGTTCAAGAGGGGATTAGATGATTTCCTGAAGGAAAAGGGGATAGAAGGGTATAGATAGAGGATTACTATACAGATCCTGGACCTGATGGGCCGCCGCGTGAGTGGACTGCTGGGCGTGATGGACCTCTGGTCTGACCCAGCATATGTTCAGAGTTCCATAAAAATATTGATTCAGGTACTGTCACATTATATTTGACTTGTGGAACAAGAATTCTGTCTTAATTGACTTCTTTCATTCTTTGGAATAATCAGAACAAGCAAATTTTGTAATTTGGTAGCTATAACTGCTCTATCACATGTTCTAGTTACAAAAACAGAATATCCAGATAACTTTAAGCTGTGCTCCCGTAACACCCCTGATTTCTTCCAGAGTTAAGCAGTTATAGTTCAACTTGACATCAACGAAAACATTGCCACTAAGAAGGCTCAAATTTTTAGAGGCAACTAGTTATGCAGTTAACTCTAGAGTTTTGGATATCAGCCCCAGTGTATTTAGATATGTTTGCATGGCTGTTCCAAATTTGTGACTTTTTGTGATTTCACTGTTGTAAACATTTGGCAAAACCTTGATGCCATCTGTTTATTTTGAATGTGTTTAAAAAATTGACTGTGTTGTGCAGTGCCTTCCTACTATGCCAGCAGAGGGCATTAGGAGCCCATTATGTATATATCAGTCTGTCTCTTAAGAATCAAGTTTATTAAAAATTTGATTTGATCGCAAAATCATAATCCAATGCGATTTATAAATAACGATAAAATCGGGGTAAAAAAAACCCAACACATTGATTAAACCAGACAGTTAATACAACTTTTGAATCATTCTTAGTTACTCTTTCTAGCTGTATATAAGGACATAAGAATTAGCCATATTGGGTCAGACTGATGGTCCATCTAGCTCAGTATCTTATTTCAACAGTGGCCAATCCAGGTTACAAGTGCCTGGCAGAAACCCAAATAGTAGCAACATTCCATGCTATCAAACCCAGGGCAAACAATAGCAAAAATTCCTCCATGACTGTCTCAATACCAGCCTATAGACTTTTCCTTCAGGAACTTGTCCAAACCTTTTTTAAATTCAGCCATGCTAACCTCTGTTACCACATTCTCAAGCAATGAGTTCTAAAACTTAACTATTCTTTGAGTGAAAAAAATATTTCCTCCTCTTTGTTTAAAAGTATTTCCATATAATTTAGAATATCCCCTAGTCTTTGTAATTTTTGAAAGAGTGAAAAATCAATCCACTTTTACCCGTTGTGCACCATTCAAGATTTTGTAGACCTCAATCGTTTCTCCTTTCAGCCATCTCTTTTCCCAAGCTGAAGAGCCTTAACCTAATGCAAGAGGAATTCTATCCCCTTTATCATTTTATTTGCTCTTCTTTGAACCTTTTCGAATTCTGTTCTCTTTTTTTTGAGATATGGCAACCAGAATTGAACAAGCAAATAGTGGAGACTTTCAAAACACAAGTGTATTCTTTTTATTCCAGAACTCTGCTTTATTTGTGCAGTAGATCGACAAGTACATGTTTAGGCTTAAATGGCCTGCTTCAGGAGCCTATAAAAAAGCATTTTTAATAATAATTTACATATGTATCTATAAAAACATGTCAACTCAACCACATCAATAAATGCATGACCATACAAATGTACTATACAGTATATAAAAGAGATAAATTAAATAAGGGAAATAAAATAAGAACCTGGACTACCAGAAAATAAAAAAACAAAAGGTAAAAAATATATGTATTCACACAGTGATGGAAAAATTCTTCATATTAACAGAAGATTTAGAAAACATAAGTGAGTAATCAATTATGTATAAACAACATATCAGGTGTATATACAGATGTAGCTAAAATATATATATATTTAGTATCATCTTCAGATTTAATCACCCTACTTATTCCAATTTCCAGATCATATATAAATGTAAAATAGCACCAGTTCCAGTACAGATTCCTAAGGCACTCCACTATTTCTCCTCCTTCATTGAGAAAAATGGCTATTTAGCCCTACCATCTGTTTACTGTCCAGTAACCAATTACCAGTCCACAACAGAACACTGACTCTTTAATCTTCTCAGGAGTCTCCCATAAGGAACCCTGTCAAAAGCTCTCCGAAAATCTAGATACACTACTTCAGCCATCCACATGTTCACTCACACCCTCAAAGAAATTAAACAAGCTGGTGAAGCAGGACCTCTCCTGACTGAACCCCTGCCTACCCCAACCAAATCCCTGCCTACCTTGACCTATCAAATCATGCCCATCCATGTGTTCCTTAATGTAGGGCAAAAACTTCAGAACCAGTTGCATGATGTACTCATAGTCTTTGACAAGGTCTACTTGTCTCTCTTGGGGTCAGATCTAACACCTTAGTTGATGCAGAATTTTACCATGGAGTTGTTACAGATTTGAAGTACAGTATTCATTTTTAAGCATTTTCTAAGAGTAGAAAGTGTCCACCTTGGGTATAATACCAAGATCTTCTTAGCTAAGTTTGAGCATAGTATAGTTACGCAGGTCTGAAAATCCATTGATGCTTTTCACACCTAAGGGAACAATGAATGTTTACTGAGCTGACTTCCATTGTCTCTGAACTGCAGGGAATACTTCGCACTCAGTGATGGGCATTTTTTATTTTAAGCTGTACACCCAAAATTTTCATTGGCAGGGAAAAGCAAGGACTTCTGCTACTAGATCTGACTGTATATAGTTTACGTCTGTAATTTGATTTTATTACTTTATTTTATATTACGTGTAGTTATTTTTATTTTGCAAGTTCATTCCTGGCCTGGTTTTGCCTGTTGCATGTCTGCTTTTTTTTAGGAAAAGCAGCTCTACAGTTCCATTTGTTCAATGAGGTAAAAGTAAGACCACCATCTTGACATGCAGCTTCATAGCCACCATGTCTGTAGGGACTGCTTTTCTTCTTGCTTGTCCTATCCCTTCGATTTATCTAAATTTGGCACTCTGAGGACTTGACTCCGGTTTTTCATTGCCCTGGGACAGAAAGAGAGTATGATTTTTTTTTTTTTTTTTTCCCTCAACAGATTGTTGAGAAGATACATTTTTGTGTCCTGAAATATGAATTGTTAGCATCACATTTCCATTATGAAAGGGATAAAGATCGCAAAGTGGAGGAATAAACAATTTATATGACAGCACCCATATAAAACATTATTTTTAATTTTTTATGTAAATTTGAAAAGAAAAAAAATCATTTTTAGTTAACTTCTGTGGTATAGCCATAGTATCAAAAAATATTTTTAATTTATATTTTTCATCGTTAAAAACTGCCTCTATAAGAACCAAACAATTTAAAATGCAAAAGAGTGAGACTGGTTTCTTGTGTAATCTTTTACTTCCATGACTATTTATGTGTATTTTGCTTTGTCTGTTTAGGTCTGATCTATCCTCTCCAGCAAGAGTGACACCCCAGAATCAGCTGAGAACTCACAGGGACAATGAACAGGTAGCGCAATTGATTGTAATTAACTTTCTGCAATCATTTTTGTGCATGACATGATACTCTCTTTTTTTTATTATTATTATTATTAAATGTCAATACACAGTACCAAAAGAAAGTATATGAGTCTGGAACATCAGGAAATAGAAAAAAAAGAACATTCTTTTTATAAGTAATCCAACAAGTCCTCGTTAAGAAAGAAGCAGTTTCACAAAGAATAATGGAAAATATCAAAAAGAGAAAAACTAGGGTAATCAATCCTATACTATAACTAAGAACATAAGAATTGCCATACTGGGACAGACCGAAGGTCCATCAAGCCCAGTATACTGTTTCCATCCCACCCCGTCCCCACAAACATCTAATCCCATCTGCACACGCTTTGAATAGTTTTATACAGAACTTATTTTATTAAAGTATAAAAAGAAGCAATGTTCTGTACAATTGTCATTTTATAAATCAAAGCTCTGGCTGCAGAACTAGAGATAGAGATTTTCAGCTGGCAGGACTTTGTTCATAAACATTTATCAACACAGCTACAATACTGCTTTATCCTAAAGCAAGAATAGAAATTGAAATTTGTTGTCTGGTTTCTGCTTTCCTCATCTTTTCCTCATTCTCTTCCATCCACTGTCTGCCTTCTCTCTGCCTCTTCCATATAGTATCTGCTCTATTGCTATGCCTGTACCACAAAACTGTCTGCCTCTCCCTTTCATCTTGCTCCCCCCATAGTCTGGCATCTCTGTCTTCTTCCCTTCCATCTCTCACTCCCATTTCTCACTCCGTTCCCCAGGTGGTTTTTAGCATCTTTCTCCTTTTTTCCTCCCTTCAGATGCTTTGGTATCTTTCTCTCCTCTCTCTTTTCTTTTCTACTCTTCCTTCTCAATTTGTTTTCTACCTCTTGTCTACTTTCTTACTTTACAGTCCTCAATTTCCCTTTCATTGTGTCTACCTACAGCTTGCCACCTCTTTCCCTCACCCTTTCCAGTATCTCACTAACTCTATTCTCTTCCCCCCCATATCCAGCATGTGCCCTTTTTTCTTTATCCCCTTCTTCCATCTAGTATGTGTTCCCCCTCTCTCTCCTCCTCACTTCCCTTCAGCGTCTGTTCTCCTCTCGCCCCGCCCCACTTCATCCAGTGTCTGCTCCTCCTTCTCTATCCCCTTTGGGAACATGCTGCAAACTCAAGTGTATGTATATGAATGCAAGGAGCCTTAGAAATAAGATGGGTGAATTAGAAGCTGTGGCACAAAAAGATAACGTTGACATCATCGGCATCAAGGAAACATGATGGACTGAGGAAAATGGCTGGCACACGGTGCTACCGGGATACAAATTATACCACAGAGACAGAGTGACTAAAAAAAGAGGAGGCATGGTTTGGGTTCCCTCCTGGCCCGAACAACTAGTGGGGGGGGGGGTCGCCAGGGCCAGGAGGACTTGGGCTCCCTCCTGGCCCGATATTGTCGGGGAGTTGGGGAGTCGGCGGGGCAAGAGGGCTTGGGCTCCCTCTTGCCCCGATCGTGTCGGGGGTGCTGCGGTTGGCTGGGGCAAGAGGGCTTGAGCTCCCTCTTGCCCCGATTGTGTCGGGGAGTCGGGACCGCCAAGAGGAAGCATCAGGACATCGGTAGGAGCTTCTACATGATGGGGGGGTCGGGAGGCTGTGAGGGTGCAGCGGTCCTTCAGGGTGGGGGTGCGGTTGGGAGTGCGTGCGAGCGGTCCTTCGGGGTGGAGGTGCGTGTGTGTGCGAGCGGTCCTTCGGGGTGGGGGTGTGAGCAGTCCTGCGGGGGGGGGGGGGAATCGGACGTCGGGGGGGGGGGCATCAGGCTTTCAGGGTGGGGACAGGACTTCAAGGGGGAGAGGAGAGTCGGGGTGGCCAGAGGAGAGTCGGGGCGGGCGAAAGGAGAGTCGGGCAGCATGCGGGTGTGCGCGGTATATAAAAATTACTGTACATAAATTTGTGTTTCTCGCATGCTATACCCGTGTGCGCGTTTTACACGGGTGCGCGTTATCTACGTGAAAATACGGTAACCTGTTAACAAAGAAGACATGGTTCTTAATCTTCATGTAATTTATGCTTTGGATTGCATCTGCTCCTGCTTCCTACTCACTTTTAAATCAATACTTTTTAAAACACCCGCATTTATTTTTAAATCACTGATTCCTTACTCCTCAAACAGAACATTGCGGTCAAACGAACAACATTTACTGACAATTCCTTCTCTCAAGATCATCAACACTAGACGACAATTTATCTTTTCCGTTACTGCCCCACAAATCTGGAATTCTCTTCCAATTTATTTAAGAGAAGAACATAATATTGATAAATTTAAGACTAATTTAAAACATTCCTTTTCAAAGATGCTTTTGAGCAATAATTCTTAATCTTGAATTTATTAATAATGTTGTATTTGACCATGCATCTTAAATTCCTAACCTTGTGTTTTTACCCGACCACGTTTTCTATAATAATTTGTAGTTCAAATCCCCTTCGCCTTTTTGTTCTTGTTTTTTAAGTTTGTATATAGTCTAGTTTATTTTAATGTTTATGTTTAAATAATGTATTACTTTTAATATTGTAATTTTAATTGTTTTTTATGTATGTTCATCGCTTTGAAGTATGATTAAGCGATTAATCAAAAACTTTAATAAACTTGAAAGTTGAATGGCTTCATTATTCAAGCATATCAATTGGAAGATTCTTTCCCCCTCCTCCCTTGACAGATTTGGCTAAAATTTGGCAAAAAAGTAGGCATCTCAGTCGGAGATCCTTGTGTCAAATTGCAGTCAAATCTATTAACAGAGAGAGCCTTTGACAAGTGTGCAGATAGATCCATACATCATCAGCAGCTGTGCTGATGAAATGTGACTAAAGCATCAATCACCTGTATTTAGCGTGCTTATTTATTTATTCATTCATTCAATTTTCTATACCGTTCTCCCAAGGGAACTCGAACGGTTTATATGAAGTCATTCAGGTATTCGAGCATTTTTCCTTGGGCTCACAATGTACTTGGGGCAACATGGGGACCGAGTGACCTGCCCAGGGTCACAAGGAGCAGCATGGGCTTGAACCCACAACCTCAGGGCACTGAGGTTGTAGGTTTAACAACTGTGCCACGCTCTCTTATGAATCTTTCTCTCTCTCTTCTTAAGAACATAAGAAGTTGCCACCACTGGGTCAGACCATTGGTCCATCGCGCCCAGCGGTCTGCTCCCACGGCGGCCCGTCAGGTCCATGACCTGTAATGTGTTTCCTGTCCAATTCTGTAACCTACCTCTTCTTTTATCTGTAACCCTCAATCCCCTTATCTTCAGTTTCTTTTCAATTTAAAATTATTCAGGTTTTTTTAACCTCAAGTTTTTATTTTACACAGTTGTTACCTTAAGAGTAGATCTTTTATTTCATTATTTTTTGCCCCTATAGGTTACAGCAAATACAGATGTGGTGAGTGAAATGCCATCGAATGATGTGCTAGAAGACACTGCTCGAGAACTCTGGAACATGGAACGCTTCAAGAAGTTGAACAACGAAGCTATTGCTTTTCAGTACAGCCCAAACTTGGAGATGATGATACAAAGATTGGAAGAAATGGAAGTAAGCATATTAAAATAGAATTCCAGGGTCTTGAAACCTGCCTGCTGTCAAGTGAAATGCCTCATGGCATATTTCCCAAGACATAAAACCAATCGTGAATTAAATTAGAGTAAGGAATGTGCTATGATTCTACTCCTAAAATGTAAAAGAGTTAATCTCTAAACTGTATTTCTGCTGCCCTTGGAGCCCCAAGCAATTCAAAAATTGAAATCTAGAGGGTTGATATTGAAAGCAATTTATGTAGCCTGAAACAGCTCCAGGCCAGTTAAATTACCTATTAAGGCTAACTGCTAATTTTCAGCAGCAGTAAATTATCACTATGCTGCTAAAAAGAATCAGTTGGTGCTAAACTTAAAACTGGCTTTTTTTGAGTAGGGTTACCATATTTTGTAAGATAAAAAAGAGGACATGTTACGTTGCCCAGCCCCACCCCATCTTGCCTTAGCCCTGCCCCCACACAAAGTTCATCTCTTCTCTTTCCCTCCCCCTCATTCCACCCCTCCCCTCCCCCCCCCTGTTGGATGGTGCTTCTCTGGTGGCAAAGGGGGGGGGGGGTCCTCACAGGTGGAAATCACATCAGTCTCGGTCCAACCACAGGTAATGGTGGTCCAGGGTTAGAAGATCCTGTTGCAAGCTGCTGTAGGTTCTTTTGGCACTGGCTGGAGGTGGTAGGAAAGACCCCAACTCTGCCTGAGCTTGGGGCCACATTTGGAGGGTGTCCACATATGCACATGACATCATCACATCCACACATGCTCAGAGGCCATCCAGATGTCCCATTTTAATCCTTCACATAAGTAGATGGAGCTCTTGCGTGCTTGGGTACTAACTGCAGGGGGCAGTAGAGCTCACAGTGAAGTAGGAGAGATACAGAAAAAATCCAGAGTGGATTCCTTCTGCAACCATGGGGAGATAACCCACTTGTCTAGAATGACACACCTATCTACTGGAAAGGATGATATATAGGTAAGGACATAATCTCTTTTTTTTTTTTTTTTTTTTAGATTTCTTTATTCATTTTATAACTTACATCAAGTGTACAGTAAATATCAAACAATTATAGTACAACATTACTTGAAAATCTACAATATCATACAAGAAGATTTAACCCCCACCCCCCTCCCAAATTCATATACAACTAAAAGATACTACGTGAAAATAATATCTTATGTCATTCATAAATATATTATTAGTGGAAAACCAATAATCCCCCTCCCCTCCCCAAATCCACATGAGTATTAAAATTGGGAAAAGTGTAAATTATTCATTATAATACTTTAATTTATTATTATATTTTAAATCCACAATTAGGTGTGTACAGTATATCTGTATTTTACAGGTTGATATAAAGTTAGTATTGATAAATTCGTTTGAAAATTGCTCCCTTTAAATAGTTTAATCGTTGACCTCATCCTGAATTTGTATGTATGAATGTCACCAGGGAAAGCTGGATGGGCCATTTTGGTCTTTATAAATCATCATTACTGTGGGGGTCTGCATTTTTTTGGTTGTCACCAGCATTATGTCCGGATATTCAGTGCCTTGCCATGTCCGGGCTGTGGCACCATTACAGAAGCTCATGTAAACTGCAGTGAATTGACTCCCAAGTCATTAGTAGCAGTATAAAACTTTCAATAAGCATAAACATATCTGAGTTTATGCAAGCAAAATATCTCTTATCCAGTTAAATGTAATATTGTTAAGTTAAGAGCTGAATATCAACAGTTAACCACATAAGTGCTGAATCCATCCCCAGACCACCCACAAAATTGGTTTTCAGGTTAGCGGTTAGTGCTGATATTCAGCGGCACTATCTCGGGTTATGCCGCTAAATAAGAACATAAGATTTGCCGCTGCTGGGTCAGACCAGTGGTTCATCGCGCTCGCGCCCAGCAGTCCGCTCACGCGGCAGCCGTTAGGTCAAAGACCAGTGCCCTATTAGAGTCTAGCCTTACTTGCGTATGTTCTGTTCCAGAAGGAACTTATCCAATCTTGTCTTAAATCCCTGGAGGGTGTTTTCCCCTATAACAGCCTCCGGAAGAGCATTCCAGGTTTCTACCACTCTCTGGGTGAAGAAAAACTTCCTTACGTTTCTACGGAATCTTTTCCCTTCTAACTTCAGCGAGAGCCACTAAACCATTTTAGAACTTGTCCGGAATGTTATATTATTGTTCACTTGTTGTGAGATATAAAAATGAATAAAGATTTTGGAAAAAAAAAAAAGAACTTGTCCGGAAACACCAATTGACTCTAAACATCTTAATAAAATTTAATGATCGACTAAATCAAATGCGCTACTAAGATCCAGTTGCAGAATCATAGCGCTCAATCCTATACACTTCTCCCTCCATATTCGCTGTGATAGGGGATTAACGGATCCACGAATACAAAATAAACGTGAATAATTTTTTCATATGTTATTTTCTATTAAAAACCATCGTGAATGTGGTGAAACTGCGAATAACATGGTGGGAGACCTGGCCTGTTCCTGAAGGAGAGGCAAAACACGGTGAAGAAAGTGCTTTGAATCGGCGATTTTCTCAGTAAACGCTTGGAATCGGCGATTTCTCTATGCAAGCTGATTTAATTTGGAGGGAGGAGCCAGCAAGCTAAAACCACAAATAATTGAAACCGCGATTGCTGATACTGCGAATACGGAGGGAGACATGTACATAAAAAGGATGGAATCCAATTAAAGCTAAGTTTAAATGACCTCAGAACTGGGGTGAGCTGTTAAAATAATCCAGAGTGGCAATGTTGTCCGTAGCAGGAGTCAGTGGATACCCCCCACACAAGCAATTTAGCCAGCCAAGAGATGGCCAGTTAAATCACTATGAATATCAATTCCTGTTACTATGCAGGTCAAAATCCATGTTCACTGCACTGATGATCGCAGTGTAAATGTTCTTCAGCTTATAAGCTAAGCATGGAAAATCTGGAAGCTCTCCAGCAAGGCATGTATATAAAGCCCAAGAATCTGATTTAAAGAAAAAACCCAAAACATTTTGACATCAAACAAATGTTTCAAATCCCCAAGAACTGGGTGTCAGGATGTAAAGTCCCAAATTTATATAACTGTAGCAACACTACCATAGCATCTAATTTATACTGTTATGAAAGGCATATGTGAAAATTTAGACTGCCAGCATGTATTATGCATTGTTAAGACAATTCACTGCTCTCAGCAAGTGTTAAGAAGAGGAATGTAATTTATTCATCCAAATGTGACAGGCTTAGTAGGGTTGGTTATTTGTATAATACATAATTTGTATAGTACATATTTGTTCATACAAAATGACTGATGTCAAATAGGCAATATATGTTTTCTTTTTAGAAAGAAATATAAAATGACTTTTTTTAATTTCTTTTTTTTAAAGAGATATCAGGAGTCAGTTCGAAGACGAGTTAACCAAATTGTGTATGCAGGTCCTGAGTTTTGGGTAAATGAAGAAAAAGGTTGGTTTGTTTGTGCCTTTCACAGCTTCTTTAAAAAAACAAGATCATATTATTGTTTGTATGAACCAAAGATGGATCTGCATGTTAGTAGTGGATTCCAAAACAGAATTACAACTATGTGGGGCCAAAGCCCCCACCCAGCCCAGCAATAAAACCATTTCTATTTTTTAGGATGTATCAGTAAAAACAGAATGCTTTCTATGAGGTCAATATTCAAAGCGATTTAACTACTGCTGAAAGCAACTGGTTAGAGCTTACAGCAAAACCAGCTGGGAAGAGTGGTCTGGTGGTTAGACCCTGACGTTCTGAGTTCAATCCCAGTGCCACTCCATGTGATCCTGGGCAAGTCACTTCACCCTCCTTGCCCTCATGGAACTATAATTAGATTGTGAGCTCACCGGGGCAGATGGGGAAAAACTTTGAGCATCCGATTAATGTAAACCTGTACTCGAACATCCTAATTCTGCTACAGAGAAATAACATTTTTGTAATATTTTAATTTTACTTCTTCTCTTGGCTTTTTTTTCTCTAATTCCTTACCTTGAGTCTCAGCCTCGTTCTTATTAAGCCTATTTATTTGTCCAAAAAAGTATAAAAGTAGTATATAAATAACAAATATTTTGAGGGCATTTAGATTGATTTATTTGTATTTTGCCTTTATCCAAAGCAGAGCACAGAGCCAACTCTTGGCTGGTAATGTGCCAGTATTGAACACTTGACCAGCCATGGTTGCCATAAAAATCAGGTCTACATAAAAATCAGTGCAGTGCCCCATAGACAGTTAAGTGCTAAATATAGAACTTAACCAACTATGATGTAGCTAGCTCTGGAAACCGGAAATTCAGTGCCAAAGCCTGGATGTGACCTAGCATTGAATTTCTGGGCATGACGTCAGCAAAAGTCGGCAAAACGCTCTGCGCCACCAGCGGAATATCAACTCCCATTATCCTGTACTGAGGACTTTCAGTTCCCTTTTACCTTCCTGATGCTGTTACAACTATATGTGAACTGTGCAGGGCCCTGTAATTTTTCAGAACTTGCTGACCCCCAAGTGATTCCAATCATAGGGCAGCAGGAGTGGTGCCAGGCAGGTAAAAGGGAATTGGAGCACCCCCACAGAAATTAGTTGGTTCAAATTACCAGCACATTATACTTGATTTCTCACAGAGATGTGCCATGGTTCTAGATTATTGGAGGGGGGGGGGGGGTTGGGGGGTTGCTATTAACTTTTGCCTCTGGTACTTTAGCTCCAATTTAAATGGAGTTCAATGTCTGCTGGGGCAAATATGAACCTTAATTAGTACCTCCTGTGGGTTTATCCCCCTTTTGGAGAAGCATCAAATCTGCTTAACTCAGCCATTCAGTGAAAATCATCGGTCAAAAGCCAGAAACTGCAGTTCTCTCAAGATTACTTATGGATTATTCCTCTAACCAATTGGTGTCACTGTTAGATAATGAGTATTATGCCATGCCATCTCTGAGGAGCAGAAGCCAGGGCTGGGAATCAGAGCTTGGGTTCTTAGAAGAGAATTGACATGAGTTCCGGCTATAAGCATGGGCATTGTAGAAAGTATTGGCTGTATAGCTTTTTAAACTGAGTTAACATTTATCCTTCCTCTTCCATATTTTTGTGACATTTTAACCAAAATAAACAGAAGAAACAAGAACTTTGATGTTTTTTTGCTTTACAGATTTTATGCAGCATGCTACCCCAGAGTGTTTACAAATTGATAAGCAACGAAACCGTACAGAATGAAATATAGTGGGCCTGATACTCAGTTGCATTTATCTGATAAGATAAGTAATTGCAGTCAGCTTATACCTAGAGATTCAGCGTTGAAATCTGGGTAAGGCCCAGCACAGAATATCTGGATATAGTTTTAGACACCATGTTTAATGGTTGCATGTTCTCTCTGATTTAGAATCTATGGTTAGCGTTTTCAAGAAACACCGACTGAGGAGTTTAAATATCAGAAGGAGCATGAATAGATCGCTATTCATGTCTACAATAAGCACTTTAAATGGCATTATTGCTTTTATTTCCTCTGCTTTCTTTTAAACTTTTGTTGTGTGCTTGGTATACTGACTAAGGGAACACACACTGCTTTGATTGGCATATTTGGAAGTGAGATACAATGGAATTCATTGATGCTGTTTTGCTCTGGGCTGGATAGATCAGGGGTCTCAAAAGTCCCTCCTTGAGGGTCGCAATCCAGTCGGGTTTTCAGAATTTCCCCAATGAATATGCATGAGATCTGCATGCACTGCTTTTAATGCATATTCATTGGGGAAATCCTGAAAACCCAACTGGATTGCGGCCCTCAAGGAGGGACTTTAAGATCCCTGGGATAGATGGTCCCCACAAAGTTTTGAAAAATTGAGATACATTTTTTTACAGTTGAAATACATATGATTGGCAGGTCCTCTTTAATGTAGGAGGAGGGCCTTCCCAGGAAAGCTTCATTTTCACCCAGGAAAATCTCAAACCCTTCACAAATAATTATGGAGGAAAATATAAAATATAAAGTTGTATGTGTTGCATATATTTATGGTCATTGCACACTTTTCACAGTGCAAAATGTGTGTGTGTTCACTTTGAAAATTGCTATCAGGTCAAATTATCCACAGCTACTTGCTCCTGCTTCTTCTGTAGACATTTTTCCCAGGAGAAATAACACACACGGTCTGATGTAATAACACGCAGCACAGCATTATTCCACACCAACACATGTTGCAGCTATTTTGGAAGTCCTTTTCATGATCTACACATGCAAATACTAGCATTTGCAGATGTATTTGCATACATGTAGAAACCCAATTTTAGAAAGCCGACATTTGCATGTGTAGATCCTGAATATGTTCATAATACAAGAAGGCATGCACATTCCCCATTTCAGAAAGAGAATGCACATTTATATACACTGGCATCAACATCTGTATTTACACCTACTCCTGGGAATATTTAGGTTTAATAAAGGTCCCCATTTTGGACAGAGCTCCACTAGGGTTAAGAGAGGTTGCCCCCTTAATTTCTCAGTGTTGCATGATTCAAGGCATAGTACCTAATTGAGTGAACATAGACCTGTAGCTTTCCAAAATGACAGACAGACATGCCTGTTTGTGTACATGTCTGTGTTTTCAAATAGCAATATACATGTATAAATACTGCCTCTTAATCTCATATGCTGCTTCTTTGCCTTTGTTGATAGGTTCTCGGCTAACTTTCTCACTCCAGTTCTCCGCAGGGCTTGAATGCAGCCACAGCTCAAGAAGTTTTCTCTCCTTCGGGATGAACTGGGCTTCATTCCCCTTGTGACCCTAAGCAAGTTGCCCACTAGGGACAGAGAAAGTACCTGTATATACAGTAATACATGCAAACCACTTTGGTTGTACCACAGAAAGGTGGCATATCAAATCCATGGCTTTGCCCCTGACATCTCATGCAGTGGGATTTGTGATGCACTATGCAAAAATGCCATTGTGCATATTGTCACAATGGACTGATAAATTTGAAAATGCAGTCTATGCACCTTATTTCCCTCCTCTGACTTATATATGCCCCTTGGAATGCCTTCTTCTAATGCAGCTAAAACTAAGTTTGTCATGGGACGCTATATATGTTAGCAGAGTAAAAGGCTGGGCAATTTTCCAAAGTCCTTTTTCTCACAAAAAGTAATTTGAAAATTGTCTTCCCCATTTAGGGGTTATGATATGGTAGCTTTATTTATATTGCGCCCTTCCTCAGGGCGGGTTACAGGCAAAAACATATATACAAGTTATCAAAAAACAAAAATGTAATAATGACATGTCAGATCAAGATCAGCAGTTAAGTTAGTCTGCCACAACGTTTTGAAGCCACGAAACACTAAACACGCAGATGCTGTCCAGCCACAGTCCTGAGCCTCCTATTACTATTGTGTGTGGGGGGGGGGAGGTGCAGAGGGGAAGAGAGGTGCTGGCTGACTGTCTACAGGACATACCTCTCGCTGCGAGAGGTACGTCCTCTAAGTAGTCAGCCAGCACCTCGCCTCTTCACCGGTGTCTTGCGATTCACTGAGTTAGGTAGTGCCTCAACCTTGACTTAAAGGACAGCAAGTCTCTCCTCAATTTCAGTATTAATGGCAGCTTATTCCAGTCCAGCAGGCCAGCTACTGAAAAGGTCCCAGGACCCAGACTGTGTGGTGGTCAAATAGACCTGTTTTAAATTGGGAACTGCCAAATCACAAGAGAACAGAGCAGAGAGCCTGCTGAGGAACATAGGGCTGAAATGTAGTCTGTACATACAAAGGAACAACATGATACAAATGAGCTTAATAAGAATGAGGCTTAGAGACTCAAGGTAAGGAATTGGAGAAAAAGCCAAGAGAAGAAGTAAAATTAAAATATTGCTAAAATGTTGTTTCTCTGTAGCAGAATTAGGCAGTTAGAGTACAGGCAAAGATAAAGATGGAGGTAGATTTTGAACAGGAATTCTGTACTTAATTGAGAACGTTTGGTGGTTTTCTAGAGGTTAGAGGAATTATGAAGTTTCTTAAAATTATTGGGGTTTTTTTCTATTTTTACTTTAAAGAGAGAGAAAATGCACCCATAGACAAAAGGCCTGTGTCTCCTCATCCAATCAGAATTATAAAGACAGTGGAGCATAAAGACCCAGAGGTGTCCATTGTTTTAGAAAAACCCTTGGAAGGAGCGTAAGTAATGTGCCTATATATCATTGTATGACCTTGACCCTGACCCCTGACATCTGTATGCATGATGTACTACTTTCCTATATGTGCTATTAGCCAAATGAAAGACAACTTATGTGTATCCAACTTTTAAGTTCAGTGTCCTATTCACATTAGATTTTCAGGAAGTGGATCTAGACAGGGGGATTTCTTTTAATGCAATGCACGCATATGCTATTTCCAGAGAGTAGGCTCCATTCATTCGGTATGGAACTTCTTGTTGATTATTGGGCATTTCCATTGCATTGAGCACTTTTGGAGCTGTTAGAAATGTTGTATCCTATGAGAACAACTGCTTAATATTTCATAGCGGTATTAATGTTAAATACCAAAATGCTTTCAATATAACAGTCATTGATAAGATAGTCTGGCAGTGCTCTTTTGTTGCCATTTGCAGCTAAAGAATTGCAATGTACTATTTAATTTTCATGAAATAGAAGCTCTGGAATGCATTGACCTTATGTAATATTTATATTTCAGTTTGTCAGCTGATGAGATTAGTAGAATGTTGATCATTCACAATCTGCAAGATTAGAAGTAGGGTAATTGTATTCTCTGTGCATCTGTTGCATAGCCAATTCCCATGGGTGTTCCAAGAGTAATATGGGGTGTTGTACAATCACGCTCTATTACTGGACAAGTGGGTTATGCATATGAGGTTGCTAGACAATTTCTAGGATGCCTCATTTACATAATATTTTCAGCCCCTCCCCTCTTACTTCAGGAGTGCCCCTCAGAAATCCAGTTGCATTCCTATAAGCCAGACAGAAGGAGATAGTCTTTTTCTCTTGCTTATTTTTTCTTTAAACTCAATCTTTTGATCGCAATTCACGCCTTTGTGCTGCAGAGGTTCCCTGGGGGGACAGCTTTGATTGCGAGAGATCGCAGACTTTGCGGAAAGTCTGCTTCCAGGAGGTTGGCTGCCTGGCAGTGAACCCTCTAGACAGCCTGCACTTTCAGATCAGGGCTCAGGGACCGTTCCCTTGGAAGCTTGCTCACCCCAGGTTCATCCATTAGTAGATCTGAGCGCAGGCTGTGTGACTCCATGGAGGTGCGCCCGGGATTGGAACCAACTGAGTCCCTCCACCAAGTTACGTCCACATGGCTATCTAGTGGTGGCGAAGGTTTTCAGCCTTTGGCATCAGGCCAGTAAGGCAGTTAGAAGACCAGTCCAGTTTGCATGCTTGTTGAGGCAGATGGAGGCTTTAGAAAAAAAAGATCATTTAAAATCTAAGATGGCTGCCAAACACTCCCCTGAAGGTCAAAAATTTCAGGGAAAGGGGTTTTGGAGGAGCTCTAACCCCAGAAACCCTTAAAAATAATTTTGTCTGATCTTCCTGATTTTTCCCTTAAGGAATCAATAGACTGTACTCATTGTGCTGGTACCTGCCTGTTGTCAGTTTTGCTTCAGCCTGACTGAGTGGAAAGAACTTTCTGCCTCAAATTCTTTTAGGAATCAGTCCCTAACTGGAGATCTCCACCTGAGGACTCCTACCCCTACAGATCCTTACAGCATAATGGGGGAGATTAAAATGTAGCCGGCTCCTTGAAACCCAAAGGGATTCACACGGGTTTCATAGCCTGCGTTCAAGCCTCTAATCCGAAGGCGAGTTGGCTCCCAGGGGAATGAGCCCTGAGCCTCGAAGAAGTACAAAGCTCATCAGGTACACCTGGGCGTTGCCCTGCATGCTGCAGCCCACCCTTGCAGAGTCTGCACCCTCTCTCGGACAGATTATCTCCAAATATGGGATCCTCTGGGCACCGAAGCATCACGAAACAGAAGAAAAATACCCAAAAGTAATAAAACCCAAACAGAGCCGATCAGAACACACCACCTCAGTTCGCTGGTAGAAGGAAAACTGAAGAGGTGAGGAGGAGGCGCTGAAAGATGTGATTGACATCTTTCTGCAACTGTTCACAAGCACAGATTGATCTAACGTACAGATTCCTGTGTATATTAACAGAGAGAAGATTACATCTTACATTGGGCAAGCTGCTCTTATCTCTGACTTCATATTCTGTGCTTTCCACCTCTCTGCCTAGAATAGCCTACTACCAAAAACTCCACTGGCTGCCCCTGGAAGCAAGAGTGCTGTTCAAGTTTGCCTTTCTCTGTTTCAAATCCATTCTTGGTTTGGCCCCCTTATACTTGGTTCCCCATTTTACCTAAGATTGTCCATCTCGTTCTCTCCGAGAGAACGAGAGCCAGAAGGCCTTGAGCATGCGCAGATACTCAAGGCCCAGCCCAGGCTAGAGGCGGGAGCTTTCTTTCACTCGCACAAGCAGCAGATGGGGTAAGGAGCATGTTTGGGATGGCGGGCGGATACCGCTTCCAGCATGGGGGTGCGATGCAGTTCTCATGGGAGGGCGTTCAAGGGGGGGGTTTGCAATGCCAGTTCGGGGGGTGCAATGTCGGTTAGAGTGGGGGGAGAGGGTGATGGAGCAGCGTCGGTAGCCTCGGGGGGGGGGAGGAGAGGAGGAGGTAGAACGAATTAAAGCGAGTTTCCATTCATTCCTATGGGGAAACTCGCTTTGATATACGAGTAACTTGGTTTACGAGCATACTTCTGGAACGAATTATGCTTGTAAACCAAGGTGCCACTGTAAATAGACATACATATACACACACATTTTTAAGCTAATTATTTGGTTTTCTATGAGAATGGTTATCCTGTCTTGCAGGGAAGGAGATGGAAACCATTGCAGGTATGCTCTCAGTGGCTTGTGTCTTTCAGGGTACTCAGTGGAGCTGTAGAACTAGAGGAGGAATTGGAGAATAGATATGACCTTCCACGGCCACTGCCTTTGGAGATGGCATGGCAGAACAAGGGCTGCACATTCCTTTCCATCCCCAAGCAGATGATGCAGAGTGTGCGTGATTATAATGATAGATATGGGCGGCACTTACGACTTACTTCTCACGAGGCCATAGGGGGCTTCAATCCTTGGCACATCACTGAAAGGTAAGTGCTTGTCTTCTCTGGCTTTTCAGTGATTGTTCCAAAATACAAACGGAATGTATAGAACGCAGGAGGACCAAGTAAGTCCAGGTCTATTTTAATTGTGTACTGTTTAAATGGTATATTAAATTGGATAAACAAATCTTGTAATGGATTGTGAAATGTATGATACTAATGTTCAGAAGACATGAATTCATGTGCTATTCAAAGATATATCTACTGTATATTTTGCAGCTCAGAGCTATATAGATATCTTTTAGGCTTACTGTGTCTTCCACCAAGATGTGTGGATATAGTTATCTAGATGGAGGCTGCAAATGGCTATTTTCTGGCTAATTTGAAACTCTGCTCCCACAGTGCCCTGGCCCCTTGTTAATTTATCTAGATTTGTTGGCTGGGCAAAACATATCCATTTGTTGGTGAGAGGTTTTCAGTGGTAAGACTTTGTCCAACAGGTTTTTCTGAATAGTGGTCATATATAGTAAATAGCAAATGAACGGTCCATCCAGTCTGTCCATTAATTAAACCCATCAAAAATACATGATTAAATTAACTTGTCTCTTCTTTGATATTTCTGGATCATAGACTGTAAAGTCCACTTGGTCTACCCATGACCCAAATGCTGAAGTTGTCATTCAAGCTTACTCCAGCCTATCCAACCATCTACCATTAAGTGGCCAGTAAGATCCTCATGTTCCAAGTTAGTGGAGTTCCCTTTGAAGCCCTCCTCAGCCCATCCTATATCAAATCGCCACATATGGGACACAGGCCGTGCAAGACTGTCCAGTATTGGCCTTAGTTCTTTAATTTACATCCTTTGTTTCTAATTAGAGATCCTCTATGTTTATCCCACACTGTTTTGAATTCCATCACCGTTTTCCTCTCCACCATTTCCCTCGGGAGGGCATTCCAGGTATCTACCACCCTCTCCTTGAAGAAGAATTTCCTAACATTGCTCCTGAGTCTTCCTCCCCTTATCCTCAAATTATGCCCTCTAATTTTACCATTTTCTCTTCTCTGGAAAATATTTGGTTCTATATTAATACCTTTCAAGTATATAAACGTCCGTATCACATCTCCCCTGTCCCTCTTCTCCTTCAGAGTATACATATTTAGGTCTTCTAGTCTCTTCTCATACTTCTTTTGGTTCAAACCTCTTACCATTTTTATTGTCCTTCCTCTGGACTGCTTCAAATCTTTTTATATCCTTCACCAGATATGGCCTCCAAAACTGAACACAATACTCCAAGTGCGACCTCACCAATGACCTATATAGGGGCATCAACACCTAGTTTATCCAAGTTTATTCTTAGTTTGATATACTGACCATCACAAGTATCTGGCTGGTTTACAATATTAAAAATTTAAAAGATCTTAATAAAAAGTAAAAAAAAGGGTAGTGAAAGCAAAACAAGGCATGATTTGAGGAAAGCTAGGGTGAAGGAAAGTTTTAATTACATTTAAAAAATAAGAAATAAAAGGAAGGGAAGATGGGGAGGGTAAAACAGAAGAGAAATTGCTTCTTAAAAATGGTTCTTTGTTTATTTATTTATTTTTTCCCATGATCGATTTCTAGCTGCAAATTTGATATGCATCGTTAAATAAAAATGTTTTAAGATTGGGTTTAAATTTGTTTAAAGAATTTTCACAACCCTCGAACACTTAGGATTTTCGGGTGTTTGAGGCTTGTGCAGATAAGGACAGAGCGTGCAGGAATGGGGCAGGGACAGGCAGGACAGGACGGAAAAAGGAGTTCCTGTGGGGTTGGGAAAAAAATTTGGCCCTGTGTCATTCTCTACTCCACAGTCTGAAACCCGAATGCCTTCCACCAGTGACCTGTCACTGCTATGACCCAAATCTATGACCTTCCACTAAGAATGAGACATTTTTTTTCTGCTGCAATGTTGGCTTTAGGTTGGTTGAGGTGGAGAGAATTAGTGGTAGAAGTGACCCTGATTTTGCACCATGGCTCTTTGAAGCATCATTTTATTGGGGGGGGGGGTGAGAGAACACAAGTTGGTGAGGTTTGGGTGGGAGTAGACACCTCTTTCATGCAGCGTCTGCCTTTATTCTGCCTGGATGAGACTTGTGGCCATTCAACAAATTACCATGGCAACCACATTTCCTAATATTTATTTTAACCAATAAGAAGCCTGAAGTGTTGCAAATAGAGGGATGATTTTATTATATAGGAAAACAAATGATATTAAAAGAACAGTTTATTTAAGTGATTTACTTATGGCACATCCAAAATTAAAACTTAATACATAATATAGTATTGAAACCTAAATCTCCATCAGAGATCAACAAAATTGTGTAGAAGGGATTCATTAAGCCAAAAAACAAGGATCAAACCATCTGGGTCTATGCAATAGCCTCTAGTCACTGGCAGGCAAAAGCCAAGAGTATGCCAATAAATTTAAGTCAATGTCCCAGAGAGGAGCCAGAGTCCACTTCCAGCTGAAATTCATTGAGTATAGCATTATGGCAATATCTATTTTGGTTGGGGGGGGGGGGAGGTTCTGCTTGTTTTGCTTTTAATAACATCTTCGGATATTGTGCTTTGTTGACTGTGGAGAATCAGTCTGAATATAAATGTGTTTTGGTTTTTGAACGATAATGAATTTTGTACAAACAGACTGCTCTTGTCATGGGTTGTTTTGTTTTTTTGGGATAGCTTAAGCAGTTTTATACACAACAAGGTTAAATTTTATCTTGGCTTTTATGTCTCAGTTAAGAAATAGATTGGTATATTTTTTACATTAAATATACTATGTTTCCTCAGCAGCTTGAATTGAGATGAAATAGTTGGGGGAACGCAATGAGTGTCTCCTTGAAATGTCTCCTCTCTTTGAGACCTTTTGTAATTTTGCTATGTTCTCAATTCAAGGCCCACTGCCTCACATACATGCATGCACAATAGCACTCTCTTGCATTCAGAGTACCAGGAGATGCTAAGTGATGTGGTCTTTTTGATGAAAGAAGGACATTCTGCTTTTCTTTGTATTTTGGGCAGCATATGCCACGTTTGCTGAGTACTGCAAACAAACCTAGACTGGTCCTCCTCATCCTTCAGAAAAGAAAATAGATTTATAGGAAAGAATATATGTTACACAACCGCAGCGGAGGAAAAGGGGTGCTGCCAACTGCAGAGACCTCAGTGATTCTGAAAGGGAAGCTAGCGTGTAAGAATTTGAGATTGGGGTGTATGGGAATAACGGTTGCCATAGTAACAGCCACTCTGACAGATCTTGGTTTGCTTCGGTTGGTAGCCCATCCTCTCCCCTTCCCGGGGGAACTTTTTCAGTTTATTTTAGAGTTTGACTGATGACTTTGGATGTAATATGTCAGTATATTATGTTTAAAAATGACACTGTCATTAGTGTTTGTAGAAAACAGGCATTTGAGTCTGCTAGACTGAGCTTAATGCTGTGATGCTCGAGAGATTCAAGCCCCAGTTCGGGCTTTGGCTGGTTGAGGTTGAGAGTTCTGTCAAAGATGTTGAACAAGAATTGGCCAGTGCTAACACCAGAATATATTTAGAAGAAAAAAAACAAAACCTGCTGTCAGTTCCTGAATATGGACAAATGTGTTTTGATCAAAGAAAATAGAATGTATTGAATTTTGATACTCTAATGGGAAAGGAATAGGAACTAATAAAGGGATAAGCCGTACAAGAATATATTGCATATACTATACGTATACATGATATATGGGCTTTAACAAATGCCTTATGGCTGTTTCTTCTGTTGAAAACTAGCAAATAGGGGTATATTTATTTTATTTACAAAATTTTAATATGCAGGCAGACCCCTGGTTAAGAACAGGTTCCATTTTATAAACCGTTCTTAAGTTGAATTTGTATGTAACTTGGATCCTAGTATTCTTCCCACCTCCTTTGAGGCCCCTCTTGCATCCCCATCCATCTCACTATTCCACCACCACATCCAGCATTTCTCCCTCTCATCTCTCTCTTCCTCATGCATCTCTACCTCACTCTTCTCCCACCTACCATGTCCAATAATTCTCTCCCTCCCTGTGCCCAACAATTCTCTTTCTTCATTTCCCTATGTGCATCTCTCTTTCCCTCTCACTGAGATACCTAATTCTCCCTTTCTATTCCCTCCCCATCCTCAGCATCTTTCACTCACTCCATTCTTCAATCCTGTGGCCCAAGTTCATGCCCCCTCCCTCCTTCCTTCCATCCTTTGGCCAAGATTGTGCTCCCTCCCTCCTGAGTCCCAACGTGCCCCTCTCTCTCCCTTCCTCCATCCATTCTGTGTCCCCCCTCCCGCGGGTGTTTACCACCTTCTGGCTGGCTCCCTCCTCTTTCCAGCTGAGGTTGTTTCTCTTGACAAAAGCCGCAGGCAGCAACTCCTACGGCTGATCCGGAAGCCTTCCCTCTGACGTTGGAAGGAGGAGGGAGCCAGCCAGCCAGAAGAAGGCAAACACCTGCAGGAGGGGGTGCGAACCTGGGACACAGAATGGAGGGAGGGAGAGAGAGGTGTGCATTGGGACTCAGGAAGGAGGGAGAGGAGGTGTTTTGGGCACAGAAGATTTAATGAGGACCCCCCATTCATAAGTGCAATTCCAACATAAGTCAGATGTTAGTAAAACAGGGACTGCCTGTACTGCCTTTCATTTTATAAAGTGCCCCCATAATGTTGGGTGCTAAGTGTGAATTCTGTAACAGAATCTGGGCACCTAACGTCCATTATAGAATTCTAGCTTAAGTTGGCATTTATGTGCCAAGATTTAGGCATGCCCACTTACGTCACATCTATGGGAGGCATACATTCTTACACCTAAAGCAGTTTCCAGTGCAATAGGGATGGTATGCTGAATCAAATGGTTATCAATCTTTCAAGCATACTGCAGAAGATGTCAATCACAGCTTTTCAGCTCCTTCTCCTCCCTAGTCTCTGCTGCCCCCTCCAATTCTTCATTCCGCAGGTGAGCATGAAGGTGTGTCTGATCTGTTCTTTGATACATTATTGTTTTGCGGTGTACTTTTTCAGTTTGTTTGTGGATTTTTAATACAGCTTTACAGGACTGCTTTGCCTGCTTGGAGAAGCCCTGCTATAGTTCATCATACAATCCCTATTGTACTGGAAAAAGATTAGGTTCTTACCTTGATAATATCTTTTCAAGTAGATAGGAATGGTATGCTGAACCCTCTGCCCAGCAATTTATCTGATGTGCCTGCTTTCTGTCTCAAGCTTAATGGTCAGCTTCATAACTAAGATTTTACTGTCAATCAGACTGTTGGATTAGGAAGAGACTGTATATATGTTTATAAGGGAGGAATGGTTGGGTTCCATAAATGGTCAGTCTGTTTGTTTCTTGCTTGTATTTTTTAATTCATTGTTCCTCTTTGAGCCTTGTTAATGTTTTAACTACATTACTGTTTTTTCATTGATTGTTTTAACTTACCCGAGCAGATCAGAAACACATTTTTGGGGAATTCCTTGTATCCCTCCTTCTGTTGTCTTCTGTAGGGCTGTCGCTAGCTTTGATACAAACTGAAGGGGGCAGCAGAGACCACGGAGGAGGAGGAGGAGGAGGAGTTGAAAAGCTGTGATTGACATCTTCTGCAATGTGCTCGTGAGCACAGATGGATAACCCAGTAATTCAGTATGCCATACCATCCTATCAACTGGAAAAGATATTATCAAGGTAAGAACCTAATCTCTTTTTGGTGCGTAAATGACAGCATTCTATATCAGATGTGTGTAATTGTGGGAGCTTTAGAATTTGCAAGCTATGCAAGTTGCACACTAAGACTTTAGAATACCACTTGGTGTCCAACTAACACATGCAAACCTATAGTATAACAATCACGCACATAAATGCTAGTATTCTATGATCTGTGCTGCTCATGTTATAGAATGAGGGAGATAGAGGATACCTCTGCAAGGGTGGCACCCCCAATTAACTGAATGCATCCTCTTTGAATCAGAGCACATGCGGAAATGCTATTTGTCTGTTTATTCTAAGTCTTTGTCTTACTTTCCAACGTATGAAGAATAACTGCCTCATCAAACAATGCCAGAAATAATGGGTTTGTTCTTTTTTTCTTCATATTTCAGACATTGTTCAATTTTCCTCTAATGTATTGAATTAATTGGTAGCAGACAGACTCTTCTCTAAGCTCTAGTCTCAAGGCTATTGGTTTAATATAAGTTTATAATTGTGAAAAAGTAAATCATTGAGTTGCTCAAATATAGCTGTCTGTCAGCCAGTGAAAATTTCAACCCAAATGTACTGCTGCTTCATAAGGTAAAAATATCAAACTATGCAGTGTATCTTAGATTTGCTTCAAGTGCATTTCAAAGTAATGAAATGAATGAGGACATAGTAACTGTGAGCCGATACTGCTGTTTTATTGTCTGTGCTTGTGGGAGTCTGGTAGATCAAATGTATTACTCAGGCATGTCTTTTTGCATTATCTGGAATAAAGGGTTTAAAAATGCTTTTGACATATAAATTGCATTATTTTTTTGCCCTTTAGTCTTGCAGAAGACCTTCTGGAAGGAGCACTGTGCGATGTGGCTGCAGAGCTGCAGGATGTTTGTGAGGACTATGCAGAAGCAGTTTTCACTTCAGAGTTCCTACAGCCTACAATGTGAACTGCTCTGGAACACATTCCATTACCTCCCATGCGGGCAGTACCAGCAATACAAGTCAAGGGCAAGGACCTTCCTTTCACATTTTTATTAGTAGAGCAAATAGGACAGTGATGGATGAATGTAAAACAAACAAACAAAAAAGCACTGAAGAGCTGGATTTATTTTTATTTTTTTTTTTTTACAAAGTTATTCTAATGCACCGTGTTGATCGACACCCTGCAAATTACTTTTTGATTTCATATAATAATCCTTTATGTGGAGCATCCTTGCATTAAGAATGGGACGTTATCTTCTTTGTTCTAGTTTTGGCAATCATGTATCTAATACTATAGAATTTACTGGATCTTCATAAAACTGTACCTTTGTTTGAGTGCATTTCACTGTGAGATCCACAGCATTTATTGGTTCTTACACTAAAAGTATGTGACACCAGCACTATAGTGATAGAGAAGAGTTTTTGCTTATTGTTTCAGTAATTTGGGTGTGAAATCCTTGAACACCAAGAAGGTTTGCCCAAGCAACACATAATTTTCATCTCTAGCCATGGTGGACAGGGACCTGAGTATTTCATTGTCATAATGTGCCCAGATCCTATTGACTCCAGCAGAGAGGATAAACCTCAGGTAGCCTACACTGCTCTTTATGGCAGGGTCAGCAAATCTTACACTTTACTTACTTTGGAGATATTGGTCACAGATAGTTCTGAAGTATATCTGTATGTTACACCGATGTCAAGCAAAGGGTGATCTTTTGGGCAGGTAGTGGGCGGTCCTAATTTTGATTAAGTATTTTTAGAATAAATCTGATTAATCCAAGGAGTATTCAAAAACATGGCTCATAAAAGAGTCTTTAAGGAAAGGTTGCAGTGATACGAACAAATAACATCTAACTCTAACCTAGCATCAGAAATAAGGCAACAAGAAAACAAAAATACTCATCTTTATTATATGTTTGTTTGTTTATTTCTTACCCGACTTTATACAGGACGAGTTACACATTAACATATAAAATAAGATTTACATTTATCGTACAAAACACTTCAGAGACACACTATTACATAATTACATATCAAATCAAAATACATATACCATACACGTTGCATCAATGACAAATTTCATTTAAGGCCAAAACTGGCCAAACCCACACATGCATCAAAATACACCATACATCTTCATTAATGGGAGCAACTGATTCAACAGTCCCATCCCATCATTGACTAGGACTCTTAATAAATACAGCACTGAGCATATTCTCTTTTCAAAGTATATACAGTAAGGAGCTAATAATCAAAACTTTAAAACATCCAAAAACCAGCTTAAGTCGGCACTTGGATGTCCTAATAGTAGGGACATCCAAGTGCCAATAATCAAAACCAACTTTCTAGACATGCAGCAGCATTCCAGAGATCAAAGGGGCTTGTTGGGAGATATGTTATTGGCGGGAATTGAGTGCGCTTCAACCTGGATGTACTGCAGCCATAATCAAAGCTTTGCTACAGGGAACTTAAACGCCAGCAGTTAGACCTGTTTCAGTTGCGTCTAAGTTCCACAAAGGTGCCCAAACTGACAAGAAGATCATTAGAGGATTTAAGGCATGACCTCTCCTTACTCCCCAAGTGGTCATAACCTCCTCCCACTACCCAAAGAGCGAAAAAAAAAAACCAACAACCCAAAAACCAGTAGGCTTCCCATCAGCTGATCACGGCAGATGAATCTTCATCAGCTGAGCTGGTTCAGGGATTCCTGGCTCAGCTGATGGGGATTCCTCCTGCCAGGATCAGCTGAGCCGCAGAGCCCTACACTCCTTCCCATGACATCCCAGACGTCCCCCAACCTCCCCTTACATCTCTGCCCCCATATCCCCCCAACATTCCTGGCCCCCCCCCCACATCCCCAACCCCCCCCCACACACACCCCAATACCTTCTGATGAGAAAACGACAGGAGGGAAGCCTACTCCCTCCTGCCTACAGGGCAGCGTGCTGCAAATGACGGCGTTTCCCCCTACCATTGCATCTTGGGATACAGTGGGAGGGGCTGAAGGCCCTGATTGGCTCAAAATCACCATTTTGAGCCAATCAGGGCCTTCAGCCCCTCCCACTACATTCTAAGATGCATTGGGAGGGGGGAAGCCCTGTCATTTGCAGCGCACTTTCCTCCTGCAGTTTTCTCATCTGAAGATACGGGGGGGGGGGGACAGAGTGGAGATGTCAGGTGAGAGGTTTAGTGCTCCGCAGCTCAGTTGATTCTGGAAGGGGGAATCTCCATCAGCTTAGCCGCCAGGAATCCATGAAACCAGCTCAGCTGATGGGGGATTCATCTGCCGTGATCAGTTAAGGTAGTTGGTAGGTACGTCTAAAAAAAACTTGCTTTTCTGCTTTTTTCACATGGACGTTTTTATTTTTTAAGTGGGCAAAACTTATACTTGGCTCATTTTCAAAAATAAGACATTTGGCAGCTTTGAAAATGTATATTTTACCTACTGGGTTTGTAGACATCTGGCACAAAACATACAACCTCAGACTTAGGCACACTATTAATTATGCCCCTCTAAGTGTTCCCAAACCTGTCTGGGGTATTTAGCCAGTCGGGTTTTCAGAATATCCATTATGAATATGCATGAAATAGAGTTGCGTACCAAGAAGACAGTGTATGTAAATTGATGTTATGAATATTTATTGTGGATATCCTGAAAACCTGACTGACTTTTGGGAATTGCTGATGTACAGTATAGTCAGATCAGAGAAGAGCCTGTGCTGTATTTGAGACTATGTAACAATACCTCCTAAATTTGTTTTTAAATAAGCAATGCTTTAATAAATTATATTTTATCTTTATTTTAATTTAGTGATTGTATAATTGAGCAAACTGTAAAAGGTTTCTCTCTTGCTTATAACAATTTTACATCTGATATAGTATTTTTGAGGTTTTTGTTTTGTTTTTCTTGCATGATGGCAAAATCTTTTCTTCAAAATATCCCAATAGATTTTATACTTGCAAATTAATCTGAAGATGGCAACATGAGAAAGACCAATGACTTTGATGGTCATTATGTGATTTTTACTTTTTTTTTTTTAACAAATTTCAGATACGTTAAGGCAGTGCTTCTCAACCTAGTCTTTGAGGCACATCTAGTCCCATCAGGTTTTCGGGATATCCACAATGAATATGCATAACATAGACTTGCAGTCATATGCCTCCTTGGTTAGGGTTACCAGATTTTACTTTACTAAAATCTGGACCCCAATCCCACCCCCAGCTGTCCGCTCTTGTTGGGCAGGAGGGTATCTGCGCATGCGCGGATGCAACGCAATGATGTCACGCGTGGTATCCACGCATGCAGATTCCCTCCTGCATGATGTGATTTCATAGTAACATAGTAGATGACGGCAGATAACGATCCGAATGGTCCATCTAGTCTGCCCAACCTGATTCAATCTAAAATATATATATATATATATTTTATTTTTTTTTGGGGGGGGGGGATTCTTAGCTATTTCTGGGCAAGAATCCAAAGCTCTACCCAGTACTGTTCTTAGGTTCCAACTACTGAAGTCTCTTGTCAAAGCTCATTCCAGTCCATCTACACCAGTGGTCTCAAACTCAAACCCTTTGCAGGGCCACATTTTGGGTTTCTAGGTACTTGGAGGGCCTCAGAAAAAATAGTTAATGTCTTATTAAAGAAATGACAATTTTGCATGACGTAAAACTCTTTATAGTTTATAAATCTTTCCTTTTTGGCTAAGTCTTAATAATAATATTGTAATTTATAGCTTAAGAGACATATGATCAAGAACCTGCTTTATTTTACTTTTGTGATTTTGATAAACATATCAAGGTCCTCAAAATAGTACCTGGTGGGCCGCATGTGGCCCCCGGGCCGCGTGTTTGAGACCACTGATCTACACCCTCCCCAGTCCATGTTCAACCAAACGGCCATATACGGACACAGATCGTACAAATCTGCCCAGTACTGGCCTTAGTTCTTCAATATTTTCTATTATTTTCTGAATCTAGATCCTCTGTTCATCCTACGCTTTTTTTGAACTCTGTCACCGTTTTCATCTCCACCACCTCTCTCGGGAGCACCTTCCAGGCATCCACCACCCTCTCTATAAAGAAGAATTTCTTTACATTGTGCTTGAGTCTACCACCCCTCAACCTCCGGGTTTTGAAAAGCTGTCCGGACCCCTCGCAACCTTAGAATTACAGGGTTCTAAGTGACAATTTTTAGCTCCGATGACTTCCGGGTTCTCTCTGACATGTAGATGTTACAACACTCACGAGGATTTATTGCAACTTAACTGTTCCTTCATAAGAAATTACATGGTTCTATGCACAGAAATTAGTCTATGCATGGGATTACAAGGTTCTAATTGCGAGCCAACTTTCGGTATAGTTAGAACCATGTAATTCTAAGATCATGATCTGGTAACCCTATCCTTGGTATGTAAATCTATCTTATGCATATTCATTGTGGATGTCCTAAAAATCTGATGGGACTAGCTACACCACAAGTACTAGGTTGAAAAGCATTGTCACTACTCTTAAAAAAATAATTCTCACAGTATGACAAAGAAGGAAGATTTAAATTAAGTCGGTAACAAATTGTTTCATCAGGCTTAATTTGATCACCTAGATGGGCACGATCTGATGACCAGCCAGCACGGCTTCAGCAAAGGAAGATCTTGCTTGCTCAACTTGCTGCACTTCTTCAATGGAGTAAACAGGCAGTTAGACAAGGGTGGACCCGGTCGACATTGTATATCTGGATTTTCAGAAGGCGTTCGACAAGGTTCCGCATGAACGACTACTTCAAAAAATTGCGAGCATGGAATTGAGGGTGAAATATGTGGATTAAAAACTGGCTGGTGGATAGGAAACAGAGAGTGTGGGTAAATGGACAGTACCCAGACTGGAAAAGCATCACGAGTGGAGTGCCGCAGGGTTCGGTGCTTAGACCCTTGCTCTTCAACATATTTATAAATGACCTGAAAATGAGGTGATTAAATGTGCAGACGATACAAAGTTATTCAGAGTAGTGAAGACGCAGGAGGATTGCAAAGACCTGCAACATGACATAAACACACTCGAGAAATGGGCCTCAACATGGCAAATGAGGTTTATCGTGGATAAGTGTAAGGTGATGCATGTCGGTAATAAAAATCTTATACACGAATACAGGATGTCCGGTGCAGTACTTGGAGAGATACCCCCCCCCCCCAGGAAAGAGACTTGGGAGTACTGGTCGACAAGTCAATGAAGCTGTCCATGCAATGTGCGGTGGCAGCAAAAAGGGTGAACAGAATGCTGGGAATGATTAAGAAGGGGATCACAAATAGATCAGAGAAGATTATCATGCCGCTGTACCGGGCCATGGTACTCCCTCACCTGGAATACTGTGTCTAGCACTAGTCGCTGTACATGAAGGAGGACACAGTATTACTCAAAAGGGTCCAAAGAAGAGCAACTAAAATGATTAAGGGGCTGGAGGAGTTGCCGTACAGTGAAACTGGGCCTCTTCTCCCTTGAAAAGAGGAGACTGAGAGGGGACATGATGGAAACATTCAAAATATTGAAGGGAATAGACTTAGTAGATAAAGTCAGGTTGTTCACCCTCTCCAAGGTAGGGAGAACGAAAGGGCACTCTCTAAAGTTAAAAGGGGATCGATTCCGTACAAACGTAAAGAAGTTCTTCTTCACCCAGAGAGTGGTAAAAAACTGGAACGCTCTTCTGGGGGCTGTTATAGGGGAAAACACCCTCCAGAGATTCAAGACAAAGTTAGACAAGTTCCTGCTGAACCGGAACATACGCATCTAAGGCTAGTCTCAGGGCACTGATCTTTGACCTAAGGGCCGCTGTGTGAGTGGACTGCTGGGCCGTGTGAGTGGACTGGTCTGACCCAGCAGTGGCAATTCTTATGTTCTTATGATATGCAGTGGTGGCATCAGCACCTTCTGGGGGTCCACCAGTGGTTTCCATTTGACATTTCTACTCACAAAGAACTCTGTCTGCCTTTGCCAGTTCCGCCTTTGGTAGTGCACCTGTCCCAAAGGCAGAGATAGAAGGGAAACTTGATAAAACCACCTTGGAGGAATGCCATCATTTTGAAGTCTCCAGTGACCTCCAAGGAGCAAGTCTCTGATGACCTGCTGTAGCTTCCAAGTTTATTTATTTCTTGTTATAAATCTAGATGGTTTACAGTAGGTTAATAGAGAAAAAGAAGAATAAAATATTATGTAAAACATTGAGGAGGGAAGACAAACAGACAGACATGAGTGACAGAAATCCAAGAGGGAGGTTGGGGGAGGGAGGTAAAGTTACAATAAAATTAGCTATGGAAAAGGGTATTTGGTAGGAAAAGAACAGTTTAGTTTCATAGTTTATTAAAATTTCATAAAACGCTTTTCCTAGAATACAAAGTGTTGTACTTTAAAACTTTAAATATAAATAGGGAACAAACAACAAATAGTAAACATAAACCATCCACGACATGAAAACAATAGGAAAAAGGGAAGAACTACAATTTATTAAGAAAAAAGCATATAATAGGGAAGATGTGACAGGTTAAACGATAATATAGCAAATTTATATATGTGATAAATGAATTGTATGCAGTAGGTGAGGGGATCTCTTTATCAGGAGGAAGATGGTTTGTCAGGAGGGAATCTATGGCTCAGACTTGTCAGGAGGAGAGGTGGTTAACCTGCATGGAAAGTGAATCGAAATAGGAATACCGGTAAGGAAGATTCAAGTCTGAGTTTGTTGGGCATTGCTTTCCATAGTGTCAGTGCCATTACAGAGAAGATAGATTACCGTAGTGGCATTTGCGGTGCACCTGCAGTATTGTGTGCCGCTTGGCAATACCCTACTGTGCCTTAGTATAAGGGGCCCTAAGGGCTCCTTTTATCAAGCCACGCTAGTGGAGTTAGCACGTGCGACTTTTAATCATGCGCTAACCCCCGCACTGGCCAAAAAACTACCGCCTGCTCTGGGTAGGCGTAGCGGCTAGCGCAGCCCGCTAGTGCGGTTTGATAAAAGGAGCCCTAAGTATATAATGCACTGCAAGCAGCTTCTTTTTAACCCTTTGTTTTTAGGGAAAAAGTTAAGTTTACAGTAAAATGTGCAGGGTTACAACCCCCCAAACCCCCCACAACGCTGGTGCGATCTCTATTAAGTAAACTGGGGGGGTTCCCCAATAAAAAACCCCGTCGGAGCCCCTAAAAACTGTAATTTTCTTCGTCGCGGGCTTGTCTATGAACCCTTAAGGTTACTGGTTGGAATAGCAGAGCTATAAAAATTCTTAGTTTACAAATTGATTGAACAAACTCGTTTTGACCAATTTTCTGAAATTGAAGTAAGTTGAGAGCGTGATAACGTTACTCAGCCAATCGTTCCATTTGCCTGCCTGGAAGGCAGGAATCTTTTGTAGTGGCAGGCCTTTATTGTCGGATAGGTGAATAGATGTATTCTTCGTGTGGGCCTAATAAAACTTGCCAGGTTAAATTGGGAAACTAGATAAGTGGAGGCCAGACCAAATATTGATTTATAACACAGCCATTTCACCATCTGCCAATTAAGGGTTAACTTACTGTCATTTTTTGCTATGACATGAGTTAAGTGAATGTAAATTGTACAGAAGTCTTCCCTATTACTTATTGTCTGTTTGTTATCATTTTATTATATATGTTTTTATGTAACCCGCTCCGAACTGTGGATTATTTAAATAAATGCTAAGTTTGGAATCAATCTGGAATGTTCTGCAAAAAAGGTAAATTTCAAAATATCGATATTCTGGTCACAAAAGCAAAGTTTGAGGGGAATGTTGGAACACATTACCCACGAAGAAAAAATAAAATTGTTACATAGTGTAATCGCATCATTTCAATTCAGTAGGTAAGAGTGCATGGGTGTGTGTATATATGTATAGTCTATATACGGCTAATGTAGGTAGAAGAGGGAAAAGGTAAGACTGCTATGTGACTGTATTAGACTAGTTGTGTAGGTTGTAGGGTTAGCCAAGCTCTTTTCTACTGTAAATGTGAATATGGTGAACAAAGGACCATTGTGTGGCTTTTAAAAGTAGTTTGTACTATTGGAAAGTACAGCCAGTGATTTTAGACAGCTGAAAGCTTTTTTTTTTTCCATATTTCTGTTTTATGGTATGTGATACAGTAAAGTAGTCCAGCTTATTGTGTGTAGGCTTTCAATTTTGCTTTTTTTTCCTGCGAGAGGAGAATACGTTATGTAAAATTGCTTCCTATAATGGAGCTGCAGGGAATCTTGAACTTTTTCAGCTGGAATAAAAATATTTGATTCTGTAGGTCTGGGAGGTGAATAAAAGGTCCATGTGTGAAGGTAAATAACATTTTCAGAGTAGAGGAGCACCTATATATAGTCCAACGCAGGAAACAATTATACATATATAAATAACAAAAAAATATAACGCAATAAAACAAAAAGTTTCAAGTTTTATTTAAAATTTGATGAATCGCTTAATCTTAATACAAAGCAATGAAGAAATCTAAAAAAAAAAACCATCACCAAATTCGGGGAGACTGTATCAATGACATACACTTCTCCCTCCGTATTCGCTGTGATCGGGGATTAACAGAACCGCAAATACAGAAAAACTGCAAAAAACTTTTCCGTATGTTATTCGCTGTTTTCTATTTAAAAACCATCGTGAATAGGGCGAAACCGCGAATAACATGGTGGAAGACCTGGCCTGTTCCTGAAGGAGAGGCAAAACACGGTGAAGAAAGTGCTGGGAATCGGCCATTTTCTTTGTAAATGCTTGGAATCAGCGATGTCTCTAGGCAAGCTGGCGTAATTTGGAGGGAGGAGCCAGCAGGCTAAAAACCGTGAATAATCGAAACTGCAAATACGGAGGGAGACGTGTACACAAATCACCAAACAGAAACAGAACCGAAAGGGAAGTGGGGGAGGAAATATAATATATGATAGTGAAATGAGACGAGTATGGATAAAGCACTAGGGAGGGAGAAAAAAAAATCTAGCTGGAATTAAAAAATGTCATCTGACTCAAAAAACAAACTAGCAGTCAAAAGCATCTTAACTTGCTTTTAAACCTATCAACACAGCCAATATACAATTATAGAAGCACTCCATCGTGTTTCCTTCCAATAATCCAACACAGTTTCCATAAACCAGTCTACCGTCAAAACTGAGCAAAAGCCTCATGCAGGAAATGCTGTTGTAGCTGTTTCATAAACATTGTTAAGTTGGTCTGCTTCTTTAAATCAACAGGTAGTTTATTCCACTCATAAGGACCAGCTATTGAAAAGGTGCCAGTCCGTGCTTTATTCAATCTCCAGCGATGATACTGAGGAATCATTTAGTCCCCAGCTGTTCCTAAGCGGAAAGCATGCCCTGGAAGATAGCATTTCAAATTAGCTCTCAGATAACTTGCAGTATCCTGAAAGTCCACAGTGTACCAACACCAATAATTTAAAATGGATGTGATAAACAGACAGCCATTTCCATTGTATATAATATGGTATCACATGTTCTGTTTTCTTCAGTACTAAAACTAAAGAATTGGCTAAAACACCTGGTCCTTGGAAAGAAAAAGTCTAGAGGAGTGAGGCAAATCTGTAAATTTCTAAACAATGGACATCAGTATGAGCCCTTGATAGATCAACGTAAACCTCTGGCTCAGGCAATATCTCAAAAGGTGACCAGCACCAGACCGCAGTCTAAATGAGAATAGCCTCATACATCACATAGTCCATAATGTGTCAGAGAAAATGCAAATCAAATCAAATAGTTCTATTTGTCAGGCATTTATTTCTTGTCTCTTGCACTTTACACATAGGTATTGTCTTATCATATATGTTCACTGTATGGTCTACTATTTTTATAGTATTTATTATATTTATTGTTTTATCCATTAGGTAGGTCTTTATTCACAAGGTGTGTTTTCAGGGAGTGTATGTATTTATTATGCCTTTATAACCCCTTCTCCTTGGTGTAAAAGTCTATTTTTTTCTGGGAGTGTGATTTGATTTGCATTTTCTCTGACACATTATGGACTATGTGATGTATGAGGCTATTCTCATTTAGACTGCGGTCTGGTGCTGGTCACCTTTTGAGATATTGCCTGAGCCAGAGGTTTACGTTGATCTATCAAGGGCTCATACTGATGTCCATTGTTTATAAATTTACAGATTTGCCTCACTCCTCTAGACTTTTTCTTTCCAAGGACCAGGTGTGTTAGCCAATTCTTTAGTGTTGTTATTATTTTTTGGATACTATTGGCTATTATCCATTTAGGGTTCTTAATTGTGCTGTTTTCTTCAGGCCATATAGCAAACATACGGCCAAATTTTGCAACCACTTACGAGTTATCCTGTCTGGCCTGAATATCCTCTCTCTCGCTCTTTCATTTTTTTTAAGCTGTGCCAAACATTTTCTGAACAAGCCCAATGTCTTCGTTTTCTGGCAATTCTTAGGAAAGTACAGACGGCCCGAAATATTTGCCCTTTAGAGCTCAAACATAGTGAGAATGAGTTTAGCCCTAAATGAATGGTAGATTAACAGAAGGCTGGATTCAGTCTCAGGATCTCGCTGCTGTTTATAAATTGGAAGAATTCTGATCGTGGTTTGACGTCAGCAGAGCCCTTGGAATGAATTGCTGCCTTTTATTCCCTACTGGGTCTTTTGCTATGTGTGTCTATAAATTCTGATATGTTTTTGCAGTATTGAAGGGCTTTATGTGAGTAAAAGATTTCTTTTGCTTAATTTTTTGTACCAAAATTCTAAGACCAAAGCACAGGTGCATTTAAGATTGGGGTCTATAATTATTATTTTTTATAAAATTGGAAAGTGCTAAAGACCGGAAAAGGCTTTTTTTTTCTGTCTAGATGGTAGTCTAGCACAGTGTTTCTCGACTCGGTCCTGGAGTACCCCTTTGCCAGTTAGGCATGAAAGAAATTGGCATAGAATGGAGGCAGTGTATGCAAATCAAGTTTATGCATATTCATTGTGGATAGCCTGAAAACCTGACTGGCAAAGGGGTACTCCAGGACCGAGTTGAGAAACACTGTGCTAGCAGACAATTAGCAGTGTTAGAAAAATATAGGGTAAGGAGCCAAGGTGTATGGCAGCCATTCTAATATGGCACCCTTTCTCTGGCCCTTTCTCCTCACCCTGACCCAGCCAGCATCTCAAGGGCTACAGCAGCATCTTCCTACTGCAGCTCAGGTCCAACTGGGTGAGGAATGTGCTGTTGACCTGGGCAGAGCTGGCTACAAGCCTTAAAGACTAGCTCCAGGAAATTGCTACCCTTCCTCATGGTGGAGATTGAGGGGAAAGGTTAGGGTTAGCAGATGTCCAGGTTTCCCCCGGACTTGTCCTCTTTTTGGGGGTTCCATCGGATGTCCAGGCAGTTTTTTCAATTTGCTGCTTTAGTCTGGGGGGGGGTTTTTTGTCCTTTCTAGCGGAGATATGATTGAAGTCTACAAAATCCTGAGTGGAGTAGAACGGGTACAAGTGGGTTGATTTTTCACTCCATCAAAAATTATAAAGACTAGGGGGACACTCGATGAAGTTACAGGAAAATACTTTTAAAACCAATAGGAGGAAAAAAAATTTTCACTCGGAATAGTTAAGCTCTGGAACGTGTTGCTAGAGGATGTGGTAAGAGTGAATAGCGTAGCTGGTTTTAAGAAAGGTTTAGACAAGTTCCTGGAGGAAAAGTCCACATTCTGTTATTGCGAAAGACATAGGAAAGCCATTGCTTGTCCTATATTGGTAGCATGGAATATTGCTACACCTTGGGTTTTGGCCAGTGTTTGGAAAGCAGTATATACTAATGCTCGAAGTATGGGAAACAAGATTCTGGATCTAGAAGCTGTGATGGAAGAAGATGAGTTGGATATAGTGGCAATCACAGAGATGTAAGAACATAAGAACTGCCATCTCCGGATCAGACCCATGGTCCATCGAGTCCGGCGATCCGCACATGCAGAGGCCCAGTCAGGTATACACCTGATGTAGTTTTAGTCACCCATATCCCTCTATGCCTCTCGTAAGGAGATGTGCATCTAATTTGCCTTTGAATCCTAGCACAGTGGATTCTTTAATAACCTCCTTTGGGAGAGCATTCCAGGCGTCTACCACTCGCTGTGTGAAGCAGAACTTCCTGACATTTGTCCTGGACTTGTCCCCCCTTAGCTTCAAACCATGTCCTCTTGTCCGTGTCACGTTGGACAATGTAAATAATTTATTTTCCTGCTCTATTTTATCGATGCCTTTCAGTATTTTGAAAGGCATCGATAAAATGTAGTTCACGTAGTCCCATGACTGGGATGTAGTTATACCGGGCTATAATCTGTTCAGGAAAGACATGGTGGGAAGAAAAGGAGGGGGTGTAAGGTTAAATGTTAAAGATCATATTAAAGCCACACTATTGCAGGATCTGCAGGGCAAGGAAGAGGCAAAGTGAATCAATTTGAAAAGAGGGAATGGTGAATATATTTACATTGGTGTGATATACAGGCCTCCTTCAAAGACGGACGAAGTGGACAGAGATTTAATAGTAGACATTCAGAATATATCTAAAAAAGGGGGAGATTTACTCATTTTAACATGTCGGATATTGTTTGGGGTATCCCTATTGTGGGCCTTCTAGAAGGAGGGAGATCCTGGATTCTCTAAAAGGAGAACTATTCCAGCAGTTGGTAATGGAGCCCCTGCAGGATGGGGTCATACTGGACTTAGTACTTACAAACAGGGAAAGTGTTTCTGATGTTATAGTGGGTGATCATCTGGCATCCAATGATAGTATGGTTTGATATTAAGACTGGTATAGAGAAGGCTCATTCAAAACTAAAGGTTCTAGACTTTTAAAAAACTAACTTTGTTCGGATAGCAGATTACATCAAGGAATTGTCTAGATGGGAACATCTGGAAGGAGTTGAACTGCAATGGGCAAAATTGAAAGGAGTTATTGTAAGGGCGACAGACATTTTTGTAAGGCAAGTAAAAGTAAGGAAAAGAAGGCCGCTTTGGTTCTCAAAAGTAGTAGCTGAGAAGGTAAAGAATAAGAGATTAGCTTTCATAAGCTACAAAAGATTGCAGAAAGAAGGCAGGCAAAAATATCTGGAAAAGTTAAGAGACTGGTCAAGTAGTGAGGAAATGGAAGAAAAAAATAGCTGACACGGTAAAACAGGGAGACAAGACATATTTTTTTTAGATATATCAGTGATAGGAAGAAGTGCAAAAGTGGCATTTTGAGACTCAAAGATAAAGGGGCGAAATATGTAGAAGCTGATAAATAAAAGGCTGAATTGCTTAACAAATATTTCTGGTCTGTGTTCATGGCTGAAGCGCCAGGAGCAGGACCGCAGAAGACAAATGCGAATAGGGATGGCGGAGTAGTAGACCCTGATCAATTTTCACAGGGTTGTGTTCGTGAGGAGCTAGCTGAATTAAAAGTAGGCAATGGTGTACATGCGAGAGTGCTGAAGAAACTTAGGGAAGTTCTGGTGGCTCTACTGACTGACCTTTTCAATGCTTCTCTAGAGTCAGGATTAGTACCAGAGAATTAGGACTGGAGAATGGTGGATGTGGTCCCCCTCCATAAAAGTGGAAGTAAGGAAGAAGTAGGGAATTACAGGCCAGTAAGTCTGACTTCTGTGGTAAGCAAATTAATGGAAACATTTTTAAAACAGAGAATGGTGAAATTTCTGGCATCCGGTGGATTACAGGACCAGAGGCAACATGGATTCAATTTCTTTGACTGGGTGACCAGAGAATTGAATAGAGGATGTGCGCTAGATGTGATGTATTTCGATTTTAGCAAAGCTTTTGACAGTGTTCCACACAGATCAGTGCTCTCAGGATGGGCCCCAAAGGGATGGGCAGGGTCAGGAACTTTTTGAGTGGAAGGCAAAAGATGATAGTAGTCAATGGAGATCGCTCAGAGGATAAGGATGTTACCAGTGGTGTGCCTCAAGGTTCTCTTCTTGGGCATGTTCTTTTTTAACATTTTTATAAGCAAGATTGGTAAAGGGCTTGGATAAGATTTGCCTCTTTACGGATTATTCCAAAATCTGCAATAGAATAGACACCCTGGATGGTGTGAATAACATGAGGAAAGACCTAGCAAAGCTTGAAGAACGGTATTAAATTTGGCAGCTAAAATTTAATGCTAAGAAATGCAAGGTCATGCATTTAGGTTGCAAAAACTCAAGGGAATGTACAGCTTAGGGCAGGGGTCTCAAAGTCCCTCCTTGAGGACTGCAATTCAGTCGGGTTTTCAGGATTTCCCCAATGGATATGCATGAGATCTATGTGCATGCACTGCTTTCAATGCATATTCATTGGGGAAATCCTGAAAACCCGACTGGATTGCGGCCCTCAAGAAAGGACTTTGAGATCCCTGGCTTAGGGGATGAAGAACTTATGTGCATGACAGAAGAGCGGCACTTGGGTGTTATTGAATGTGATGATTTTAAGGTGGCCAGACAGGTTGAAAAGGTGACAGCGTAAGCTAGAAGGATGCTAGGGTGCTTAGGAAGAGATATGGCCAGTAGGAAAAAGGAGGTATTGAGGCCCCTGTATAAGACTCTGGTGAGACCTCATGTAGAATATTGTGTACAATTCTGGAGACCACACCTTCAAAAAGATTTTAAAAGGATGGAGTCAGTCAGTGGCGTACCTAGGGTATGTGGCACCCGGGGCCCATCATTTTTTGACACCCCCCTCCCCCCCCCCCCCCCCATGTAAAAATTTTTTTTTTTTTTTTTGCAATAACCATGAAATGGAATAAATGGTCAGAATAGAAACAGGCAGTGAAAATTTTCTTTTATTGAACCTCATATATGTAACCATTATTCCAAACATAACAAAACATAAATTATGTCTAAATTGTCATGACATTAGAAGTACATATGGAGTAGTTGCAGGCAGTGGCGTACTTAGGGTATGTGGCACCCAGGGCCCATCATTTTTGACACCCCCCCCATCTATATGAAAAATATGATTTTTAGTACCAATCTACATATCGCACCACAAGAGTGTACCTAGGAAAAGGCTGCATCTTAAACACTGCAGTGAGCACTAGAACACCAACACATACATTGTAAAACTAAACAAGCCAGATCCCGCACAGTCAATTGGTCCTGTAGTCAATGCCAACTGAAAACTATGTCTTTTTCATACACACAGAACAGAGATACACCCTCGCCCAAAATGGAATAATCACAAACTAAAAATAGAAATATGTAGACAAAAGTTAAACTGATCCGCCAAGAAACCAGACCCTGGATACAATGCAACACCACAAAAAACAGTAACACATGTCCTCTAAAACAGTGCAAAATATAAAGACAGTAGATGTAAATTTGAAAAAACTGATACATAACAATCACCACTTTATAAATTAACAAATAAAAATAAAACAAATAATGAGATATAAAAAAATACAATTTTATTGGACTAATCCCCGTAAGCTCGGTCCCCATCCCCGCAAACCACCTGATTCCATCCACACAAGCCTTGAATTGTTTATATTAAAGTATAAAAAGAAACAATATTCTGTACAATTGTCAATTTATAAATCAGCGTCTTCTCCCCACTCTCTTCCCCATTTCCCTTCAGCATCCTCAGCCCACTCTCTCTCCACTTTCCTTCAGCGCACGCACATAAAAACAAGCAAGTAATTTTATATCATTTTCATTCTATTCATTCATAGAAATTAAAGTCTAGATAATGCCAGTCACATAACAAAACATGATTTTACAAAAATAATTCCCTGCAGTCAAGCCTGCAAGGATTATTAGATGTCTTTCAGCAGTTCCCCTCCCTCCCTCCCCCTTACCTTTGTGGCCAAGTCAAAATGATCTACCAACAATAAAATTTTAAAAACACAAAGCACGCTGTACGCAGAGAAAATGTTAATTATCATTTATATTCCGCGGGTTTTCAAAGAGGTCAAGGCAGATGACTTTATGCAATGTCACCTCAGTAACAACTATACAAAAATAGACAAATATTCCCCCTCACTTTTTACTAAACTGCGATAGCGGTTTTTAGCGTAGGGAGCTGCGCTGAATGCCCCACGCTGCTCTCGACGCTCATAGGCTCCCTGCGCTAAAAAACTCTATTGCGGTTTAGTAAAAGGGGGCCATAGTGCAAAATATAGACAGCAGATATAAATTTTCAAAACGGACACATTTTGATCACTAAGTTGAAAATAAAATCATTTTTCCTACTTTTTTGTCTGGTGATTTCATGAGTCTCTGGTCCTTCTTCTGATCCTTCTTCTTTCTCTCTCCCCCTGGCTCCCCTCTTTATTTCTGCCTTTCTTTCTCTCTCCTCCTGGCCCCCCTCTTTCTTTCTGCCTTTCTTTCTCTCCCCCTTGACCCCCCTCTTTATTTCTGCCTTTCTTTCTCTCCCCTTGGTCCCCCTCTTTCTTTCTGCCTTTCTTTCTCTCTCCCCCTGGCCCTCCTCTTTCTTTCTGCCTTTCTTTCTCTCCCCCTTGACCCCCTCTTTATTTCTGCCTTTCTTTCTCTCCCCTTGGTCCCCCTCTTTATTTCTGCCTTTCTTTCTCTCCCCTTGGTCCCCCTCTTTCTTTCTGCCTTTCTTTCTCTCTCCCCCTGGCCCCCCCTCTTTATTTTTTCCTTTCTTTCTCTCTCCCCCTAGCCTGCACAAAGCCATCGTGCCGATTTCTCCACTTCCACGATTCTTTCCCTACCCTCACCCCCAAGCCAGCAGCCGATTTCTCCCTGCTCCTTCCCCGATGTCCTGATGTCCTGAACTTCATCGGGCAGCAGCAGCATTCACAATTCACTGATGTTGCCCGCTTCAGGCCTTCCTCTCTGTCGGGTCCTGTCTTCATGAAAACTGGAAGTAGGCAGGACCCGGCAGAGAACAAGGCCTGAAGCCGGCAACAGCAGCGAATTGTAAACGCTGCTGCTGCCCGAAGAAGGTAATGGAGCACCGAGGCAGTCCGCTTCTCCCCCCTCCCAGCCGAACTCCCGCTGACCCTCCTATCTCCCCCCCCCCGTGAACCTTTCCGACCTTCCCAGCGAGAGCAGCAAACCTCCTTCGCGGCTTTCTCCTCCCTCTGCCGCGTTACTGATGACGTCATCAGTGATGCGGCAGAGGGAGGATAAAGCCGACGCTACTGGAGGGAGGTTTGCTGCTTTCGCTGGGAGGGTCAGAAAGGTTCACTTGGGGGGGGGGGAGAGAGATAGGATGGTCAGCGGGGTTTCGGCTGGGAGGGGGGAGAAGCGGTCTGCCTTGGTGCTCCAAGGCCTGGCGCCATTACCTTTTTCGATAATGGCGCCGATGCTGCTTTCGCTGGGAGGGTAGGAGCGCGATAGGGACCGGGCCAGCTGTGCACCCCCCCTAAGGCGGCACCCGGGATGGACCTCCCCCTCGCCCCCCTTGGTACGCTACTGCCCTGGGGAAACAGCCTGCAACAAGATCGCGCGATGCCAGAGATTTTTGCCTGCTTCGGCTGTTTCCTCCGCCGCGGTCCCGCCCCTCCTCTGACATCAGAGGAGGGGCAGGACCGTGGCGGAGGAAACAGTCGAAGCAGGCAAAGATCTCTGGCATCGCGATCTTGCTGCAGGCTGTTTCCAGACGCGACACCCGGCGCAGGGGGGGGTAACTGGACCGGACCGGGAGCACCCCCTCAGGGCTTGGTACCCGGGGCGGATCGCCCCCCCCTTGGTACGCCACTGGAGTCAGTCCAGAGGAAGGCTACTAAAATGGTGCATGGTCTTCGTCATAAGCCATATGGGGACAGATTTAAAGATCTCAATATGTATACTTTGGAGGAAAGGTGGGAGAAAGGAGATATGATAAGAGACATTTAAATACCTATGTGGCATAAATGCGCATGAGTCGAGTCTCGTGAGAAAGGAAGCTTTGAAATGAGAGGGCATAGGATGAAGTTAAGAGGTGATAGGCTCAGGAGTAATCTAAGGAAATACTTTTTTTTTACAGAAAGGGTGGTACATAAGCACATAAGCATTGCCTCTGCTGAGTCAGACCGTAGGTCCATCACGCCCAGCAGTCCGCTCCCGCGGTGGCCCCCCAGGTCAATGACCTGTAGTGATATATTACTCTACTACTCTATTACTTTACAGCCTTCTGTACTGTATAGTAACCCTCTAATTGTACCCATGGATCCCCTTTTCCTTCATGAACTCGTCCAATCCCCTTTTGAACCCCAAAGTCGTACTCTGCTCTACCACCTCCTCTGGGAGCGTATTCCAGGTGTTCACCACCCTCTGCGTGAAGAAGAACTTCCTAGCATTTGTTCTGAACCTATCTCCCTTCAATTTTTTTGAGTGCCCTCTAGTTTTTGCTGCCCCTGCTAGTCTGAAGAATCTGTCACTCTCTACCTTCACTATACCCTTCATGATCTTATGAGTTTCTATCATATCCCCTCTAAGTCTCTGCTTTTCCAGGGAAAAGAGCCCCAGCTTCTCCAGCCTCTCAGCATATGAGAGGTTTTCCATGCCCTTTATCATTTTTGTCGCTCTCCTCTGGACCCTCTCGAGAATCGCCATATCCTTCTTAAGGTACGGCGACCAGTACTGGTAGATGCGTGGAACAGTCTCTGGGAAGAGGTAGTGGAGACAAAGACTGTGAATTCATGAAAGTGTGGGATCTCTTAGAGAGAGGAAGAGATAATGATGAGTGTAGATGGGCACACTGGATGATGGGTCATTTGACCTTTATCTGCCTCATGTTTCTATGTTTCTCTGAGGTGAAAGCATTGAATAACTGGAGGGAAATGTAACTTTCTCTAAATGGATTAATCTTGCCTCTTGGTGTTTCATTGACTTTTGTCAATGTTTGGGATTAAGTTAAAAACATCGTGTAGGAAATCACATACAATGATTAGCATTGATTGAAACTGCAGGCACTTGTTAGCAAGACACATGCTGATTAATAAGAAACTGTTTAAGCACATGATCTAAGGCAAAATCCTATTCATACAACACTCTACTGAGATGAGGCTGGTTTTGTTAATAATAGTAATAGAAATTTGTTAGTAATATAATTTGCCAATAAATTCAAATGCATAATGATGGGTTGGATTGTTGCCATACTGACAGCATTGTGCACTGGCAGCAGAGATGTTTATTTCCAAAATCAGGTCTTCCGTTCTGAGTGGGAAATCTGGGATTGTAGCATTCATAGCCTTTGGAGGGAAGGAGTCCAGGCCATTATCCTATGATGACACCTAGTGACCAGACTCTGAGACAATGATTACAAAGTTCTTGAAGGAGCACAGGTATATGGTCCCCAACTGAGTACAGTACAATTTTTATTTATATACAGCAAATGCCTCAATGAAGTTCACTGCGATTAACATAACAAGAATTGGGGACAGTGTACAGAATCACAATCTAAAAGCAACACGTTGGTTTGCTGCTGTGAGATGAGTTCCGCCCCTAGTGGTGACATCATCAACAGGCACCTGTCTCTCTAAAATTGCACTGATTTTGCCAAATTTGTGCTCTTTTATTCTGCCAACTAATTGAGGATCTGTAGAAGAATCATCTGAGTACATCTGTAGCATTTTGGACTTGTATGCTGGACTGGATAGGCATTGGTGAGCTCTGACCCTAGTAGTGACATCATCAATGGATACATGTTGCCTCTGATCCTGTAATCCTTTGGATTCCAGAAACTGCACTATTCTCTGTTTTCAAAGTATTTCCATTAAATCTGACTTTTGTGGTAAGTAGTTCTCTACCTCTTCCTTACTTCCACTTTTCTGGAGAGGGCCATATTTGCCCTTCTCCAGTTTTTTGATACTACTCCCGAGAAGCATTGAAAAGGTCAGCCAGTGGTCCTGCCGGAGCTTACCTAAGTTCCTTCAGTGCCCTCCAATGTATGTCATCGCTTTGTTCACCTTTAGTTAAGTTAGATCAGGAATAGTTTTCAGGATTTCCCCAATGAATATGCATTGAAAGCAGTGCATGCAAATAGATCTCATGCATATTCATTGGGGAAATCCTGAAAACCCGACTGGAATACGGCTCTCGAGGACCGGAGTTCCCTACCCCTGAGTTAGATCCTCATGAACACAGTCCTCTGAAAATTGTTCAGGGTCTACCACACCTCCAGCCCTATTTGCATATGTCTTTTGCAGTCCTGCTTCTAGCGCTTCAATTGTGAACACAGAACAGAAATATTTGTTAAGCATTCAGCCTTATCAGCTACTACATATTCCTCCCTTTCACTTTTGAGTTTCACAGTGTCAGTTTTGCTCTTCCTCCTATCACTAACATATCTAAAAAAACATTAGCTATTTTTTCTTCCATTTGCATCTTTGATTTTCAGACTACTTGACGAGCCTCTCTTAACTTTCCCAGGTATTTCTGCCTCTTTTCCTCTTTCTGCAATCTTTTGTAGTTTATAAAAGCTATTCTCTTTTTCCTTACCTTTTCAGCTACTACTTTTGAGAACCAAAGCATCCATCTTTTTCTCTTAATTTTACTTACTTTCCTTACAAAATGGTATGTTGCCCTTACAATAGCTTCTTTCAGTTTTGCCCACTGCTTTCCTACTACTTCTAGATCAGGGGTAGGTAATTCCAGTCCTTGAGAACTATAGGCAGGTCAGGTTTTCAGGATATCCACAATAAATATGCAAGAGATAGATTTGCAAATCCATTTTGATTCATATTCATTGTGAATATCCTGAAAACCTGACCTGCCTTTGGTTCTCAAGGACTGGAATTGCCTACTCCTGATCTAGATGATCCCATCGAGACAACTTGTTGACATAATCCCCCAGCTGAACAAAGTTAGGTTTTTTTGAAGTCTGAAACTTTCTTTTTTCAAATGAGCCCTCTCTACACCTGTCTTAATATTAAACCTTATCATCTGGTGATCACTGGATGCCAGATGATCACCCACTATGTCAGAAACACTTTCCATATTTGTAAGCACTGCGTCTAGTATGGCTCCTTCTTATGTGGGTTCCATTCCTGACTGCTGGTAGGAAAGTTATCAATTGAACAATATGAATTGCTAACCTCATGGCATATAGAAACCAGGCCCATCCTTGTCTGATTTTATCAAGATTATTTTGCATTACCCCTTGAGGGCATCAGGTTTTCTGTTTAAAAAAAAAAAAAATCAGAGTTCTAATGTATTGGTGGTCTGTTTTTGAGGTTTTGTTGGAATTGAGGTGGTTTTATTTGTGAAGTCTGTATATTACACAGTATTTATTCTTTGAAACCAATCCCAGGACTCATTTACGGATGGGCTAAAAATCAAATGAATTAAATAAGGGGAAGCCCTTCAAATAGTTGCAAAGACTCATGGCTTTGTAGTCCAGCAGAGGCCAATTCTGATTAAGTAGGAAACCCAAGGGAACAGAAAAAAACTGCCAATAAAAAAAAAAACTGTACAAAGATAACAGCAGAAGGCTGTTGAGAGATGAATCATGTATTCTTTGTTGATGAGTAATAAAAATCCCAAAGCAAAATGGTTGAGAAAATTAGACATTGTTACTTGCCAGATTGATCATGTAACCATATGTTAAATACTTCTAGTATACATCATGAGAATTCAATATGCCTAAGTAGCTTTAACAAGGCACAATGAGGTCACAAGATCACTATATCCAAAACAAGATTTCAATTGCAACGCTTAAACCACAAAAACTAGGGAATATTTTCTTAAATTGCACCCAAGGGCTATGGCCTTTATGTGGTCTTGTTTTCTTGAGGTTTCCTAGGAAATATTTAGTTAAATTTCAAGAGCAACCGTATGGGGGCCCTTGGACGACAGTTTTAAGTTTTGCACTTGCTGTGCTTTAACAGATAAAACTAAATATATGGTAAAAACAAAGGCAGAGTGGCAATGGTTGGGGGGAGGGGTATGCTGAGCATGCCGCTCCAGTTCCATGTACTTCAACTCTGGTCTCAATTCATTAGGCTGATATTCTATAAACGACATGCATCAAAAATATAATGCTGTAATGCTTATTATTTTTTTTAAAAAATTTTCTTATGCTTTCTTAATGCTCTATATCCACAACCTTTGTTGAGTGAAAGACTCTACAATGTGCTCAGTGCCCCTCCACCCATTAGCAAAACGCTGAAACCATGTGTGTGACTGCTGGGAACCATCATTGCACATGTATGTTCTCACCTGTATATCTACTCAACTTCACAAAATACAAACTTTAAATTGCTACTTATCTTTAGCCTAGATGTTCCATGGTGATCAAGTGCAATGATCAGTACAAAATCAGGAAATTATAGTAAAACCTTCAGTCATTCCATTGCTCCGGAGAACTAAGAAAAAGAGCACTTTTATATAAACAAAAAACTGTGAATTTGCAAGAAGTGGGTGACCGACTTTAGATCCAGAATGGGTCTCCAGTCCTCCATGCCTTTCTGGTACATTGAAGTATAAGAAGTATCCACCTAAGCCCCAATTCATGTTCTGGAACAGGTTCCAGCATCCCGATGTCTAAGAGGCGTTGGAGAGTATTGCGGACCCTAGATTTCATTCCGGTCAACTTGCCAGAGTCTAGAAACCAAGCCAGAGGCGGGCAAAGGAGGACTAACTAGTGTCCAATGAAAGTCGAGTCCACTTCTGACAAAACTGAGAAGTCAGCCTTCGAGAAGAGGAAGCTACGCCCAACCCCTGGTGTCATCCGGCTTTTTAGATGTAGCCACTGCACAAGAACCTGAGGACGCCTGAAATTGGAACCATTGTAACATGGGCATAACCCTGGGAATGGCTCTGGGAGGAAAAACCTATGTATCCCTGATGACACCTATGGGAGGAACAAAGAGTACTACAACCCCCTCCTGACATTCAGCAAAAGTTGTTCACAGGGAGCGACTTAGGGCGGCTCTCGACAACACCTGTATAAAGGACATCTAGACCTATGCCAACAAGAAGCTGGCCCTTGAAAAGACATCCGCTAAAGGTGATCCTTGAGGCAGCATCCTCAGTCCAAAGATGAATCCGAGTCAGCACACAGACACAGCACCAACAGAGAATGTACTAAGAACTCGAATGAGTTCATAAAGGGTGCCCGGCACCTAATCCACACCAACTATCGCCAGCGGAGGGCAGGCATGCACCTCCACATGCGCCTTAAAGGAAGTGGCCACCGCCGCTTTACTACCTGAAGATGCCGCTAGAAAAGAATGTTTTTGAACATAATATTCACCCTGCGATCCTGAGCAACCTTAAACTTCATTCCCCCATCACTAGGGAGGGCTGCATGCTGGATAACCTGCACCATGGCAGAATCTACCGCAGTCTGTTCAAATCTGCCGAAAATCAGGACCCAGGTGATAAAGCGTAGACATAGCTTTAGAAAGTTGGAAAGAGATTTCTGGGGTATCACATTGTTCTGAAACCAAGGAGCTGTAAACTGAATGGAAAAAAGGGCACAGGAGAATGGTCCAGGACCGAAGCCTGAGAAATAAAAGATGGAGAATCCAAATGGAGCTCTTTCAGAACATCATTTGTAAAGAGGCGGACAGAAGCCTGCTTAAAAATCTGCGATGAAGGGTCAGCACCAAATCCGGACACTCGGGGTGGCCAATGAGACCAGTCTCGGCAAAGGCAGCAGCCAGATTCATAATAAAGACAGTGACAGGAGACAGAAGAATCAGAATATCTGCATGACAACTAATAACTGTAATCGAGGTCTGGCACAGCCAGATGAGAGGGAAGCTTTGCCACAGGTGTAACAGACCGAAAAGGCCCTGAGGCGCCTGCCGGCTGCGTCAAACAAACAGGGTCTGAGGAATATACTTTTCAGAGGAGCCAAATAAAATTCAGTGAAAAGGTCCAATCCGCAACCATGGCAGGGCTCTGTTGAAGTACATGTGCCATGCCAAAGAGTCCCCAGACTTGGAACGCAGGCATTTTGCGAGATTATCTTCAGATGGCACGAACCCAGGCCGGCTCCCCAGCCCAAGATTACTCAGAGGAGGCAAAGACCAAAGCTCCCGCCCCCTCCCCCAGCACGGTGCACAATCGCTGATCCAGCGCCAATCTGCTGCAGTCAATGTCCATATTCAACAGATTAGGGGCTGGTGAGTCCATCCCAAATGATTTTGTGTCAAATCGAGGAGTTTTTGAGGCAGAAATAAAAGTTAGAAAGAAAGATTGATTTTTAAAATCCAAGATAGCTGCCATCATGAATTTGTGCCAAAAAAAATGCAAAAATAAACAAAATCCGAAAATAAAAAATAGCGATTTGAGGACTGAGGAGGTTGGGGAACTGAACCCTACCCTGAGAAACTGTGAAAAATGACTTTAAAATCATTTTACAAGCCACCCCCCAAGTTCCAATAGGAGATAATGGAGGTTTACTCACAATATGCAGCAGCTTTAAACAGATATGAAATGGAGGGAAAGAATTTTCTACCTCAGAAACAGCTCAAAATGGATCCAGATTTGAAATCTTCAGACTGCCAGCCGGCCAGACACTGACCATGGCCTCTGTCCCCACAGATTCTTGTCCACGTGGTTGGGGGCTGGACTGGCAGCCTGCGCCTTGAAACCCGAGTGGGTTTCCCTCCAGACGCATACAAACTGCACTTGAAATCCATGACAAGGTCACCGGCAAACAGACTCCCAGGGGAAGGGATCCCAGTCTAGAAATGGTGGCACACAGCAGTCTGGCTCCACAGATCCGTCAGAGTTTCTCCGTGAAGCAGTAGTCCAGCACTGCGGGACTGTGTCCTTTCCGCCAACAGGGGACCACTGGGAAAGGGGTCTCAAGGCACTGAAGCCTAGGGTCTGATTTGGCCCATTTTCAAACTAGGTGTGCCTTTTTTACTATTTGCTGAGCTTTTTACCCATTCTGTTAAAATTTCAGAATTATTTTGCTCTCAGAAGGAGCTAGAGAGACATTCTCAACCTCTTTCGTATAATTCTTTCCAACTTCCGTGGCCTAGAAAAGATAAAAAAAGTGCTCACCTCCAGTCTGTGTGCTAACCTTTCTGTCAGTGTCTTTAGACTGAATTCACATAAATGTGCAGCATATTGCTGATAAATGACAAGATCTTTGCAAGGAGTATGGAAATTTCTCTTCAAAACACTTCTCTAGCTTTGATCTTTTGCTTGATTGATTTCAGGAAGCCAACTGTCTGTAGGCTACATTCCCACTTCCATGTAATGCACTGTATCTCAAACTCTGTGCCATAGCAGATTCTAGGTGTGCCCCAACGAGACATCGGTAAGAAGGAGAGGCGCAGGCTGACTGCTTATAGGATGTGGCGAGAGGCGCGTCTTGTAGGCAATCAGCCGGTGCCAATGACTCTCCTATTCACCTGCGTCTCTCCTCCTCTCCCCGCACCTCCTCTCCTCCAGGATCTCCCACTGAACTGACAGGTTCAGGGTCACGACCAGATGAGTCTCCGTGCATGAGCAGACTATCAATGTGATGATGTCACACGTGCACGCAACATCATTGCGTCACCGTCTGCGCGCTTTCGAGTGCCTTCTGGCCGGGGCGCTGGGTTTAGTGTGCCACCGGCTGAAAAGTTTGAGGGACACTGATGTAATGAATGCACCCCATGTTGTCCCTCTGTGGCACAGTTCAGTTCATAGCAGTCAAAAATCTTAAACTGTTATTATTGACAAAATGCAGAGATTGGAACAAAGGAGCCAGCGGGTCAATCCCCTAGTTATAGTCGGCCCATCAGATGGATGTAATACTTGTTTATACATTCTCTCCTAATAGCCACTATCTCGGTCACATCTACAACAGCTTTCATCACTTTCTGTATTCTCCAACTCACTTTAAATCAAAAACTTCAACAAACAGATTCAATTAGCATATGGAGGCTGAGCGGAAAAACCTCTGGCAGTCTTTTGTGACAGGAAAAATAATGTTTCAGCTGTGGTTAACATAAGAGCTTATCAAAAGGTTAGCTTTTTTGCATGAAAACAAAAACCCTCTACACAACCGGTCCACTTCAGATGCAGAAGTTGCGCTGCCTTGGGGCACGCAGGATGTTAATATGCGCGTCGTGATTGACTGCAGTAGCCTTTTTATGAAGCAGATTGACGTTAAGACAGTCTGCCCATCGCACACACAAAATCCATGCTGTGCAACCATGAGGAGGCGTGGACCTGGGATATGCCTAGTTCTTAGGCATATAGATTCAAGAATATAATAGCATTGATGTCTAACTGCTTACATTTTGGCATGAGCATTTGCACCAGCTATTGAACTGGTCTACGAAGTAAGTGCTTGCACTTAATTAGGCGCTTAAATGCAGATTTACACATAGGCAGTCGGTGACTCAGATGTTTGGGGAGGCTAAAGTGGGGGTAGGGTGGGGCTGTGGTAAGGCTAGCGAGGGTAGGTGGCGCCCCTCCCCCACTCCTTCCCAAACCCCCCCCCCTGCTGCATGTGTGCTCACTTCCCTTCCCCATCCCTTTTTAATTTTCCAGGCGAGAGCAACAGCATGAACTGGCTGCCAGCATCATATCGGTTATCCCTCTGACATCACTTCCTAGACGCAGGGCCCGGAAGTGACATCGGAGAGAGGAGACACCGAAGCGAGCAGCAAGTTCATAATTCTGCTCGCGCTGGGAAAATTAAAGAGGTACAAGTGAAGGGAAGGGGCACATGTGTGCAGCATGGGGAGTGGAAAGGAGGACTGGTGCCGGTGCCCCTACCAAGGCCGCATTTGGTGTGGACTGCCCCCCTTATTATGCCACTGGGCTAGGGCATGGTGATACGAGGTGTGATGGTCCAAATTAAAATCCTTGGAGTTCAAGCCTCTCTGTCTCTCTCCCCTCTCCACATCCAGCATCAGCTGTCTCATTCCTCCCCTCCCCAATGGTCCTCTCTCTTTCTGCCCATGAGTCCCATACATCATCATTCCATCTCATCGCCTCACCCCAAAATCACCCCATCTCTTTATTTACCGCCAACTCTTTTTCATCGCTCACTGATACCTCCATTGGGATGCTTCCTGTGGCAGCAAGAACAAATAGGAAAGGTGATTTGTTTTTCCTTTCCTTGATGCTGTCTCCTGGACTCCAGGGGCTGCAAAGAAAATTAAATCATGAATGGGACCGGAGCTCTGTGCGCGCCACTACTGGCTCTGCTTGTCTCCCTCCTCCCTCCCCTGTGATGTAACTTCCTGTTTCATAAGAGAATGAGGAGGGAGATGAGCAGAGCTGGCAGTGGTGTGCACAGGGCTCTAGCCCTGTATATGATTGAATTTTCTTTGCAGGCTCTTGAGTTGGAGGGGGGAAGAGGTAAATGAAAGAGAGAAAACTGAAGAAGGGACAATGCACTGTCCTATTTTCCCAATATTTGATGAAACATGCAGCAAAATATGGTGGCCCAATTAAGTCTGCTTCACTTCATGCTGTTATTTATCTTCTGTCTTCTCTTCACAACCATTTTCATTCAATTATATTTAACATAAAATTCAGCATAATATCTAAAAGTGACCTCGGTGGCTACACTTGAACTTATTTCATTTTAGTTCAAGTTTACTGTAGCTTTTCTCCTCATTGTATATTCAATGTTCTCAAACTTATTTTATTATATATCAAAAAAACTTATCTTAATTTTTATGCTGTTCTGGGCTTGGACATGAATTCATGTTTCGTGTCTAGCAGTCTGAAGGAGCATCCCCTAAAGAAATTCATAATAGAGTCATTTTGGTACATTCTAACAAAACATTACTTACACCATCAATAATTCAAACCTCCCACCTGTCAGAATGAACCACTGTCAACCCAACCGTCAGACCAGTGGTGCATCGTGCCCAGCAGTCCGCTCACGCGGCGGCCCCCAGGTCAAAGACCAGATGCTCAAGGCCCAGCCCAGCCAAGAGGGAGGATCTTCGGGCACCAGCATGTCCTGTGCGTTGGTGCCGGTGCCAAATCGAGGTAAGGGATTCTGTTTGGGTGCTTGGCGGGGGATGCCGGAACGCAGGGGTGGGGGGGGGGCGATGTGAGCAGGGGGATGCTGGATCGCAGGGGGGCACTTGCAAATCAAATCAATGCTCGGTTTGCAAGGCACAATTTGCAGGAATGTTTTGCTCGTCTTGCAAAACACTCGCAAACCGAGGTTTGACTGTATTTACGAATGACCAAAAAAGATAGATGTACTAAGGACCAAAATGCCTACATAGGACATTTAAAAAAGAAAAGATAAACTGTTTTGAGAATGGACATTTTCTCTGCTGGATTGCTAGATGTCTTCCAAAATATCCAAACTCGGATTTAAACATCCTATCAAAAATGCCCCTCTAAGTATATATTAAAGTTATTTTTCACAGATTGGACTTTTCTTCCTGACTCCTGGGATGCTTGTTCTCCTCTGTGAACAAACAACTGAATACAGATAGAGCCTTTATCAATTTTATTCATGCAATACAGCGTAATAATTGGAAGGTTAAAGGAGAATTTTCATTTTACAGTGCATGAATTGTGCTTCTCTGACTCTCTTGCTCTTGAAAATATTAAACTTTAAGTGAAAGTAAATCACTAGCAGAAAGCCTCCAAAGTAGTCTAATGTATTTCTCTTTTAAAGGAAGAATATAATCTAAGGCTGTTTTAGCATCTGAACCCTTGACTTTAGTTAGGCTCTTTCTTCAGCTGAAGGCAGGGTTCTTTGTGATTTTTGATGTGGTACAGTGAGAGAGGTAGAAAAGCTTGAAAGGATTCCAGGTTTTACGAGGGTTGATATGGGTTTGAGAATTCTTAGAACAAAAACAAAACCAAACATTCACACAACGTACCAATAGAAAAGCAACAAGGGATGGGAATGATGATCCAGTTGCAGTATAGATATATTTCTTTATTGGTCGAACATTCAGTCCCAAAGACATACATAAGGAAACTTGATTGAAGACCAACCCTACGTGGGCCGTGATTTGGATAAACAACCTTTGTCAGGGGTCTATAAACCAGTACATAGGTATTAGCATGGGATTGGAATTGAAATGAAAAACAGGTCGGTAAAATTGAAACATTCAGCAGCGGTTGTGTGTTTTTGGTGCCAGGGATGGGTTTGTCTTCAGTCAAGTTTATGTATGTGTGACCTCTGAAAATGTCACTGCTTTGGGTGGTGGGAGGAAGGGATTTTCAGAACAGTCACTAAACAAGGAGGTCAGAATTCCTCAGCCTGATGGGTGGTTTTGGAAACAACCAACCTGTGTGGGCAGGGTCAAAAAGATATAAAGGGGAAGGAGTTGGTCCAGAAGGCAGGTACTAAAATGGTCAGTGGTCTTTGTTATAAAGCGTATGGGAACAGACTTAAAATCTCAATATGTATATATTTGAGGAAAAGAGGGAGATGATAGAGATGTTTAAATGCCTAAGTAGCATAAATGCCCAGGAGGTGAGTCTCAATTGAAAGGAAGCTCTGAAATGAGGGGGCAAAGGATGAAGGTGCAAGGGGATAGACTCTTAAGTAACCCGGCCCGAAGATAACACCGGGGAGCAGGCCAGAGGACAAGGCACAGCATGGAGGAAGAGAGACAACAACGGTAGAGAGAATGCTTTAATTTTTTAATTTAGTGATTGATTTACATCTGCTGTCCAGGAAGAAATGCATTTGCTTCTTTTCCTCTGGGGTTGTACTGCTTGCAGAGTCTTGCATCTTAGGGTTTATTTGTATATCTAATCTAATATAATACTTAGGTTTGAATACCGCATCATCTCCACGTTCGTAGAGCTCGACGCGATTTACAGTAGGAGAAATAGGAAGGAACTACAACAGAGGGTTAGAGGTAGAAGTGTGAAGAAAATTTAGAGGACTTGGGATGCCAAGATATAAGAGTTTCCTTGATTCCTAAGTTGGAGGGAGACTTACATTTTTTGAGAAAAGCCAGGTTTATATTAGTACTTTTAGTTTTTGGTCCTGTATTTGCATAGGGGTTATCTGTTTTCTGGTAGGAATGAATGTTGAAAAGCATACAGTGTGCTTTGTGTATTTTAATTTTGTGGTTAACCATTATGTGTTAATACGATTATATTGTGTGTGTGTGTATATATATGAAAAATGAATGGAAAAAATAGTGTTACAATTAGTACTATTGTGGGGGTGGGGTCTGGGGCAGAGATTGGATGAAAATGGGCACGACTTAGCCCAGTGTTCTTCAACTGCCGGTCCGCAAAATAATTATTTTATTTCCGCCGGTCCATAGGTGTCAAAAGGTTGAAGAACACTGCCCTAGAGTAGAATAGGTTACACTGGCAGTCACTGGCCACGAACAGTATCTTGGGCCCTGTAAGTCACAGGCCCATTTCAAGACTTTTGCCTTTGAATTAAGAGACTACTTTTCCTTTCCTTGAGCCTGTGAAGTAACAGGACTCAGGTTTCTGAACTAGTAAAGAGTTTTGTTGCACCTTTCAAGCGTGTGTCTGACTGCATGTGCAGAGGGCTAACCCCAAAACCTGCTCAGGCTATTACAGACCATAATACACATAAACCCAGCCTGGCCATTCCAGCTCATTTCGGTTAACCTTCTTCGGTTAACTATTTCTATTTCCACTACACTTTTTTTTTAGTTAGGGTGTTCAAAACTGAAAGGAAGTACGCTCCTCCCTCAATATTCGCGGGGGTTAGGGGCAGAGCCGGCCCGCGAATATTGAAAATTTGTGAATTACTTTTGGGCTGGCTCTGACTCTACGTCCCGCCTTCCCCCTGGCATTTTGGACCTTACCTGCTGGTCTAGCGGTCTTTCGGGACAGGAGCGATCTTCCTATGCTCCTGCCCTGTGTGGATCACTCATACAAAATGGCTGGCGTGAATTCCTGTAGACTCTCGAGATTACGACGGGCACTCACGGCAGCCATTTTGTATGAGTGATCTGCAAACTCTCTATACCAGCGGTCTCAAACACGCAGCCCATGGGCCGCATGTTGCTCTCCAGGTTTTATTTGCGGCCCACGGTCTGGAGGCGATCATTCTCTTCCTTTTGGAGCAGCAGCCGGCTCATTCGTTCAAAGTCGCGGGTTGGCGGCTCCTTGCGCTATCCACTCCTGCATCGGAAGCCTCTCTGATGTCACAACATCAGAGAGGCTTCAGATGCAGGCACGTATTTCGCAAGGAGCCGCCACCTGCAGTTTTGAACGAACGAGCCGGCCAGACACGCTGCTGCTCCAGTGGCGTACCAAGGGGGGGGGGCAGTCCACTGGTCTCCCTAGAGTGTGGCTCGCGGCTCGTCTAGAGCAGTGGTGCCCAACCTGCTACCCTTCCCTTCTCACTGCTGCCATTGGGGATAAGGCCGGCACCGTGTTCTTTGATCTCTCTGCTTCTCTTCCCTGCGGGGCCGACCAACTCTCGTGGCCCGACGTCGAGAGGACGTTCTGGCTAGCCAATCGCTGCCTGGCTGCCCGGAACGTCCTTTCCGACGTTAGAATTGACGTCGGGCAGCGAGAGTTGGTCGGCCCCGTGCAGAAGAGAAGCAGGGAGATCTCGGCCTGTTCCCGATAGCGGCAGCGGCAGCGGCAGCGGCCTATTCCACAGCGGCGGTGGCATGGGGGAGGGCAGGAAGGAAGGAAGAAAGAAAGAAAGAAAGACAGGGACAGGGAGCCAGAAAAAAAAGCAAAAATGGGGCATGAAGGAAGGAAGAAAGAAAGAAGGAGGGAGGACAGGGAACCAGAAACAAAGCAAAAAATGGGGCACGGAATCAGAGAAAGGCAGACATAGAGAAAGAAAGAAAAAGTTGGGGGAGGGAATGAGGTCTGGAGGAGAGGAAGCATACAGGAGGCTGAAAGAAGGGAAGAAGTATTGGATGCACAGACAGAAGAATAAAGTTCAACCAGAGACTGATGAAATTACCAAACAAAGGTAGGAAAATGATTTTATTTTCAATTTAGTGATTGAAATGTGCCAGTTTTGAGAAAGAAAAGATATTGAACTTTAAATGTGAGTGCTGCAGAAAAAAATAGAGTACTTGGAGGGCTGCTGAAAAAAATAGTTAATGTCTTATTAAAGAAATGACAATTTTGCATGAGGTAAAACTCTTTATAGTTTATATATCTTTCCTTTTAACTGTTAAAGGAAAGTTTTATAAACTATAAAGTTTTACCTCCTGCAAAATTGTCATTTCTCTAATAAGACATTAACTATTTTTTCTGCGGCCCTCCAAGTACCTTCAAACCCAAAATGTGGCCCCGCAAAGGGTTTGAGTTTGAGACCAGTGCTCTATACTGATCCCTGGGTGGGGGTGTGGGCAAATGATGTTCTGTCCGATTCGTTTCCTATTTGCCGCAGCACCCGTCAGGGGTGTCCCTTTTCGCCCTTGTTATTCATTGTAACACTGGATCCTCTTATTTGGGATTCTCAATCATTGGCTCCAGGACTCCCCACCCACCATTTGGTATTGGCGCAATAAATTCCATCTGCTAATGGTCTGGAAATCCCTGTTGGCTTGGTTTTCTCGTCATCGTACTAAGCTTTTTTTTGTCTGTTTGGGCGCCTTATTTAGACACTCTGCCCCCTCTGACTAAAAGCCAAGTTCTCAACCGGTTGCGGAAGCCAGTGGTACTCATGTTGCCAGTGGGTTAAAAAGGGGGGGGGACTGGGGTGGGGGGTGGTAGGGGGAGGTTTTTCTTGTTGGGTGGGGCTGGGCAGAGTCTGGGTATAAGAACCCAGCCCGGACTCTACCGGTTTCCGCCCGTTTGTGTGGTTTATTGTTGGTTGTTTCCGTTCCTGAATACTGTAGATTGAAAATGTTGTCGCCCTGCTATGTTTGTTTGACTATTGTCGTTTAATAAACTGTTTTGTATGAGTGATCTGCACGTAGGAAGATTGCTCCTGCCCCAAAAGACCACTAGACCACCAGATAAAGTCCGGGAGGTGGGGGTGATTCCGGTTTTAGGAAATCGTGAATAATCGAAATCGCGAGTCCTATAACCACGAATCGGGAGAAGGAAGTGTAGTCACAATTCCGTCTCACCAAGCAAGCCAGTCTCACCAAGGAAGCCATAGGCTCCGCCCAAGGCCCCAGTGGAGTCCTGCAGTACAACCTCTCAACAGTTCCTGACTCCCCCCCCCCCCCCCCCAAGCCCACCGACTCCCAGAGCTGTACTTTTAAGTCTTCAGGCAGCTGCCACGCACTTTCGAGCAGGTCTGCCCCTGGAAGTATAATGAAGGGCTCTGGGGCAGACATGCTCATTTCAACTGCATGGCAGCTGCCTGAAGATTTAAAAGTACAGTGCCAGGAGGAGGTGGGTGGAGGAGTAGAGCCATAATGGACCAGCAACCGCCAATCTTTGGGGAGGCTTTGGCCCCTGTGACCTCCCCCATTCTGATGCCCATGTCACCAGGGATCCATTACAGAGAGGTTATAATATTCTCCATTCCTTTCCAGATAATTTCTAACTCTCTGTCTGCTTTTTTGATCTGTGCATGGTGATTCATGCAGTTCTACTGAAAGCTGCTACCATCAAATATGGTTTTAGCCCATGTCCCTTGTGCCTGTTAATTAATGAAGTAATGTCCCCAGGAGACTTGAGAGCCATTTATTTAAATCTGATCTTCATTAACACGCTAAGCTGAATTAGTCTGGAAAGCATTACTTAGTTACAAAGTTACTACTTGCAAAGGCCACCAAATAGCAATTTATCTTGCCGTACAGTGTGCTTGCAAAGTATTTGTGCTAATTGTGCTACAAGATACATTCAGTTGTCTACTGCCCTCTCTGAAAACAAGATAATGAAGCAGCCCTAACAAATCAATCACGGGAGCGAGACATTTAACAGGAGGCTTCCAGGAGAGAGGGCACGGAAGAATGACCGTGCCTTTAGGCTAAGATCCGGTTATGGATTATCAAATCTTCACAGCAGTTTGAGGATGGCGCATGAGGGAACCAAGAAGACCATCACATACTGATTGTTATTAAACAATTTTTGAGAGCATTTTGTATTTATGTGACATACCCCTATTTTGAACTTTGTTCCCCGCCAACTCCCCCCCCCCCAGAGAGTTTTTGAAAAAAAAAATTTTTTCTTTAGCAAAAAACCCAAAAACAACCTAGGCTTTATGCCATATCTATAAAATGGAAAGATTTATTGCATTACAACGGGGATATTTTAAGAAATTTCAGGATGTGTGGAAACCATTAAGAAAGTATTGTAAAGATTAATTTGAAATTGTTTCCCTTATACTTATCGATTAAGGGGTAGGGAGGGGGGAATTTTATTATTACATGTTCTATATGATAATGGAATATATGGGTGGGAGGGATGGGACAGGGGAAGAGATAACAATTTATGTAATGTACCAATGATTGTTTGTAAGTGATGTATTTATTGTCAATGTGAATGAATAATATATTTAACACTTAATGTAATTTTGAAAATGAATAAAGAATTAAAAAAAAAACAAAAAACCTAGGTTTCCAAATTTCTTATATTCTGCCTGGAATATATGAAATGGTACAGCTCACCACCTCAGGGGTCCTTTTACTAAGCTGTGGTAAGCGCTAACGCGTGCTTGCTGCAGTAAAAAAAAAAAAAAAAAAAAAAGACCATACAGTGGAGAATGCTCAGGCGTCCCTTGGTAATTTTTTGCATTTACAAGTGCTACCCATGCACTAAAAAATTTATTTTTTATGTTGCTGCATGCTAATCGATTAGCAAATGAACCCTTATCACCTACATAATGGTTGACTGTAGGGGCTTCCATACTAATGGCAAAATTAGCACATGGCCATGAAAGGGGAAAATATAAAAATCACCCAGCAGTAAAAATGGCCTTAGCTGAACCACGCTAAGGCCATTTTTTATTGCAGTTTGTTAAAAGTAGGGTTACCAGATTTTATCCTCAAAAAATGAGGATGTGTGGCCCGTTCCTGTTCTGCTCCAGCCCTGCCCCCCAACCCCGGCTCTACACAAACCACATCTGGAGGGCATCTGCACATGAGTGGATGTGACACGATGCACAGATGCCCTCCAGACGTGTTCCTGAGCTCAGTGGTTTTGAAAACCCATCTAGATGCCTGGACAGTCCTCTAAACGGATAATACAGTCCATGAATTCAAATCCCGCCATTCATCCTAAAGCAGTGGTCTCTAACTCAAGCCCTTTGCAGGGCCACGTTTTGGATTTGTAGGTACTTGGAGGGCCTCAGAAAAAATAGCTAATGTCTTATTTCAGAAATGGCAACTTTGCATGAGGTAAAACTCTTTATAGTTGATAAATCTCTCCTTTTGCTAAGTCTTAATAGTAATATTGTTAATTACAGCTAAAGAGACATATGATCAAGAAACTGTTTATTTTACTTTTGTGATTATGATAAACATACTGAGGGCCTCAAAATCGTACCTGGCGGGCTGCGAGTTTGAGACCAGTGTCCTAAAGCATTACTTTTCTACCTTTGGTATCCATATCCACAAGTTGATTGCGGCCAGTCTAATATCAGCAACACTGTCCAAAGCATGTAAAGAGGCAACCATTCATCCCCATAATTAAAGACTTTAAGGAAACACCAACTAATAAATCCAGTTATCAACCAATAGCAAACATTCCTTTTTTGGCAAAAATAACAGAAAAAATTGTCTTCAACCAAATCTGAGAATTTGTTAAAAAAAAAAAAAAAAACCAACAACAACCGAAAAGTTCTACACCTAAGCCAAACAGGATTCAGACAAAACCATTCCACAGAATACTCCTTAATATGACCAACCATGAGCCTTTTTTTTTTCTACCAGATCACCACAAATCTGTTTTACTTATTTCATTGGACCTTTCAGCAGCAATTGATACCATAGACCACAACTTACTACTACAAAGACTCAGATCAATAGGAATCAGCGACCAAGTGCTTGATTGGTTCAATTCATATTTTTCTGACCGTTCCTCTAAAGTCACAATAAATAACACATCATCAGAGTATTATACCAATGAATATGGTATACTCCAAGGATCCATCCTATCGCCTCTTCAATTCAATTTCTTTCTGGCACCTCTACTGACGCTCGGATAATCAATCGGATTCACGATATACGCATATGCTCATGATATCCAGTTAATCCACCTGATAGATCCTGACAATTCCAACGACATTCAAGACATCAATCAAAAAGTAGAAAAAATAAGCCAATGGTTAAATAACATGTTGGCCCAGAATATCGCTAAAACCAAAACAATGCCTTTTCCCTGCAAAGAAGGACTCGTTTTAAATATTCTCATTCACATTAAATCTACTCCTCTTCAGATAGTAACATCCATTAAACTCTTTGGTGTTATCTTTCACAACAAACTAACTTACACCAACAGATCAGCGCTGTAGTACAAAAATGTTTTTATAGGCTACACATGATACGTTCCCTCACAAACCTCCTTGAGCCTTCATCAATTAACATTTTGATTCACTCTCTTGTTATCTCGAGACTTGACTATTGTAATGCACTGTACATAAGACCAGCCCTTCTCTCTCTTTCCTCGGCTGTCTACCACCACCCCTTGCCTGCTCCCCCTGTTCAGCAATAGCCCTTCTCCCTTCCTTTTACCTCCCCCATGTCTAGCAGCACCCCTTCCTTGCTCCCCCTGTCCAGCAGCAGCCCTTCTCCCTTTTACCTCCCCCCTGTCTAGCAGCACCTCTTCCCTGCTCCCCCTGTCCAGCAGTAGGCTTCCCCCCCGTCTAACAGCACCTCTTCCCTGTTCCCCCCTGTCCAGCAATAGGCCTTCTCCCTTCCTTTTACTTCCCCCCCTGTCTAGCAGCACCTCTTCCCTGCTCCCCCTGTCCAGCATTTGGCTTCCTGGTCGTTCGTGTCTGCCCTCCTCTTCAAAAAAGCCTACTGAGGATCGCAGCCAGCTGTAGCGAACCTCGCAGGCACTATGCACCTCAGTAGCACATTCCCTCTGACTTGATCCAGTGCGTCAAAGGGAACATGCTACTGAGGTGCAGAGCGGCCTGTGAGGTTCACTATAGCCGGCCGCTATCCTCAGTAGGCTTTTTTGAAGAGGAGGGCAGACAGAAGAGCCACTTCGGTGGACTGGATGGAGGAATGCCGCTCGATGCCTGGAGGAGCTGGAGAGCAGGGAGGCCTGCGCTTTACAATTTCTCTGCCAGTAGCGCACATGCGCACTCCTGCCTGCCACGGACATACGGATCACACAGGTAGGAGTGCGCATGCACGCTGAGCGTTTTATTATGGATTAAAAATTTTCCTTCCCAACTCCAAGCATGGTAATCTGTGCTAACGTCTAGATCCCCATCGTTTCCCGATTTACACTGTATCATAATTACTATTATCTCTTTTCACTTCCCAGAACTTGTTCTGACAATGATTATTCTTCATTGTACTATATACACAAAATTGAGGAATTCTCTTGTTAGAACAGGGCTTCCTACATGTGTCCTGCAGATCTCGTAGCTAATCATTATCGTCATTATGATATGCATGAAGCACATGTGTATATATATATAGGGGGTCTTTGATGCATGCAGGTTTACCTCATAAATATTCATTGTAGAGATCTTGAGGTCAGCAGAACAGGATTCATGAGCCCCTGAGTACTAGATATTTCTGTGCTAGGCACAAACAGAATTAGAGCAATTAGGTTTTGGCATGGCATATCGTGAGGAAACTGGGGACGTCTTTTATTAAGCTGTGTTAAGCAGCTAATATGGAGTTTATCACATGGTAGACTTTACTGTGGTAATTCGAAAAGAGTAAAGATTAACTAATAATCATAAGATCCACAAAAAAGTTAATCCAGAGAGCAATTATAGAGTTGATATTAGTCAAATCATTAATATAAAAATTATTATTTAAGTGAAGGAAAAGATCTCAGAGTTGCCACTCCTAGGATCATAATGATATCATCCAATGTGGAATAGTGGCGTGATATCTTTCATAGATCATAAAAACCTTCACTCATATTATGTAATAATTTGACTAATTACATCAACGTGATAATTAGAACTAAAACTCTCTACATCTAAATTAATAAAAAAGTACTTGAATAAAAACTGTGTAGAAAGTGACTGGCGCAATACACAAATTAAAGTGACTGATGCATAAGTGCTCAGAAGTTAAGGAAGGCATTTTTGTGGGGCCACAAATAAGAGAATTGTTGAGAGACAGGCACTTTGATGAAGTCTTGCAAGGACGTGAGAAAAGTGCATGGATAGCATTGAAGAATGTAATCGAGAATTTTCTTGGGAATAGGAAGGCACCGGACTATGTCCAAATGGTGGAGATGATGCTTAAAGCATTCTGTGATCTCAAATGCAACATGTCACTAAAAATTCATTTTCTCCACTCGCATCTGGATTTTTTTTCCCCCCGATAATATATCTCTATATGCCTTCTTTGCACTCTGAATGTAGCCCTCCAACTTACGGCCCCTAACACCTACCACTAATCTAACGTCTCTAGTCAAATTGTAGATCCACTTCTGTTACCCTTAATCAAGTTCCCCAGTGTGTTGTGAATATACCCAAAGTCTATGGGGTTCGTAATCAAAACAGAAATACATCTAAAAACCCACCAAAATCGGCACTTGGATGACCTAAAAAACAGGTCGTCCAAGTACCGATAATCAAAATGGGGTTTTATATGTATCCAGAGACTTTTTAGGCCTTTGAATGCCACTGGGCACCCAGAGCTCAAATGGGCATTTTTGGAGGCATGGTTAGGGTGGGATGTGGGCCAAACTAGACTTAGTCGTACTGCAGGGATAATTGAAAGTTTAATGAGACTGCCTAGACGGAATTTATGTGACTTAGGTGATCTAAAAGCAGGTATAAGTGCCCAGAAGGTATCCAAAGTGAACAGATAACCACTACAAGGACAAAGTACAGACCCCCACACACTCCCCCAGTGATCATTGACTCTCTCACACTGCCATAAAACTCTGAATAAAAATTTACATACGTGCCTCCGGAACATCAGCACTTGGCATAGGAAAACCTAGTAGAGCTGCACAGAGATGGCTTAAGTAGTCTGGATGGGGTGGGGTGGGGGGGGGGGAGTGTTGGTTGGTTTGTTGGTTAACCAGGGAGGAGGGCCTAGGCCCATAAGCCTATAACTATTGCAATCATGGTGAAAAATATGAGCTCACCAAAAAAAAACCCAAACCCTACTGTACTGCCATATATGTGGCACCTGCAGCCATATGGGCTATTAGGGTTGTAGACAGGTGGGTATAGTGGGCTTTGGGGGGGCTCACCATGACTTGCAAGGGAGTTGTGATGAGATGTTTGTGGCACTCTTTTGTGAAGTTCACAGCAGTGCCCTGTAAAGTGCCCCTCTACTCTGTTACCATGTCTGGGTGTCCAGTCCATCAATTTGCTGGCCTCTCCCATTTCCAAAAGCTCTATTTTTAAAAAAAATCTCCTTTCAATTCATAGAATGACAAGAAAATACCCAGAATAGGAAAGTGAGAATGGCTTTTAATTAACAGGTCCTCCCAGCAAAGTATTGACCCTAGGGTGTACAGAGTCATCAGTGAATTGCTTTCTCCTCAGTCTGCATACCCAAGATATAAGCCATCCTATTCTGCCCTTGCCCTGTCTTCTTCAGTCTATCCCACTGGTCCCATTCTTCTTGAATAGCTTGAATGAGTGAGACAAGGGCTAAAATTAGCAATTCAACTCCTGCTCACAAATTTGTTTTAAAAAAGACATTGGATGTAGAGAACAGACAGAAAAATCCCACTGTTTGCATTTGATCAGGCTTTAGCATTCCTGAAAGTTGAAATCCTGCAGAAGGGCCAGAACAGTGAAGGCAGATGGAAATCTCCGCACACAGCACTGGGATGATCCTGCACTGCTAAGAGACCTGTGAGAACGAGGGCAAGCATTTCTAATGCACTTACAATCTGCAAAACTGCTTTTACTAGGATTATCTTAATCCATCAGCTCTCTTCTCCACCGCATTTATATTCATTTAATGCGAAGCCTCTGTATAATCCTCTGCCGACTTCTGGCATGCTGGGCCGCAGAGACTGCCTTCACAGAAAACCAAAAAGGTGGAACCTGCTGCGGCTGTCTGCCTGCTCCTTTCCTATGAGGCAAGAGGAGTCGCGGGCAATGCCCCTGCTGCACACAGTAGACTAGAAGGCGGAATTAGCCCTCGTGTGGAAGGAGATGAGAAGACAATGCTGGCAATATTTAAAGGAGGACATTAATCTGCTCTACTTGAGTCATAAAGCAAGCAAGGCAGAAATACTCCCTGTGGAAATATGGCATCAAACACCCCCAGAAGATGAAAATTCTTCTAAGACAGAACTGGAAATGGTTGCCATCTACCTCCCCAGTTTGTAGGGGTCTGATCTGACAGAGTTCTGGCATCCTCTGTATCATTCCATGCAATTCTAACAACTCTATCTGAAGAAAGATACAGCAGAATTGAGAAAGGTCCAAGTAGGCAGTGCATGCAGTGGCGGTGAGGCCCTCCTCCGTGCCCCACATGCCCTCCCTCCCCCTGGACCTCTATAAATCTTTGCCAGCATGCAATTCTCTGGCCTGCTGCTCATGCCGGCGTTGGTTTTCCCTCTGATGTCACTTCCTGGCCCCGGGACATAACAATGAACCAACGATGACCCATTTGTACATGTAACTATGTACTGTATTTGCAACTACAACCTAACTGTATTCATAGTTGTACTGATTTACCTGTACTAGCAACCATACTGAATGTCCATGTCAAACTGACCATTGTAACTTCCTGGGTAACTGACACAGCCTCTTGTAATGCAATCTGACCTTGAACTGAATAGGTAAAGGTGGAATAGAAAACCTGATTAACCTGAAACATAACATGAAAAGTTCAAAGGGGTCTGGAAGTGACGGATGTCATTGTCACACTTTAATCAGCAGTGTTGTTGTCCTACATGGGAAAATATTTGACACTTCTCCTTCAGATCATTTGAATCCCAAGTGGCCCTGACTTAAAAAGTAGTGAAGACCACTGCAATGGCTTTTAGGCCTCCACTACGGAACTCAGCTAACCAACACCCTCCCAAGAAAGCTTTGAAGGCTGTCTCACTGCTGGTAACAGATTTGTACTTTCTTGCTATTTGCTGCAGTATAGGTCCCATAAATCATTGTGAATTCACAAATAAACAATGAATCTATGGGAGAATAGATGTTTGTTTATTCAGTTTTCTATGTTCTCCCAGGGGTTTACATTAATTTATTCAGATACTCAAGCATTTTTTCCTGTCTGTCCCGGTGGGCTCACAATCTATCTAATGTACTTGGGACAAGGGGGGGGGATTAAATGACTTGTCCAGGCTCACAAGGCGTAGTGTAGGTTTGAACCCACAACCTCAGGGTGCTGAAGCTGTAGCTTTAACCACTGCACCACATTCTCCCCTTGTGTTAGGTCCAGCCATAAATGTGTTTCCTGACAATCACAGAAAGTGAATAATGGATCCCATAAGAAAAACAGGGTTAGGTTCCTGCACTTGATGAAAACCTGGAACATTCAGAATGTAAAAACAAATATGTTTGTATTTGCAGAACTGCTTATAAAGTAACGTGTTTCTTTTTGGAGTCGTTGCTTGCAACTCACTCCCTGGTCACTTGGTGGCCATTTTCAGAAGTGGAAGCAAAGAAGGTTGGTTTTTTTAGATGTGCAAGAAGCCCTTGGATAGGCAAATACAGTGACTTGAATAGCAAATAGCGGTCACAGTTTGCACACCTGCAGAAGTCCAAAATTGCAAATATTGGATGCATGATGAGTGAGAACGCACTAACTTGCTTCTTAACTTTCACAATGTTATTGAACTGGTAACATGAGTGCAAATATTGTAATTTGCCAATGCTGCAATGCAATCATGAGTAACAGTTTTAGGATTAGGAACTCCCCAATCCTTATCTCCTATTTGTTCTGTCTGTTGTAATTAGATTGTAAGCTCTTATGACCAGGGACCATTTATTACATGTTGAATGTACAGCCTTTCAGTGCTACAGAAATGATAAATGCTAGTAATAGTAGGTTTATGAAAGTTCACTACCTTGTTAGCAGGCCTAATGCCATTAATGTGCATTATTAATAAATAGATTCCATTGCATAATATGGGCCCTATGGTAAATAACACTTGTTCATATGTGTTAGCATGTACTGTGCTAACACAACAATACATTGTAGTAAATTTAGCCGTAAAACGTTTGTCATGAGTTGTGTCTTCAGAGCTTGTTTATCAGCTGAATTGCTGGACTGGTCTGTTAAACTGCTGTGTAAAAGCAATGATTCATGAAGGTTCTGGAGAGGAAGAGCCCCACAGAGCTCCAGATAAGAAAAAGAAGAATCTAATTTACAGGAGAAAATTCCCATAAGTCTCTTTTGTCCCTTGCCCAATCAGAGTGAAGTTTATATATTAAAATGTTGATGCAGTTTACTGAAAAGGCAGCAGGTGGCAGCATAACATACAAAGTACAAAGAGTCGAGATAAAATGACTTATGACAGAGTACCTATTACTACGTATCATAAGCAAAGCTAACCTCTACACAATGCAGTACAACTACAGTAAGAGTATACAGTAAGAGATAGTCCTTGCTCTTATAAGCTTATAATCTAGGAGTGTCACATGGCAAGGCAAATAAAAGGTTTCAGGAAATTAATTTCTGTAAATATGGTTAAACATGACAAAGCTATGAACAGACAGTCACTGAGCAGTTCCCAGAAGAGAGGGTTATAAAATCTGGAAAGGTGTGAAACAGGTTAACAGGGAACAGCTCTTTGCATTTTCAAATACAGGCAGTCCCCGGGTTAAGAACGAGTTAGGTTTTTAAAGCTGTTCTTAAGTCAGATTTGTATGTAACTCAAAACTTGTAGATTTTAAGATTCTTGCTCCTAGCTGACAAAAGGGCCAATTGTCCCTCCAATGTTCCCTCTAAGGTACAGCGTGCATAACCACACACTGTTCTTAATGTGGCCATGCATCATTCCTGAATCTGCTACATGGAACGCTATGGTGCATCCTTAGTTAGGCCATTTTTGTTGCATTAGGCAGGCATTAGCGCACAGCTTAGTAAAAGGGCCGTAAGACTGTAAACTCTTTGGGGACAAGGAAAGAATAGTCCTGCACAGTGGCGTAGTGAGGGTGAGCGGTGCCCCTCCCCTGCCACACGTGCCCACCCCCTTCCTTTTTATCTTTGGGGCGAGCAGCCACCAACTCACTGCCTGCGCCAGCTTCGGCGCCTCTCTGACGTTACTTCTTAGGTGCGGGTTCCGCAAGTGATGTCAGAGAGAGCGCCGAAGCCGACGCAGGCTGCTCACGCCGAAGTGATAAAGGTATGGGGGAAGGGAAGGGGTGCGCATGTGGCAGGGGGAGGAGGAGGAGTGCTGGCGCCCCGAGCAAGATGGCACCTGGGGTGGTGGACTGCCCCCTCAGCCCCCCCCTTACTATTCCACTGGTCTTACTTGAATATAACTGGTTGCCAGCTACAGAGAAGGTGTGAGATAAAAATAGCCTTAGTCTGATCCTAGACCAGGGGTAAGCAATTCCGGTCCTCGAGAGCTGGAACCAGGTCAGGTTTTCAGGATATCCACGATAAATGTGCATGAGATAGATTTGCATCTCAAGGAGGCAGTGCATGCAAATCCATCTCATACATATTCATTGTGGATAGCCTGAAAACCTGACCTGGCTCCGGCTCTCGAGGACCGCAATTGCCTACCCCTGTCTTAGATTATACTTCTCATGTTCTTAAGATTTCAAAACAAGTCCAGTGCACAAAATATTTTAAGGATACAAAATGACAGGGTACAGAACGTATCAGGATTCATCCCACAGTGTAGTAATGTCTAGTTTTTGAGCAGCTTTCTTATTTATAGGACTCTGTCTCTGCAGCAGCCCCGAATGCCCTCAAGAATAGTACATTAGAGAAAAGCTCTCATGCTCTTTTCTTATTTCCTCCCCAAAATGTGCTGTTTCTCAAATCCATGTGATAAAGCCGAGACTGCCCCTGATTGATAGGTTTCATTTCTGTTTGCCCATTGCCTGCAGTCTTACGCCACCAGCGGGCTGGAAAGAAGCCAGGGGTTGCTTGGGGGCTCTGTGATTAAAATTTGTCCAAATGGCTATCGTGAATTCTAAGCGTTTTACAATATTAAAAACATAGGGGAGACTTACAAGGACATATAGACAGGACAAATTAAGGACTTAAAATAAAAGCAAAAAGTAAGTTTAAGTGGAATACAATATTTACAGGAAAAGCAAACATATAGTGGGGAGAAACATGAGGAGGGAGAGGGAAAAGGCCCTCTTTGATAAGGAGGCTGGAAGTGGAGAGAGTGTAAGAAAAGTATTTACACACTGCTATGCACATAAATGTTTATTTAGCATACTGGCATGTACACAAGTGATTGCAAACATTTCTGCAAAAGTGCCAGAGTGCTATTCTGCAAATATCCACTTAACTTACAAAACACATATTTGCAAGGGAGAATATACATGGATCGAGCATAGGCCAGGCTCCCACTTACGCTTCTAATTATCTGAAAGCTATAAGCTACACTCCTTCCTATTGTATTTAACGTAACATAGCATAGCAAATCTTAACGCCTCATTCCACCAATAAGAGCCAACCTAATCAGTGATGTCACAATGGCTTGATTGGCCTATACTTGGCTAATTTTTATTACTTAGCAGGGGGTGCTGAAAGTTCTCAGCCCAACCAATCAAGGGCTAGATTCACTAAGCAAAACGATTGTGTACCGATCGGTTTGCGAAACCCTTAACGAGCAAATTTCCCTCCGGCCTGATTCACTTACCTCTCCTGCGATCCGCTTCGAATCCGTGCATGCAAATGAGGAGAAACGCATGCAAATTGGACAGCGAAGCGATTCACTACACAAAATTTAACATTGGACAGGGCTGGCCGATCAACGGAAGAAGCGACTGCTGGGGAGCAGTCGAAAACGTCCTTCCAACTCTCCTGTTGTATTGAAGCCCTGCACTCTGCCCTGTCAGCGTCGATCTCTTGCAGCCCCGAACGCTTCCTGCAGCCCTAATCTGCCTGCCCTGGCTCTCGTGATCCTGCACCCCTGGGCTTGCCTGCCCCGAATGCCTGCCTGACATGTCCTCTCTGCTCCCCCTGGCTCTGCCGCCTTCCCTCCTGTGTGAGCCCGTAGGTTTAAAGGGGGGCAGCCCCACTGAAGGGCTCGCACTGAAGGGAAGGAAGGAAGAACCTGCCGCTGTCGCACATGCACGAGCTGTGCAGGCAGATGTGGGTGTTCCTCTGATCGCCCCATCTGTATATTTTTGTTTTCTGAATTAGTCGGACCTGCCTGGATCGGGCCTGACCTAGCAGGTTAGTGAATCCTGGCCCAACTTCCTAAATTCTGAATGTCATTTTGCAGCTGTAGCTGAAAAGAGTGTTATCTTATTTCACTAAGGCCCAGATTCACTAAAGATACTGCCTCAATCACTGTTGGCCGATTCTCTGGCTGATTTTCAAACAGCGATTGATTCACTATTAGAGAATGACACCGGTACCCCGCCAAAATGGGAGGAGCCTAAAAAAGTCCCTCATTGGCTCAGATGCCTCAGGCCCTCCCATGGGAGGAGCCTGAGGCACCTAAGCCAATCAGGGATTTAGGCCCCTCCCTGTGCATCACATGATGCACTGGGGTGGGACCTAAGGCCTGCATTGCTGATGGTGGCCAGCGGAGTAGCAGGACGGACTGAGCATCCCTCCTGCTCGACTTAAAGGTACGGGTAGGGGGACGCCCGACAGTAGGAGGGAGTGGGCATCCCTCCTGCCATATCAGTTCGCACATGGGGGGGAGGGGCCCAAAGGCAGGAGGTTCTTTATTTGAAACTTGCTATAGTGCTAAAAACTGACAATGCAGGACTAAGCAGTTCACAAACCAAGCACTGGCTTTTACAAAGCTGTGGTAGAGCTTTTACTGTGGACCGGCGAGGCAAATGCTTCAACGCTCATAGAAATCCTTTGAGCGTCAGAGCATTCACTTTGCCGGCCTGCGGCAGAAACCTCTCGCAGCATTGTCAAAGGAGCCCAACGTTAAGCAAGGAGCTCTAACTAGTAAAATGAGAAAGTAAATCAATCAGACCTATAAGAGCAATCATACAAAATGAAGCAAAGAGGCCACCTTACAAAAGAAATAGGAAACATTTTTAAACAACAGAAAGGTCTGACATCACAGGAGTTGACCCTCAGGTTGGATCAGATAAGCCTTTACCGCCTACATAATGGGTGGAGTTTGGGACTCGCACACTTAAACAACTGCGCTAGTTACCTGTGAGATACATTACAAGGAGCTGTGTTTAATTTTTCAAAATTTGTATTGTACTGTGGCTCAATATTTTGAAAAGATTATACAGGTTTATGTTTCCAAATGAGTTTTGTGAGGCAATGATCAATTTTTTTTTTTACTCCGTCAAAATTTACAAAGACTAGGGGACACTCGAAATTACAAGAAAATTATTTTAAAACCAATAGGAGGAAATTTTTTTTCACACAGAGAATAGTTAAACTCTGGAATGCATTGCCAGAGGTTCTGGTAAGAGCGGATAATGTAGCTGGTTTTAAGAAATGTTTGGACAAGTTCCTGGAGGAAAAGTCTATAGTCTGTTACTGAGAGGGACAAGGGGGAAGTTACTGCTTGCCTGGAGTGTTGGTACTACTTGTGTTGTTTTTTTTTTTGGTGAGGTACTTCTGTCCTGGATTGGCCACCATGAAGACAGGATACTGGGCTAGATGGACCATTGGTCTGACCCAGTAACGCCACATGCAGCCCACCAGGTACTGTTTTGAGGCCCTCGGTATGTTACCCTTGTTCTGGAACGTTGACCACCTCACTGCTGTAACCACACGCAAGTGCGATTGTGAGGTGGAGTGGAGAGGACAATCGCGTACAGACGCAGGAAAGCACGTGTGTGAAGTTACAGCAGTGAGGTGGTCAACGTTCCAGAATGTAAGGTAACTATTGGAGGCAGTGCAGCTTGGGTGTGTATACGTAATCTCGTGAACTCTCGTGAAACTCAGCACCTCTCCTGGTGGTGTTCTTGATGTAAGATGGGGGTTGTGTCCGGTGCTGGAGGAGGTGAGAGCTGAAGGCGGTTGAGTACGCAGCCACCGGACACTTAAGGCATAATTTTTCCAGGCATACTGATTCTCTCTACAAAAAAGCCCACAGGACTACACCAAAATCTTGTCTCTTGCAGTTGATACTTTAGATTAGAAACTAAATCACAATTTTGCATGAGGTAAAACTCTATAAATTTTTCCTTAACTGCTTCTGATAATTTCAGTTATACACAGTTGAAAGCAGTACAACATGCAAAAAGTGAAATACTATCTAAACTTCACTTTCTACATGAGAAAGTGTGGCACAGTAGTTAAAGCTACAGCCACAGCACCCTGAGGTTGTGGATTCAAATCCACACTGCTCCTTATGACCATGGGCAAATCACCTAACCCCCCCACCCCCCCTTGCCCCAGGTACATTAGATAAATTGTGAGCGTGCCAGGACAGACAGGGGAAAAAGGCTTGCATACCTGAATAAATTCATCTAAACGGTTCTGAGCACCCCTGGGAGAATGGTATAGAAAACTGAATAAATAAATAGTGTGAAAAGTTTCAGCCACTGATAACCAGACCAGAGCTGATATTGTGACATCATAATGTCTCATTCCACCAATGCCTAAGAGCCAAACTCATCAGTGATGTCACAACGGCTTCATTGTCCTATACATGGCTCACTTCTACAATATTTTGATTTCTAGAGTGGTGCAGTGGTTAAAGCTACAGCCTCAGCACCCTGGGGTTGTGGGTTCAAACCCCATGCTGCTCCTTGTGACCCTGGGCAAGTCACTTAATCCCCCCATTGCTGCAGGTACATTAGATAGATTGCGAGCCTGCCAGGAAAGACAGGGGAAAATGCTCAAGTGCTTGAATAAATCCATGTAAATTGTTCTGAGCTCCCCTGGGTAGAAAATTGAATAAATAAAATGTCCCTGGCTGGACCCTCCTGTGCTGACTCAGCAGAGAGCAATTTGGTCACATGTTTCCAATCACTGACACTATGTAGCATTGCTGACTCAGGGTCCTAGCAGAGGACATCCAGAGCTGAGGGGGTCCTGCTAGAAACATCAACAAAGTATAGCACTGCTGGATGGGCCTGAACTCAAAGTAGGTGCATCTCCTGCCCACCCACCGTAAGTCTCAGATGCCTAAATTGATGCATCCAGTGCTAGACTTGTCCCATAGATTCTGTATAGGATTCCAACATTTAGACACTGAAAAAGCACAGCTGAGTGGTTATTCTATAACAGAACGTGTCCTGTACTTTGTTGTAGAACAGAGACTAAATCTGTATTTTTGTGCACCCATTTGGTGCCCCTCACCCAACAGATGTTGAAGGATTGGTGCTGCCCTCTGCTGGCGGCGGCAGCAACTTTCCCACATTACCTGCAGCTGACCCAGAAACCCCATCCATACCGCATCAGAAGTTACATGAGAGGGGACCAGGACGCAACAACAGGGAGGTTTCCAGACCAGCCACAGGCAGCAGGTGAGAATCCCTTCAGAGAGAGGTTTCTTAGGGGAAAGACGGGGAGGGAGATGCAGGACCACAGAGTCCAGGATGGCTATATATAACAAAAGTAGAATTTAAAAAAAAAGATTAATTTATTAATTCAATTGAATTGAGGAATTAATAAATTAATATTTTTTTAATTCCACTTTTGTTATATGTTTGATATTTTGGTCGTGGAATTTTTGCTTTTGTGTTTTGGTTTTTTCTATGGCTGGTGCCAGACTCCCCCCCCCCTCTTCCCCCAGACACTTGTAGGCTGGGCCTAGGGAAATCTTGCCCCTCCCTAATCCCTCCCCTCTCAGAAGCCCTGATTGAAGCTGGCATAACTGCAGGGTCTTAATTGTGCCAAATGCTTGTGTAAAACCTAGGTGCACATATTCTGGGCACAGCCCCGACCCGCACATGCCCCCTTTGCCAACGGGCATACTTGAATCTACATGACAAAGGGCAGCTGCAGGTGCAAACTGGGGGGGGGGGTGTCAATTAGCACCATTAACGCCAATTACAGCTAATAAGTGTCTTTTGAGTCCAATCAACCGCTTACTGTTATATTAATTTGCACGTGCCTTTATAGCAGCGCCACAAGTTTAGGCGCCATGGGTCAATTGGCGCCTTTTTTTTTTTTTTTTTAAATACACTTCAGAGTGAAGCGCTGTTAAAATCGCCTAAAGAGGAAGGGATCTGGCAACGGCCGAGCTCGTACCGCAATTGGCTGCAGAGCGCGAGAAGGTGGCAGAACAGCTGAATGTGATTAGCAAAAAAAAAAAAAAAAAAACCAACAACCCAAGAGCGCGAGCTCCGGCGGTATGTGCGATGTTGGCGTCCTTTCAAGGCTCGCGCGGAAAGTCGAGAAGAATTATCGCTTCTTTTTTTTTCTCCCAAGTTACAAATATTAGGAGTTAACCCCCCCAAACTTCAGGTTCTGTCTGCGATCCTGTACGTGAAATAAGTCCCGGCTGACCAGGGCAGCCTCGCGCCTATCTTTCCAGCAGAACTGCGACGTTCACCGGGCAGGGGAGGAGGCGACAGAGCGAGGGAAGGGGGGGTGGGGAGGTTACAGTGCCGGTGCTCCCCCCCCCCCTCCTCAGGGCAACCGGATGAAAAGTTCCACCCAGCTGCCTTGCCCGTCTAATTGGGGAAGGGGGGGGGGACTGGAAGCCCCAGCGTCAGGTGCCGTCGGGAGAGCGGACGTGGCCCCTTTAAGAGAGGGTCCAGCGCTCTGCCCAAGGAGGGTCTGCCCTCGCGCACAGTTCTGCAGGCTGACAGACGGGCTCGCTCCAGCCCCGCACGAGCCACTAGAGGCAGCCCAACTAAATAAATAAGCAAAAAAAAAAAGGGGGGGGGGGAGAGGAGAGTCTTTGCTATGAAATCTCACCCCGCAATCGGCTTAAAAGCGGGAGATACCGGCTCCTCCTGAGCAGGGAGAGGAGCCTTCGCCAGGGTGGTCCAGTTGAAGAGAGCAAAGTGACCGGGACATGGCCAAAGCGTCACTGCCAGGTGGGTGCGAAGGAGCTATGGGGGAGATGCTGAGGTTTGAAGGGGGGGAGGAGGGGTTAGACGGTTCATTCCTGCAGCTCTCCAGTTGGGGGGGTTGGGAAGCTGGATCTGGTGTGCATGCTCCTGTCTCAGCCAGGCTGCCCTGCAGAGATGGCATCGGCTTTCCCTGGCGGTGTTTGGGCCCCCCCCCGGTGTGCGAAGGAATTGCACCATTTAGTTTAAGATCTAGGGGTGGTGTGGCTTTTTTTTTTTGGGGGGGGGGGAGTGCCTGGCTTTTCCGGGACTGAGATGCTTTTGCAAGCAGCAACTTGCTGGCTGGCAGGATCTTGTGGGAGGTATTTGAAACAGGCTCGTGGGGTTGACTCATCACTTTCAAGAAAACCCAACTCTGCATGGCTGACACCTGAAACAGACCCTCCTTCCCTCCCCCCCCCCCATTCGGGTTTTGGTCTCCTTTCCTCTCATTTGAAAAGCACTAATGTGTTTTAATTGCAACGCTTTGCAAAACTCACTTGCATGCATCTGGATTGTTGAAGGTATCATTGTAGGGAACAGATTAATTGGGCACAGGAGATGCACATATATACTGAAAAAAAGGCTTCCATTGCTGATACAGTGGTGGATTTTTACCACTGTATTTTTTATCATTGCACTTTTTTCATTGAATTTTCATGTTTTTATATGTCAGTGTATAATTTATCTCCAGAACATCTGTATCCACAGTTTTTTGGGGTTTTTTTTTTCATCATCAGTGGATTGTTTTCCCTGTGGATCATTGGGTCTCCCCATTTTTCTTTGTTGGTCATTCATCACCTCTCCAGTCCTGTCTCCAGTCCCACCCCCAGGAATAAAATTATGTGTTATAGTGGGAGCGGCAGGGATTGCTGTGCTCCCCTTCCCCCACCCCACCTTTATGTACACTGATCCTGTCATCACGTTATATTGATCGCTCCAGGGCTTAGCAGGGAGCATCCACTGTCATTTATCTGGGTTGCACCTTGCCTTCACTTAGGTAGACAGTCTTTCTTTTGTCCTTTAGTGGATTTAATGTAAACAAACAAACAAAAAAATTATTACTAATGTGTAATTCAAATTTGTTTTCCTTAATCGACTGAATTTATTAATGATGGCTTCTAACCAGTTGCACCAACATAACTTTTAAATGACCAGGTCACTTTTATTTGGCGTTCTATTCTTATATCGCACTTGCACTGATGTAAAATTGTAATCTGAAAGCAGCCAACTTACAAAGAAACCCTGAAAACATTAAAGTTGTGTGGTTTATGGCCCTACTGTGTTCTCTGGATTTTTTTGTTTTCTGGTTTTTGTTTCATTAGGGTAGGAGAATCTTTCAGAAACTTACTCTGTAATCTCTTCAGTCTTTAATTAAAAATAAATAAATAAAAGAATTGAAGGAGAGGATGGGAACAACAATTGAAGCTGCAAACTCAGTGCCTAAAAATGCCTCTGTGTGTGTGGTCTGTACCTTTGCTAGGACTGTTGCTTTTTAGCTTGGGTATTCACACTAACCAGAAATGTATGTTTATTCTCTAGCTGCACTTTTGTTTAAATGTTTTTGACTTCTTGCATCTACTTAGATAAATAGTCCACCCTTCAGGGTGACGATTCTTTCCTTGCCACTTCTGATGTGGCCTCCAGGGTGCAGGGTTTGTGCTGTTGTGTTGGATTAACATGTCATAGATTGGCTTTGATCATGGCCCTGGTGGTAAAAGTTGACATAAGAATTGGAACTAAACAAATGTAGTGTTTTCAGACTTGATTTTTGTAGTTTTTTTTAATTCTTTATTCATTTAAAACTGACAAACAAGTGATTAATATTAAAACATTACATTACTAATAAAATATACAGCACTTGACATTCTTATACATATAATCCATTAAAGTAGAAATTATAACCCTTTCCCCCCCACCCAACACTTCGTCAACAGAAATCCAATCATTAAATAAGAATATTAATCATCCAATTTCCCCCCTCCCCCCAATAAAATACATGTATCCATCGGAAAGGAAAACGATGTTCATTCGTTACAATAATTCTCTAATGGCCCCCAGATCTTTATAAAGTTGTTATAATTACCTTTCTGTACAGCAATTGCTCTTTCCATACTCTTTTCAGACTTGTTAATGTGCTGCCAGCTTAATTTACTGGCTGGGAATTATTACTGGCAGCGACGCCAAGTTCTAGACTGGAGAATTGGGACAGGCCTGGATTTACAACCGCCCTATTCTGGTGCATTATGGGACATGCAGTACGGATCTCAGTGGGTAGGCTCAGGTACTATAAAATCTCACGCTGCCCGTCTCTAGGGGGTCTGGAGGGCATCTGCGGAAGCACAGATGCCACACGATGAGGCCACATCCGTGCGGACGCCCTCCAGATGCGGCCCCTGAGCTGAAAGGTTTTCAAAAACCTGAACAGACGGCTGGGATTTGAAAACCCGTCCGGACGCCTGGAACATCCTCTAAAAAGAGGACATGTCCAGGTAAATCCAGACTTCTGGTAACCCTAACTGCATTGCTGTTAATATTATTATTAATATTATGTCTGATCTTCTCCGACGTTGAAACCTTAACGCTGGTTTTGATAAACAGCGCTAGAGGTTTTTAGCACGCTCCAGCAAGGTAAATGCTTCAATGCTGATAAAAATTCTATGAGTGTCGGAGCATTTACCTCGCCAGCCCGTGCTAAAAACTTCTAGCGCCATTTAGTAAAAGGAGCCTTAAATCAGGATTACTTTGCTCCCTGCTGCTTGTTTGTTCTTGAAATGCTAATGACCCTAGCTGGGTTATGTGTGGGGTGGATTGTTCGTTTTTTAAAAATGTATAATCCTTGTCCCATTCATGCTTGTTGGGTCTGCCTTCACGACAAACCACAGCCTCTGGTGGACCACTGTTGAAACGCAGCCCTTCACCTCCTGCAATTTTGCTCATTCTGCTCTTCCTTGAGGTGGGAAATGTTGGCTCTCAAACATTATTTCAAAATAATCTAGCAGGTTGACCCAATGAAATAAATTAAAAAGATAAAATAATGTGTTTAATCTTTGATTTCTTCACTCTAAAAACGAGGGTTAAGAATGAATCTCCTGTAGCAAGTTAACTCAGAGTTGGGGTAAGGAACTCCTTTCAAGAGATACTAGAAGATGGGTCTTCTATTAAAAATTGAATACCAAGGTGTGAGTACTGAAATGGGCTTGAGCCTAACTATGGTGCTTAAATTGTGAATGGTGACCCCCCTTCTCCCCCCCCACCGAAGGGGTTGTGAATGCCGCATTTGGGATCATGACCTGGGCAAGCACTCCACAGGATGCCATTTTGCATTGCCTGGGGATCATAATTTTTAGGGCCAAGTGAATTCTGGTCAAAGCTACAGAAAGACTGAGTGCTGGTCTAGTATCTTAAATGGTAAATACGTATGTTCTAAAACAGGGTTGTCCAAAGTCTGTCCTCGAGAGCCGCAATTAGAGAATGACATGGGGACAAATTTCTCCCTGTCCCTGCAGGAACTCAATTTTTCCATTCCTGTAAGCTCTGCCTTAACCGCACAAGCCTCAAACACTTATGATTTTAAAGTGTTTGAGGCTTGTGCAGATGACGGAGTTTGCAGGGACAAGGAAAAATTTGTGCCCATATCATTCTCTAGCCACAATCCAGTTGGGTTTTCAGGATTTCCCCAATGAATTTGCATTAGATTTATTTGCATGCACTGCTTCCATTGTATGCAAATAGATCTCATGCATAGTCATTTGGGAAATCCAGAAAATCCGAACTGGCGAGGGCCAAGGTTGGATGCCCCTGTTCTTAAAACATTAGCACACAGTACTCCAAGTCTAATTAAAATTTAAACATGCGCTTCTCCCTCCGTATTCGTGGGGGTTAGTGGTGGAGCTGATCTACAAATACGGAAAAATCGTCAATAACTTTTTTTGTTCGGGGTTTTTTTTTTGTTGTTGTTGTTAAAACCCTCGTGAATATGTTGAAATCGCAATAAAAATCAATGTTCACATTCACGATTGTTTTGAAAAACAAAGTTATTTATTGGTGGGAGACCTGACTTGTTCCTGAAGGAGAGGCAATACTGAAGGAAGTGCTGGGGCAAAAGTGAATTTCTCTCTGCACGCTGAAGCAAGTGCTGGGAAAAAAAGCGCCAAAAAACTTTTTTATCGGCACTCTGGGATGTCATTTGAGGTAGGAGCCGGCAAGATAAAAAAAACATGAATAATCGAAGTCGTGAGTAATAAAACCGTGAAGATGGAGGGAGAAGTTTAATGCATTTTTTAAAAATTTAAATATTTGTTAGCCACTTAGGGATCCTTTTTAACTAAACTGCGGTAGAGCTTCTTACTGTGGGCCAACGTGAACACTCATTCAATTCCTATGAGCATTGGAACATTTACTTTGCTGGCCTGCAGTAAGAAGCTCTACCGCGGTTTAGTAAAAACCAGCGTTAAGTCTACAGTTGGAAAGATGTTTAATTGTCCATGGTGTTGCAGAGACATTGTTTGTTTTTGTTTGACATTGTGATTTATATTATGTATAACAGTGTATATGTTTTTAAAAATAAAGTATTGGCTTTAATTGAATGAATCTTAATGGTTTTAGACAGCAGTGGCCTGTTTATTGCATGTTGGTTTTATAATGGAATAAATATATGGCCGGTTACTTAATTGGCCAGTGCCACTTAATGGCTCCCTTTTATCAAGCTGTTGTCAGGGTTTTTTTTATCGCAGGCCACTGAGGTAAAAGCTCCACCGCTCATAGGAATTCTATGAGCGTTGGAGCTTTTACTGCAGCAGCCAGCAATAAAAAAAAAATAAAAATCAAAACAACCCTAACGTGGCTTGATAAAAGGGGGCCTTAATTACAAAAGACATCCAGCTGTATAAACCTGGATATTCGATGCCCAGACATGGCCTGGAAAAATGGATGACAGACCACAAACTGAAACTGAACACGGACAAAACAAAATTTCTACTCCTCGAAAAGGATAAGAACCCCTCCACCACAGAACTAGAAATTAACTCTACCAAATACCATATACAACCCACCCTTAAACTCCTGGGAGTAACAATAGACAGATGCTGCACAATGCAAGCCCATATCAACAAGACCACCCAGAGAGCATTTCTAACCATGCGCAATTTACGTAAAATCAGAAAATTCTTCGACAAAGAGCAATATAGGCTCGTAGTCCAATCCCCAGTACTAGGTCTACTGGACTACTGCAACATCCTCTACCTGCTTTGCCCTGCAACAATGATAAAACAATTACAGACAATCCAAAACACTGCACTCAGACTGATCTACTCGCTAAGAAAATTTGACCATGTCACCACTGCCTACCTAGACTCACAGGCCCTGATTCTACATAGTGCATCCCTATTTTAGGCAGCTGTAGGCGTCCTACAGCTGTCTAATCGGCCAATCGGGTTTTTTAAAAAAAATGCTCCCCAGGCAGGCATTCTATATTGAAGGCGAGGCACGCAAGACACCTAAGCTCACCTAAGGGCCTTAGGCGAACCTAGGGAGCCCAATCCCTCCTGCTATAAGTATACTGACCGCCCCCCCCAACACTACTGATCGCTGGCAGGAGGGTGCCCAATCCCTCCTGCCAGAAGATGCCCCCCCTGACACTACCGACCCCCCTCCCCCCCGACACCGATCGCTGACAGGAGGGTGCCCAATCCCTCCTGCCAGAAGATGCCCCCCGACACTACCGACCCCCCCCGACACTACCGATCGCTGGCAGGAGGGTGCCCAATCCCTCCTGCCAGAAGACGCACACCCTCCGCACACACCCCCCGCGCTAACAGCCCTCAAACCTCCCCCCAACCAAACTAACCTTTCCTTGTTGGCCAGACGGGACTTGCCCGTCCAGCCATCAGGCCCGTCTCGTCAAAATGAGGCGGGCCCGCCCCTTCCCGGCCCATCCTTCCGAAGCCTAAGGCCTGATTGGCCCAGGCTCTAGAAGCCTGGACCAATCAGGCCTTAGGCATAGCGGGTCTGCCCATCCCCACTAAGTCTAAGGCCTGATTGGCCCAGGCGCCTTAGAGCCTGTGCCAATCAGACCTTAGATTAAGTGGGGATGGGAGGACCCGCTATGCTGACACCCCCAGCAAGAGGGAAGCGCAGTCCCACCTGCTGTCGCCCCACCCCCACCACAACAAACTCCAGACAACCCCAGGCAGGAGGAATACCCATTCTCTTCCACTGCTAGAGTCCCTGCCCCCCCCTGCACCTTTAGCATGAAGGGCAGCTGGAGGGATGTCTACTCTTGCTGGTCAGCACAGCTGTTAGAGCTACAGCCTCAGCACCCTGAGGTTGTGGGTTTAAATCCCACGCTGCTCCTTGTGACCCTGGGCAAGTCACTTAATCCCCTCATTGCCCCAGGTACATTAGATAGATTGTGAGCCCAATGGGACAGATAAGGAAAAATGCTTGAGTACCTGAATGTAAACCACTTAGGTAATAAGTGGTATATAAATACATAAATCAAATTAAAAAAAAAAATAAAGCGGCAGGCCTTCCCTTTCCTACTGCATCCTGGAATGCGTTGAGAAGTCCTTGATTGGTTCGGGTGTTTAAGGCCCCTCCTATAGGTATGCATAATTTTCCACAGGAGTGTACTGAGCTGGAAGTACCCCTTCCCACCCACTGTGTGCAACCACCTCAGGGGAAATGATGGGTGGGGAGTGGATTATTATTATTATTCTTTATTTTATTTTTTTGCACCTCAGTTTCCTTTGCTGCTTGTGTGTCCAAACAGCCCTCGGGATGACCCTGAATTTGAGCTTTTTGTTCTAGAGGTTATGCTCTTCCTTCCACTGTTGCACCAATTGCAACTATTAAGCTACCAAGAAATCCATTCCTCAAATAAGCTGCTTTTTATCTGTACCCTTCTCCTCCACTGCCATTTCTAGATTTAATTCCTTTCATCTAGCTGCCCCATAAACTACCTGAGTTTGTCCGTTGCACCCCTTCCCTTGTTTAAAAGCGGACTGAAAACCCACCTTTTTGATATAGCTTTCAATCCATAACCCTACTCCCCGCTGTCCATCACCCTAACCAGCAGATTAACTTTTCCCCTAACTGTGTCCCCCACCTTGGCATCCTGATTTGTCTTGTCTATTTAGATTGTAAGCTCTTTTGGGCAGGGACTATCTCCTTTGTGACTCTGTACAGTGCTGCATAAGTCTGGTAGGTAATAATAATTATTAGTAGTACTGTTGAGCTGCACTCCAGAATAGATGTTTGCAGTGTGCGCTTGAAATCAGCATTTAGGGCTTTGTGTTGTAGCATGGCTGGAAAGCAGCACTGTTTTTAAGTAGCAGAGGCTATAGTGACAGGTGAAAAAGAAATCTCCAGGATATTACAGCCTGCTCTGGTCTCTTCTTTGTACCAGAACAAAAACTTCTAGCCAGTATTGTCGGCTTGTTAAGGGGATTAGCTTGGTTTTACTGTGCTGTTACCCTGGGATTGGAAAATGAATAATTTTCAGCCCGCAGCTGTTTCCTGTTTAGCTTTTTCAATTGACCTGTGATGGCATGATCTTAAAAATCGTAAGCTCAGGAAACTACTTCTGTACCTTTGCAAATGTAGTATTTTTACAACAATAGAGATACTTTGGCAGTTTAAAACTGGAATTGGTATAAAAAATTTTCTAGAAATTTATATTTATCTCCCCAAAGAGCTTGGAACAGGTTAGTTTACATTCACAGTGTTACATAGTAAATGATGATGAAATGATGGCAGATAAAGACTGGAATGGTCCATCCAGTCTGCCCAACCATACATGCTCCATAAATTAATTTAAATGGTCCTTTTTCTTAGATATTTCTGGGCCAGAAACCCAGAGTCCTGCCTGGTAGTGTGCTTAGGTTCTATCTATTGAAGTCTCCATCAAAGCCCTCCCCAGCCCAACCTCAACTGAATGTCCATATATGGGACACAGGCCGTGCAATGCTGCCCAATACTGGCCTTAGTTCCTTCAATGTATACCCATTATTTTCTGATTAGAGATCCTCTGTGTTCATCCCACGCTTGTTTGAACTCTGTCACCGTTTTCTTCTCCACCACCTCCCTCGGGAGCGCATTCCAGGCATCAACCACCCTCTCTGTAAGAAGAATTTCCTAGCATTACTCTTGAGTCTTCCACCCCATGTTACAATGTAGGATTTACATACATTTACACACACATTCAAGTTGCTTCGATAAGAAGGGGAGGAAGGAGATGGGGCAATGGAGGGTCTAGTGAGCATTTTTTGAGAAGAGGTGTCTCTATGGCATGTTCTGAAGATATCAGGAACAGTTGCAGTAGAGAGTGATAGGAGGGATGTCTTTAGGACAGAGTGCTGGGTAGGAATCAGATCAGAGGAGTAGGTGGTGAGTTTGAAGGAAGAGAGAAGCTATTCAGTTTCCTCTTCAGTGATCTGAGAAAAGGTGGGCTGAAACTCAAGGCTATATCATGAGATACCAAAAATGTGCCCCAAAATGGTTCACTCTAGCCCCACAAATCAAGTAAAAAAAATTTTTTTTTGACAAGCTGCTAAACAAGCTTATCCCTGCCTCATCTATTCCAAATCCCTTGGCTGATGTTGGCAGCTCAGCAAGAAACTGACAAAGCATGAACAGAGCAGTTTTTCTCCTGCATGTAGAAAATAAATGTCTGAAGTGCTAGCTTCAAAAATTATTTTTCAGAAATTTAAAAAAAAAAAAAAAAATTGGGCAGAAAGCCAAACTTTTCTTTAAAAAAATCTTTTAAACTGACTGGGTGTAGAAGAGGGAAGAGCTATAGAAAGATAAGTAGTAGTAGAGGCTTATCAATTTTATATACTTAACCCTCCCCCCCCCCCCCCCAGAACGGTTTACATGAATTTATTCAGATATTCAAGCATTTTTCCCTGTCTGTCCTGGTGGGTTCACAATATATCTAATGTACCTAGGGCAATGTGACTTGCCCAGGGTCACAAAGAGCAATGTGGATTTGAACCCACAACCTGAGGGTGCTGAGGCTGTAGCTTTAACCACTGCGCCACACTCTCCTACTCAATGGGAGCAACTCATTAGCAATTCCTTTTCGTAATGCATTTCACTCGCTCACTCACTAAATTTTGCCATCCCAAAGAATAGACAATCCCTATAGTTCATTCCAAAGCAGCTGTAAAAACTTCAGGGGAAGCTTTCACAAAAGATTGGGTCTACACTGTATTTTTATTTTTTGTTCCATGCTGGAACGCCAAATCTCCATAGTGACCATGCAAACCATATGATCAGCCCGAGGCATTTGTTGTCTTTCACTTCAAATGTTCAAATGTGTTCCTGAGCACACCTGCGAGCTTTGGCTTCAGATTACATCATAATACAGAGCCTTGCTTGGTCTCTGCTTACTGAAATAAAACATCTGGACTCGGGAAGATATGCTCTGTTAGTTTTCCTTGATTTCTCCAGCATTTGTTCTATCAAATCATCAAATTCTTGCCCTGTTTCACTCTAATAAAACCTGAATGACTGAAGAATTTTTGCAATCCACAAAACCAAACCAAACTGAATTTTGGTCATGCATTTCATGAGAGGGAAGGGAGAGGTTATAATTCCTTCTAGAACCTTATTGAAACCTGCTGGATGTTTGTAGCTTCAGTGCACTGAAAAACCTGAGGGGAAGGGGCTTATATGAAGCTGAAGAGAAGATGGGTATAAAGCGAGTAGGGCAGTTATTGGATATGACTAGTAAAGCCAAAGTTAGCTTTTCTTGTCATATAGCCACACACAGTCTAAGCTATTTACATAAGTGACAGAATTCAGTCATTTAGAACAAGGCTCTTCGGTTGATTTTCAATTTGAAAAAATTTGATCATGTAACTAAATTCTATTGGAAGCTACATTGGCTCCCAGTTGAGACAAGAATATTACTCAAGTTAGGTTGTACCTGTTACAAGACATGTTTGCCCTTATACCTGATTTATATTATTGATCACTTAAATGTTTTCTGTCAGGAGAGGGTGCAGAGACGAGCGACAAAACTGGTGAAGGGTATGGAGAGACTGGAATATGAGGATAGACTTATAACACTAGGATTGTTCTCCCTTGAGAAAAGGAGACTGCGTGGGGATATGATCGAGACCTTCAAAATACTGAAAGGAATCGACAAAATAGAGCAGAGAAGATTATTTACACTGTCCAATTTGACACGGACTAGAGGACATGTAATGAAGCTAAGGGGGGGCAAGTTCAGGACTAATATCAGGAAGTTCTGCTTCACTCAGAGGGTGGTTGACGCCTGGAATGCCCTCCCAGAGGAGATTATTGCGGAATCGACCGTCCTAGGCTTCAAGAGCAAACTAGATGCATATCTCCTTAAGAGAGGCATATAAAGATATGGTGGACTATAAATTACGCCAGGTGTACACCTGGCAGGGCCTCCGCGTGTGCGGATCGCCGGACTTGATGGACCGAAGGTCTGATCCGGAGATGGCAGTTCTTATGTTCTTAAATTTATTCTCATCATTTTAGATTATTTACGTAATTTCCTACTGTAGAAGATTGCATATACAAAAGATTTTTCCATAGAATTTTATAGCAGGATTGATAAGATACCAAGTGGTTGATGTCATTTGATGGCACCAGTTATTTTCAGCAGTAATAAATCTTTTCAAGCTGGCTCAAGGGATAAACCCTTTTCTGTTGGGATGATAAACTCCAACTCCTATCTTTCCTTTAGAAAAATGCTAAAGACCTACTTATTTGACAAATTCTTCTGAATGTGATTATAATACACTGGGCTCATAAAGTCTCTTGATTGTTAACCACGTTGAACTGAGAGGTTACTGTGGTATATAAGTGACAGTATGGTATGTAAGTACAAATGAGAAGACCTGGCGGAGGAAGTGGCCACCTTTTCAGTAGCTGAATGTGCTCATAAGGACCCCTTAAAGATCAATAAGTGTTGCAATAAAGTAACGTGAATAAGCGGCGAGAGTCCTGTAACACAGCTCAAACTTGGGCACAGGGGATTATGTCCCATTTCTGCCACTTAACTCCTGACATTGATCAAATGCCTGAACCTTCTTTTAGTTCTGTGCTTTTTTTTTCACGATGTGTTTTGTGGTTGGGGTGGATTGTCAGATGTAGACATTTTAAACTTATTCTCATCTCATTTTTATCCTCGTATGTCTAGATGCAGTTCTAACTGTGAATGCCATAGGATCAAATTTGTCCTCGTCCCATCCCTGTGAGTTTTGTCCCTGTCTCTGCCCCATGCCTGTAAGCTCTGCCTCGAGCACTTATGGTTTTAAGCGTTTGAGGCTTGTGCAGATGAGGACAGAGCTTGGCGGAATGGGGCAGGGACAGGAAAATAACTCGCCGGGATGGGAAGACGGAGTTCCAGCGGGGAAGGGGAAAAATTTGCCCCCCATGTCATTCTCTAGTGCTAACCTTTCCTCCCTAATGAAACACACTTAATAATTACCCTTGAAATAGAATTTTGCAAGGTCTGTTCTTTGAAATGGTGTCTGAGAGGTATAGAGTTAATATACCCAGTTGTCCTTTTGTCCTTATCAAAGGCTACTTCAAAGCAAGAGGTTTTGACACAATCTCTAGCAGCTGCATGTACTACTGATCTCGATTGTACCTGTGGGTTTTTATATTTTCAGATGACAATTATGCATAGACTACAAACGTTTCACCCAGGAAATATGATACAATAAATACCTTTTTAATATGATGATGCCAGCAGCAAAATAATCGGCTCACACAGCTCCTGGTTTCAGTTGGACAGCTTCCTGGCACTCTCTAACCTCCCATGCACAAGAGTGGGCAATGAAGGGTCTGGCATGGACATGTCACAACTATATCGCCACAGTGCACAGAGGTGGAACATTGTTTCTATGTTTCTACCAAGGGAAAAAGCCGAAAAAAAAAATCTCTAAAGATGTTCTGTAAAATGTTAGTGCATATTGCAGTGGAACAGTCTCCTGGAAGAAGGGGTGGAGACGGAGACTGCCTGAATTCAAGAAGGCATGGGATCTCTTAGAGAAAAAGAGATGATGGTTACTGTGGATGGGCAGACTGGATGGGCCATAAACACAGAACAGAAATATTTGTTAAGCAATTCAGCCTTTTTCTTTATCAGCTTCTACATATTCCTCCCTTTCACCTTTGAGTCTCACAATGCCACTTTGCACTTCTTTCTATCACTAATATATGTAAAAAAAAATGTCTTGTCTCCCCCGTTTTACCGTATCGGCTATTTTTTTCTTCCATTTGCATCTTTGCTTTCCTGACTACAAGACCAGCCTCTCTTAACTATTCCAGATAAGCCTGTCTTCCTATTTCTGCGATCTTTTGTAATTTATGAAAGCTAACCTCTTATTCCTTACCTTCTCAGCTACTACTTTTGAGAACCAAAGCTGCCTTCTTTTCCTCTTACTTTTACTTACTTGCCTCACAAAAAGGTTTGTCATTTCTGAGAGGGGGGTGGTATGTAACCACTGGGAGATTTAAGGAGGGATCATGTCTTCATCCCTCCAGTGGTCAGTTAAATCAAGGCACCTTTTTTGTAGTCTGGATATGATCGAAACAGATCTAGATAAGATATGTTCTTTTTTTGTACATTTCTTCCCATTCCATTATTACTGAAAGACCATCCTAATTTCGAGTCCTGCCCAGAACACACCTCCAACACATTCTCTTGCTGTTTGAGCACTTTATACAGCAGTTTGTCCATATTCTGCCTTTTTGAAAATCTCAGTTATGGACATCTCAAAATGCCCCTCCATCCCCCCACCCGCACAATCCATCTGCTTTGATAATGAGCACTGTAAATGGCTACCATTTCTTTTTGTGTGGAGGCACCTGTAGAGTTGCAGTCGGTGTGGCTGTGTAGCGTAAAACGCTTGCGTGTTCTAGGTATAATCATTTCAAGTTTCAAGTTTATTAAAAGTTTGATATAAACGCAATGTCAAATATTTTCAATGCGTGTAACAATAAAAATTTTGAGGGGGACAAATTAAAACAATTTATACAGGTAAACATAAAATCTATGTACACAATTAATTAGCGATACATAAGGGAAAAAAGGGTGTTAATAGAGAATTGAGTGACATCTGTTTTATGTTGTTGGGGTTTGCTATTTAATATCTTGCCCATATTTTTACCTTTAGTGTATGCAAATTTTAGGGTATTACTGAAATTGAGGAAAAACTTGCAAGATTGGCCAGTATTTACAAATTATCTCTCTTATGCCTCGAGATTCCTTACAGTGGGACAATACACATACTGGAGAATTGTCAGTTTCCACATGTCTTTTGGGGAATAACCATTCACGATGGCAATAAGTTGCTCTTTATAGGCTGATTTAACTATCTTATTAGGGTACCCCCTTTGTATGAATCTCTCACTCCTATCCCTGGCTCAATTCTTAAACTCTTCCCGAGTGAACATAGTCTTCAAATTCTCGTAAATTGCCACACTGGAATGCTGTTACGAAGGGGTTATGGGTGGTAGCTCGAGTAATGTAGAAGAGTGTTTCTGTCGGAGCTTTTACGGTAGACCATTGTTTCAAACGTATTCTCATTTTTAATTATCGTTGTATCCAAAAATAAGATCTGTTGTAGATCAATCTTATGAGTAAATTGGATATTGGGGGCTTTATTGACCACGAGTGTTTATGTATCCATCCATTTCACAAGCTGTGGAGTTAGCGAGTTACTGAGGTTGCAAAGAGAGAAAAAGCTTAAATCCTTACCTGTATAGTGCTTAATTGACATTCTTTGAAATGTGCATAATGAGACGTGGCAGAAAGGGATATTTTTGGAAGACCGAAGCATTGCCCTGGATGAGTCTCTCAGATGGTGTTGGAGCTGTTTTTGCAGTATATTATCACAGCTCCTGGCCTTTGCTGTGTTGTGACATTTCAACAGGTCGATTACTCAGTATAATCGATGAACTCTCACGCCTCTGCTGCTGGTTTATACAGCTATAAAATCTATGAGTTTTGAAGGAATAAATAAACACTTAAAAAAAAAAAATTTATCAATATATTCTGTACATAACTGATGAAAATCTATAGTAGCCCAGGAAGAGACAAACTGTAGAATTTCACTTTTATGTTCCTCAGACATGAGGAAAGGGGTTGGGGGGGGGGGGGGTGCACGGATTTCTGTATGTTTTGTTGGGTTGTTTTTTTTCACACAAGTTATTAATTGTCTGAGTTAAATATATAAATACAGTAAACCTTGGATTGCAAGTAACGTGTTTTGCAAAACATTTGATTAAATTTTAACTTGATAAACAAGCAATGTCTTGCAATACAAGTACAGACAGTATACACACATCACATCATCACAACTGAACTGATGGTTCTTCTCTCTGACGCTATGGGAGTGTAGTGACGGTTCAAAATTCCTCATTTCAACCCCTCCCCCCCCCAATAAATTGTTCTCGCTCAGCAACACTTGCCTTCCTGCCCTCCTTATCCAGTCCCTTGCCTTTCTCCAGCATGGCCACCTGCATCTGCAGCAGGTCTTGGTCTGGTGGTTTGTGGCTCCTTCTCATCCACTATCCTCAAATGCTTTGCCTTCAATTAGGCCATGAGTTTCCAGCCAGACCTGATAAAATGAGGAAACGGAGGCAAATGATCCACAAGATCCAATATGGCGGTAGAAAGAAGCAGGTCAGAATTGGGACCCATCTTTTGTTTTTGATTTTTCTCTCTGTGACATCTAAGCCCTGGAAAGAAAAAAAACTCCTGATTTCTGATCTGCTTCTTTCTATCACTGTGTTCATTAACTGTCTTTCTGACGGGCTGATTCATATAACAGCCAGGAAGGGTTTTCCCCCCCACTTTTTTTTTTTTTTCTTCATGCTTCAGCTGAAAGGTGAGTTTTGTTTTATGTTTTGTTTTTTAATTGCCCTATCTGACCTCTAGGGGGGTGGGATAAGAGATGCTGGATTTAGGGATGTTAGTAATTATTTAAAAAAAGGGATGGTAAACAAGACTAAAGAATATTATAATGCCTCTGTTTTGCTCCATGGTGTGACCTCACCTGGAGTATTGCATTCAATTCTGGTCTCCTTATCTCAAGAAAGATATAGCGGCACTAGAAAAAGTTCAAAGAAGAGTGACCAAGATGAAGGGGATGGAATTCCTCTCGTATCAAGAAAGACCTATAGAGGTTAGGTCTCTTCAGCATGGAAAAGAGACAACTGAGAGGAGATATGATTGAAATCTATAAAATTTGTTATAAGTAGATTGATTTTTTCACTCCATCAAAAATTAGAAAGACTAGGGGACATTCGGTTAAGTTACAGGGAAATACTTTTGAAACCAGTAGGAGGAAATATTTTTTCACTTGGAGAATAGTTTAAATCTCTGGAACACATTGCCAGAGGTTGTGGTAAAAGCAGATCGTGTAGCTGGTTTTAAGAAAGGTTTGGTCAATTTCCTGGAGGAAAAGTCCCTAGTCTGTTATTGGGAGACACGAGGGGAGCCACTGTTTGCCGTGGATCGGTAGCATGGAATGTTGCTACTTCCTTGGGTTTTGGCCAGGTACTAGTGACCTGGATTGGCCACTGTGAGAATGGGCTACGGGGCTTGATGGACCATTGGTTTGACCCAGTAAGGCCATTCTTATGTTATCGAGGATGGCGTTGTCTAAGATGCTGATGCATGCTAGGAGAGGGGTAAACCCTGTACAGAGACGCACTACATTTAGGTAAGACCTTGTGACAATGTCTGGTTTGGACACTGAAGACAGCACAGTAAAAGCAATTCTTTTAAAGTAGGCATTAAAGGAGAGCCCGAGAGCTCGTCTCGATGGGCGGCTGTAACGCGGGGATGGGGGCCCGCGCGGCCTCCCATCGAGACGAGCGCTCCGTGCGAGGGGGGGAGGGGAGAGGTGTAGGGGAGCAGGAGGCAGCATAGGATAGGCAGGTTTAAATTTCCTGCTGCGGGGCTGCCTCCTGATTGGTTGGGGAGCGCCGGGAGAGGTCGATAAAGCCGGGACCTCGGAGGACCCGGTCTCTTCCTGGGTCCTCCGAGGCGGCTTTTTCCTGCCCACCCTCCCGCCCTCTTTTGTCTGGATTAGTAGGTGGCAGAGTTTCGGTCAGCGGTTATCCCGAGCTACGGTATGGTACAGCTCATCAGGAGATGAGCGGGGGGGGGGGGGGGGCCGGCAGGGAGCCGTGCCCGGGTTCTGGTACTATGGTTAAAGGGGCATGTTGGGACATGCCACCCCCCAGACCCTTGCTGGCATGGCAGGATCGGGGGCCGAATATTATGGGTATTGGATAAGGTGTAGCTCGGGAAACTGTTTTTGTTATGTAAATGTTAAATTAATGGTTTTTTAATAAACAGAGCTGCGGCTGTTTATCCATATATATGAGTTGTGTGGTTATTGGCAGGGGAGTGTAAGTGTGGGTGGGGCGGGGGAGAGAGAGCGGGCCAATACATATCCCGCTGTTACGTTTACATGCTGATTGTGGACATAATAGCCAAATTCTACATAAACATAGTTTGCCTAGCATGTATTTTAAAGCTGGGACTGAGTTATGTAGCTAAGTAAGCATTGTCATACTAGAATAGACCAAAGGTCCATCAAGCACAGTGTCCTGTTTCCAGCAATGGCCAATCCAGGTCACAAGTACCTGGTAAGATCCCAAAAGAAAACTAGAGATTTTATGCTGCTAACCTCGGGAACATATAGTGCATTTCCCAAGAACATCGTAATAATGGTTTAAGGATTTTTCTTTTAGGAACATGTCCACACTGGGAGGGTTGGTTTTTTATTTGGGGAGGGGTGTTAACCCTGCTAAGCTAACAGCTTATACCACATTCTCTCCGGCAGTGAATGCCAGAGTTTAATTTCACATTGAGTGAAAGGGGAAGATGAGATGATGGGTAGACTGAACTGACCATATGGCCTTTTAACTGCTATCATTTTCTGTGTTTCTCTAAATATTTTTTCTGTTTTAAATTTGCTATTTGGTAGCGTCAACACTTTCCCCTCCCCTAGTCCTTGTATTTTTGGGGGGAAAGAGTAAATGATCAATTCATGCCTACCTGTCCAACTCCAGACAATATTTTATACATCTCTAACATATCCCCCCTCCCTTAGCCATCTCTTTACACTGAAGAGCCTTTCCTCATGAGGAAGTCATCCCACACACCCTCTATCATTTTCATAACCCTTCTCTGTACCTTTTTATAATTCTGCTGTTTTGAGATGCAGTGAGCAAAATCGTAAACAGTATTCACTGCACCTTGGATCAATACAAAAGCATTATCATCTGTTTTCCATTCCTTCCCTAATTCCTTATCTTCTATTTGCTTTCTTAGCTGCTGCTGTACAATGAGTAGAGGTTTTCAATGTATCAACAATGACATGTAAATCCTTTTTTTTCCAGAGCAGTGACTCCTAATGTGGAACCGTGCGGCTTGTAGCTCTCTAGTTATACAGCAGTAAAAGATGCATATGTATCTCTGGTATACAGGCATAAGCAGTTAAACCAGCTCTATGGCTGTCATGCTTCCAACTAAATTATAGATACATAGCTTACTGTAACTGTTATGCTTGTATTCTATAAAGAAAAGCTAGATACCACATAAGCACCCCCTGTTTGCCTTTGTATAGAGATACAGTAAAACCTTGGATTGCAAGTAACTTGGTTTGCAAGTGTTTTGCAAGACGAACAAAACATTTTATTTAATTTTAACTTGATATACAAGCAGGATCTTTCAATACGAGTACATACAGTATACGCACATCACAACTGAGCCGATGGGCTCTCTTGCGCGCTCTCGCACTTGCTCTCTCTCCCTCCAGGAGTGTAGTGACTGTTCTAAACAAGCAAGGTCTTGCAATACGAATACATACAATATTTTACATTAAAGTTTTGGGATTGTTGAGTTTCCATTATTTCTTATGGGGAAATTTGCTTTGATATGAGTGTTTTGGAGTGCAAGCATGTTTTTGGAACGAATTATGCTCGCAAACAAAGGTTTTACTGTAATTCTATAGAATTCTCCCCAATCATCTTAAGAGGTAAGACTTGGTGACCTACATCTGTATACCCTACAGCAGTGGTCCCCAACCCTGTCCTGGACGACTACCAGCCGGTCAGGTTTTTGGGATAGCCCTAATGAATATGCATGAGGGAGATTTTCATATAATGGAAGTGATCAGGCATGCAGATCTACCCTATGCATATTCATTAGGGCAATCCTGTAAATCTGACTGGGTTGGGGACCATTAAAAATGTACACGAAATGGGGCTTTAAAAAAAAAGTTTCTAGTGGAAAATACGTCCTATAGAAAGAGGTTCTATGCTAAGTCACAAGCACTAATTGGGCATGTGGCACATTCATTTGGGCCCCTTTTCCAGCTCATGCGCATTTGGCTGCTGGTACTCTGCCCTCTAACCCCACGGTCTTGCGTCTCTCGTTCATCTTTCTCTCGTCCTTAAGTCACACCAATTGGTAGAGGACTTTTTATCATTTTCATGGGTATGAAAATTTGAGACTCTTTTTTTTTTTGTGCATGTTGGGTTTCAAGGCAATGATGAATTATTGAGATGATGGCACTGTGGTTAATTGATTCTGGTTTTTACTAAAAAAAGAAATACCTGCCAATTTATGGTCTCATTCAAACCGTGAGGGTGTAAAGATTTCAGACGGTGTATCCACCTTTGCTTGAGCAAAGATATTTAATATAGGGATCCTAGCACTCGATGTTTTTTTTTAAAAGAATATAAGAACAATTCTGCCCATTGCATTCCCAAAAAAGTAGTTTAAAAAAAGCAGGATTATATTGTAATTCCTGTAGGTTTGTACATAAGAACATAAGCATTACCTCTGCTGGGTCAGACCAGAGGTCCATCATGCCCAGCAGTCCGCTCACACAGCAGCCCATCAGGTCCAGGACCTGTATAGTAATCCTCTATCTATACCCGTCTATCCCCTTTTCCTTCAGGAAATTATCCAATCCTTTCTTGAACCCCAATACCGTACTCTGTCCTATCACTCCCTCTGGAAGCGCATTTCATTGTAAGTCACTTAAAAGGTATTTAATGTGCAGCCGCCATAAACACATGAACATTTTAAAATGCAAAGGCATGTGAGATCTATTATTACTAAAAAATAAAATATATTAAATTGAAATGTTGAGAAGGGGAAAACATGCCAGCGCCTATGCATCACTTCCCGACTGCCCCCTCCCCGTGAGTTCTGAAATCGGGCCTCCTAAAGCAGGAGTGGCAGTGGATGGCCAGCAAGAGGCAGCGCTTAGGACAGGGTTTTCACTGCCCAGAGCACTGCTGTTCCTGCTTTAGGAGGCCCAAAGGCAGTTCACCCCCCCCCCCCTCCCTTACTACACTACAGCCAGAACCCATAATATCAAAGAGCAATATCTGGTGTTGTAATCTTCTCTCTGAACCATATGCCATAATTGTACGCCTACATGAACACAAACCAAGTTATATGTGTCATGAACCCTAATAAAATAATGTAATCCCTGGATAAGGCCAGGCTCTTCTAAATTGTAAATTGCATTGAACTCCTGTGGCATGTTAACGATCCACAAATACTAAAGTAATGTTTACACTTGTGGAGCAGGTGTGAATTTCTGCACTACAGGGGATCATTGTACCATCCGCTTGCTGGATATTTCTTTTAAAGCAATTTAAGCAGGCAGGAGAGGGTCTGCCTGCTTAGATCGCTTGGAGCTGCCCAACTCCCAATATTCGGCAGCAATGCCCAGTTAATATCTGCTCTGATTTCCCTATGGAGAAAGCGGGCAGGTCAGGAGCGGTACAGGGTGAAGTACTTGGAAGAAGCTGCCCCTTATATGGGTGAAAGCACTGAATATTAGCCGACACCCACATTACATTTTTAGTTTTTACTTCTTTACTTACTACCTTTTCATGAAGAGATTTTCTCAAAGTGGTTTACAATACATTGAAGGCTTTGTATTAGCTTAATATTCCGAAGGCTATTTTAGAGTTTTGTAAGTACAGATACTGATGATCAGCTGCCTACTCCTTGATACGCTGTCCTTGTTGGGATTCTAAGGTTCTGACCTCTCCTGGTTTTCTTCCTATTTCTCCCATCGCACCTTCAGTGTATGCGTTGGTGGTTCCTCCTCCACAGCCTTCCTGCTATCAATCGGTGTACCTCAACACTCTGTCCTGGAACCACTCTTCCTTTTCTAAACCTACACTTGTTTCCTTGGAGTGCTAATCTCCTCCCAGCTTCCAGTATCACTTCTATGCTGACGACTCTCAGATCTACATCTCTGCGCCAAATATCTCTACTCAAACCCAGACCAGAGTTTCAGCCTTGTCTGACATTGACACCTGGATGTCTTGTTGCCATCTAAAATTGAATATGGCTAAAACAGAGTTGCTCATCTCCCTACCTAAACCCACCTGTCTGCTTCCCTCGTTCTCTGTCTCGGTGGACAACACACTCATTCTTCCTGTTTTGTCTGCTCATAATCTAGGGATCATATTGGATCTCTTTCTCTTTCTCTTCACTGCCCAGATACAACATCGCTATAACCTGCTGCTTCTTCCTCTCTAATATTACCAAAATCCAACCCTTCCTCTCTGAGCACAATTCCCAAAAAAAACTTATCCACGCCCTCATCACCTCACGCATAGACTACTACAACTCTCTACTCTCAGGCCTTCTTCCCACCAATCTGTGCAGAATTCGGCTTCACGACTCATATTCCGGGAGAGCTGCTTTACTCACGTTACTCCTCTCCTAAAGTCACTTCATTGGCTTCCCATCTGTTTCCGAATACAATTCAAACTCCACTTACTGACCTACAAATGCACTCACTCGGCTGCCCCTCATTATCTTTCTTCACTTATCTCCCCCTATGATCCCACCCGTGAGCTAAGTCCCTCCTATCTGTGCCCTTCTCTTCAACTGCCAACTCCAGACTCCGTCCCTTCTGCCTTGCTGCACCATATGCTTGGAACAAGCTGCCCGAATCCGTAAGGCGGGCTCCGTCTCTGGCAGTTAGGCCCCTCCTAACTCCTCTCACTTTGGGTTCAGCATCCCCTACCCTCTTATGTCATGTCTGTCCAAGTTAGATTGTAAGCTCTTCCGAGCAGAGGCCGTCTGTAAATGTGAAAATGTACAGCGCTGCATATGCCTTTCAGCGCCACATAAGCAATAAGTAGTAGTAGTATCTGTCCTGGCATTCTCATAATGTAACTGTGGTACCTGGGGCAATGGAGGGATTAAGTGAATTGCTCAGAGTCCTTTGAAGCAGGCTGGGATCAAACTGAACCTCAGCCCCGCCCCCCGTCCCCCCGGATGACATTAAAAAAAATCCCTCCTCTGATCTCAGTGGGCCTCTTCTCCTGGGCCTACCTCGGATCCCTGCCATAATATTGCTAGGCTGTTATATGTAGGTCCAGGCTAAATATTTATTTATGAAGAGATTCACCCAGGACCTGCGTAAGCTTTGGCAGCGGGACAACTAGCCCTGGATATTCGATGCCCAAGACCCTCCAGAGCAGGGGTGTCCAACCTTTTGGCTGCCCTAGGCCGCATTGGCCGAAAAAAATGTTTCTGGGGGCCACACAAACGCGCAAATGCTGCAGCAAGACAAAGGAAGGAGCCGGGAAGACAGTAAACACCCAGGGGCAGCAGAGGAAAACACTGCATCGCCCTCGACCGAGGCCGCACAAAATACTTCACTGGGCCGCAGGTTGGACACCCCTGCTCCAGAGCTAATGTAGCCAGCGACAGTTGGTGTTTAAAAAAATGCTGACTATTGCTGGATAAATATTGCTCACTCCCCTCCACAGAAACTTATTGTCAGTCAAAACAACCCATTTTCCTTGATTCCTTCTGCTCCCTTAAGGGACGCTAAGACCTGCTGATCAAAATCTCTTCACCGTTCCCTCTTTGAAACTCATCAGTACAAGAAGAGTCTTTTTCTCCGTAACCGCGCCGCAAACGTGGAACCATTTGCCATCCTTTATTAGAGCAGGAACACAATTGGATAAATTCAAGTGTCCTTTTTAGTGACGTATTCGACAGCTGAAGTTAGACACAAACAGAGCTGTAAAATAATTAATATTTCCACAATTACAACCAGCCCTTTTTACCATTTGATGTTACTTTTCTATTACATTTGTAGTTCTCCCCGCCTTCCTTTTTGTTCTTGTTAGTGACTGTCTTGTTTTTCATTTGGTATGAATTAAGTGTGTGTGTGTGTGTGTGTGGGGGGGGGGTTACCCTGGTTCTTTTAATTGTAAATTGCTTAGAAATGTTTATAAGCGTTTTATCAAATTTTAAATAAAACCTTGGACGCTTCATAAAATACATATTTCACATAGGCCCCGATTCACAAACATGCCCGATCCGTGGGTGATGTGCGGCAGGCCGACGAATTCTCAACAGTTCAACATGTAACAGGTCGCCTCCCCCTGGCCACACAGATCACTAGTGGGCGATCCTGAAGCATGCGCAGACCATCTTTGTCTGTAGATGGTCTGCGCATGCTTACAGAGCTGCAAGCTTTAAAAAAAAATTTTTAATACTTCACGAGCCTGTGGTTTTAACTCACTTTAAACCCACGGATTAAACCACAGGCTTGCACTGCGGGAGTAGGGCAGGAGAGTTGGGGCGGCAAGAGGAGATTCGGGGCAGAGAGCAGGGTGGCGAGAGGGGAGTCGGGGTGAGAGCAGGGCGGTGAGAGGAAAGTCGGACAAGAGAGCAAGAGATGCAGTCAGAAAGCACATAAGCGACTGGTCCCCAGCAGTCGCTTCTTTTGTTGATCGGCCATCCCAGTCGGTGTTCCAGATTTGTTTAGTGAATCGCTGCCTGCCTACTTTGCATGCCGTTTCCCCTCATTTGCATGCGTGGATCGGGTTTGGATCGGAGGATGATCGGCACAGAGGTTAGTGAATCGGGTTAGAGGGAAACGGGTGGCAAACTGGTTGGGATACGATTGGTGTTCTTGGTGAATCTAGCCCATAGTGTGCTGTTTTATATAATTATCCTTTACATTGAGAAATGGTGGTGATAGAATAGTGAAAAGAGCAAAGATGAAAGTGATGATCATGTAAGGAAGGAGGAATATAAACCCCGTTTCATCTTTTTGAAAGCCCAGCTGCCACAATCCTACATAAAATAAAAGTGGTATGTTTAGGCCTGATGGGGAGAGTAATGACAGATATCGAGCCATTTTTAGTTTGTTTGGTCTAGAAACCTCCACTTTGAAAGACAGCATGATGAACTGTGGCTGCCGGCTAAGAGTGCTTTGAAGGACATTTTGGCGCTCTCCAGGGAATGGTGTGTTTTGACTGAAACCAAATTATTTGCAATGTGTTTTCCTGGCTCCACTTCAGCAGTATGGCTCTACAGAAATGTCCAGAGCTGGAAGTGGATATAAGTCATTCAGCAATCATGTCCAGGAGCTTAGCTCAAACCCAGAATGACTCGAATAATTGTGCTTTTGGGTGTTGAAACTTTATAGGCCATTTTTGTTCAGTTTCCCGATGAAGCAATGTTTGTCAGCTGATTTGAAAGCTGATAAACAGCAGGACTGCTCCAAAATATTAGGTTGAATTGTTTTTTAAACATGTTTTATGAACATCTGCAATGCCACTGCTTCTGAGATTTGCCTTTTTACTAAAGGATGGACATTTGAGAATTCACTACACTTGAGTGCTGGAGCGAGTGTATAATTTCTGTAGGGTGCAGAGAATACACCCATTGTATCACTAGTTCTTCCAGTATGGAAATAACAAATCTTTTCTTAAAATACACTTCTCCCTCCGTATTCGCGGGGGATGCGGGCGGACCATAGGTGCGAATACGGAAAAACTGCGAATAACTTTTTTAATGTTCTCGGTTTTTAGAAAAAGACTTCTGTTTTTATTATTGGAACCGCAAATAACTTTTCTACAGCGATTTGTGGGCGGGCATGCTTGGAAGAAGCCTTTCTCTCTATGGATGCTGGGAAGCAGCGTTTTTCTCAGTGCACATTGGGAAGCATGGAAGGAGCAAATTTATGGGAGAGAAAGCATGGTAGCAGTGATTTTCAGAGTGAATGGTAAGCGATACACTTTTTTATCAGTACAGTAAAAGGGAGAAGAACTTTGATGTAATTTTGGGGGGGCGGAGTCAGCTTCTGAAAAATCACGAATAAGTGAATCCACAGATTTGGAAACCGCGGATTCGGAGGCAGAAGTGAACCTTATCTCTAATCTAATCTGAATTTCTGTTTCACACTTATCCAAAAATAGTTTGAGGCAATTTACAAGTAAAAGAGACCCATATATTATATGGGGAATTACAGAGTTGACATTTTGATACAAATTTTTAAAGTTTCATAGCAGTCAGTGGGAAAGGTCAGTCATGTAAATTACAATTTTGGGGAGTTTTTCCATGTGTACAGTATATACAGTGTATTACCAATGATATAGTTTTCCTGAGGTGGCAGTAGTGTTTAAGTGATAGGTTGACGAGGTCTGTCTTATAAGTCTGTTTGACTTTTTTTTTCCTTCTCAAAAGCTGATGTAGTTCAGTTCAGTCCTAATGGTGGTTGGAAGACTGTTCCATGTTTTTGATGGTTGTATAGGTGAATAGAGTTATAGATTTGTTTGTATTTGACTCCTTCGGATGAAGGAAGCATAGGTTTTTGCAGTGGATCCTGGATAAGTGTGATTTGGGGAAGAGCTGAATTATTTGCTCTGAAGTGTTAGCATGTAGGGTATGGAACATGATATAGCATAGCTTGAATGTGATTCATGTATGTATGTGTAACCAGTGAAGTTTGTGGTAGTGAAAAGCAGGTCTGAATCATATATTTGGTTGGTTGAAAGGGTTATATATGGCCTCTTGGTCTTGCAAGTGTTGCACTATGTATAGCCCAGGCCTCTGAGGAACTTGATGATACAACTTCAGCTGATGTGTAACTTTATGCAGTAATGTCATAAAATGCCTAATCACATTTTGTAGTATAGGTGTCTTGTAAAGAAATCCTGTGGCTGTGGGGTGGGGAGGAGATGGTTCTGTTGGTCCTTGCGTCAGGTACTTCCTTATGAAATCTGTTATACCAGGGGTGTCAAAAGACCCTCCTCGAGGGCCGCAATCCAGTTGGGTCTTCAGGATTTCCCCAATGAATATGCATGAGATCTATTTGCATGCACTGCTTTCATTGTATGCCAATAGATCTGATGCATATTCATTGGGGAAATCCTGAAATCCCGACTGGATTGTGGCCCTTGAGGAGGGACTTTTGACACCCCTGTGTTGTACCATATTGCAAGAGAGGGGAAAAAAAAATGAGATTTTAAATTCCTGTTAGTAGACTGAAAGTATTTGAATCCCCTGGGCCCTCTCTTCATTTTAACATGTTTATATTGGTTTTCTCTCAAATGTTATATTGAATTAAACAGTCGAGCTATTTGGTAATCCCATCAATTCTTATCACAATGCTTTAGCTAGGGTGTGTTGGTACTTCATGTGTCTGCTGTTGAGATAGACATGGGGGAAACCACTGCTTGCCCTGGGATTGGTGGCATGAATTGCTGCTATTTGGATTTCTGTCAGGTACTTGTGACCTGGATTGACCACCATTGGAAATAAGATTGGGCTAAATGGACTGGTCTTATGTTTGTCTATTCCACTATAAATTTGTATGTGTTGGAAGTCTAGAACCTCCCCCCTCTTCCCACATACAATTATTTCAGACTAGAATGGTCAAAATTGTCTTATAGTACAGGCGTTCAATATGTTCTAGATTTGCCTGTATTAGGGCTACCAGACAGACTCATGCAAGCAGGCTGACGTAAACAGTCCTGGTCTTGGCATCGATGGATGAATGTACTAATTACTTGAGGGAAAGGAGACATGAAAAGTTTAGATGAGTAATATGAAATGCGACTTGGTGTTTCAGGTGACCAGTCTCAAAGATGACTCAGAACAGCCCTACGTATAAACAAGCAATGCTGCAAATATGACGCTGGAGCCTAGGGCAATCGCATTCCTGTTATTGGGGAAACGGTACAAATGGGACTACTGTATATGTGAACAGTGCAATGCCAGGAAATTGAGAAATAGAAATGTATTTCCGTTTTTGCCAAGAGGAGAGTTTTCCAATCCTTAGAAATTTTGAAAGCTTATTTTTTTTGCCATCTTAGAAATTTTATTTTTCTAATTGGCTGTTTTGTTCTAATTTCTTTTCAAGGGTTGGCCCCCATTTCTTCTCTCTCCTCCCCATTTTCTTCCTTCATATAACATTGATTTTTCATTTGTGTGTGTGTATGGGGGGGGCGGTCATCCATTTTTGTCTCTCTAACCAAAAACTTCTAATCCTGGTTTGGCTGAGGTTGCAACTCTGGCTCCAATCGTAGACCTCTCCTTCCTGAAGACGTGTATTTCAAACATTCTTTTTGAAAGTGCAGAGCTTTTGAATCTGTGGAACCCTTCAGTTACTTTCTTTTATATCCTCCCCTCCCCAACGAGCTCAGAATGGATTACAAGGTTGACATACATAATGCATAGACAGATTATGAATTTACAGGTGTATAGTAATGTTCTGTTCAAAAAATTTTCAATAAAAATATTTTGGAAAAAAAAAAAGATATACAGAGAGTCAAATGTAACATACAATTTGGTAATTTTAAGTTAACATATGGTTATTTCCATCTTCAGTTAACAGAATGGATCTAGTTCAGGGTACAATGGAATACATATAAATGGAAGAGAGTGACAGGATTTATGGGAAGTGTTATGGCTTTTCTGAAGTTCAGAAGCCCTTTGAGGCAGTTGATTCCAATAGCTTTGTAGGAAGTGGGAGTAGGAATGGCATCTGGCGTTCTAGAGTTGGACAGCGCGACCAGGAGGTATTTGTAGCTCAAGGATTATCAGTTTTGAATCGCTCAGGTCCTTATGGTTGAAACGGCTGCATAGAATGCTCAAATGAAAGGACACTTCTGTGGTATTGGAGGCAGGAGATGCCTATGGCCAAAGGTGGAGTTGCAGCCCCAGCCAGCCCAGGTTAGAGGTGTTGGCTGGTTCTGGTTTAGCATGGCAAGCCTTTTTTGGGTAGCACCTGTTATCCTTTGCCAATCTCTAGTGACATCTATGCCCAGATATGTGGCATTCAAGAAATTATAGAAGTGTAGAGTCGGTGGCATAGTACAGTGGGGGGCAGTCTGCCCTAGGTGCCCTCTTGATGGGGGCACCAGCACCCATCTTCCTCTCTGCCCCACTACTATCCTGTCCCCCCCCTACCACACACGCATTGCTTCCCTTCCCCTATATATTTTTAACATTCGGTGAGAGCAGCAATCCTAACCTGCTGCTCGTGCCAGCATCAGCTCTTCTCATAGGATCGGCAATAATTCTTGTTTCCTTTGAATGACTGTTCCTTTTTTTTGTCTTCACGACATGTGGTCGTTCTCAGTTGGTTGCATTAACATGAAAAAATGAGATGCTATCTTGTGTCTTGTTTTATAACCCCCCCCCCCTTCTTTTACGATGGCGTGGGCTGGCTCAGTAAATGCTTTAATGCCCATAGGGATTTTCAATAAAAATATTTGGGAAATTTGGAGCATTTGCCACACTGCACTTGCTCATGTGGTGTTTTAAGAGGCCCATAATGCAGAAAATTTTCTTTTTGTAGGACACATTATCTTCAAAACTTTTTACTAAAGCTTAATACACACTAATGAGCATTAAATTAACTAAGGCCCATATTCTATAAACATTACCTTAAGTTAGGTGCTGGTAGGTGCCCTAATGGCGCCTAACTTAAGTGGAAAATGCTGTCTAAAAATGATAAATATGTATATTTGTAAATGTAGGCGCCTACTCGTGCCTAAAAATCACCCCAACGTCGCAGCTACGGAGGCACTTTACAATGCATAACACTATCGGAGGCGTGATTAGTTGTGGAAGAGGTGTTAGGCGTCATCAAACGCCTCCATAGATGCGAGTCAAGTTTACAAGTTTATTTAAAAATACCGCCTAATGAGGCTTCTAGGTGTACATTAATCAATAACAACAATTAAGTTAATAAAAATAAACAGAATTGGGGGATATTTAACCAGACAGACAGACTTGAACTAAAGGAGAAAGGGGTAGAACTACAAAATTAAAAAAGAAGAGAGACATGGAAGGAGAGAACAAGAGGTGGGTGAAAAGTCCAAGGAAAGGAATGTCAAGATGCCGTTATGAGGACAGTTGCTAAGGGAGCAATTGCTACTCGAAAGTGTCTTTAAACAGGAAGATTTTTAATTTGGATTTGAAATGGTTTAAGTTTTTCTTCTCTTATCTAGTTTGGTATAGAGTTCCAGAGGGAAGGTGCAGTATCTGAAAAAATATTTGAGCACATGTTGTTAATATTTTTTAAAGAGGGGATATTGAGAAGAAATGGAGGTGCCAGAAATGTAGGCCTTGAAAAGCCTAGCCTATATTTCCAGGGCCTACCTCTCACGAAACCACCATTCTACAAATGGCACAGTTGTGAGATTGACGCGCAGTTGGCCGTTTTTTGGGTTGTTTTTTTTAGCACATTAGGGTGAAAAAACTACAATAGCCTCAGTTAACCAGAACTTGAGCAACGTCAGCAAGGGAATATTGCTTCATTTAAACATTTGTTGAAATCATTTGTTCTGTCAGATGAAATTTGGGTGCTAAGAGAGAAGACAATACAGTTTTACAACTTGAATGTGTAAATGATATAAAGAGACAGGGGTGGCTATTTGTGGTGTGTAGGTGAGTATTGTATGTGAGGGTGGGGTGGATTGTTTTTGATGTGTATTTTATGAAGGACAAGGCAGTTATGGCAAGTCCGTTCCTGCATGTATGTGTGTTTTGTAATGTGTGTGGTTTTTACTGTGTATGTGTTTTTGGAACCCGCTTTGTATAAAGCGGGATATAAATAAAAACCGTAAACCAGAAAAAAAACAAAACAACATATTGTAATATTTTAAAAATGAAAATAAAATCAATTTCTGGTTAGAATTTAAGTGTAAACTCGGCACGCCACACTTGAGTACGCTTATGCTTTGCCTGCCAGATGTCCGGTAGTTAATCTGGAACAGTTTATGGTATGACATAGTATGGGGTATAGTATAGTTAGGCCTGTTTTTAATAGTAACTCTCAAGCAACCAGAAACTATATTTATCCGGATTCTATCCCCATGGGTGCCAGTTAACTAAGAGTCTGCCTTATAAGAAATGCATATAAAAAGACAAGTCAAATCATATGTCCATTTGAAATACAGTATAATCTCATTATAACAGACTCGCTTATAAGGGAATATCGTCTATAGCGGACAAGGTCCGCTGGTCTCGGCCGTGCGCCTTTATGAACATGCAGAAAAGCACCACATATAGCGGACTTGCATATAATAGAATTCCACATATAACAAACAATTTGGTCCCCAGAGCCGCTTTTAGCTGCAGTTTTGTTCAGCTATATCGGACATGCAGGCTCCGCCTACAAGTCGCATGTCGTATCAGTGATACAATATCAAAATGCATACATCACTAAAATATATGTAAAGAAATACAGCCTAGAAGAAAATGACAAGAGTATTTTTCTTTCCAGTACAGTGCGACATAATGCTTGAGAACATCTTTTAGTTTTCTGGTTTTGCAATTGTTTCGTGCCATACCAATGTTTTACTAAGTTTTGTTATTGATGTTGCTGATATACTTGTGCAGTGACTGTTGTTCATTGGTTGTACGTTGTTTGAAGTTGACCTAAATAAAGTAAAAAAAAAAAAAAAATGCAACTCTGGATATAATGGACTGTTTTGCCAGGTTATAATGTACATATATCTTTTTTAGACATGTAGGACTTCATGTGGGCTTCCGTTAATATGTGCTGTTATCATTCTTACATGTGCCATTTTTGCAGTGAGACTTGGTTACTAATAGCCAACGATAACAGTAAAATAACACGTCTTAGTTGCAGTCCACATCGACAGCTTTCCCCTTGGATTTTTAGCAACGCAATCCAAGATCTCTAGCACATTTTTACCATAATCCGTCAAAATTCTCTTGTGCAGAATTGCTGCAGAAAACTGTTGCAAGGGAGCTGCTTTTAATAATTGACAGTAAGTCTGGATGCCAGGCTACTGTCAAAAATGCTGTGTGTTTACAGGGATCAAGGAAATGGCAGTCCTGGCATTAATCAGATAAGTTGTCTGCTTTGTTTTAAGTCTGTATAATGAGTGGTGCTACTTAAACAGATAGGACTCTTGAATGTTGAACATTGGAAGGAGGGGGGGGGATTCATCAGGGTGAAGTTAAGGTTTGCCCTTTATTGCACCCTGATGCCACATGGGATTCAGCAACCTGCAGTATCCCAGTACTGCAGGTTGCTGAATACCATCATATAGGAATAATGCTGCTTGCGAGCCAACTCGCAAGCAGTATTTTTTTCTGTGGCTTAGAATCATCAGGCTGTGCAGAATCACAGCCTGATGTTCTAGGGCTGCGATTTAGTTCCCCCCTCCCCAGCTCCCTTAAACCCCCTAGTGGCTACCTGAAAGCTCATTGGTGGTCCAGTGGGGTGCAGGGCTGGAGAGATGCCCAGTCACTTCTGTCCACTCTGGCGCCATTTTGATATTGGTACCGGAGTGGCCAGGAGCGATTGGGAGTTAACTTCCCTCCATAATGACCTATGAAAATAGCTGAAATTCCAGGTTTTTACCTTCCTTATATTAGCCAAAAAATGACACATGCAAAACATCCCTATGATCTTTTTTGGTAACTTTCCAGGCTCTCGTTCTTGTTATTGAACCAACAAAAGAACTATCTAAGGAGGTTGTAGTCTGTCTGAAGTTTTAACCCAACACCTTTTCAGTATTCTCAAGGTGGAGTATCGTATTTTTGCTCTCAGATAGAGACTTGCCCTTGATCACGTATTTCAGTGCCATTGCTACATTGGTTCTCCCTGTGGTTTCTCTTCTTTTCACTCTAAAATAAAAACCTACTCTATGTATTGTCCTTTTTACATGTTTGGCTAGGGTAGTGTTAAATCGGTCTCCCAGCGTGCATCCTTTTTCAGACTTTTTGTCTGGGTCATGGATGAGTAATCAAAAATTGCTGAGAGTGAAGAAATATTTTAACAGTTTTTCAATATTGCTCAGTGGGTGGCTTTTATTCAATTGTGGGCTGGGTTTTTTTTTGTTGTGTTAATGTGATGCTCATAGAACATAGCTTCTGAAGCAACACAATTATTAATAGCAATTACCGTAATGACATCTTTAAAAGGTCAGGGAAAATGGTTCAGAAAAGCACATTGGTTGACAAATTCTTGGTTTTGTGAAGTGTCACCATAAGGGGTACAAACAACTTTGTACATTGCTTGAATTTTCCACGGGGGCACTCGCTCCTCCCCCCCCCCAAAAAAAAAACCAAAAACAAAACAACAACTCAGCAAGACCATTGTGACCTTATTTGAGTTAAAGACCCTTTTGACATCAGTCTGTAGTTTAGACTATATATCCTGATTTGCACTGGGTCAGATAAAAAACAAAACAAGGTTTTCCATTAATATTTGAGCAGTTTTACTATTTTAGGGCTCTTTTACTAAATGAGTGGTAGTTTTTTCCCTTATTACTGTGTGGTGGTGTTAAGTGCTATCGACTCGTGTTCAAGTCCTAGCGACTTTATGTACATCAAAGTTTTTGTGGCAGAATACAGAAGTAGATTGCTGGGCCTTTATTCTGCACAGAATAAATTTGATATCACCGTTGTATCAAAACGCGATCCTCTGCCTCCACCACCGCCTATCTGCTGCGGCCCAGATGAATGGTGCCTCGTTAGTCTGACATCTCTGCTGAAACCTGTCGGCCTTGGAAGGCCCTGCTGGTAGTGAAACTACCAATGGCACAGCGTTCATGTCCTGTACTACGTAGGAGCCTTCACGTCTTCTCAGCTGTTCATTGCTGATTGCAGTTTCTGTCCAGTTGTTATCCATCAGGTATTTTTGTATTAACACAATCTAGGACCCCTGAGGAAGGAGTGTTTCTTCGAAACACGAACCGTGTCGGGTCCGGGTTCATCAATCCTTTTGGATACAAACTTTTGTTTTATGTACATATTTTTATTTCTATGACGTTTCATTAAAGATATCTTGTACATCATCACTGCAGTTTTTTCTTTGTCCATAGCATTCAGCTTCACAGATGCACGCATGCCCCAGTGGCATGACAAGCCCGTGTACCGTGACTGCGTGTTACTTCATTTTAATGAAGGTTTCTCTGAGGGGTTGTAGCATGGGCGGAGAGTGGACTTGGAAGTGTTAGCCAGCCAGGGTGTTCTACTTAGCTCATGCTGAGTAATGCATGGCTAATGTGGGAACACTTAGGGCTAGATTCACTAAGGGCACGGATCGGATCCGTGAGGGATCCGATCCGTGTCCGGGGAGGGGGGGCTGATTCACGAATCGCCCTCATGCAAATGAGGGTGATTGGAATCACGCCCCCAGCCGACCGCCAGGATCGCTCTGTAGTGATCCCGACGCATGCGCAGACCATCTGTAGATATTTAAGAGCAGGAACCTTTTTTTTTTTTAACTTTTGTTTTTACTTGAATCTAGCCCTTTTTTAAAACTCTTTTTCTTTGCGATCCCATGGTTTTAACCTGCTTTAAACCTACACGTTAAAACCACAGGCTCATAGTGCGGGGAAGGGCAGAAGAGTCAGGGCGGCAGGAGAGATTCGGGGCAACAGCAGGGTGGTGAGGCGGGGCGGCAAGAGGAGGGTCTGATTGGTGCCAGATACAGGACGGGAGTTGCACCACTGAGACTTCCAGTAGCTGTTCTATGTCCGGCAAGATAGTAACAGACCTTGATGGATCCCAGCTCTGAGGAAGCCTGGACTTCTGGGGGAAATTTTATAAGCTACTGGAATTGTCAAGTGTACCAGCTGCCTGCCTCCCTGTCCCACCCCAGTTTCCAGTGCAGTTTCACCTAGGGTCACGGCAGAGAGCAGGAGAGCCCGGTGTAGGGGAGGAAGAGAGACGGCAGAGAGCAGGTCGCGGCAGAGAGAAAAAGGTTTTATTTCAGGGCTGCAGGGCGGCAGAAGGCAGGGCAGTCGGAAAGAGCCTGAGTGACTGGTCCTCAGCAGTCGCTTATTTTTGGATCGGCCAGCCCAGTCGGTGTCCCTCATTTTGTTTAGTGAATCGCTGCCTGCCTACATTTGAATGCCGTTCCCCCTTATTTGCATGCGCAGATCAGAGGATGATCGGGACAGAGGTTAGTGAATGGGGTCGGAGGGAAATTGGGTCACAAACCGATCGGTACATGATCGGTTTGCTTAGTGAATCTAGCCCCTTAGTACCTTTTAAATAGGAGATGCTGAGTGGTCCAACCTTAACAACCAGCAGGTTAAATTAATGCATAACATGCAATTAAAAAAAAAAGCACCCCCAAAGGTGTCAACATTAAAACAGGGCTTGATGCATGGCAAAATCCTGTTTGTTTTATATTACGTCATCCCCCAACAAACTCAGAACGGGTTACAAGATTGACATACATGATGCAAACAGATTATGAATTTACATGTGTACAGTAAAGTTAGAGAGTCAAGTTTAGCATACAAGTTAGTCATTTTAAATTAGCATATGATTATTTCCAGTTAACAAACAGAATGGATCTAGTTCAACGTACTTTAGAATGCATACGGTTGGGAGTGACTGGATTTATAGGAAGAAGTAAGGTTTTTTTTTTGGGTTTGTTTTCGTCAGTCGTAAGGCGGAAGTCATTATGCCATTGTATAGATCCATGGTGAGGCCCCACCTGGAATACTGTGTGCAATTCTGGAGGCCGCATTATCGCAAGGATGTGCTGAGACTGGAGTCGGTGCAAAGAATGGCCACCCGGATGGTCTCGGGACTCAAGGATCTACCATACGAAAAACGGCTTGACAAATTACAGCTATACTCGCTCGAGGAGCGCAGAGAGAGGGGGGACATGATCGAGACGTTCAAGTATCTTACGGGCCGCATCGAGGCGGAGGAAGATATCTTCTTTTTCAAGGGTCCCACAACAACAAGAGGGCATCCGTGGAAAATTAGGGGAGGGAAACTACGAGGTGACACCAGGAAATTCTTTTTCACTGAAAGAGTGGTTGATCGCTGGAATAGTCTTCCACTACAGGTGATTGAGGCCAGCAGCGTGCCTGATTTTAAGGCCAAATGGGATCGGCACATGGGATCTATTCACAGGGCAAAGGTAGGGGAGGGACATTAAGGTGGGCAGACTAGATGGGCCGTGGGCCCTTATCTGCCGTCTATTTCTATGTTTCTATGTTTTTTATTGTTTTCCTGAAGTTCAGAAGCCCTTTGAGGATCTCAAGTCAGGAGGCAATTGATTCCAATAACTTGGTAGGAAATGGGGAGTAGGAACGGCATCTAGCGCTCTGGAGTTGGAGGCATGACCAGTCAGAACTTTTTGTTAAGCCCGGATTTTTGCGCACTTTAGTAAGTGGCCATTTTTATAAGACATTTCCCAGTGAAAATGTCGCTTGACGTGAGTAAATGAACTTATATAAAACCTAGGTCATGGCGCAAGCTGGTGTTTAAATGTGCAGTCGACATTCTCAGGGTAGTTGTGATTTGCAAGGGAAATTCTAGAAACGGAGCTCTTCCGGTGCCTATTATTTGGGAAATGCCATTTGAAACAGCAATTAATACTCATTTTAAAGCACCTACTGGCACCTTAACAAAAGGTTCCAGAATTGCGCCTAACACCACCACTATAAGCGTGGGCTAATGCAAGAAATGGCATGAAACGCTGAAAAGCACCTGCCTAGGCGCTTTACATTCAAAATGTTGACACATCTCGGGCTGTTTCATGTCCACAACAAAAATGAGCAGAAAGCACACGTTCACCGTGGATTGCATGTGCGATCTTGGGGGTGCTCCCCCATTTGCGTGTGCAATTTTAAATGAATGAGTCAATTGGTGCCGATTTTAATTGAGATCTTAAGCAAATTGTGGTGCTAATTGGAATTAAAATTTACACATGGTTCAGAAAAGCGGGCATGACCGTGGGAGGGTCATGGGCATGTCCACCAATTTATATACGCAGTTATAAAAAAAGGGACATCCGTGCTTTAATTTAGACACTAGCCTGTACCACGTAAAGTTTTAGGCATGATTTCCAATGCCAAGCACTAGTCTATAAATGGCACTTAACTTACGAGCAGTGCTCATATACCGCGTTTCCCCGAAAATAAGACACTGTCTTATATTAATTTTGGGCCCATAAAATGCACTAGGGCTTATTTTTGGGTTAGGTCTTATTTTTTTCATGTAATGATCATCTCTCCCTTCTCCTCCACCCCAATTCTTCCTATTTCCTTTCTCTTCCCCACTTGCGAAGTATCTTTGCTCCCCTCTCGCCCATTCCCTTGTGCAGCAGAACTCTTTAAGATTGTATCTCTCCCTCCCATCCCTTGCAATTTCTATCCCTCCCTTCCTTCCATCCCCCATGTAGAATCTTTCTATCCCTCCCCCTCAGCCGCCGCAGCGCCCCCGTCGACCTATCTTTCCCTCCCATCCGAACCGTGAGACTAAATGTACCTTATAACAAACCAGCAGTGTCGGCAGCAAAGTAGACAGGCTCCTTTGCAGCCTGGACCGTTCCTCTGCCGCATTGCTAATGATGTCATCTGTGATGCGGCAGAGGAATGGTCCAGGCCGTGAAGGAGCCTGTTGTCTTTGCTGCCGACACTGCTGGTTTGTTATAAGGTACATTTAGTCTCGCAGTTTGGATGGGAGGGAGAGATGGGTCGGCGGGGTGGGGGTGGGGTGCTGCTGCTGCCGGCAACTAGGGCTTATTTTCGGGGTAGGTCTTATTTTCGGGGAAACACGGGTAATAGAGCTGAGTGCTCCTGTTTTTATGGCACAATGTATAGAATCTAGCTCTTTGTGTATTGCAAATAGTGTACACTCAGTTGTGTAGTAAGGGAAGGCAGAGGGCAGACCTCCCTAGGGGTCTTTTTGAGAGGAGCTGATGCCTCTCCTCCCCTAACATACTGCTTTAAATGTTTGCCGGTATGAGCAGCATCATCTACATTCTGCTCGCACCAGCCTTGGCTCCCTTCTGACGTCCATTCCTTGTCACAGGACCAGGATGTGACGTAGGAAAGGAGCCAAGGCCAGCGTGAACAGCAGGTGGAAGATTGTGCTTACGCCGGCAAACGTTTCAGGAGGTGCGTGGGAGCAGGGTGCACAGCGTGGCTTTGCAGGGTGCCAACCTCTCTCACTACACCACTGTGTGTACTACTGCAAACAAAGTGCATACTCTTTTCCCTATAGCCTACATATGCAATAGTTTATGTGTGTGCATGCACAGACGTTCTGGAAAAGAATGTATCCTCTTGTGCAAGTAATGCACATTCTTGACAGCATAACTCCTGTAATGAGAAAATGAATAAAACCTTCTCCGAAATGACACAGGGGAATGACGCACAACTTGAATTTCCCTGTTGTCCGTCACATCTTCATTGTAGGCTTTGTTTTATAAAGACCCATACGAACCTGTGTGTCTGTAAAATGGGCAGAATAGTGCCTATTTTAAGACTTATTTTAAACATATGAATCAAGGGAAGATTAAAACAGAGCAGCACTGGCAAAGGTCCCTGAATAAGGAATTGATAGGTGTGATAGGTTGAAGTTCCTCTTCCAGACAAATGGAGGGAGCCTGAGCAGTTGAAAGAGAACTAATCTGTGTATCTTCCTGTAAGGGCTGCTGGGAGCTGTTCGCTTACCCTGAGTGAACAGTGGTGCTGAAAAGAACAGATCCCAAACAGAGAAAGGCAGTGGCTCCTTCGGGAGGAGGAATGCTGGCTTCAGCTTAACTCCCAGTGTAGTAGTGGTGCTGACCAGTGCTGACAGGGGCACAGTGCAGCAGACAGATGGAGAGAGAGACCCTGCCCTGTATTGTCTATCTGATAGAACTTGGAGGGACTGGAGAGCCCTCTAGCTTGACCATGAGAGGGCCAGTGAGAGGACATCTGAGTGACCTGGAGAGTCCTCAGTGAGAGTGCCTGAGGGTCCAAGGAGAGTCCTCATTGGCATAACTGGTGACCAGAGGCTCTGTGGAGAGACCAGTATACCGGGGAAGTTTGGGCTGACAGTGGCTGGTGGAGAGACCAGTGTGAGAGACAGTGAACCAGTGTGAGACTGGTGGTAACCAGCAGAGGAGCCAAGAGACCGGCAACCAGAGGGACCAGTGGGGCCCACAGTGAGTGACCAGTGGTGACCAAAGGGACCAGCAATGGCTGGAACAATCTTTGGTGTCCTGAGAGACCAGGAAGGTCAGGTGATGAAGTACAGAGGTGTGAAAACAGTGCCTGAAAGGCCAGAAATATCTGGGAGAGAAGTGGTGAAGGGCAATGATTACTCAGCCTGTTCACAGTAGGATATCACAGGAAGCTGATTTTGGGGAATGAGAGCACCACCCTGGACACGCTTGGGTGAAAAGACCAGGAGATAGAGGGGTTATCAGGCATTTTCAGGAAGTAAGGATTTTTTTTTCTGTTTGAAGAGTGAAGTGAACTTGAACAAATAGTTTGACAGCTCTGTGTTTTTCAGTGCCATGAAATGGTCTGTTTTTTAAATAAAGATGAAGGGTGTCTTGAAAACAAAATTACTGGCTAGCATCATCTTTGGTGTGCACCTGCTGTCTCATCGCTTAGACACTGTCTTAGAATCTCATGCCTCTCTTTGTGCTACTAGTAACAATTTATTTACTATTGATTGTGAACTGAACATGTGTGACCTTTTTAAATGGAGCAGTCTTTTTTTTTTTTCCAGCTGAAGACTGAATTTATATGTCAAATACCATGAAATCTCTGTTCACCTCTGAACATCCATTCAGTAGTGATGCCCTTGGTTTGTGTAATGCAAGGTGGAGCAAAGCACTTCTGTGCACAAAAGAGGTCTTGGGTGTGAACATATGTGATGATCTTAAGGTGACCAAATAGGTAGCAATGGTAACAGCAAAAGCCAGAAGGAGGCTTGGCTACATAGAAAGAGGAATGACTAGCAAGATAAGTATAGCCTCTGTATAAGTCTCTGAGATCTCATTAGAACACTGTATGCAATTCTAGAGATCACACCTTCAAAATAATATAAACAGGATGGAGTCAATCCAGAGAGTGATTACTAAAATGGTTGGTGGTCTTCATCATATAGTGTTTGGGGACAGACTTGAAGATCTCAATATGTATACTTTAGAAGAGAGGTGAGAGAGGAGATACAATAGAGATGTTTAAATGTGTCTTATGGTATAGATGCACTAGAGGGAAGTGTCCTTTCAATTGAAAGGAAGCCCTGGAATTTGGGGACATAAGTTGAAGGTTAAAGGGAACAGACTCGGGAGTAACCTTAGGAAATACTACATCATGGAAAAGGTAGTGAATATGTGAAACAACCTTCTAGTAGAGGTGGTGGAAACACTGTATTCAAGAAAGCTTGGGATAACTACTACATGGTACTCTAAGAATGAGTCTGACCCAGTATGGCTATTCTTATGAAACCCTCTGCTCAGTGTACAGTAGCAGCTAAGAAAGCAATATAAAAAAGGAACTATTAGGAAAGAAATGGAGAATATTAAATATTGTAATAACCAACAAAAGTCACCTGGGATATAAAGGGGGGGAAAATGTGTCCATTTCACAGGCGCCGGTTAGAGAATCAGGTTGCCACTGAGCTTGTCGTGGCAAGGGACCTTGTCACGGCAGGAGGGATGCCCAGTCCCTCCTGCCAGAACTCCCCACCCCTGAACATCATGGCATCCCCCCTGCTGAACCCCCAACCCCCAGGACCCCTTCAGCTCCCCCGGAAGCCCCCCTATGTTAAAATGTTGGCCGATCAGAGGAATCCTTCCTGCCTCCAGCCAGCTGGCCCACCTTCTCACAAATGGCAGGCCTGCCCTTTCCTGGTGCATCGTGGGATGCACCAGGGATAGGCCTTAGGCCCTGATTGGTCCAGGTGCTTAAGGCTCCTCCCATAGGAGGGGCCTTAGGCGCCTGGACCAACTGGAATCTTAGGCCCCATTTGCAGTGCATTCTGGGATGCACTGTGAGTGGCATAAGATTCCGATTGGCCATATCTCTTAGGGTCCCAATCTATAATTCTGAATACTAAAGGTGACGTCTGAAGTATATACCCTTGATCTCCCCACATGACATGCAGACCTAGTGAAGGGACACTGACTGGTGGGTCAAAACCTTTACAAGCAATATGGGAGAAGCCCAGGACCCATGTGATCTGAATTTTACATTGAAACACTCCTCGGCTCAATGTGCAGTGGTGGCTCAGAAAACAAAAATAATGTTAGGAATGATCAGGAAAGGAATGGAAAACAAAACTGAGAATATTATAATGCTCTTGTATCACTCCGTGGTGTGGCCATAATAAAATACTGTGTGCAATTCTGGATGCCGCATTAAAAAAAAAAAATATATATATATATATAGAAAAGGTACAGAGGAGAAGGGTGATGAAAACATGATATAACGGGATGGGAGGACTTCCCTGTGAGGAAAGGATTAGGCTCTTCAGCCTAGAGAAGAGACAACTCAGGGGAGATGTAATAGATAAAATACTGAGTGGAGTGGAAAGGGTAGATGTGAATCGCTTGTTTACTCTTTCCCAATAATACTAGGACTAGGGGGCATGTGATGAAGCTACTAACTGGAGTAAATAGCCTCACTCAATATGTAATTAAACTTTGGAGTTTGTTGTCAAAGAATGTGGTGAAAGTAGTCAGTTTAGCAGGGTAAAAAAAAAAAAGTTTGGTGCTATAAGGCATTATTAAGATGGACTTGGGAAAATCCAGTGCTTATTCTTAGGATAAGCTGCACAAAATCTGTTTTTACTCTTGGGATTTGGCCATTGTTGGAAACAGGATACTGGGCTTGATGGACCACCTTATGAATTTTGTGTTTAAATTGTGTAAAGTACAGTTTTCTTATTACTACAGTGGCCATTTGCTTAGCACCCTGGTACTAACTAATAAAAACAAACAAAAAAGTTCATACAGTAGATATAGCAAAGGAACACTCCCCCAAGCAGAAAAAGCAACAGATGATTATTTTAAACAAGACTCTTTTGATGAATAGAAGATAGCAATTGGATGCCATATTTCAAGAAAATCTAAGGCCCTTCTGTGAACTTTTTTTCCTTCTTTCCATTTCTTCTGCTCTGTTAGATCCGTCCATCTGAAGAACGGATGACCCATTTTACAAAGTTCAGTCAAGAATCCTTAACTGAGTAAATGAAAATGCACAATGGACAGCAGAGACAATTAGCTAATCAACATTGTATTTAAAAAAAACCCAAACATATTCATGAGCCACTTCGATCAGATTCTATCCTTGTGAACATCTGCATGAACTCTTAATGATGGTGTTATGTGCAGATGCTCAGGAGGAGAAGATGTAATGTAATAACTCTTTTCTGGACTGGTTTTGCATCTGCTAATTTTTTAAATGTCCCTCTGATAATAAACCTTCAGTTACTTGCCTGTAGCTGCTTTGTCACTTGCCAGATTACGGATTCAAATTAGTCTTCATTCATTCAGTTAACTGCACAGAGAATACAGAATAAAAAGCCCAGTCTGTGTGTTCTCATCTTCCGCTGATCGTTAGTACATCTTGATATGGTTAAAAGATGCCAGGGACAGGTGGACCAATCTGTTTTTGACCCATATTATCTATAGATTTCTAATTCTGTTCTCGTTAAAAGTAGGACTACAAGCTTATAAATGAGCCCTAAATTTTATCCTACCTCATCTAGTCTTTCTAGTGGTGACCTCCAGGCATCCGATTATTCTTTCTTCCTGGTTAATGGTATATGGCACAAAGCCAGACCATAAGATTTATCAAATAACACAATTAGACCCTGGTTCTATAAAGTTCTGCCAATATCGGTGCCTACTTTAATCGAACAATAGGCTTTATCAGTGCTGATATTGGCACTCCTCCAACACCTCACAATCGCCCTTAATTGAAAGTTAGGTGCCTAACTCAAAAATCTTGATTCTGTAAAATATATAAAAGCAAGCACCTAACCCAAAGCACCTTCTTTAAAAGTGGGCGCAGGTAGGGGTAGATTATGTGCATGTTCTTGAGTTAGGCGCCTCTTTGTGAATCAGGTGTCGTTAGGCTCTGATATCAGCACCTAATTGTAAGAACATAAGAATTGCCGCTGCTGGGTCAGATCAGTGGTCCATCGTGCCCAGCATTCCGCTCACGTGGCGGCCCCCAGGTCAAAGACCAGTGCCCTAGCCTTACCTGCGTATGTTCTACTTGAGCAGGAACTTGTCTAACTTTGCCTTGAATCCCTGGAGGGTGTTTCCCCCTATAACAGCCTCCAGAAGAGCGTTCCAGTTTTCTACCACTCTTTGGGTGAAGAAGAAGTTCCTTGTGTTTGTTTGGAATCTATCCCCTCTCGTTCTCTCTCCCTTGGAGAGGGTGAACAACCTGTCCTTATGTACTAAGTCTATTCTCTCCATTACCTTGAATGTTTCGATCATGTCCCCTCTGTCTCCTCTTTTCAAGGGAGAAGAGGCCCAGTTTCTCTAATCTCTCGCTGTATGGCAACTCCTCTTCTCTGGACCCTTTTGAGTAGTAATGTGTCCTCCTTCATGTATGGCGACCAGTGCTGGACGCATTACTCCAGGTGAGGGTACACCATGGCCCGGTACAGCGGCATGATAACCTTCTCCGATCTGTTCGTGATCCCCTTCTTTATCATTCCTAGCATTCTGTTCACCCTTTTCGCCGTAGTAGTAGAGAACCCATCCAATCAGATCAGTCATTCTCTCGTCATCGGACTTGTTTCTTCTCTTTATCTTCTAGTGGGGCCAGCTGATGTTTGCAGGAGGTTGGCTTTGAGCCAATGGGCAGACAGCATAGCTTTGCTTTATTTTGTTGTGTGGTGCATGTGTGACCGGTTGTGTGGTGGTCTTCTCCTTTTTCTATGACTTATTTGTTTTATTATGTAAACTGCTTATATCCTTGATTGGTACAGGTGGTATAGCAAATCAATAAAATTAATTATTTATTTGCAATACATTTTTTTAAAAAAATGCTTTTGGAAATATGGAATTCTTGTTTTTTTTCAATTCTCAGACTGACCAAAATCTATAAGTATACTGATGTAGAATGGCTATGAATCAGAATTATTACCTGAATATGTATGTTCTTATTTTATTTAGATTTAACCATACCCCTCTTTAAAAAAAAAAATAAAAAAATCATTGAACCCCTTTCTCTGCATAAAGAGAAAGTCTAAAGAGCCCCAGAAGGACTAAAGGTAAATTTATTTTGCAAATCTGCAGTTTGGAAGCTGAAATTATGCAGCCTGTTTAATATTCAAGAAGCAAACTCCCATCTCTTTTAGTGAAGGCTTTTTGATGGCTTTATGACAATCATAGAAAATATAGTGCACGTCAGCCTTGTTCTGGATAATTAAGTAGACAGTGCTAACGGACTAAGCCTTGGTATATTATGCAAAGCATTTCCAGATGATGGGCTTCTCCGTAATACACGAAGACTACACAGATTCGGCATACATTATTAATGGATTTGCAGCTCTTTCTCGTATAAAAACCCATTTATAATCAACCTTGGCTACACCGCACTTAAGCCCTTGTATAGTCCCATTCTGCTGAAATTGACCCTCTTTGAGAATGGACGGATTGATGGCTTTAGCCTGTTCGATTAAGAAGGTGGCAATAGTGGAATTTTTAACGTTTCTATAATTTTCATGCTATATCGTATATTGTAGCTGCCTTTTGAGGAAAAGTAAATTTTGCATTAAAAAAAAAGCTGTAGACTGGCTCAGTGATTTCGCTGCTCATTACTGCAGGGAGTTTCAGGATTCATTCCCAACCTCAGACCTAACTTCTTGGGCTGGCAGCATGTTTATAAACCTTGGGAGGCAAGGAGTTGACAGCAACCTGGCCACTTATACAGGAGTCCTGATGAAACTGAGAACAGTAGCAGCCCCTGCATCTTTCTTTCAATAGAGGTAGGTAGGAGTTGAATCGGTAGCAAAAAAATATAAACATACAGTAAAACCTTGGTTTGCGAGCATAATTCGTTCCAGAAGCATGCTTGTAATCCAAAGCACTCGTATACCAAAGTGAATCTGGACCTATGGCCCCACCCACAGGCCTGCCTTGTTACGCCCAAATCACGCCCCCACACTCTCAACCTGTGGTCAGGAGGGCATCTGCATATATACAGGTGTAACACGATGACATCACATGCATGTGCGTGATGTCACCGCGTTGCATCCACACCTGCGCAGATGCCCTTCTGACATGGTCCCGAGCTGGCAACTTTTCAAAACCCAGGGCCATGGGTCTGGATTTTATCCTATGTCCAACCCTAGGCCTTCACCAGGTTGGGTTTTCAGGATTTCCCCAAAGAATATACATGAGATCTATTTGTAAGCTCTTCCTCCATTATATGCAGAACTCATGTCTGTTCATTGTGGAAATCCTGACAACCCGGCCTGGTAAAAGCTGAGGTTGGACACCTTGGTTTAGCACATCTACTGAATCGCCTGCTCTAAATGTTACCACACACCATTATAGAATACTAGTGTAAGTGACAGAAAATACTTTTTCAGGAGTTGGTAAATGACTGGAATACTGCGATTTGTGTGTTCTACTGCCTAAAATTAGGCAGCTCCTTATATAGTTACCCCCATTTTACATACGTTAATAACTAAGCTAACATTCCATTCATCTAACTCCTCTTGCAGGGCAATGAACGGACCACAGAGGAACTTTTTAAGTGGGTTGGTTTGTTTTTTTTTGCTTTTAGAAGCCACTTCCAGAAGCAAATACCAACTTTTAAAATAGGGCTACTCAATTCTGGATGTTGAGGTCCACAGGCAGACCAGATTTTCAGGATATCCACAATGAATATGCATGAGGGAGATTTGCATACCAAGGAGGCAGTGCATGCAAATCGCTTTTCTCATGGCATGTTCATTGTGTATATCCTGAAAACCTGGCCTGCGTGTGGACCTCGAGGTCCAGAATTGAGTAGCCCTGTTTATACTTTGGTCTGTTCACTGCCCTGTGGGAGGAGGGCAAGGCCTAGAGGAAACAGCCAATTGTGCGAGCATTTCTATCTTGCTTTGAAAACATTTTTGACCATGAATTACTACCCCTGATGCAGGCATTTCACCAAAACATAGACTGTCTGGTCCTTTTAATAAATCTCTCTTCCTCTGACCTAAGACTCCGCTTTTTTGTTCCACCCTGGGTCTACAACATTTTTTAAAGTTGGCATTTTGCTTTTGTGTTACTGTTTTACTCTGACTTTTGTATTTCTAGCATTCCATTCCACCTGTTAGTGGCAGACAAAGGAGATGGAGTGGGACAGGGTATCTTTAGGACTAAGTTAATTATTAGACTTGGCATATACCTAATGACCAATTTACTTTTTCTGTGCTAGTTTTCATGCTCTTAAGTTGTTGCCTTGTTTTGGAAGCAGTAACAGGTCTTATTCTCATGAAAAGAAATATGTCCGCCTAGGTTTGTTGAATTTATTTTAATTTTCATTCATTCATTTGCCAGTGTAAAGACAGCTCATGCTTAACTCTTGTCATATGGGAAAATGCATCATTTCATGTGACTGTTTCTTTTCTGAGCAACAGACGGTAAACATTCTTTGAATTGGTTTCGTTCTTCATTCTTAATGATGTTGCAGTGGCATATACTACAGCTTCGGATATGCTGAACAGCTGTTCCCATAGCAACACTTAGGCCTAGCATTTCTTTCAGTACCTAATACTTCATAAAACTGATTTCCTCATCTTCTGCTACCTCCTTCCCTTCCCCAAAGATGAAGAACTAGTGTTTAGTTCATGGTTCATTGGACACAAGTATCATAATCTGAATTAGTTACTGCCCTCTGTCGGGTCTTGTGTGTGCTTTGACATTGACTTGTGAAAAATTACCCTGCCATAAAACAGAATTCTCACATACTTCAAGTTTAAAGTGCACAGGAAATAAGAGTTCTATTAATTGCAAAAACTTGTCATTGTGACCTAAGGCGTTTGAGGAAGCGTCTTTGTTGAAGCTTTAGTAAGGATTCCCTTTACTAAAAAAGGATTAAGAAATACTTAGTGTGCCCCACCCCCAATATTCAGACCACAGGATATCGCCAGCGATCTCCTGCGGTCTGTGGTGAACCTAGAAATTAAATACTAGTGCTGAATCTGGTAACAGGCTTTGAATTTTCAGTCTATATTTGGCTGCCCAAGACATAGCTGGCCAGGTCTCAATGGCTAAAGATAGTCCACCCTTTTAGGCAGCTCTATCTGGCTGACAAGCTGTTAAATATTGGCAGTGACTGGCTCTGTCATGCGACATAGCTGGCCACCGGCCAATCCACTAAGCTGGATCTTCAGCGGAAGATGGCCGTCTGTGCTATTTAGTTGGCTGGGAGCTGTTCCTGGCTGGCTGAATAACAGTGAATATTGGGCCCAGTGTATTCTAATATTGGATTTTCCTGTTCACGAAGTCTAACATGGCCTAAAAATATGGCTCTTTTTTTTTTTCTTCTTTTTCCATTGGCGTGTGAGACCTGCAAAAATAGGAGGGTTCCTGTGTTAATATTTAGAGACGGTGTGTGCTCTCATATTAAGTCTGTTGTGCATTAATGTCCATTACCCACTGATGCTGAGTTCTTCCCTATTGATTTTGGTTTCATCCTCTCCTCTCAAATTTTTTTTGTACATTTTAAAAGTTTTTCTTTATCTTCATTGAATTGTACTTTGGTTTCTTTCCATATTATTAGTCTAGCAATCTCAGATCATCTGTGTCTGACAGCATTGAAGATGTCATGTAACAATTTGAAGTGTAGGTAAGACACTTTTGAATAACTCATTGGACTATTTCCCTGTTTGGGGAGCTAGCAGTGAGCTAGAATAAAATATTATCTAAAGCTTTGTATGTTGGCCCCTGTATAATTAGTTGGGTGAACGGTGTGACTTTTGCAATCTTGGTGCCATCCAGATCTGTCTATCTTGAAGAGGCAGGCAGAGAAGAATTAGGTCTTAGGTTTTATCAGGATCCATATGTGTATGAAGCTTATTTTCTACTATAATTGGCTCTAATGAAAATCATTGACACAATTGTTTAGACTTTGTACTAGAAAAATTTAAAAATAAAAACGCCCTAGGGTGTCTAACACCCTGGGTGAACCTTCAGACATGTACCTCTACCTAGGGCAGGATTAATTCTTTGGGCCCTCCAGGGCCATGTCCCCCATCCTGCAAGAGTGTACCTCTGGGCCTGACTCCACACGCAAAATAGCACCTCCTCTTTCCTTCATTATTTAGTGCAGACAAACTTCAATCTTCAAAAGGCTGTGGGCAGCGGTTCCTACATGCTGTCGGCTGTTGACCTAGAAACATTCCCTATGATGCAAAATTCCAGAGGAAAGGCTTCCAGGTCAGTCATGGGTAGCGTGTAGGAACCGCTGCCCATGTTCTTTTGAAGACTGCAAGTTTGGCTACACTGAAGAAGGCAAGAGGAGGCAGTACTTGGATGGCTGGAGCCGGGCCCGGAAACAAGTACAGGCAGGCAGAACACTGGGCCCCCCTGAACTTCTTCAGGCCTGAGGCATGTGCCTACTTGGCTTACCATTTATTCCAGCCCTGCACCCACTCCACTCATATCAAGCAGGTGTTTTTTCCTCCTCCCCATTATGGTATCTAGTACTGCTGCCTCATTCACTTTGATGAATTGATTGGTTTGCTGGAAATATCGGACTCGCTGATTTTCAGTGAGTACTAACAATACATCCAGGCCTCCTAAAGCAGCAGCAACAATGGTGATGTCCAGCGGGCAGAGGCAACGCTCTGAATAGGCTGCTTCCCTCTACATCAATGGTTCTCAACCCTGTCCTGGGGACCCACCAGCCAATCAGGTTTTCAAGATATCCCTAATGAATATGCATGAGAGAGATTTGCATATAATGGAAGTGACAGGTATGCAAATCTCTCTCATGCATATTCATTAGGGATATCTTGAAAACCTGACTGACTGGGGGTCCCCCAGGACAGGTTTGGGAACCACTGACTTAGACCATGTAAAACCCACCTAAAATCACCAGATAAGCACTGCAAACACATAAAACAGACCCCCACACACTACCCTAGTGATCACCGACCCCATAAAAATATTAATCACACCTTTAAAATTCAGCCTCCAGACCATCATCACCTGGCTGCCTGGCATAGGAAAGCCTAGTCGTCCAGCACAGAGGCAGCTTAAGTCGTCATGGGGGTGGATTAGGGACCCATAGAAAGGAGGACCCATGCCCATAAGCCCCTGTAATCACTGCATTGATACTTAAACATGTACACTCCCCTATCCATCCCCCAAACCCTTTTGTACTGGCATATAAGTGGCTCCTGCAGCCATAAGGGCTATTAGGGTGGTAGATTAATGGGTCTAGGGGATTCTGGAGGTGGTTTGGAGGGCTCAGCATGACCTATAAGGGAGCTGTAGTAAGGAGAAGACATGGCACCCTTTTTGTGAAGTTCACAGCAGTGCCCTGTAAGGTACCCCACTATTTAGGTGCCATGTCTGGGTGTTCAGTCCTTCACTTTGCAGACCCCTCCCACGTCCAACAGGGCTCGTTCTAGGCATTTTTGACTTGGATGAAAAGTTGGACAGAAATGTGGTATAAAGATGGACTATTTAGCGGCTTAGACGATCAGATCGGTAGGACGTCTAATTAGACGATTTTTGAAACAAAAAAAATTTAGGACGTATTTTTCGAAAATTTGTCCTAGGCTGTTTTTTTACTTTGGACGACTTGCGACTTGGACGCAAACAGACTTAGATGTCCCTTTCGATGATGCCCCTCCACGTAATTTGAGGAGGCAGTCCATTCCATATCGCATTTAGTAAGTATGGGAAGGAGTGTGACATTTTACTAATGGACTTGATTCCTCTCGATGATGGAAAATAATTTATTCTTGAGTTGTTCTTGTGCTCAAAGATCTCATGGTGTTTAGAGATAATGGCATTTGATTAAAGGACTAAATAGTCCATGTTCACTGCAGACATTCTGAAATGTTTGTGGGCTCTAGAATCACCTAGAAAAGGTCTGCAAAGCTCTGCTATAGTCACATCGGAGTACAGTTAAAGTAGCTTCCTTACCAATCCTACATCGGTTCTTTCTGTGTATTTAGCTTTGTCATGATGGAGACTTAAAAAAGGCTGAGCTGCTGATTTTTATCTTCTAGATAAACCAGTGGTAAAAATGCTGAAGGTGTATTTTCTCTTTTTGCTGCTTTTTTTTTATAGGAAGAGCTTGGTATTAAGCTGGCAACAATCGGCGTTGTCACATTAACCTGGAAATTCAAGGCCGGGCTGTGTTCAGGCACTGGCATAGAATTTCTGTCTGTTAGCTGGATCTGCAAACCTAGAAATTCTATGCCAGTGCCTGAACACGGCCCGGCCTTGAATTTCCAGGTTAAGTGTGTGATATTTACCACTGTGGCCCATGTGCACAAAATTCACTGTGCGTTTAATGATCATTGCTAAACCAGTTTTTAACTGATTTAGTGACTAATTATTGCATCTATCGATGCACAAAATGGCAAATAGCAGCCTCTAATAATTGTAAAAACATACAAGCTCATCAATAAAAATAAAATGAGCATTCCGATCGATGCTCAGATGAGGCACAAAATGAAGCGCCAGTTTCGAACGCTCCAAAATTTTGCAACAGGTCTGTGAGTGCTGGTAGCATTAAAGCAGCTGCTTTTTTTTTTTTTTAATGGGCATAGAAATGAGTGTGTAACACATGCACATCTGTGCACATTAAAAACAAAACCAAACACAAAACTACTCCTCCTGCCCTGAACAACTGAGAGGCAAGAGGCTGCTTCGGGGCTTCCCCTGCTGGCTCTGTGCATGTGTCGGTCGCTTTCTCCAGTGACTGATTGGATGGGATTAAAGCGGTCCTCTGGAAAATTCATTTGCATGCAAAATTGTTTCAATTACCATTTTTGAATCAGACTATTTACCAGCCCAATAGTGACCCACAGGATTTTTACAGAGATTAAGCATCTAAGGCCCTGATTAGCTCAGATGCCTTAAGGCCCCACCCCTTGGGAGGTATCTTAGGCATTTGAGCCAATCAGGGCCTTAGGTCCCTCCCTGTGCATCATATGATGCACTGAGGAGGGGAAGGCCCATTGTTTTGGATCAGCAGGCCTCGGAGCTGGAGAGATTGAGCCTCCCTCCTCTCTTCACACAAAGGTACTGAAGTAGTGGTGGGGTGGGGGGTCAGCAAGGCAGGAGGGAGTGGGCATTCCTCTTGCCTAATTTTTTGCTGGCCGTTGAGCAGTAATGGAACTCGTGGACTCTAGGGGGCGCTATGGAATGGATAATGAATAAGATGTGTTTGGAGTATTTTGTGGAGTTTTTCCTACAAAAATGCCTGCTTTTCGTATGATTCTGTGTAACTCTAGTTAGATACAAGCATATGTGTTAGTTAAGGCCACGCCTAATAGATGCGTACGAAAAGTTGGTGAATAAAAATCTGAATATGGATGTAGCCAAGGCCAGAAAAACACACTACAGATTAATATTAAGGAAAAGCATAATAATAGTCTCTTTATGTACTTTGCTATTAAGCCAGATCATAGAGGAAATCAGGTAATGTGTAACATACATAGAAACATTAGTGACTCCATTTTGTTCTCTGTTTTTCTGTGTCTTCTGCTTGGCTTTATTCCATTTTGTGTTCAGCCTATGTCCCTAGTCTTCAGGTTTTTGCTCGCCTTGAGCTTCCCTCGTGGTCTAATTGATACCAGAAGGGCTTGAGCTGAGTATACTGTGCATAATAGAGAAAGTTTTCTTGCATTAAATATGAATGAAATACATGGTATGGATGTGGATGAAAGGTGCCCCAAGCGAATGATGGATGAAAGATATATATGAAAGAATGATGTGTACTTAATTTCTAATATTTTATATATTTTAAACCTGAAGAAATTCTAAGCAATCCTGAGGCAACTTCTGGAAATAGAGTCAGAAACTGCTGTATCAGTCTCCAGCATAGGAAGGGGGGCATTGGTAGTCCATACTTAAGAATGTGTCAGTGTAACTTGAAACTGTCAGTTTCTGTAAAGCTCAGAGCAGGAGGGGGGAACAGCCCCTTCTTTCTATGGTACTAACAGGGCCATGAAGTTTTCAGCACTTCAAAATACAGTTTCTCCTGAAACAGATAAGTAGGTTTAGATTTAAAGTTTTTGGCTGTGTTTGGCTGTATTATAATAAGTTTATGTATATTCAGAAATGAATGTAAACAAAAAATATGATTTCTGCAACTTTTATTCCATGTTAAAGAGAAGTTTTTTGTCCAAATTTAAGGACAGCCTCTATTAATGGATTGGCTGACAGCCAAAGATGTCATGCAGTAAAAAAGGTATATATTGGGGAACTACGAATTATCAAGTGGAGATCTTTATCAGATGGCCAGCGTTTTGGCACTGTAAAGAGCTCCCGATGACACAACTAATCTTTTGAGTTCCATGATGGAAACAAAGGCAATAATTATTTTAATATAAAACTTGCGTCATGTGTCATTGTCCATGTATTTTATTTTTTTACACACCTTGAGTGAAATCTAGCAGTTCAATTGGCATCTGCTGCTTAAAGAGTGCGCTGGCGTCCACTTACCCATGCTCACTGTGGGAGGGGTCTCCGGTGCTAGTTCATTGGGGAGATATCAGGGAGGGCTGTCACCGGCCGGGGGTGTGTGTTTTTTTATTTTTCTTTTAATGGGGCAGATATTGTGCATGTGTAACACATCCACAGCATCTATGCCCATTTAAAAAAGTGCCGGTAAGACAGGTAAGCGACTAGTCTTGACCCGTCGCTTTATTTTAATCACTTTTTTTTTTTATATATCGTCAAGCGATGTTAGTGCATCAATCGCTCAGGTAGTTTGAGGTTTTAATATTAAATAGCTAATTTGCACATCTGGATTGGAAAATGGGCGATTGAGGGGGAAAAACACGCGGTGTGCCATTTTGTGCATCAGGTCAGCAAATGTGATTGTCACTAAAGCAGTCAACTGATTTAGCGACGATCACTGCTTTAGTGCATTTAGGCTTGAACCTCATACCAGCTAATCTCGGCTCCCACCTGCTTCCTCTACTATTAACCAGCCTTAACTATCCTGTCTCCAGTCCCCCTACAAGCTAACCCCCTCCCTCATTTAATCTTTACCTTGTCTGGAGGCGTCCTGCTAGCTCTGTGCTTTATAATTCCAGCACCATGCAGTTCTGAGTTTGTGCCTTACTATACTGGTACAAAAGGCACCAGCATTTCAACATGGCAAAATTAACAGAAATTTCCCCTCCCTGGACACAGTAAAAAGAGTTAGCTCGGTACTAGGGGTGGTCAGCATCCACTGGCACCCACAGAGTTGGCTCCTATATAGGAGTTGCTGTACATTGAGAGATTAGAGAAACTGGGCCTCTTCTCCCTTGTAAAGAGGAGACCGAGAGGGGACATGATCGAAACATTCAAGATAATGAAAGGAATAGACTTAGTAGATAAAGACAGGTTGTTCATCCTCTCCAAGGTAGAGAGAACGAGAAGGCATAGAGAGGGGATAGATTCTGTACAAACGTAAGGAAGTTCTTCAGCCAGAGAGTGGTAGAAAACTGGAACGCTCTTTCGGAGGCTGTTATAGGGGAAACACCCTCCAAGGATTCACGACAAAGTTAGACAAGTTCCTGCTAAACCGGAATGTACGCAGGTAAGGCTAGACTCAAATAGGGCACTGGTCTTTGACCTAAGGGCTGCCGCAGGAGCGGACTTCTAGGCACGATGGACCACTGGTCTGACCCAGCAGCAGCAATTCTTATGTTCTTTTAAAAGTTTAGGCCCAGCAGGATTCAAACTTTTCAAGACAGAACAAAGCAAAATGGCTTTTCCAAAGGTGGTGCCAGCAGCAAGCCTCTGGAGAAAGTGAGAGGAGAACAGGGTCAGTGGAAGAGTACTGAGTGTGCTAGGTAAACATTAACCTTAAAATTCGCAGCTTGGTTAATTTTCAGGCCTATAATCTGTTCTCCACATTAACCTCCCCCATTTACTAAGCCAAGGTAGAAGTTTCTAACACGGCCCGGAGCACTAAATGCTATTCCAACGCGGTGACATCACATGCATGTGTGTGACATCATTGTCACACTTATGCGTGCTCAGAGGCTCTCCAAACGCGGCTCCGAGCTCGAGCAGAGGTTTGGGTGTGGAACAGGGACAGGGACAGAACGGGCTGGGTGGAACTGGGTTGGGCTAGGGGGAAGTGAGTGGCTTATTTTTTTTGCTGGTATAAGCAAGTTTTAATTAACTTCTAAAACTGAGGACATGAAGATTCCAGTCAGCTGTGAATCGGTAGGGAATAAGGACCAAGGCCTAGATGCACTAAAGAGAATCAGAAAGACTGTGTGGGTGTCTCCGATCCAATATTTTGGTCAATTCAAAAAGAGCTATTAATGCACTAAAAGGTTTGCATGCAAATGATTCATGCAGAGGTTTGTCGTAATCCCAGTCTCCCGTTTGACTGATGGCAGTGGGAGTGACCCTCGCACATGTGCAGAGCCGGTAGGGAAAGCCCAAACAGCTGAGAGACAGGGGAAGGCCTGAAAGCAGCCTCCTGCCACTCAGCTGTTTGGGGCAGGAAACCTCTTTTTTTTTAATTTAAATAATTTTCAATACATTTGCAATATAAATACAATTTCAACAATATAATAGCAAATAATAAATTAATTTAATAACAACTAATTCCTTCTATACACCTTCCCATTTCTATCCCCCCTTACCCCCCTCGGTTTGCAAAAAAAACAACCCAGATATAATTATGTTTTCAAGACCAATCTATACTACTACGTGCTTTAGAAATTAATGTATTTAAAAAAGGTTGACAAATCGTGAGTAGCACCTGTCCCTTCCTAGTGTCCCATTCAGAAATAGACATACTTTCCATTATTAAAAGATGTAACATATTAGAGTGCTGTTGGACGGATTGTTTTTATCTTTCTTTTTTTTTTTATAGGCACAGATTCTGTCTCTGTTACACCTGCACAATATCTTCCTTAAAAAAATAAAATAAAACAAAATAAAATCACCCCCTCTTACCCCGCTGATGGCCCTCCCTTGTGAACTGGCACCTGGAACTGACCTTTTCCCTGCAGCAGCAAAAATGACAACTCCGTCCCCCCTTGCGCGAGACAAAAATTGTCAGAAGGGAAGCCCACTCCCTGCTGCCAACAGAGGCCCCCGATTCTATCCCCTCCCCTCCCCCAAAAGGCAGGAGGGTTGCCCACTCCCTCTTGCCACCAGATACTCTGCCGAACTCCTCCCATACCTTTTCTATTGGACACAGGAGGAAAGCATGATCTCTCCACCTTCATAACCTGCCAATCCAAAATAGCGGGCCTTCCCTCGGTGCATCATGTAATGCACGGAGAAGGGATCAAGGCCCTGATTGGCCCTTGGGTGGGGCCTTAACTGTCTGAGCCAATCAGAGCTCCTCCGTCCCCCATGTGATGCACAGACGGGGAAGGGGCCTAAGGCCCTGATTGGCTTAGATGCCTAAGGCCCATCCCAAGGGCCAATCAGGGCCTTGGGTCCCTCTCCGTGCATCACATGATGCACCGAGGAGGGAAGGCCCGCCATTTTGGAGTGGCGGACCTTGAAGTTGGAGGGATCGTACTTCCTTTCTGCATCCAACAAAAAAAGTACAGGGGAGGGGGTTCAGGGGAGCATCTGGTGGCAGGAGGGAGCGGGCATCGCTCCTGCCATTTTTTTTGTGCAGGGGCATGGTAGGAGGAAGTGGGCATTCCTCCTGCCGTTTTAGCTACCACAGGGATGGGGGTGGGCTCGGATCCTGGTGCCAGATCGGCGGGGTTGGGGAGATTATTATTATTATTTTTTAAATGGGGCAAATATTGTGCATGTGTAACACGCACAACATCTGTGCCCATTTAAAAAAGAAAAAAAAAAGGTTTCCTTTGCTGAACAGCTGAGTGGCAGGAGGCTGCTTTTGGGGCTTCCCCTGCCTCTCAGCTGTTCAGGCTTTCCCTACCCGCTCTGCGCATGTGTGAATCGCTCTCACAGCCATCAGTCAGATGGAAGAGACGGGGATTATGATGAACCTCTGTGCGAATCATTTGCATCCAAACTTTTTAGTACATAACAGCTCTTTTTCAATCCAAAAAATTGGATCGGAGAGACCCATACGGTCTTTCCGATCCTCTTTAGTGTATCTAGGCTGCGGTGAGCTGTTTTCTGCATCGGGTCAGCAAATGGGATCGTCACTAAAGCTGTTAAAACAGGTTTTAGTGACGATCGCTGGCTCTAGTGCATCTGGGCCCAAATTGAGTGCCTGAATAAATTCATGTAAACCATTCTGAGTTCCCCTGGGAGAACGGTATAGAAAATTGAATGAATGAATGAATAAAACAAACGAGCACCACTGATTGCTGAGACAGTCCACCCATCACCGCAGCACTCTAAACAGAGAGATTAATTGGGAAACCCTGTTGCAAATTAGCAGATCTACTGGTTACAACTTTAACACAACAGCATGAGCGCCAAGGCATGTGGCCTGTCTGCGGGCCTCAGGGTGTGTGCTTGAATGCCCTTCTAAGACAAACAGTGAAACCAGCGCTTGAAGAATGCCTATAATTAGCTTCCTTCCCCCCCCCTTTCCAAATTCTCTCTCGTTTTCTACCTTGTGTGTGTTTTTCTTCACCTTCACTCCTTTGAAAGTGAGATCTCTCGCCAAATGCCCTTCCCTCAGCACAAAGCAATTTCTGTTTTAGGTTTTGGCTCTAAATGAGATGCTGACGTTGCCCAAAACTTGGCTGCCAGAGGGATGCAGTCTGAAGTTGCGTCAATAGCAGGTCATTGGTATTCTTCAGCACGCCTTGTCTCATCAGCATGCATCCCCCTCCCCGTCTTGGCACCCACTATTTTTATCCTTGAAGTTTCAGCAGAATAATTTGTCTTCACAGATTTTTTTTATGCTTTGTTTTTCCTGTTGTGGTTTTTTTTTCTGTTTGCACCTTGAACATTACAACAGTGCTAATGATGCATTTATTTGAAAATATCTGAGAAATACGGTAGTTAAAAAAAACCCTATATATATATATATATATATATATATATTGATAAAATGCATATGAGCACCTGGTCAAAGAGACAGGGAATTTTAATTGGGTTGTACGCTGTGATCTCCAGTGGGGAAAATAGAATTGGCAAGGAAGGTCAAGCAGTCGAACCCTATGGTGATGAGACTGTCTTACAATGGAAATAGATAAGGAGCCGTTTGACATTTTGCTGAATTAATTACATTTATTGCAGCTTTTATTTGCCTTTCTTTTTTTTTTCAGCTTCAAATTACTTTTCATACCTTAATTAAAATCTGTTCTATTGTAGTGTGCGTTGTAGAAAAGGCCAAAACATCATTTTAAAACACGATCTTTAGCTCTTATTTTAAGCACAAATAAGGGAGAATGAGAAGTGATGTCTCCTGTGATAAGAAGATGGAAGGAAGCGAGGTTGGTTGGCACCAGTGTAACTCCTTGGTTTGGGTAGAGCGGGGCTAGCAGAGCTAGAAATCCACCTGGCAGAAAATCTACTCACACTCGCTCTCCGTTCTTTCTCTCAAGTAATGAAGTAGTCCCACAGAGCAAAGGTTGCTGCAACCCGTGAAAGGGTTTACTTCAAAGCCAATTAACAGGGAAAATGCTTCTCAAATACTTATATCTTGTAAAGCACAATAACCTCTCCTGATGACCTGAACACCAGTGTACTCTCCCTTCACTAATCCTGGCATTCCATGAATGCAGGCCTACATTTATAAATTCAGGACCTAGCTGGTATATAGCTGCACTGGCCCAGTACCCACAAGACTGCACCTGGTATACAGGCTGATTCTCTACAGCAGATCGGTATTAATTTGCGCGCCCTCCCCTTCTCTCCCAGATATGTGCCCTCCTGACATATGCAGTTGACCTAAATTTCCTCCTCTTTATGGCTCCAGAGCCTGATGCAACCTCAACTCCTTCTTGGGGCATCAGCTTGGCTAGTCCTAGGGGGGATGAGGGCTTCTCACTTCAAATTGCCTTTATTTATTTATTTTGTTTGTTTGGGTTTTTTTTTTTTTTTAATCCCCTTGTCCATAAGTCTACTGTCTACTCTGTAAACCGCTCTGAACTGTTTGTGGTACTACGGTATATAAAAATAAAGTTATTATTATTAAGTTTCCAGATGTAGAGAAGGATGGTTTCAGTACTGAGGAATTTCCTGAATCCTGATTGGTAGGGCTAGTCTCAGTTAGGGTGCTGGTCTTAGACCAGAGGGCCGCCGTGTGAGCATGATGGACCACTGGTCTGACTCAGCAGTGGCAATTCTTATGTTCTTAGGTAAAATTTTTTTTTTTTTTTAAATACAGTCTTAGGAAGGAAAACAGGTAGGAGAAATTAGTTATATAACTGGTTGGTACTTAAAATATAGTATAAATAATTGAATACATCTGTTCTAGATATTAAGTGGGGGTTAAATGGGCAGGTGAGGTGGGTTGGAATGGTGGGATTAGAGATTGATATTTGAAAATTGTTTGAGCCAAATATTTGTTGTTAACATTGATATTCTTTCTGCATTGCTAGATTTTGTATGTGCTCAATAAAAATATTTATTTATTTAAAACATTTTAAATCTACTTTTATCCAAGGCGGCTCACAGTATCGCATACACACTTCAGGTATGAACATCTTAATCGCATACATCAGTAAAAATCATAAGATTATACCATCTTAACCTATAGATTACATCTCAGCCATTCATCTACTACTTCACAACAAAGCAGAACAGATCTGATAACCTGCAGAAGAAGATGACATTAAAAAAAATATATATATTAACTTAAAAAGGCAGGATATTAGCTTAGAAAAGCCTGAACTTTCTAAATTGCAATAGATTTCTACAAAACCATAAGGTACCAGATAACGCATTCCACATAAATGGTCCAGCTGTAGAGAAACATGAATTTTTGGTCCACACATATCATAAAATATTCCCCTTTGTTGTGTCTAACAACCAACGATTCTGTGACCTCAACTTCCTGCTGTCTTAGCCTGAAATGTCAGTTTCTTTTCAGTTTACTTTCCACTCGCTGTAGACTATTTTAATTTTAGGTATGCTGATTTTCGCCTTTTGATTTTTAATCATTTTGAACTTTCGTTTTATTGGTACCAGTTTTGATGATACGGACAATCTTCATGTTTTAATGGGAGTGGTCTTTTTTTGGAATAATTTTTGAAAGGTTTCCATAAAATATTTTAAAATTAAAATTTTACATGATCTATTATATCCTTTTGTTGACAGTTTATACATGTGTATGGAGTTTGGCTCACCTCCATCTGTAATATCTTATATTTCCTACACATGTGCTGTGACACTTACCCATGCCTTATTTATTTATTTTTTTACTGTACTAATTTGGGTTTGTTATAATTTTGTGTCATTCCTATTTTAGTACACCTCATGGTTTGGTATTACTGTATATACTTGAATATAAAATGAGATTTGTAAGCCCAAAATTGGGGGTCTCGGTTTATATTCGGAGCAGCACCCACCCGCCCCCTCCAGGACTTGTTGCAGGCCTCCGCCGGGCCACCAGGCACCCTGCCCCCCTCCCTGCCCTGCCCATTGTACCTCCTCTCTGCCAATATCCTGCATGCCACTATGCCTTCTGTATGACCCGCATACCTGGAATCCCTGGTGGTCCAGAGTTGTCGCGAGCAGGAGCGAGCTTTCTGCACTCCTGCCCTACTGCTAAGCCGGTCGCTGCTGCAAGTTCTAGCTTCAGCTGTACTGAGCAGGAGCATGCTTTGGGGGCTGCTGTTTGGCACTCAGTGGCTTCCTAAATGGCTCCCGCAAATTCTCGTGAGACTTGCCGCAGCCATTCAGGAAGCCGCTTGGCGCTGAGCAGCAGCGCTCCTGCTTGGTAAAGCTGAACCGCCAGAACTCAGGGCAACAACCGACTCAGCAGTGGGGCAGGAACGCAGAAAGCTCGCTCTTACCTTCTACACCTCTGGACCACCAGAGATTCCAGATACGTGGGTCATACGGAAGGTGTGGCTGCATGCAGGTTATGGGCAGAGAGGTACAATGGACAGGGCAGGGAGGGGGGACAGGGGACAGAGCCTGGGAGGGAAGGGGGCTGGGTGCAGTGCCTGGCAGGGAGGGAAGGTGGCTGAGTGCAGTGCCTGGAAGGGGAGGGAGGGGGCACTGGGTGCAGATCCTGGCAGGGCACTTGAATATTAAGCCACCCGTCTTGTATTCAAGTCAACCATTTTTCCTCCTTTTTGGGGGGAAAAATGGGAGTCTTGACATATATTCGAGTATATATGGTATATGTTATCCATTTGCCTATATTTAGACTTATTTTAATAGGCATGTTTTAGGACTCCTGATGCAGGCTTATTAGGTGAAACACGGCCCATGTCGCGTCCATTGCATGTTTACATGATACTTTGTGTATACTGTGTGGTTCGTTTGAAGACCTGATTCACTCTGCTTCTTCTTTGGACTCCTTGGGATTTATGCATAGTGGACTTTCTCTGTTTGATTTATTGATCCTTTAAGTATCATTTTGTCACTGAGGTAGCTGAGATCAAGACAGATTGCCAAAGGGATCTTGAAAAGAGGCCATTGCATTGATCCTGGAAAAAAACCATTGCATTGATCCTATCTCTATAAAATCTGCTCTGTGGGTAAACATTTGACTTCTCCTAAACACTAGGTTTTATTTAAAGAAAAGAAGGGATGATCATTGATATTGGCACAGAACTGAGTAAAGCAGGGATGTCTGATATGGGATTTAGTCAAGATGTGTAAATTTTCATTAAAATAGATTTGGCTGATTTGACAAGCCTCTAATCTCCCAGCCCAACAAAATTTTGAATTTTTCAATAATTTGACTTTTTTGTGAGATTTGCCTAAGATTCATTAAGCAAAAATCTGACACCTTACCAGATCTTTGGAAAATCTGAAATGACTGAACTTGAATGAAGCTCGTATTCCTTCACAACACTTTTTTAGGCCTTTCCAGGGAAGTATTTTTAGTGGTTCTCTCTCAAGATTGAGAGTCTAGCTTCATCTGGCAAAATGTTCTTTAGACCAGACAGCTGACGGTACAAATCATCTACCGTAATCGATGATAACAGATGGGCAAAGGATCTACCTCTGGTTAATGGAACTGTTGACATTTGGGTATTAACGGGCTTTCAGAGATCAAGTAAGGGTACTAGCTGACAGTATTTATTGAGTGTTCTAGGTAGGTCATTTTCTGTTTGTTCTTTGATCATGTTCTCAAATTTAAAATTATGTTGATAAATTTATGATGTATGTTTATTATGGGACTGATACTACAAATGGGCATCCCGATTGCAGGCGGCAGTAGGTGTCTTACTGTTGTCTGATTGCCAATTGGGACGCAGGTTTTTAGAAAAAAAACTCTGACGAGGAAGGATTGGACAATTTCCTGCTGAAAAGGGAGATAGAAGGGTATAAATAGAGGATCACTGCACAGGTCCTGGACCTGTTGGGCCGCCACGTGAGCGGGCTGCTGGGCACGATGGACCTCAGGTCTGACCCAGCAGAGGCATTGCTTATGTTCTTATGTACCTTGTAGACATCTGTCACAGGTCTACAGAGATGCATAAGACTGGGTGTGGAAGTGGTTTCGCCCAGAAGTGGCCTTGGCTGAGTTTAAGTGTCCCTATGCATCTCCCTAAAGCTGTGACAGATGCCTGCAAAATGCTGGCCTATATTTCAGTACTAAAAGAAGAAGCCGCTGCCAGCTCAGCTGATTGCGACAAGGGAAACCCTGATCAGCTGTGCAGGCAGGACTCCCTGAAAACACAGCTTTGGGGAGTCCTGCTGGCTCAGCTGATTGTGGGGGAAAATGCCCCTGCTGCAATCAGCTGAGCTGGCTGTGCCAGAGGACCCCCCCGACACCCCTATTTGTGATCGGCAGGATATATGCCCACTCCCTCCTGCCGCTGGGCCCCCTCGAATCCTGATACCTCTGACACTCGACATCCCCCTTGAACCCCCCTTTAGAAGAAGGCCGGCAAGAGGGATGCCCACTCTTTCCTGCCAGCAGGCCTGCCTCTTCCAAAATGGTAGGCCTTCCCTTTCCCGGTGCATCCTGGGATGCACTGGGGAGGGGTCTAAGGACCTGATTAGTCCAGATACCTAATGTCCCTCCCACAGGACTGGCCTTAGGCACCTGGGCCAATCAGAGCCTTAGGCCTCTTTCCCGGTGCATCCTGGGATGCCCTGGGAGTGGCCTAAGACTCTGATTCAGCCAGATAAGAAAGGCCATTCCCTCTTGTCGGCCGTCTTCTAAAGGTACAAGGGGGTTTGGAGGGTGTTGGGGAGAGATTGGGTTTGAGGGGGTTGAGGGGACCCAGTGGCAGGAGGGAGTGGGCATCCCTCCTGCTGATTGGATGTGGGGAGGAGAAGTATCAGGGGAGTTAGGCAGGAGAGACTGGGCATCACTCCTGCTGATCGCAAATGTATTTTTCCCTCTGATCAGCTGAGCCCGCAGGACTCCCTGAAGCCATGGTTTTGGCTCAGCTGATCGGGATTCCCTTGCTGTGATCTGCTGATGGCAAGGGATCCCTCGGCAAAGATCCCTCGGCTGAGCTACCTATGTTTGCAATCAGGCAGGCGTGATTCTCTAAATGGTGCTGGTGGTATTGGCACCGGTTAGAGAATCAGGGGGGTAAGGTGTCTGTTTTTTTAAGACTGACGCGATTCTGTATTCTCAGCTACTTTATAAGTGGCTGCTGAGACCGGCATCCTATACAGAATCAGCCCCTATGTGTATATAGTGTTGCTGTGTAATGCAACACTGTGTTTTGCTACTGATGGTTTATAAACTAAGATAGTTAGATTAAACTGGTGTGCTCTTCTCCATTTCTGATGGCTTTACCAACATTATCTCCAGCCAATAAAATATATGGTTTTTAGTTCATTATGAACATGTACGGATCTGTTTTAGGTATGGCTTGGATTGAATAGAGCTTATTGTTAGTAGAAAGTTGTGCTTGGTTGGAGATGGGAGTTAATGAAAGAGTAACAGAGCAGAAAATTCAGTCTTGCAGTTGACCTTAGAGGAAATTGTTAATTTTGTAACAGTAAATGAGTGACAAATGAAATGTGTAATGGTTTCATAAATTTTATTTTTAATCTATTATTATCACATATAGGATTGTTTTGGAACAAAACATTTTGTGGAGAGGAAAGATGAGGGATACGAGAGAGAAGTTAAAGTATCAATTATTTTGAAGATTATCCTGCAGCTGAAGTAAGGCTCTATAATTAATGTATTAAAATGTTTGTGTTATAATTGCTAGTGGTCGGTCTAAATGTAGTAATCCTTGGCAAGCTCGCCCTAGCACTAGCCAAAAGGAAAAAAAATAGGAGCGGTCAGTGGGAAAACACGCACAGGGCTAAATTCAGTAAATAGCGCACAAATATGGACACTGAAAAAACTCTAGGCTCTATTCCAGTGTGTCTCAAACTGTGTGCCAAGTTGTAACAAGTTGACGTTTGGAACAATCTTGAGTGTACGCACATTCAACATTGCTATACATGTTCCAAACGTCAACTTGAGTTTGTTTTTTCGTCTCCTTCACTGTGATATTTCTAAGAATTTACACCACCTTCTTTATAGAATACTGACTAGAAAGATATGTGCGTAAATTCAAATTGCTAATTAATGCCAATAATTGATAGTGCCCAATTCTCAGTGCTAATTGGCTTGTTAATTCAGTTAATTGCATACAGAAGTTTAAATGCCATATATAGAAATTGGGCAACAGTGTATATATGCCACTGATTTGTATTGTACTGTAACAGCCAATATGCTTCCTCTATTGTCCTCTAGGCAAGTTTATAAATAGATCAAGAAATGTGGAATAATTACATTGCCTGGAACAATAATTTACTTTCACCTCTTTGCCTGGCAACTGTGCTAGTGTTTACACTATAATTTATACCCTGTATGGAAGCTGAAGTGCATGAGTTGAATTTTTAAAAATTTGTTCAATTTTCAGGCATGTTTGTCTTTTTATAGCACCTGACAGTGTTTACAAAATAGTATATTACTATGGAAAAGTAAACAGCGAGCTTATTTTTAATGCAAATTCTATCATCATATTAATTGAAGGGGGGAGTAAAAGTGTCAGAAAAATGTACTGTCTTAAAATGAGATAAAATGATGCTCTCTCCCAATTTCTAATTATGCCTTGGGTAAATGGAATTACTTTAAGTGTTATCTGATTCTTTTGTTTGCCTGGATATTGCATTTCCTAGTTAACGATGAATATGCATGAGGTTATTTTGAATATATGAAGTGTCTGATATATGCTGTAATTTGCTTCTGCTGTTTTGCAGTGAGGTATGTAATAAAAAAAAAAAATGTTGACATATATTAGCTTAATGCATTTTTAGTGTGGACATCCTAAAAACAGAGGTCATTCAGTCCCTGGAGAGGTTTGTGACCTAGTCTTATTTATCATATGACTCGTTTTTAACGCACTCATCTCTATAACGCTTCATTGTACTGCCTCGGCAGCCTGAGGTTAAACCCACACTGCTCCTTGTGACCCAGGCCAAGTCACTTAACCCCCACCCCCCCAATGCTTGAGAGCCTGCTGGGACAGACAGGGAAAAAATGCTTGCGTACCTGAATAAATTCATGTAAAGTGTTCAGAGCTCCCTTGAAAGATCAGTATAGAAAACAAATAAATAAAATCACTCTGACCCAGTTCAGTCAATAATACAGCTTGGTAACGGAAATCCTAGGTATGTTTAAGAAACTTTTATGTGCACAAGAGGCACATCCTATAGGCAGTCAGCCAGCGCCTCTCCTAGGGCGTCTCGCGGCACACAGTTTGTGATACACTGGTGTAATGGATCCCAACATGTCGTATGTTTGTGACTTCTACGAAGCTAGTAAGGTTAATGATGTGTAAACACTCTCGCTAAAATGCCCAGTCAAGGGAGCGAAGTCAGGGTGATAAACAGGGTCATAGAATTATAAAAGATCAGGGTGGGTTACAAACTTGCATACAGAACTATATCATTATATCAACAATACATACTAGTCAGTCTATAATGTCCAAATGAAAATTCATGTGGTCTTATTTATGATTAACATCTGTACAGTATATCCTCCACATTTTATAATTTTATTATTGTAAGCCGCTTAGAAATTAGATCAGCGGGATAACAAATTTTAATAAAACTTGGAAACTTGAAACTTTATGGTATGGGGTATAGTATTAATTAGACCTATTTTTAATAGTACTGTACCTCTCAAGCAACCAGAAGCTACATTTATCTGGCATCTCTACCAATCCCCATGGGTGACAGATAACTGAGCGTCTACTGTATCAAAGTGTAACGAAGCCTGTGTGATTTTGCAACTACGTGATGTACATTTGTTGTCATGTATGTGCTGTAGTGTGATCAAGGGCTTTTTCAACAATCTCTGAAGCACAGGGAGATTTCATTAATTTGGTTGAGGCCATTCACAGTTTTCAGTAGAATAATGTAACCAGAAATTCTTGTGTACTGTTACCACGAATCTTGCGTGCAGTCATAAGTAAGCTCATTGACAATAGGTTGCCTCCAGTCCCTTTGCACATGTGGGTTTTCAAGTTATTGCTAATGCATATGCATGAGAGATGTTCGTGCAACTGAAGTAGAATGCTTGCAAATCTCTCATACATATTCATTAATGATGGCCTTGGAAGCCTGAGCAACTAGGTCCACTAAGACTGGAACAGTGGCATAGTAAGGGGGGGCAGGGGAGGGGCGGACTGCCCGAGCGCTGTCATGGCTGGGGCACCAGTGGCACATCTCCTCCTCTCACATCCATCTATCCTCTTCTACCACCATCCTTCCCCACCTCCATCCTCCCATCCCTCCATCCTCTTCCACCCCATCCTTCCCCACCTCCCTCCTTCCTCCTTCCCTCTATCCTCTTCCACTCCATCCTTCCTCTCCACCTCCCTCCTCTCCACCCCCCCATCCTTACCCCCATGCCTCTAACGTTTTGCCGGCGCAATTAGCACTAACCTACTGCACGCACCAGCCTCAGATCTCCCTCTGAAAGTCACTTCCTGGTTGCGGAACCAGGAAGTAACTGGTGCAGATAGTAATAATTTTATTCTTATATACCACCCAACCATTTAGTTCTAGGTGGTTCACATCAAGAGGACTGTACAATCAGTGAATATACATATGTCAAAGGAATACAGCAATAAGATCAGTTTATAAATTTATCAAACAAATAAGTCTTCAACAACTTTCTAAATGAATAGTAAGACTGTTCTTGGGGAATCAAGGAACTCAGCAAGGAATTCATTTTTCCTGCCTGAAAAGCAAATGTCTTTTCCAGAAAACTCTTGTCAGCTCACAACCCCAGAGTAATCTTTGACTTCTCTCTCTCCTTTTCTGCACAGATCCAACAAACTGCTAAAATCTGGCACTTCCTCCTCTATAATATTGCCAAAATTCAAACTCTCCTCTCTGACCACACTACCAAAACCTTTATCCACACTCTCATCACCTCTCGTTTAGACTACTGCAATGTACTCTCAGGTCTCCCTTTCATCCATCTCTCACTCCTTCAATCTGTTCAAAATGCTGTTGCATGACTTATCTTCCACGAGGGCCGTCATGCTTGCATTTACCCCCTCCTCGAATCACTTTATTGGGCTCCCCATCCATTTCCGAATCCAGTTCAAAATCCTCTTACTAACTTACAAGCGCATTTACTCTAGCCCTTGAACATCTCTCCTCACTCGCCTCCTCCTATGCTCTGTCCCTCTTATCTGTACCTTTTACCTCCACAGCCAACTCCAGAATCCTTGTCACACCGTATGCCTGGAACAGGCTGCCAGAGTCAATACGTCATGTTCTGTCTCTAGCGGTATTCAAGTCCAAACTAAAAGCCCAAATCTTTGAAGCTGCTTTCGACTCTTAACTCCCACTCACTGTTAGATACCTATACCCATTGTATCATTCCTTCTTCCAGAAACTCCCCAATCATGAGATGCCCTGTCTGTCCAAATCAGACTGTAAGCTCTTCTGAGCAGGGACTAACTATTGAATATTAAATATACAGCTTTGCGTATGCCTTTCAGCGCTAAAGAAATGATTAGTATGACTATCAACATGGTAACTATATTTCTATTAAATTTGGGGTTTAACGATTTTTTTTTTCTTGTTAGGCACATTTCACAGGTTCTGCTAAGATGCCTAAAACTTAAGTCAGAATTGTAAAGAGGAAGCTGGAATAATGTTGATTTCTTAATACCAAGGCATTGACTTATTCTCCTTTATGTCAAAAGTGTCATTTTTCGTATATCTATCGATGATTCAGCCTAGATTAAGTTCATGCTGGAAAAAATGACCATAATACTAGAAATATACACACCAGTGAACTTGTTACTTAGCTACAATAACTAGGTTTTTATTCCAATGCAGCCTTTATGCCATCAGATTATGACAAAGGGCCAGGATGACAGCTATGCAAATTGTGTTCTCGCTATCCTGGATGTCTTTTAATGAGCTGAAGTACAGCCATCTCCATTGTGTAATTACATTAGAGTGGGTTGGCTCCATGGCAGACTGCGTCAAACTAGAAAGAAAAGACTATACTCTGCTTTTGTAAGGACGAGCTCCATAGCTTCCCTGATTTTAATTACAGATATCAGCCACGTGGGCAGTGTGCTAATAATTAGTGGTTCCCTCTGTTCTGAGGGCAGAGATAATTCCAGTGGAGCTGCTGAAAACCTGAATGAGTCACACTTCGCTAACCTGATGGAAACCAGAAACCAGTAAATAATAGCAGCACAAGCAAAAAAAAAAAAAAATCCAACAAAACTGCAGTAATAATGTCAAACAGCAAACAAAAAAGAAAACTGCAGAGATGATGTACAAAAAAAACCCCAAGTCTTTAATCAAACAGTTTGTATTCAAAATTTATAGTCCCCTTTGGGTCCTGGTTTTTAACCCAAAGTGCACTATATCTTTTGGATACAAACTGTTTATTGATCTAGCTTAAAGACTTGTTTTTTTGTACAAACACAAGAAAAGACTGTGGAATGCAATGATCTTGACATAAGAACATAAGAAGTTGCCTCTGCTGAGTCAGACCCAGAGGTCCATCGCGCCCAGCAGTCCGCACCCGCGGTGGCCCATCAGGCCCATGACCTGTACGGTGATCATTGTCTGAACCCTTAAATCCCCCTTGGTCTCTATCTATACTCTCTCTATATCCCATCTCTACCTCTATCTGTATCCCTCAATCCCCCTATCTTTCAGGAATTTATCTAATCCTTCTTTAAAACCCTGTAGTGTACTCTGTCCTATCACAACCTCCGGCAGTGCGTTCCATATGTCCACCACCCTCTGAGTGAAAAAGAACTTCCTAGCATTGGTTCTAAACCTGTCCCCTTTCAGCTTCTCCGAGTGCCCCCTTGTACTTGTGGCCCCCATTAGTCTGAAGAATCTATCTCTGTCTACCTTCTCGATACCTCTCATGATCTTGAAAGTCACTATCATGACCAGGCATTTTTTGAGACGAGTCAAATAAAAATCATCAAAAATAAAATAATCGCTTCATGAATGACTGACGTATGACTGCGTCAGTCATTCATTGACCAGACGTTTATTGGGACGAGTCAAATAAAAATCATCAAAAATAAAATAATCTCCACTTGTGTTTGACATATGTGGGCTAGGCATTCCAATCTAGACACCTAACTTTAGGAATCCAGCCCTTGGTTTATAGAATAGAGGCACAAGCAGTTAGGTGCACAACTACAAATTATTGCCAATTAGTGCTTGTTAAGGCCAATTAATACTTATCAACAGTTAAGTACCAATTTAAAGCTAATTAGCAAATTAACCCTCCCCCCCTTTTTTTTTTTTTTTTTTTACAAAGCCATAGTGTGGTTGTTAGCACCAGCCATGGCAGTGACAGTTCTGATGCTCAAAGAATTCCTATGAGCATCGGAGCTGTTACCGCTGTAGCTGGCACTATAAACCATGCTACAGTTTTGTAAAAAAGGGGGGTGGGGTGGAAGTTTTGCGCTTAAATGACCCGCAAAAGAGAGAGAGAGAGAATTAAATGGAAGTAAGCTGAAAGGTAGAGATCAATGTCTGAGATGGATATAGGAAAGAATGTGTGGAAGAGAGGGAAGAACTGTCAGCTGGCATGGAGACCCTGGAAGTAGAGTTAAGATAAAACAGAGAGCAGCACAATATAGGGAGAGCTACAGCTCCTATTTCTGTGCTGGTCTGCATGCAGAGTGTGGCTTTTTGGACGTTCGGTTTAATTGGTGTGCAGGTGCATTGTTGGTTATGCGGTTTCATTAAGGGGCAACTGCATCTTAAAAAAAAATAAAAATACCCCTCCCTCTCGTTACTTTCAAATTACCACAATCCTTTAAACCCTCCCTGTTCTTACTGGGGTTTCCCTACTGGCTAGGGGAGATGGGAGCAATCTTCAGGTGCTCTTGCCCTGTTAGGTGCTTTGAATCGTAGGTGCGGATCAAGCTGCCATGTACCCTATGTACCCCTTAACTCTATATAAGATCCAAGATGAAAGAGAACCACTTTTAAGAAGCAACCCCCCCTCTTATCTTCTCTTTCTCCGCTCCTCCCTCCCTTTAAAATATTTTTTACTTCGATGTATTTTTGACTTCCCTAACCCTAGTTCCCCCTGTATCAAGTCTTCTTCCACTCATGTCTTAATTAATTAATGCCCTTTTTCTTTTAAAACTACCCTAATTTTAATATGTTATATATAATATTGTAAACTGACCAGATACTTGTTGATGGTCAGTACATCAAATAATGAATAAACTTGGATAATAAATTTGGAGCACTTACAAGGGAGAGGCTGGAGGGAAATGCTAGGAGTTGCTCAGGGGATGGACTCATTCACAGATCCTGTAAGCTACAGGGAGAGGAGAGACAAGAGAGTCTGCAGCAGGAAGCTTAGAGGAAGCTGCACATAATAGCAGCTCTCTCATTAAGAGCCCCAGAACTGTTATTGTTAGCTATAGGAAAGCAGAGAGATTAAGGCAGCACAAGTTATTGGTGAGGAAATAGTTTGTAGCTGCTGGGTGAGGGATTCTATGTCTGCTCTGGAATTTGTGTGTTGAAGGAGTAGATATTTTTGAAATATTTCTAGTAAATATTTGATTTCATGAGAAATGCTGCAAATTAAACTTGCTTATGGGCTGTTGAGGTGAGGTGTGTAATGAGAAGTCTGTGAAGGAGATTTCTATATTAAGTTTGGAGTTAAATTTCAAAGGAAAATTGACAAGAACTTTTTTTAAGTGTGTTTCAGAATTTCAACTGGATTTTTGTGACTCCTGTTGCTAAAAAGAAGCAATGAGTACAGGGAAATAGAGAATTTTAATCTCTTCACTGTGTAAGATCACTGGTTCAACTCAGATTGCCTAATACTGGTGTTTAAAGCAAATGTTTTGTATTTAATTTAGTGTTCAGCATTTTTTTTCTTTTCTGGAGTGCATTCCTGCAGTCTTTTCTGGTTGCCTGTCTGCTGAGACCTTGGCCAGTATACACGCTTGGGTGAAGTTTGGAGAATCTGAAATATTTGTGGGAGGCTGAATGTTCTTTTTGAGAAATGAGGGTCTGGAGCCTTGGGAGTGATCTATTGTCTTGGGATTCTAGGAAGTTCTGTGGTGCAGAACTTGTTTCCAGTCAGTATTCCTGATATACAGTACAGCACTATCAGACTCTGTGTGAGGAAGCTGTATGATAATTACTGAGGAGTTTCATTATTTCTGAATCAAAGCTACTTGAATATTCAGATAAAGCTGAAGTGGCTCAGATATTGTATGAACATGTGCGTTGAAACTCTGTGAGCTGATTTCATATCAGAAGCTTTTTTTTTTTGGGGGGGGGGAGTGTTCCTGGAAGAGTCAGCTTAGGGATAGAAGAATTATCGGTTCTTGAGCACGTGTAGTTAGAAATACATAACCTTAGCCCAAGAAGACATTGACTTTAGCCTGCATTCTTCCAGAGAAGGTTGGGGTTTTGCTTCCTTTCATTTATAAACAGATAGGACATTAACAAATGTTCAGATCTTCAGAGGAGCTGCTAGTTCCAGACAGGTGACAGGATAACAACTCAGCGGTACTAAATGCAAGACAGCAGTGGTACTGGTGAAAACAGGGTATTTGTAAAAATACTTAATTTTTGTGTGCATGTAGATATACACGTTTTATATTTTACTGAACTTTGGGGGCTAGATTCACAAAGCAAACCGATTGTGTACTGATCAGCTTGCGATCCCTTTGCAACCCAATTTCCCTCCGACCCGATTCACTAACCTGTGTAGCGATCCCATCCTGATCCGTGCATGCAAATGAGGAGAATCGGCATGCAAAACAGGAAGGATGCAATTCACTATCCTTTTTTTCTTTACACACCGACTGGCTGGCCGATCAAGAACAAGCGACTGGTGAGGACCAGTCGTTTATGTAAAAAACTACTCTGCCCCGACTCTTCTCTCTCTAGCTCCCTGACTCTCCTGTTCTCTGCCGCGACCTGCTCTCTGCTGCCCTTCCCCGCAGTGCGAGCCCATGGTTTTAAAGCAGGGCTGCACTGTGGGGAAGGGCGGCAAAGAGCAGGAGAGTCAAAAATTGCTCACCCCCCGACCGGCACGGCTCACCCCCCCCAACCAGCCCGACACCCCCATACCTAAAAGTTGGGAGCAGGAGGGGCGCTCAGTCCCTCCTGCTCCATAGGCCTCCCTCCTGCCAATGGCTTGGCACAGCCCACCACGGCCTGGCACAGGAGGGCTGAGCCTAAAGAAGACCTTGTTTAAAGAACATCTGATAAATACTGTATGTCCAACAATAGATGTTATTTCGTTTTCTTTCACCCTCAATTTTTATTTTTTTTTTTTTTTAAATTGCAACAAATAAATAAAAATATTTAAATGTTTAACTTCTGTGTTGGTGTGAATTGAAGGAGAAACCTTTTGAAACAACTGACCATGGTTATAACATCTCATACTTTGAATTGTAACAATTTAAATTGTAATTGCGTCACATGACCACCAGGGTTTTTTTTTACACATATACTTGTTAGCTTGACCCCTGGCAGTAGTACTTTGAGATGACTGCTGGGGTCACAGGTGCCATTTTGATGTATGAGCATCTGAGCGTTGCTCCAGTTGCCACAAGAGAAATCTCCAGTAACAGGGAAGGGTGGGATGAAGTTTATTAGAATTAGCAAGGTTGATGAGTAGGAGGAGAGGGGTGGTGGTGGTTTGGAGTGCCAGTGCCCAAAGGGGAGGGGCAAATGAGTGCTTTTTAGCTGCAGCAGCAGTGATAAATGCATCACCACCTCCTTTTCAGGGGGTGATAAGGGCATTACATACCTTCTACAGTGATGCCAGTTACCACATGCTAACTGTGAAGCTCTATTTACACCTATAAGCTACCCACCGTCCTCTCGTTTCCTGCCCCCTCCCATGGTAAGTACTTAACATGTGAATTCGTTTTTAGATCAGATTTTGGATTATTGTTTTTGTAAAGCTGTTAAATTGGTCCAGGCTGAATTTTAAATTAGATTTTAATTTAAATTACTGGTTTGTTGTTTTGTGTGTGTGTAAAGATGTGGAAATGTAATGGTTGCAATATTGTTTGATATATTCTGTTTATATGTTTTGTCCTGCTAAATATAGATGTGTTTATATAACCTATTCTGTACTACCCTTGGAAGGACAGGCTTAAGTAAGTAAATTAATAAACATGTGCGCCCTGTAACTGTTGGCGCATGATGGGGATAGTAACAGTTATTCAGAGCTGCCGAGGAGGTGTGACCTTTTAAAAGGTAGATTTTAAGCCACACCTATAGTTCTGACCCACTCCACCCAACGATGCCCTCAGACTAGTGCTGCCTAATTCAGGGAAAAAATGTGATTCAATTTGCTTTTCCTGCCCAATTGGATGGGGTGTTTTTTTTCCCCCCAAATCATCCTGACAAGTTTATTTTGTAGCCTCCTTGGCCCTCTCCAACCCCACACCAGTGCTGTGGTGTAAACAAAATAAAACAAAACACACTTTTCCTCTCTCTGTTAGGTCCTGCTTGCTGTCTAGGATACACATTTCAAATCTGACATATTGTAATCACAAAATAGTAAATAATTTTTTTTCCTAATTTTTGTTATCTTATCATTTTATTATTCACATCATGTTGGTTCTGGGCTCTAGTTTCCATTTGTCATCTGTTAACTTGTTCACCAGGATCTCCTGCCCATTTGACATTTTCTTCTTTCTCTCTGCTTCTCCATCCATCTTCCATCTCTGTACCTTTCTTGCCACTGCCATATCCAACATGTATTTTCCACTGTCTTCTCTCTCTCTCCTCTCTCCCCTCTCTCAGTTCTTTGTGGCACATCAGGAGTGTGGAAGACCTATGTGAGTGTGGGAGACGTGGCAGGTCTACTTATTGTGTGAATTCATACCCTAAGTACTTATCACACTTCCGAAAAACAGGCATCATAATTTAAATTTGATACTTGTTCTCTTTATTGCATTTATTTCTGATCACCATATCTCTAGAAAGATATAGTGGAATTAGAAAAGGTTCAAAGAGGGACCAAAATGATAAAGGGGATGGAGCTGCTCTCGTATGAAGAAAGGCTAAAGAAATTAGGACTCTTCAGCTTGGAAAAGAGACAGCTGGGGGTAGGGTGGGGGTGATATGATTGAGGTCTACAAAATCCTGAGTGGTGTAGAACAGGTAAAAGTGAATTGAATTTTTTTTTTTTTTCTTTCAACAATTACAAAGACTAGGGGACGCTCGATGAAGTTACATGGAAATACTTTTAAAACAAATATTTTTTCACTCAATTAAAAATTAAGTTCTGAAATTTGTTGCCAGAGGATGTTAGTGTATCTGGGTTTAAATAAGGTCTGGACATGTTTCTGGAGGAAATGTCCATAGTCTGCTATTGAGACAGACATTGGGGAAGCCATTGCTTGCTATGGGATCCATAGCATGGATATTGCTACTATTTGGATTTCTGCTACTATTGTCTTCTACTAGTGTCTGGATTGGCCACTGTTAGAAACAGGATATTGGGCTAAATGGACCATTGGTCTTAGTATGACTATTTTTTGTGTTTCTATGACATAAGCATTAGTCTTTTTTCTTATTTGGAGACCTATAAGGTTCTGTCCTCTTGTGGTTCTACTAAAATACTGGACTTGACTTATAGATTTCCCCTCAGCTTTCAGGAAGCAAGGGAGAACTTTCCTGACCATTGAAGCAATGGTGGTAGCAGACTTCTTTTCGGAGAGAAATATATGGGTATAAACTCATCAATCATTTTGGCTTCTGCTTTGCTGGCCATTGTATGACAGAGTGAGGGGGAGGGGTCTTTTTCTCTGATCTCCCTGACCATTATACCAGGCTTTGGAAGGGTAAAGGGATGATGCTTAGCCCAGCTGTAATGCTAAGAGAAGTAAAGAAGTGGTGAGCAGTGACAGGGTTGCTTGGAAGAACAGAGCACCCGCCCACCCTTGCTTCTAAGGAGAAACAGAACATTTTGGAGAAGCAGGCAAGAACACAGAGGACACCCCTGGGATTTGCAGAGAGAAGAGAATACGGTAACAGTGGTGTGCTTACCTGGGTGTGATTAGAGGTATAAAAAGAGAGAAGATCAAAGGAGTAACAAAAGTTACTGACTGTAAGTATGGCTGGTTTTTTCCTCTTTGCATGTACTGTACATTCACTATTGTGATTTTTGTCCTTTTTACTTTGACTCACCAGACATTAAAATAAAAAAAAAACTATTCTGTTCAAACAGCTGCTAATAATGTTCTTAGCAAAAGCAGGTCAAAAAATCCTTTCACTTGTAAATTTGTTCCCTACAATCAAGCTGACCCATGGAAGGTGCAGGTAATATCAGCAAATGGGAAATTGAGTGGATTGCACTGAATCAAAATTACTGTAATTACTATATCATCTAAAAACCCAAGGACCTTGCCTTTTTCCATTTTTAAGTGATCTAGTTGCAGCAATTATTTTGATGCATGCCAACTTTTCACTCACCCACACTCTCTCCTTTAACGAAACGAGGAAACTGGATAAATATAACCATCAAGTTTAATGACCTGCTTCTAGAGATATCAAATTTGATTGCCCCAGGATCACTATTATGTGGCCCTACAACTGTCGTCCATCGTACCAGGTCCTGCATTTCAGTGAACTAAACTTAATACAGTTTTTCTGTTGGTTGATAGGACCTAATCCATGACGCAGCCTGATAACATTGCCTTCTTAGGGGTAACCTGATGGGACATTTCTCTGATAAATATTGGGGTAATTGAAGTCACTCATGATTTTGTTGACAGTTCTGTTGGATTTCACTGTTTTCCTTAAGCTAGCTAGGTTTTGTCCGTCACTCGTGGAATTTCTATCTATAAAAACTCCACAGTGCATTTTGTATTTTGCAAAGCTGTTCTTCTTTTCTACTCTGCCATCCTTAACATATAGCACTTGCAGAACTGATACTTGGGCATAAATTTATAATGGTTATCTTTCTTCCACATTTAGGGGCATAATCAAAACTTCCAAGTGCCGATTTTTGAAACAGTTTTTATGGACATCTTGCGGGATTTCTCAGCTGCTGTGCATCCAGAGTTTAAAGGGGCATGTTAGGAGGCGTGATGGGCTTAGGGGTGGCTTAAACTTGGATGTCTGGTGGCAATCATCAAAACATTCACACGACGTCCTAGATGAAACTTGACGTTTTCACCTAGACCTGCTTTAGAAGTGTCTTAAGTGCCACAAATGTCCCCAAAGTGACCAGAAGACCCACTGGAAGTATGTAAGCATGACACCCAACACTCCCCCAGTACTCGCTAACCCCCTCCTATCCCCCAAATTTCTGGGGAAAAAACCCAGTACATACCTGTCTCTAGAACAGCAGCATCTTCTATATGGAAGCCTAGTAGAGTAGCATCCAGGTGGTTTAAGTAGTCTAATGGGTGGGCTAGTGAGCCATAGAGAGGAGGACCCAGGCTCATGAGCCCCCCGAACCACTACATTTATGGTACAAAGAGTGAGACCACCAATACCCTACTCTGCTGTCATATAGGTGCCACCTGCAGCCATAAGGGCTTTTGGGGTGGTAGACAGCTGAGTATTGAGGTACTAGAAGAGTTTTAATTTTTGTACATCGCTTAAGAATTTTATAAGCGATGAAATCAAATTTTAATAAAACGTGAAACTCAATAAGGGGGTTTTGGTGTGATGTACTTGTGACGTTCACAGCAGTACTCTCTAAGGTGCCCCACTACTCTGCTGGGATATCTTATGTGGCTGGCCTATTAGAATGCTGACCCCTCCCACATCTAAATGGTGTCCATTTGGATGTTTTTAACTTGGATTGAACATGGGGTATAAAGTTAGGGGTCCTTGTGGCCTAGACATCCAAGTAGACTTAAAAAAAAAAAATAAAAAAAAAAATAATATATATATATATATATATATATATATATATATATATATATATAAATATATATATATAGTTTTGGACATCTAATATAACATTCTATTTTTAGTTCGTAAAACCTTCCAGTACTATGCGGACAACAAAATAAGAAAACTGCACAAACCCAGTGAGCTACAAAATCGTAATCAATATAACAAAGCATATCAACCAGCCATCGTTACTTTCCAAGAATTTTTTTTTTTTTTTAATTCTTTATTCATTTTTAAAACTTACAATAAGTGCAACATAAGATAAAATCAGTTTATACTTTAACATCACTTAATAATCTATGAAAATCCAATTCAGATCCAATACCCCCACTCCCTCCCCTCCCCCCAACTTGGATGTGTGTATTCAAGGGGAAAAAGTAATATTCATTCTTTACAATATTTAGTTAATGGCTCCCAAACACCCTGAAATTTCTTAAAATTCCCCTGCTGTAGAGCTATTTCTCTTTCCATTTTAAAGATGTGACACAAAGTGTTTCACCAAAAACTGTAATTCAGACGGTCCCAATTTTTCCAGTTTTTCATAATATGCTGTATGGCAACCCCTGCCATAATGGATAAAAGTTATTGGAAAATCCGGTGGCATTATCTTATGATACTATATTATTTGGTACATCAGTGAGAGCTAAGAAATTTTTGAAACAAGTCTTCAAAAACTTTCTAAAATGAAAATACAAAACAGAGATAAGTATTAATGGGCAAAACTCAGATTCCCAGCTAGCGGCCTGATAAGTAAGTAATCGTCCATGATGTGACTTGTAAACATAGCCTTTGGGCAAGGGAAATGTAAATAAGACCAAGTTAGTGGTTCAGCTTTTGAGAATGTTCATTTTTGTGCTTCCGACTTTGGATATTTTGTGGGAAATGCCCAAATTGGACTTAGACGTTCTTTTCAAAAATTACCCGCATTATTATTTAAGTGTGCATTTATGATATGGAGCAGATGATTCTAGAACACATAGCTGTGGTCTTAGATATCCACCTATTTTTTGCCAGTGCTCCTCCTTTTAACACTTTATTCCAAAGTCAGAATAGAAAACGTATGTCTTGGGTCTCTCACCTTTAGTGAGAGAATTTCTATGAACATTGTCAAGTGGGCCATACCCCAAGAAAAGTGAGAGAAGTCTGTAGCCTGTAAATTTGAACTTTTATGCCTAAAAAAGGAAATTCTATATATGGTGACTTCAATCATACGAGGCTTCCTATAGTACCTGGCGGAAAGGGATATAGAACCCACTGGTTCTGGAATAAAGGGGGATTGTACAAGAAATGCAGTTTTCAGCGCTTTTTGTAGAATGCTTCAGGATACACCCAGCTGTTCAGGTTTTCAGGATACCCACAATGAATATACATGAAGTACATTTGGGTGCATTGCTCCCATTGTATGCAAATTTTTATGCATATTCATTGTGAGTATTCTGAAAATCTGATTGGCTACATGTGTCACGACAACTGGATGTCATACGTTCTAATTCTCCAACTTTATTTGTAGAAGTCTGGCATTTTCTTACAGGCAATTCAATGCATATTTTGTTTTTGTATTTACAGTTGCCTAGCAGACGATAGTAATTTGGAATCATTTATATCTGTCTGCTTTTCTTTTAAATGTACCTGGGCTGCTTCGGGGAGAGGAAGAGATATTAGATGGCATGGGTGGACAGACTGGATAGACCATATGGTGGTTTAACTGCTTTCATTTTTCTCTCGTTTCTGTGTTAACCATGCTTTCTGGATCTTGATATTCTAACTTCCCTGTTAAAAACAGTATCTTTTAATACCTTTGTTTGAACCATGAACTCCTGAGTGAATTGGTCGTTTGATTAGTTGAGGCTTAGGGTCAGTGGTGTAGTAAGAGGGGTGCGGTCTTCCTAATTGCACGGCACCCCTCCTCTCTGCCTGCCATTTGTTTTTTTGGGGGAAGGAAAGAGTTGGCATGATGGCAGGAGGGTGTCGGCATCCCTCCTGCCATATTTTTGAATGCAGTGGGGGGGGGGGGGAGCGCTGATGGCAGGAGGGAATCGGCATCTCTCCTGCCATTTTTTGGAGTTCAGGGAGGGGGGAAGGGAGGGAGAGCTTTGTCGGGGGGTAGGCTTCTTTTCTTTTCTTGGCCAGATATTTTGCATGTATAATACACGCAAAATTTCAGTGCCATTAAAAAAAAAAAGGGGAAAAAAAACCAGGCAGACCTGTCGGTAACAGTCGGGTTTTAGGATAGTAAAACCCGATTTCAAAATAGCCAAGCAATTGTTAGTGAATCAATTGCATGGGTGAATCGTATCGGAGAGGAGATTCATCAGACAGCGATTATTGTTACAGGATCGGTAAGTTTAGTGAATCTAGACCTTAGTCTTTTCTCCTTTCTCAATATCCCTTTACCCTTAACTGAACAAAATCAGTGACAGCACAATGCAAAGGCGGTGCTGAGATGGCAAGGGTGAACCATCCCAAAGAATGACTTAAGGGGTAGGGTTAACAGATTTTACTCCTGTAAAATCTGGATCCATGGCCCTGCCTCCCCAGGCCCACCCAGTTACACACAGCCCCGTCTTCGGGACTGCTGCGGGAGGGCATCTGTGTATGCGCAGATGATGGCCTCTTGACACGGTCCTAAGGTGGAAGCTTTTCAAAACCCGGACAAAGTGCTGGGTTTTTAAAAGCCGTTCGGGTAAATCCAGACATCTGGTAACCCTAAATAGGGGAAGAGGGAAGGGAATGAGACTTGTATACCACCATTTTGTGGTTACACATTCAAAGTGGTTTACATATAAACAGGTACCTTTTTTTCCTCTACTTGAGGCAGTGTAAGATTAAGACATGCCTAGGGTTACAAGGAGCAGTGTTGACATTTGATCCCACAAACCTCAGGGTGCCACATGTCACTTGCGGACAGGCACTGCATACAGAATTGTGGCTACCAAGGACCCTAGGCACCAGAAAAGTATGGCAGGGTTTCATATGCCAACATTTCTGACATCTGCGGCCCTTTTAGAATTGTGCCCAGTGGCACCTACTGACCCTGAAGTTCTGAGCTGAGCATGGAGCTGGTACTGCCACACCCCAAACACAGACTGCAAGAAAGTGTTATTCAAAACATAGTGAGGCCTGGTCCTAGCCAGACCTCCGATCCAGGCTCACGTGTAGTTAGTACAAAGAATTAGCTTACCTTAGCCAAGCAGAATGTCTGGGTATTGAAGTCGAAGAGTATGCAGGGCCCACATCTTCCTCCTACTCTCCTGGGCCTGCTTAACCTAGTTCTGGCCCTTCCTTATATATTTCCTGGTAGCTGCTTCCCTGACTCCTCCTGCCTGTGTCATTTCCCCCAAAGAAGGAGCTACCTAGATTAAGCTGGATCTGACATTGTGTGGGAGTATGCATCAGAGGGAATGATAGTGTTCTATAACCAGCGTTTCTCAACTCTGTCTTGGAGAACTCCCTTGCCAGTTGATTTTCAGGATATCCACAATGAATATACATAAATTTGGATTACTGTATATACTGCTTCCATTATGCGAATTGTGGATATCCTAGAAATCTGACTGGCAAGGGGGGTACTCGAGGATCAAGTTGTAAAACACTGCTATGAATCCCTCACATAGAGGTATGAGTCATGTCATACTAGGGTTACCATATTTGACACTAAAAAAATCCTGAATGCATGGTCCCACCCTGGTCTGCCCTAGCTCCACCCAGTTCCCCGTCTTGTTCCGCCTCCAGCCTTGCCCCCCACACTGCCTCATCTCTTCTTTCCCACCGGGTCTGGAGGGCTTCTGAGCATGCATGGATACGTATGACATCATCCGCTCATGCTTGGAGGCCCTCCAGACGTGTTGGGGCTTTTCAAAACCCAGACAAACTGTGGGTTTTGTGAAGCCTGTCTGGGTACCCTATTCATACTGCTGTATGAAATGTGTCATGGACCTGCCGCTCCCTCTCTTTTTCCTTGTCTCTCTCTCTCTCTGCACACAGGTTAAAGACCTCCAGAAATGGGGCTGCCTCCTAAGGCAGCAGGAGTCTGATTTTATCCAGGGTGTGTGGGATGAGCTGCATGCCTTTCAGGTGAGTAATGAGTCTAGCCATAGACCCTCTCCACCTCATATGCCAGCTACTAGATGCAAATGGCTAAGCCAAAGGCAATGGTTGATCCCTAAAGGGTATAAATAAAATTCTCCTTGTAGGATGTTTTGTTTTTCTGTTATCTCCCATAAATGTGGCCTAGAGAGATACCTGACTGTAACCTATTTCTATGTTTCCTTCCTGTCTAGCTGAAGCAGCAGTATTAGTACCTCCCTGGACTAGGCGCAGGGGCTGGAAGAGGAAAAGGAGGAGGTGGAAGTTGTAGAGTTGCTCGAGAAAGAGGAAGAAGAAATCTCTGCTGCCCCACCCAACCTCTTCCCCTCCCCCTTAGGAGCAGCTGAACCAGCCTCAGGAGGGGCTTTTGAGGTCTGGGCCAGAGGGCCTTGGCCTCCTGCATCCTCCTCCACCCTCTCCAACACAGAGAGCTGAGGGTGCTAGGGACAGGTGTAGCCGCTGATGCAAATGCCTTGGAATTAGAGATATATTGGAGAAGATGGGGATCATGAAGGAGGCCCTAGGCTGCTGACTAGTGGTAATACCAAGGTCATCTGGACAGGGTGGAGCACTGCATAGCTAGCATTTTAGCTGCCCTAGGCCATGCTCCATCCCAAGGGCCAGACTGCTCCTACCGCCTGTAGTCTGATCCCCCACCTCCCCCCTCCAAAACAATGTTAACTTTGTTTTTTTACCAAAATAACATTTGTTTTAAAAAATTATATTTTAATTGATTTGTTTTGAAAAAATTATTTGTTGCATTTTGTATTTCATTTTTTTATTTTAAAATAATATTTAACTGTTTTCTTGTATATTAAAAACAATTTTTATGTTGGTAAAGTAAAATGTTGGAATTGATTTCTATAGCTCTTTATTGGCATTCCAACATCACATTAAACTGGACATGCACTGAGCCAGGATCATAGAGTCAATATCTATGAGCAAATATAGCTTAACTGGTTCACAAATTCTGGCTCTTACCAGTGCCTTAGCAAGGATAGGAGGCGCCCGGGGCGGTGGCGACCCCTGCGCCCTCCTCTCTGCCCCTCATGCCATACTCACGCTCTCCCTTCCCTGTACCTCGTGAAATCTCTGCCAGCGGCAAGCAGCTTCTCCAGCCTGCTGCTTGCGCTGGTAGTGGCTTTCCCTCTGTCCCTTCTTGGCCCTGTGACCTGGAAGTGATTTCAGAGGGAGCCTGGCCGGTGCGAGCAGCAGGCGGGAGAAGCTGCTTGTGCTGGCGAAGATTTAGGTGGAAGGGAGGGCGTGGCATGAGGGTGGGGGCAGAGAGATGCTGGAACTCCTACCACGATTGCGGCCGGGGCAGTCCGCCTTGGCCACACCACTGGTTACTACTTACTTCCCACAGCTGCCAGCCACTTCAAAACCTGGCATAGCATACATCCTGGCCCCACAGTCCAGGAAAGCAGGATGCAGCAGTAGCAACATTCTGCAGCTGGAGACAGATGAGATGGATCCTTGGAGCAGGTGGGTGATATGGAGCAGGAGTTGCCCTCAGGCCACAACGAAAGGCCCAAGATACATGAAGAAGGGGAGAATGATGGCATGGTGGCATTTTAAATGGTACATAAAGGGGTGCTCAGGGACAAAGACACTGATGTGTGGCAGGAGAAGACGGGCTCACACTGCAACCTAAACACACTGGTTTGGTATACAGGGTGTATAACAACTGTGTGTGTGCGTGTGTGTGTGTGGGGGTGTGTGTGAGTCAAGAGGGTAATGGGAATTGAGGCATGGACAGTACTGCAGGTGGTATAACTGAGAAGGGAGTAAGTAGCAGGTGCGACATGTCGCTCAAATATACCACTGAAACCAACAAACTCCTGGAATGCCAAAGACTGACTCACCTCCACTTAAATGCTATCTGTGATGTAGAGCAGGCGCTACCATCATGGTGGCAAGAACTGCTCGATGAGGACACCCTTGCACACCCACATGAAGATGAAGGTCTGGAACAAGAGGGTGAGCATGCCAACACATTTGGAATGCAGATTAGAGAATGACATGGTGAAAAAAATTTGTCCCCGTCTCCGCCCCGTCCCCGTGAGCTCAGTCCCTGTCCCCACCCCATCCCCGCGAGCTTGGTCCCCATCCCATCCCCACAAACCATCTGATACCATCTGCACAAACCATCTCCCTTCTGTGTTCCCAATTTCTAATATGTCCTTTCTATATCTATATATTCCCTCCTGTGTCTGGCATTGCTCCCCTTGTGTCCATATACCATCCCCATGTGTCTTCCCTTTATGTCTCTGTCCCTATGGCCACATGCACATAATTCCCCCATGTATCTCCCCTTTGTTTCTGTTCCTATGCCCCCATGTATCTCCCCTTTATGTCTCTGTCTCTATGCCCCCATGCACATAATTTCCCCTCTGTTTCTGTTACCTTCCTGTGTCCATATTTCCCTTCTCTTCCTCTTCCACACCAATGTGTCTCTCTCCTCTCCAACCCCATCTAGCTTCTTTCCCTCTTTCTCCCCTCACTTCCAGCATCTGAATCACCTGCCTGTCCTCCCCTCTTTCCTGCTGTGGGTTCAATATTTGTCTCCCTCTTCATCCACTTGGCCCAGCATCTCTTTCCCTTTCACTCCCTCCTTCCTACTGTGAGGGATCGCACGGTCCAGCAGCCCCCTCCCATCCAATCGCCACGTCCCACCATCTCCCTCCCACCCTATCGCCACGTCCCACCATCTCCCTCCCTCTCACCTTAAGTGGCAAATTTAATTGTTCCTCTCCCAGCGGCATGCTTCCGTTGAATCTTCTCCTCTGACGCAACTTCCTGTTTCTGGTTGCGTCAGAGGAGGATTCAACTGAAGCAGCCATGCCCGCGCACGACTTGTTGAAAGCATGCCGCTGGAAGAAGAACAATTAAATTCGACACATAAGGTGAGGGAGGGAAATGGCAGGACGCGGCAATTGGGTGGGAGGGGGGCTCCTGGACCTCGCGATCCATGACCGCACGTGTCCCCTTCACTGCAGAGACAAGACCATTCACTGCTCTTCGGGGCATTTAATGGCCTTGTCCCCGTCCCCACGGCGACTACTATGTTCTCACTCCCCGTTTCAGCGGGTTACCTGTGGCTCCCTGCAGGTACTACAACAGTAAAGTGAATGATATTTATATGGAATTAGGTCATAGCACCTATCAAAGATCACAAACATATCACCAATATACAATACCTGTCGCCTATGATTTGGAACAGGATGCTGGAGGTGGAGAGATGCCGGCTGCTTGTCTACAGGATATGCCTTTCGTCGCAAGGTACATCCTGTAAGCAGTCAGCTGGCACCCTTCTTGCCGGTGTTTTGCAGTACAGTTTGTCATACATTGGTATATATGATATTGATCCACCCAGTGTCCTGTCTGTCATAATTAGGTTGTAAACTCTATCAAGCAGGGACCAACTCAGGTAGCACTATAGAAATAATAGTAGTAGAACTTCTGGTAACTCTACTTAAAATGTTTTACTTTTCTAATCTCTATCACATCCCTTCTGCTCTGCATGATTTTCTCTTTCCTGCTTCTCTCTCTCACCCCTCCCGCAATCAATTTTTATTTTCCTACAAAGTCTTTCACTTCCTATGCTCACTCTCAGCCTCTTGCTGTATTCCAAGCCTCATTCTGGTGCTCCTATGGCTTCTCTCACTGTATCCCAAGCCTCATTCTGGTGCTCCTATGGCCTTTCTCATTCTGTTCCAAGCCTCATTCCGGTATTCCTATGGCCTCTCTCACTTTATTTCAAGCCTCATTCTAGTGCCCCTATGGTCTCTCTCACTCTGTTCCAAGCCTCATTCTGGTGCTCCTATGGGCTCTTTTAGTGTGGTTCAAGTCTCACTCTGATGTTTAGTACCATCCTTTTCGTCGGCTGCAGAGCAAGCAGGCAGGCCTCACTTCTTTTCCCCTCTTCTGGTTGCCTGCTGTTTGCATGTCCATGTGCGTCTCTGTGGTGATTCACAGCAGACATTTATTTCTTAGGCTGCTGCCCCCGGGATCCCTGAAAAGAGGACATGTCTGGAGAAGCCTGCACATATGGTAACCCTAAGAATATGGATATGGAATAGAGTCACAGCAGAATCTCTAAATATTGCCAGAAATCACCAGAAGCGCAAACACTCTGGGAGCCCTAAAGACAAGAATCACCTGCACCTCAGTGCTTTTTATCATAACGGTGCCGTAATGTACCCTGATATCAGAGCTGATGTCAGACGCCGATATCAGCGCGGTTTCCCGTCAAAGCGCCCTATACGTACAGCACTGATTACTGCGTGCACTTTGCGACATGGGTTATAAAAGACGACACAATTTCCTTCCTGGAGAGATTAGGATCCTTGTCGCCCAAGTGGGTGCCAATTATGATGCCCTATATGGGAGACAGGCTGAAAGGATTGGTGTAAGTGGACAACTTAATATCTGGCGCCGAATTTGCAATGACATAAATGCAATCCACCATCAACACCGGGAGGTGGAGGCATTAAAGAAAAGGTGGCGGCTGATGCGGAGACAAGTCCGGAAGAAAGCTGAACAGGTAGCTATACAGGGTCCTGATGGTGAACTAAGTCTGACTGCTCTAGAGAGGAAGATATTGGACACAGTTGGGCCTGGAACATCGGCTGATGTAGGAGTCTTTGACACTTCACGCAGACGCGCAGGTAACAGAATGTATCACATACCCATACCTATTATCACACTAGGAATGTGCTGGGTTTGCCTTGAAATGTTCTCTCAAATTGCTATCTAATCTTATAGCACTTCTCGGGTATTGTGATCTTTATACTACAATTAATTCTCTATAATAAAATCCTAAGCATGCATGCGCACTTAGGATGACATGTTCCCTGACAACATGATGTGTCCCTCTGTGCTGAATTCTATTTTCAAACACGGATGCAGGGAACGCGCTGGCGATTCCCCCCTCCCGCCCTCACTCATTGTAATTCCTGCTGCCGCCACTGCTGCTCTTCGTTGTCTGCCCTCCTCTTCAAAGCAGCCTGCTGAGGTTCACCGGACGGTTGTAGCGAACCTTGCAGGTTGCTCTCCACCTCGGTAGTACGTTCCCTCTGCCGCGATCTTGAGGAGCGAGATCGCATCAGAGGGAACGTGCTACCGAGGTAGAGAGCGGCCTGCAAGGTTCGCTACAGCTGGCCAGCGAACCGAACCTCAGCAGGCTGCTTTGAAGAGGAGCAGCAGTGGTGGCAGCGGTTCATGCCGGTGGGCCAGAAGAGACCAGGAAGCCATTTTTGGGAGCAATACAGGCAGGCAGGGGGCCATTGCAAGAAGGAAAGGGGGCTGCTTTGGGGGAGGTTCGTGCTGGGGGGCAGACAGCAATCATGCTTTGCTTTGGGAGGGGGGAGAACAGAAGGGGGCCACGGAGCAAGCAGGCATGGCACAACAGGGGGAGAGGGAAAGGGGGCTGCTGGGGGGCAGACAGCAATCGTGCTTTGCTCTGGGGAGGGGGGAAACAAAAAGGGCCACGGAGCAAGCAGGCATGGCACAACAGGGGGCCTGGGGGAGAGGGAAAGGGGGCTGCTTTGGGGGGAGGGGTGTGCTGGGGGGCAGACAGCAATCGTGCTTTGCTCTGGGAGGGGGGAAACAGAAGGGGGCCAAGGAGCAGGCAGGCATGGCACAATGGGGCCAGTGGGAGAGGGAAAGGGGGCTGCTTTGGGGGGAGTCGTGTGCTGGAGGGCAGACAGCAATCATGCTTTGCTCTGGGGGGGGAAACAGAAAAGGGCCACAGAGTGGGCAGGCATGGCACAACAGAGAAATACAGGCAGATAGGGGGCTAGGGAGAGACACAGAAAGAATGACAGACAGATAGGGGGCCAGAGAGACAGACAGATAGTGTCTCAAGGAGAGAGAAAGACAAAGAAAAAAAGACAGACAGCGGCTGAGAGAGAGAGAGAAAGAAAGACAGACACACACATCTATTCTAGCACCCGCTAATGTAATGGGCTTAAAGACTAGTTAAGTTATAAAGTTATGCAGGTTGTTATACAGGAATGTGGTGCAGTGGTTAAAGCTACAGCCTCAGAACCCTGAGGTTGTGGGCTCAAACCCAAGCTGCTCCTTGTGACCTTGGGCAAGTCACTTAATCTCCCCATTGCCCCAGGTACATTAGGAAGATTGTGAGCCCACCGGAACAGACAGGGAAAATGCTTGAGTACCTGAATAAATTCATGTAAACTGTTCTGAGAAAATTAAATAAATGAAATCAAATGTATGTCTCAATAATTTTCAAAAATATAAACATAGACCAAAAAAAAGGCCTGCTATGCTAATAACCCAGGACTCTGGGATGTCCACATTTATGCTTCTAGGATCTGTATGCTAACATGAATCCCAGTAGGTTACCCCAGCAAAACTGTTAAACGGACAATCTCTGCAGACAATACCCACTTCTCATTCTCCTCTTCCCCCTTTCCCGTTGTTAATTCTATTTTCTTCTTTTACTTAACTGCAATACCCTTTCCACCCCTCTAGATTTCATTTTTTCCGCCATGTACCTACTACTCCACCATTGTGAACTACTTGGATGCTATGGCGATATCAAGCCATTAATACTCATTAAAGTTGAAATTAGAAAGGAAACAATGTCTGCAGCTATGTGTACTATGTTTCTGTTGCTTGACCTGTCTGCCCATACTGATGTCTTGTTTTCTCCCTTCTTGCAGTTAAACTCGGTACACCTATACCTCCAGCTGCTGCCAGGGAGGCAGAGGAAGAAGAAGAGGAGGTGGCTGGAAAGATGCAAGGACCATATTGGCCAGTGCCTCCACCTCCCAGAACATCAGCAGCAGCAGCAGCAGCAGCAGCAGTACCAACTCCTCCTTCCCCACCAGAACATGAGGACATCAGGGTGGCAGTGAAGGAGGAAGTGGCTGAGGAGGAGGATGAGCAGGGGGGATACGAGTCGGGTTACCTGAAGGAGGAAGAGGAGGTGGAGGTTGAGGGTGATGAGCTGGAGGAACACCAAACCTCACCTCAAAATCTTGGCCCCCCTGAGCAGGAAATCCAGCGACTGATGGATGTTGGGAACACCATCCACCAGGAGCATGCCCAGCTCAGGGCAGAGGTTGCGGGGCTACGAGAAGAGGTACGATCTATAAGTACGGCTCTAGATGTTCTCGCCAGGAAGTCAGACGCAATAAACGAGCACCTCGCTGCCCTGGTCGTGGAGCAAGCTGCCACCCGGCGGTCTCATGAGAACATGCAGGCTGTGCTTGCCAACCTTCTTGGCCAACTCATCGCCCAGGGTCACCCCCGTGGAAATTCAATAGCTCAACCCACCCCGCAAGTCTCCTCCAGCCAGGGCTCCAGCCCTGGCACATCCAGCTGGGTAAAGGGGAAGGGACCCCATTAGGACCCTCTGTAGCCTCAGTCGCTGACTCCAGGGTTGTTATGTCGTCATGGACCCTGAGATGTTGCTGGATTGCCTCCGCATTGATCTGCCACAGCCTCTAACTCATGGTGGTCTCATTGCAGATCTAGGTAGCAACCTGACTATACGCACGGTCCTCATCAGCTGTATATCCCATAGTGGGCATCGTAGTTGGGGAGGGGAGAAGAGGCAGGACCTCTGTGTGAGGCAACATGGAGGGGGAGGCAGGGGGACCTTTATGTGAGGCAGCCTGGAGGGGAAGGGGAAAGAGAACAGCAATGGGAAGTTCACTGTTGGAAACAAGATATTGGACTTGATGGGCCTTCGATCTGTCTCAGTATGACAATTCTTATGTTCTTAAGAAGGAGAAAAATGTGCAAAGAACAAGTTGGGAGGGAAGAAGAGGGGGATTTGAGAGTGAACCTGTCTGGGGGGGAGGGAGTAGTGGTGGCTCTCAGCTCACAATGGAATCTGTTGGGGGTTTTTGTTGGGGGGAGGGAGCTGCATGGACTCTGGCTCTGGATCTGTGTAATGGATGGACCAGCATGTGCTCTGGAATCCTATATATTGGAGGGACTTGAATGGACTCTGGAATCTGTGCAGTGGGGGGACATCAATGGACTCTGGAACGTATTTCTTGGAACTTGTAAATAAAACTTTATTTCCATTTGAACTGACTGGGTGTCCATCACTGCTTTAACCACATGCGGTCATCTGTGGGGCCAGGGAGGAAGGGTATAGAGGGGCTGTTCTGAGATGCCTCATTGACTTAATCTGCACTTTCACATGCTTTACAGCCCTCAGACCTGTGGCACCTTACCTGCAAACCTATTCCTAAACAACTGAAGGATATATGTTTGTTGCTGTCTGCAGCGCCTCTACGTGGGTACCCAGTGGCCTTCAGCAGCCATGTCCTCGGTGTAACCACAATGTAGCCCTGGGGTGTCAAAGTCCCTCCTCAGGATTTCCCCAATGAATATGGATGAGATCTATTAGCATACAATGAAAGTAGTGCATGCAAATAGATCTCATGCATATTCATTGAGGAAATCCTGAAATCCCGATTGGATTGCGGACCGACATTTGACACCCCTGATGTAGCCTGTTGCAGATTCAGCTTACTGCATCATAGTGTGTTTATGTGGGGCTGCATATCTACTGAGTTTGGTTAGTGCTCTGCATCCACAGAACCCCACCCTCACCCTTTCTTTTATTACCTTTAAATATTTTTATTAGTTTTCATGAATAGAAAAAAGTACAGCAAAAAAACAGCAGCAAGAACTGTACAAAATACATCTTAAACCACCAACAATTGAATGATCAAAAGATTCCTTCCCCCCTCCCTAGAAAACAGACAATAACCCCTGTCACTGAAAATAAACTGAAGACACCCCCCTCCCCCCAAAGCTCCTATGACCCCAACAAGACAGAATGATAAAGGAAACAGTCGAGGATAATTAAAGAGCATCTGATTTGTCCCCCAACAGTTTCCAGGTATACCCCTGAGACATAATAATGATGTCACTTGGCCAGAGATATTTCCATTCTCCCCAAGGACACCAATCAATTTATCCACTCATCCTGTAAAGGGGCTGAAGGACTTTTCCAATGTTTCGCTATTAAACACTTAGCCGCTGCAAGACCTAGGCGAAGAAGCTTGGTTTGCCATTTATGTTCCCTTGTATTGTACAAGCCCAACAAACAGCTTTGGGGCGTAGCTTCCACTGGCCTACCTAGAAGAGCAGTTAAGGTGTGAACCACGCTCCTCCAGAAAGGGCGCAGGGTCGTACAGTAGTGGATGCAGAGTAGAGCTAGGGCATTTTCACATTTAAATTGCCCTGCAATCATGGTTTTGTCTCTGCTGCTAACTCAATAACAGGCATATTGGGCCACTTGGGTACATATTGATGATGTCATTACAATGTCAAAGTTGTGCGTCCAAAAATGGCTACTTCCTATGATCAACAACATAAGTGTTGCGTCTGGTATTCGTTTCCTGAGAGTTGTGAATAGGGTGTATTATGAAACATTGCTAAATTCAAGGCTGAAGACTCAATCTGGAAGCAAACGTATGGTTCAGAGGACAGACCAGCAGAGGAACCAAAAGGTATAAAGAAACATTATCTATAAAATTAATAGAAAATGATAGATAAAAACTTACTAAACTTTAAAAAAGAAATCTGTTGAAAATACTAATATATAGCGTACTATAATGAATCATGCTAAGCAACGCCTACCTAAAACGCCAAAAATATAGGTCAGCTTTTGGCACAGCTAAAATATGATCCTCCATATAGGTGCCTAGGGTCTATTGATGTCCCCCCACAGCACCCATTTTCTGTCTCAAAAGGCTCCTATTCTTAGGGCGCCTGCAAATCTACAGGTGCCCTTTTAGAGAATCTTATTTCATTCAAAGGCGCCTAATTTTCAATTATCATATGCTAATGGCACTCAGGCCCATTTCTTGGTAGGTGCCTCCCAAATCGGCACCTATCAGTAAGCGCTGTTTATAGAATTTGCCCAAAAAAGCCTCGTTCAATTTTCATATCTAAGTAAAAAACCAAATCCAATGCTTTTAAACAACTACTGTATACTCAATACAAAGAAGTATAAAAAAAGCCCAAATAGGGGAATACTGCTTTGTGTTTTAATATAGTTGCTTTTAAGCATTGGATTTGATTTTTAAACCCCCTCTTTTACCCCCTCTTTTAGTGCGGGTTTAACTGCTCCGACGCTCATAGAATGCACGTAAGCTTCTCCTCTTTTTTTCTGTATAACTGAAGGACAACTACCACTTCTCCCTCCGAATCCACGGGTTTAGTACCCGCGAATTTGGTTATTCATGATTTTTTAGGAGCGATCTTCTTGCGCTCCTACACCGTGCAGAGCTGTCATCAAAACGGCTGGGGAGGTCCGGGACACAGGAGGGTGGTAAGGGTGGGTCAGAGTCGGCCCTAAAATTTATCCGTGATTTTTCCATATTCGCAGGCCGGGTCTGCCCCTAACGGTTTCGGAGGGAGAAGTGTATGTCTGTTCACAGCCCTGGTTGGAGGAACATGGCAACACTGTGAATCTTCTGATGTCATTGTGTCACTGTGATAAGATTTCAGTTTTATTTTGATTCATTTTTGAAAAAATGTACGTATATGTATGTATTTATTTATAATGACTGCTGTGTTTGTAGTATTTTTATGAAGATGCCTTTTTAAAAAAGTTTTAGTGGATGCATAATTTTATCTGACTTCTATGTCCATCACTGTGGGTCCATTTACTGCTATTTAGATATTTATATAATTTTAACAATACACAGAGGACACGGAGGATCTAGAATCAGAAAATAATAGTTAATATTGAAGAACTAAGGTCAGTACTGGGCAGACTTGCACATTCTGTGTCTGTATATAGCCGTTTGGTGGAGGATGGGCTGGGGAGGGCTTCAATGGCTGGGAGGGTGTAGATGGGCTGGAGAGGGCTTTGACGGAGACTTCAGTAGTTGGAACCTTAGAACAGTACCAGGCAGAGCTTTGGATTCATGCCCAGAAATAGCTAAGAAAAAACAACAACTAATTTTTAGATGGAATCAGGTTGGGCAGATTGGATGGATCATTCGGGTCTTTATCTGCCATCATCTACTATGTTACTATGTATAGACTATGGATGTGTTTGTATGGTTTGTGTCTTTGTCCTTGCAGCAGCTGAGTGGCAAAACATGGCCATGTTGGGCATCTTCCTTTTGAAAACTGGAGCATTTTAAAGATTTACCACTTTCACAAAGCCATGCTAGTGGCAGCCATGCAACAAAAGCCTTGAAGCCCTTTAAATTATGGGCTTCAGGGCAGTTACCACAGTGGTAGCCGCTAGTGTGGCTTTGTGGAAGTGTGTGTGTGTGTTGGGGGGGTGGGTTATTAAGACCATTTTGTTGAAGATCTTCTTTCTTTATATTTTTTTATTCTATTAAAAAAAATCTTTAGTCACATGTTTGACACGATAGGCTTCTTTACTAAGTTGTGCTAAAAATTGGCCTTACATACCCACATAACTAACATTGAGTCGGATGACAGGAAGGCTGCGGGAGAGACCCTTGACAAAGCACGGGAGTGAGAAACATGTCGTGTCGTCTCTCCTGAGTCATGTCAGCTTTAAAGATAAGTGGCTTAAAGTATTAGATATTGCTATTATAGTTTTAAACACTAAAAGTTTATTAAAAATACTAAAAAATGAAAGCACAAAAAATATATATAGGCCGGTGATGAAGACCACGTAATTCTTCCTGTTATCAATCTTTATATAGCGGTGGAGTGGTGGGGCTGAGGCCTTTACAAATATAAGTGGTTGTCATCCTCTTGATATTTGGGATTTGGTGTTGGACATTGAGGAGTGATATTATCCCAAATCAAATATAGTTTAAAATTTTACATCATTATTTAGAAGCTTACATACCTAAGGCCATTTTTACCACAGCCAGGAAATGGCTGATTTTTCTTTTTATGGGAATTAATGGCCATGCGCTAATGTTGCCATTATTACATGGCCACGAACAAAAGTTATCCCTTACCTAACTTGTAGGTGGTAAGAGCTCACATACTAATCCTGTGCTAATCGGCATCCAGTAATGCAGATAAGCAAACTGATTACAGGCAGTCCCCGCTGTAAGAACGAGTTACATTTTTAAAGCTAAGTCGGATCTGTAAATTTTCAGATTCTTGCTTCTTTCCTCTGCTCCCAGCTGACAAAAACCAGTGTTCCCTCTAAGATACAGCCTGCACAACCACACACTGTTCTTAATGTGGCCATGCATCATTCCTGAATCTGCTACAGGAGAAGTATAGGAGTCTGTGCCACTGGAAATGCAGCTCAATGAAATCAAATGAAGCCACGACCGCGTTATTAAGTTCAAGTCGTACTCAAGTTGGGCATCTGTAACTTGTGGACTGCCTGTAGTAAAGAAACGCCCACTCTCCAACTCCTCAGACATACACCACCTCTGCCCCCCAAAAAAGTATTTTTAGCACATGAGTTGCGTACGCATGATGCAGGATTACTGCAAGACACCTCAGCTTGTGCTGCAGTAAACCCTTTAAAACTGCAGTAAGCACATGCTAGTGCTTGTCACAGTTTAGTAAAAGGACTCCTATATAACCTAGCTGCCAATATACCCCACCCTTTGCCCCTTCTTCCCTCCAGTATTGCAACTATGCCCAGGGCAGGATTAAAGGATAGGCCAAGTAGGCCCGTGCCTCGGCACAAAACGCTGCCTGCTTTAATGACATCAATGTACCTGCCTCCAGACCCTGCTCAAGACATTCAAGTTAAAGTTTATATAAAATTTTTTATACTGCTTAATCAAACTTCTTGGCGGTGTACAATAAAAAATACCATAAAAACAAATTAAAGATTAGAGATACTAAACAACACCAGGGTATATTAATATAACACATGACGTGACATATAGACTTACTTCAAACAAATGGGAAAAAGAGGGCAAGAACTACAATCTTTGGAGAAAAGAGCACAAAAAAGGAAAAAAAACAGGTGACACGATCGTGTCAGAGGGAACATGCTACCATATGGAAAGCGGCCTGCGAGGTTCGCTACAGCCAGCCGCGAACCTAAACAGGCTGCTTTGAACAGGAGTGGCAGCAACCATGGATGGATGGAGGGAGGGTAAGAATGGGAGGGGAAGCGAAAAAAGAAGGGCTATGGAGCAGGCAAGAAAGGGGGCTGTTTTGGTGGGAGGGTTGTGCTGAGTGCAGACAGCAATCATGGGGGGGTGGGGGAAACAGAAGGGGGCCATGGAGCAGGCAGGCATGGCACAACAGGGGGCCAGAGGGAGAGGGGGCTGCTTTGGGGGGAGGGGTATGCTGGGGCAGATAGCAATCTTGGGGGGGGGGGAGGAATAGAAGGGAGCCACGGAGCAGGCAGGCATTGCACAACAAGGGGAAAGGGGGCTGCTTTGGGGGGAGAGTTGTGCTGGGGGCAGACAGCAATCATGGGGAACGGGAGGGGGCCACGGAGCAGGCAGACATGGCACAACAGAGGGAGAGAGAAAGGGGGCTGCTTTGGCAAGCAGGGGGGCCAGGGAGACAGAAAGAAAGACGCACAGACAGGGGACCAGGGAGAGACACACAGACACAAAGAATGACAGACAGACAGTGTCCAGTGTAACGGGCTTAAACACTAGTGGCCATTAGAACACTTTTTATGATATATATATATCATAAAAAGTGTTCTAATGGCCACACTAAAGGGGAAATACAGCACATGGCCATTTTGCAGCTGCGCGAAAAGTGGCCTCAGCACGCAGGAAAGCTCTCACGCTAGCAATGGTCACTTTTATAGCACCGCTTAGTAAAAAGGGCTTAAAAGCCTTGCCCTTGATGTTGCCTATAGCTACGCTAAATATGGCTATTTTGGGTGTTTGCATTTTAGCTCCAAGTTTGCAACGTTAAGTTGACTTAAAAGTACCATATTTCTATTTTTGTTGGTTTTAGAATGGCTTCCTTTCATACCTCCATTTTATTCCCTCTCCAGAGCAAAGACGTACAAATACTCATATAATACAAATAGACAGATATATGTGCCCACCCATAAGCCAAGCTGCACACACTTTCCCTACTTGTTGATTGCGGCCCTGAAGCCTTTGAGTTTTTAAAAACTTTTAGAGCCCATTAGTGCTTTGAAGGCATCCATTAGATTGTAGCCCGTGCGCCTGTGTTTTTTCTTCATGCATCATTTCCCCAGAGAAGAGATGTTAGGAAGAACCGCAATGGCTTTAGAATATGCTTTTGTTCCATGTTAAAAATCATTACATGGTTCAGTTCCTGCCCAGCAGATAAGCTAAATCTCATGGACGTACTTTCTTATAGAGCACAGCTTCTATCTGTGAAAGTATTAGGGGCAATTTCATATGTTTTATTAATAGTGCTCTTTGAGAAATTAGGTAGCTCAGTAGGCTAGCGCAGGAATATGCTATTTTGCTTCTGGGCCATAAATAAATCTGACCAAATTAAAGTAAAGAGAATATATACTTTTTGATTCCAAGCAGTATGTGCTTTTAATTTTATTTTGTGCATAGAGCATTAATCTGCTACAAAAACATTCTGATTCACTGGCTTAATTGTGCCGTGAACATATTTCTCTACAGTTAAGCCAGTGAACCAGGGTGGATTTTTTGCCATTTTCTTTCTTGGCGCACAGGATATTAAAGTGCTAGAGTTGGGAATACATACGCATATGTAAATGTGAGAGAAGGTTATCAACATGGGCTAGCACTAAGCCATGTGATTTTACTGTTATTAGCTAGGCACACACTGTACCATTTTAATAGAAAATACTGATGTTCTCCGAAGGGTATTTTGGTAATTGAGTGACCTAATAGGTATAGCGGAGAGCACAAGATCAGGAAAACTAGTGTTTAAATCCTACTTCTCCACACCAACACTTATTATGGCCTTGGGAAAGTTATTTTTTTTCCTGTGGCTTTAGGCACTCTCTCCTGACCTGTAAGATCTTTGGGAAGGATATTAGCTACATACTACTTGTAATCATGTTTGCTGACTTAAGCATCATTTGGAAAAGTGGGCTAAAAAGCCAAATATTTATGTAGGATGGTATCCTCTCAGGTTTCCAAGCCTCTCATTCATGAGGTTACTCGTACTCAGCAAAATTCTGAATGGTGCTCAAAGGGTAAAAGTGAAACAATTTTTCATTCTTTCAAACAGTGCAAAGATGAGAGGACACTGAGAGTAATGCTCTTAAAATAAACAGAAGAAAACATTTTTTCACTGGAAAAAAATAAAGCTCTGGAACTTATTGTCACAGGTTATCACAGGATGTGGTGACAGCAGTTGGTGTAGCTGGGTTTAAAAAAGGTTTGGACAAGTTCCTGGAGAAAAAGTCCATAGTCTGCTATTGAGACAGACATGGGGGGGGGGGGGAGCAGCTGTTTGCCCTGGGATCAGTAGCATAGAATGTTGCTACTTTTTGGGATTCTGGAACCCTGCTACTCTTTGGGGTTCTAGAATGCCGCTATGGCTTGGGTTTCTGCCAGGTACTTGTGACCTGGATTGGCCACGGTTGCAAATAGGATACTGGGCTAGATGGACCATTGGTTTGACCCAGTATGGCTATTATGTTCTCAGCAGCCAATGTCATTATCTGAACTGCATTGGTGGTTTCCTGCCCCTATGATGATGTACTGTACTGTGTGGTGCCGTGGTTAATCACAGCCTCAGCACCCTGAGGTTGGGGGTTCAAATCGTACACTGTTCCTTGTGACCCTGGGCAAGTCACTTAATCCCCCATTGCCCCAGGTACATTAGATAGTGAGCCTGTCGGGACAGATAGGGAAAAAATGCTTGAGTACCTGAATGTAAACCACTTAGATTATCCCCCGCTTCTACTAAACCGCGCTAGCGGTTTTAGCGGGGAGGAGCTGACGCTCATAAGAACTGTGAGCGTCGGGAGCAGCGCAGGTCATTCAGCGTGGCTCCCCACGCTAAAACCGCTAGCGCGGTTTAGTAGAACAGGCCCTATAAGTGGTATATAAATGCTTAAATAAATAAAATAAGTATTTTTACATAGTAACATAGTAGATGATGGCAGATAAAGACCCGAATGGTCCATCCAGTCTGCCCAACCTGATTCATTTTAAATTTTTTTTTTTTTTAAATTTTTTCTTCTTAGTTATTTCTGGCCAAGAATCCAAAGCTTTACCCGGTACTGTGCTTGGGTTCCAACTGCCGAAATCTCTGTTAAGACTTACTCCAGCCCATTTTTGAGCCTTTTCCTTTTTTTAAAAAAAAAGTGTATGATTTCCAAGCAGATAGCAAGGTTAACATTGTAGGAATTACAATTTTAGTCACAATAAAGAAAAACAGAAAAAAACTTAGGCCTCCTTTTATTAAGGTGCGCTAGCGTTTTTAGCACACGCACAAAATTACCGCGCACTACGCTTCTAGAATAACGCCAGCTCAATGCTGGCGTTAAGGTCTAGTGCGCGCGGCCATGTAACACGCACTATTCCACACGTTAAGGCCCTAACTCGGCTTAGTAAAAGGAGCCCTTAGTTAAATTCGTTAAAACTTACTCAAGTCCTCCATTTTGATCCAAGAATATTTGAGTAATATTTAATTTAACAGGAGTTAGATTTATAAGGAAAATTAATGTCCGC